>NC_079189.1:559166189-560366189 GCF_029499605.1 Hyla sarda | reverse complement strand
ATGCAAGAAATCTCAGCACTCGCGATTTTGCTATATACTCACATCAAATATGTGACATGCAGGGGGCTATGTGGGTACACAAACTGTGTGTAATATATAGAGGCCCGTTCCTTTACTGATGACCAAGTATGTAACCTGGAAACTGCAATAAACAAACACAAAAGTTTGCCTTGTTAATTACCTGGTCATCAGTAAGGTATGGGCCTCTAAATATTATGCACAGTTTGATTGTCTTACTTACGTGCAACTGCTAATGGCTACCCACTGAAATGGTTCTGTGTGTCACATATTTTAGGTGTCAAATAGTTCAACTGTAAAGGATGAAGCACTCAAATGCTGTACAACTTCAGGCTTTATTCCAGGCTATGCCGGATAGACAACTGGGTGCAGATACACAAGGAGCAGAGTGGAACAGGTGAGGCGGGTGGGTTCAAGGGGGCGGCGACATGTTTCACGCTCTACGGCTCTTCGTCTGGCCCGTGATGAGGTATACACGTCCAGGTATCATTCTTATAGGAACAGTTTGTTTAGTGTTACTATGACGACAAAAATTGTGCAGAAAATAAGAAACTACCAAAACAAAAACATTGTTAAAAACAATTATATAAGATTCAAAATACCTTTAATAACATGGAGGTTAATGGAGGAAAGCAGTTTGTTTCTATCATTTAAGCCGGGGGGACCTAAAGCGTTAGTTCGAATTATCCACAGGGCTTCTTTTTCTAGCAGTAACCGGTGTCTATCTCCTCCTCTAGATGGAACTTCAATTCTATCAATCTCTGTAAATCTGATAATCGAAACATCTCCTTCATGTGCTTCACAGATATGGGCAACAAATCTAGGAGCCCCTACTCCGATGCGGACAGATCGAACTGTTTTCCCCACGTAGTAAAAGCCGCACGGCCATAGTCTGACATGTAATTAATTCTTTGACCACTATGGAACAGTCTCCTAACCTAAAGGTACATTTAGCCAAATTCTGGGAACAAATATAGCAATTATAGCTTTTGAAATTACCCTTAGGAGTACTTTCCATTAACCAATTTCTTTTCTGACGGGATTGTTGATTCCTCAATTTTTTGATCAATGCGCCTAATGTACGCTTTCTTTTATGGGTAAGGATAGGTTTGGTTACAGCAAAAGGATGTAAATCAGTATCTTCCCTTAACATGAACCAATTTTTTCTGATTATGTCACCAATGATTTTATTGATAGGTTTACATTTTCATTCACTAATTCTCCTATCATTACCATTGTTTTTCTTATGGGTACGTTTTGATTTCTGGTCTTTATTTCTTCTCAATAGCTCATTCCTAGAACCAACTCAGCTTTATTAAAAGTATTATTTACTACATCTACTGGGTATCCTCTTCTTATGAATCTATTTGAAAGGGTTTTAGCCTCTTCCAAATAGTTTGCATTCACATTATTGATTCTTTCAAGCCTAATGAACTGGCTAAGGGGATATTCTTTTTAATGTGATTAGGATGTGAGCTAGAGTAATGTTGTGTATTTTTTGAGGTTCCTTTTTATGGAAGGAAGCCTTCCAAGCTCTCTATCATTGCATCTTAAAATTTCTGTTTATTTCCTCTGAATTGATGGGTAAATAACATGTTGACATCGGTATTACAGTTTAAACATGTTACAAAAGCAGCAAACTCATCTTCACTCCTGACACAAACTATGAAAAAGTAATCAACAAATCTTAAAAAAGAGTTTGATGTACTTAACAAAGGGATTACGGGAAATGAAGATGAGGTTGCTCTCAAGGACCGCAAAGAAGTTATTTGTGTAAACACATGATACCTAGCACCCCATCGCAGTCCCCCATTTTTGGATGTTGGATGCACCATTTCTTCTTGTACTGAAATGCATTGTTGGTTAATATAACCAATGACTCACAAAAGAAATCAATATATTCAATGGAGCAATCAGTCTGGAGGAGACATTGCCTCATAGCCTCTACACCCACATCATGAGGGATGGGGTGTAAAGGCATTTGATGTCGATGGAAGCTAGAGAGTAGCTGTCGCTCCAATGAAAGTCATCTAAGGCAGAAAGGATAACCCCTGTGTTGCGTAAAAAAGATGGAAGTTCTTTTAAAATAGGTGAAATTAGCCAATCTAAGTAACCGGACAAAGAATCAGTTACTGAGCCGACCCCTGCCGCATTAGGGGGGCCTGGGGTCAGCTCAGCATTTATGAATCTTTGGCAGTATATACCAGTAAGGGAATTTTGGCTGAATAGGAACAAGTTTTTCAGCTAATATTTCATATATTGCACCTTTATCCACATGGTTGCGTAACAGTGTGAGATTATAAGCTAAGGCATTATAAACCTCTACATCATTCAACTGTTTTGTGGCTTCCAGGTTGTGTTCTGTACGAGACCTGACCACGACTACACCACCCTTATCAGCTTTGGAAACTAGAATGTCAGGATTGGCACTAAGCTCCTTAAGTGCCTTAAACTCATCCTGAGTCAAATTAGACCTGTAACTGGGGTAAATGAGAGCTTTAACTTCTTTAAGTTCCGTTTAATTGAACAAATCAGGGGGCTACCCTGTGGCACAGGAGGACTAAATGTAGATTTATTTCCTCCAAAACAGGAGTTGTACTATCTGTGTCACTAGGAGAGTCAAAAACAGCCCCCGATAAGTCGGCAAGGGTACGGACACTGTCAACTTCAGTTTCAGTGATTTTTTTCACTATTATAAAGCCCAGAAGGCCAATTCTGCATGAAATATCACATTCCCTACTACTGGCTGCTGCAGTACTAGATTTATTAGATTTAACCTCCAAATGGCTTTAAAGAAGTCTATTTCAAAATCTTTGTATTTAAATGGTTCATTCATGTGGTATAGGGTGTTGAAAGGACAGATGTTGTTAACCTTAGGGCAGATGGTACTAACCCTTTGTGTTCGTAACGCCAGGATGTGGTTATCCTCTACACCACCCGAGGTATGGACGCTGGTTCTTGGGCCAGGTGCGGGGTAAATAATCACTCAGATGCAAGGTTACAGAACAACGGTACTTTACTGAGGCAGACAGATGTTAAAGTCTTTACAGCTCAGTTTAGGCCCAAGGACATGTTCAGTGAACTTTCAGAGGCTTGTTGGCTCGCTGGGATTTATAGAGGACTTGGACTGAATGATGCAACTCATGCTGACTTTAGTAAATGACACTTGACTATCTTGACTAGACTTCTCCCCTGTATTTGTCCTCACCAGGCTTTGACTGTCACCTGTAGGGGGTTGTAAAATAGACGATTAAAAAAAAAAGGGAAATTTTCTCCAAAGACAGGTGCTTCTCCCAATAAAAGATTATCTTTATTCCATCAGGGTAGACATAAAAAATTGGTATAAAAAGCACTTTCAACGCGTTTCTAACTCGGACTGAGCTCTTTATCAACACGTGCATGTCTTGATATAGAGCTCAGTCCGAGCTAGAAATGGGTTGAAAGTGCTTTTTATACCAATTATTTATGTCTACCCTGATGGAATAAAGATAACCTTTTATTGGGAGAAGCGCCTGTCTTTGGAGAAAATTTCTTTTTTTAATCGTCTATTTTACTACTGCCTGCCGACCTCCTTGGATGTTCGGGTTTTCCTGGGCTGCTGACCCACTACTGATGCGCTATTGTAGATGTTATGCTCTGAACATAACCAACTCTGGCGAGCACATATGTGTTGAAAACTCTGCCATTAATGTTTGTGGTAATACACTAGAATCGCGCTCCTCTTTTTTTTTTGTCTCTTCAGTACACCTGTAGGGGGTTAACTGGTGGTATATGTGTGGTTACGTGACTAGGCCTTGGTCTCCCTCAGGAACACCAGTCAACTTCTTAGGTCTTCACTTGACTGAACCTCAGCATGCACTAATATCAGAACTCACTAGGCTAGCTCCTCCCAGATATAGAAGGGAGCAATTTAGAGGAATCCCATATGTCATCAACAAGTCACCTGGGAGATCCTCTTTCAAGCAGAGCTTAATACGAGACTTGTGGCTCGTACCTAGACTTCTGGACTTCATAGGCATCCGACTCAGGGTAGGGAATAGCCATCACTGTGTAAGGCACCATCTCCCAGATGGAGTCCAACTTGTCTGTTCTAGGAAATTTCCTTCACCAGACTTTGTCTCCCTCCTGTAGTGGCTTGGCTGTGGCATGGCGGTTGCAGTTATTCTGTTGCCTTTGCCGGGCCTCCTCCATCTTTTTATTGACGATCTCTTTGACTTTGTGAATCTCAGAAACCCACTCGTGGGATGCTTGAGGAGAATTGTTGATCGGGGCTTGTAACCCAAATGTTCAATCCTGAGGCAGTTGCCCAGGTCATCCCATCAAGTAGAAGGGAGTATACCCAGTAGAATAGTGTATGGTGTTATTATAGCTTTCTACCAACTCAGGTGATAACCAAGGCCATTCGTCTTGTTGTGATATCGAGGCTGCTCGCAGCATAGGAATGAATGCTTGATTGATCCGCTCACAGAGCCCGTTCCCCTCAGGGTGGTAGGCAGTGGTTCTGAGTTTCTTGCAGTCGTGGAATTGAAAAAGCTCTTGAAAAAGTTGGGCCTCAGAGGCCGATCCACGATCAGTTAGGACAGATTTGGGTCATCCAAGGGTTTGCACCCACTTAGAGTAAAACATTTGAGCTGCCGTCTTGGCTGTGAGATCTTTGACGGGGACGACAATAACCCACTTAGAGAAGTGATCCACCATGGTGAGAGCGTAGGTATACCCAGACCGGGTAGTAGACAACTTCACATGTCTAGCGCGACCAACTGATTGGGTCTGTCACTCTGGATGGAGTGGAGGGGTGCTCTAGCATCCTTGTGCACATTCTTGCTGACATTACAGACGGAACATCCACTGCACCATTTCTCAATGTCACTCCGCATTCCAATCCAGTAGAACCTTCACCGGACAGTGGTTTCGGTCTTGTGGACTCCAAAGTGTCCTAACTGGTCATGACTTCAGGACTTGGAAGACGTCTGACAGATGACTGAGGTGTTCCTGGTAGGATTTGGAATACACGATGACATCATCCAGATATAGTAAGACCCTTTGGAAGTTCAGTTGTCAAGGCACCTTTCCATCAGACACTGGAATGTAGCAGGGGCACATTGTACAGCCCAAATGGCATACTTTTGAACTCGAAAAGCCCCATGGGTGTCACGAAGGCGGTCATCTCCAAATCCTCTGGGGGCATGGGCACTTGCCAGTACCCACTGGATAAGTCCAGGGTAGGGAAATAAGCAGCAGACCTGAGGGCAGTGAGTGACACCTCAATTCGTGGAAGAGGATGAACGTCCTTATGTGTAACATGGATCACTCACCAAACATACGATGCTGTTTTCTTTATTCCATGTGTAACAGTACAGATGGCTATACACAGACTGATGTTATGGCAGGGCAGTAGGTGTTTGGAGCCCCGTCCAGAGCTCCGGACAGGACTCCCAACACCTACTGGCCTGCCGTAACATCCGTCTGTGTATAGCCATCTGTACTATTACACATGGAATAAAGAAAACAGCATTATATGTGTGGTGAGTGATCCACGTCTTTCTTTGAAGCTCCTTCCCTGTGTCTAAGTGCAGTGAGTATCTAGCATGAGCACAACCAACTGTTTGTTTGCTGACAGCAGTACTGACTAGACGACCGCTTAGCAAAAGGAATATTCATCCCAACGCAGTGCCAGGTGAACTTCTATACATTTGTGGTCCTTATGTGTAACATAATAATAATAATAATAATAAATAATAATGTAAAATAATAATTCAGCTTCCTGTAGTAGACACAGAAAAGGATAGTTCCATCTTTCTTTTTGACCAGGGACTCTGACTTTCTTCAATCATGTCCGCTTCCTTCATGTCGGCCAGCATCTTCTTGACAGTTTGATATATGCCAGGTGACTGGATGGTGTCTCTCTTTGATGGGTAGGCTGTCGCCTGTGAGGATACGGTGTTGAATCATTGACGTTTTACCGAAGTCTGTTGGGTGTTTACTGAAAGCTTCATAATACCTCTTTGCTACGTGCACAACTAAATTGACCTGATCCCATGGGGTAGTGGCGTCCCCGACCTGGAGCTGCATTCACCAGGGTTCTGGGGAGCCAGTACTGGATCCACCAGTGACTTGAGCCGCACGTTGTCGGGCCACCAGATGTTCAGTCATGATGTCTCTTGACTCTAGGAGGTACAGCTGAGCCACTGGAGTGTACTTTGAGTAAGACAGTAGCAGAATCAGACAGGTTCAGTAACCGTGCTGATACTCTTACGTTTGAGACGGTGACGAGACTTCTCGCAGCTCGAACTAGTGGATGATCTTCTAGCTGCATGGGTTCCAACAGGGCCTGACAATCCTGATTCTTGACTCCGGGATGTGCACGCACCATATGATGGTCTCGATGTTGGGTTGCAAGGTCACCGACCTAATGTCTTGGACTCGTACTCTGCAGATCTCCTTGCTTGTTGGCAAATCTCTGTTCCGCTTGTAGGACATTCAGGTGGTGCTGCACAGCCTGTTGGTCTGAAGGGGGCATATGGGGAAGAGAGGCATACAAGGCATCTAGAATCTCAGTAAAACAATTTTTCATAATGTTCATCCCCAATTTAAACTCAGGAGACCTCTTATCTGTCACATTGGTTACAATCCCTCCCTGCTCTTTGAGAACATGGTCACCCAATTGTATGGTTGGCTCCCAGTATCCATGTCTGGGCACTGGTTGCCCATTACCTGCAACTACTCTGAAATTAACATCATCAGGTTCACACAATAGACTAACATCCCAATGTTGATAGAAATCATGATCAGATATGGTAAACACTTGTGACCCTGTATCTATCAGCGCCTCTAAAGGTACAACCTCTACAATAACTGTTACAAGGGGGCAGGAAGCGACATAAAGTGAGAGTCCTGATTTAGGTCGTTCAGGGGTTGGACCTGATGACTGTTCTCCTGAGGGCCGGTCCTCGACCTCAAGGTGAATCCGTTTAAATCCCAGCACTGCATTTTCCAGATGCCGAGCTTGTTACAGTAGGTGCAAAAAGATCTCTGAGTCCCTGAATATCTATTGGGTGGAGCATTATGGTAACTGGGATTGCAGGGACAAGGAGCAGGGGCAGGTTTCCTAGGTAAGGACGGTTCACGGGCAAGCTCCTTAACCGCTTTAGTCAGTTGTTCAATGTCCTGCCTAACACTCTGTAGATCTGAGACTGTGCTGACTGGCAGGGGATGGTGATGGTATAGGCCTGGCCGTCAACCCTAGAGGTTCCTGAGCAGATGCAAGGGGAGTACAAACTTCTTCAAACTCAGTCCCGGACTTAATTACTTGTATGGCCAGTCTCTTAAAAGCACGGAATCACATCTGCCAGCAGAAATTTTGGGGCCCCTTACACTGCTCAAGGATTGTGCCCCCCTCCCATGGCCCACCAAAAGGTCTACCCCCAGTGCCCGCCCACTATCTTACCCATTGTCTATAAAAAAAAGATATATTTAAAAACACAGGACAAGCAAAACAAAAGTCTTTTAGTTCAGAGAGGAAAGAAGAAGGAAATATCACTATAAATATTACCAACATACTGTTACTGATCAAATCCTGTATACTGAGATCAATATTAGTAATATTACCAGTATACAAGGAGGAATATTATCACCATACATATTATCATCATATTGTTCATAGTAGTGACCCGGGCTCTGCAGTCCCTGTGATTACAGTACAGTTACATCTACTTACTCACAGAAGGTGTCTTCTTGGAGTTGCTCTCTTTCCTTCTCTGTCTTGCTAAGACCATCATGAAGTCTTCTTCCAAACATGACTCGTCTACACAGAATCTGCTAGACAACAAACATATTAGGCCCCGCACTTTTTTTTAGCACATTTCCCACATGTTCCCTTCCCTAAGTGCCCCAAAAATCACCCCCCCCCCCCAGGTGCCCTGAATAGTATAAGGAAGTAAAGTGTGTTTAGGGAAATGGTAGGGGGATAGGGTGGAGGGTAGGTTATTTAAGGTAGAACCCTACCAGTAAGTCGATAATGCCCCTAGTAGGTAATTCCCCTAGTAATGCTCCCATGTAGGTAATATCCCAGTAATCAGGCAGTAGGTAATGTCACCAGATAGGTTGTATGCCCCCAGCAGGTATGTAATAGGTAATGCCCCAGGAGGTAGAGCCCCAAAATATTTAATGCCCCCAGTAGGTAGTAAGTTATTCCTCCAGGTAGGTAATGCCCCCCTCAGTAAATAATGCCCCCAAGTAGGTCATGCCTCTAATAGGTAGTTCCACCAGGTAGGTAATGCCTCCATTAGATAGTAGCCTGTAGTAGCAGCCCCTGTGCTAAATGTGAAGGGCCCACAGCCCGTTGTGGTGTTTATGTGAGTAGGGGCACGAGGAGAGTGGTGTTAGGTAGGAGACCTGGGATAAGGGTCTGGCAGCGAGGTAGGTAGATATGTGATAAATTAATAGATAGATATGATATAGATAGAGTAGATAGATATGATATAGATAAATAGATAGATAATCCTAAAGAAATCAGGGTTCAGCACTCGGCACTATCTGACTATTGCACGTGTCATAACCAGCCTGGCATGGCTGGAAAAAAGTCCATAGCAACAATGAGACACTGCAAATGAGGCGTCAGAGATCCAGGATATTAAAGGATGGCTTCTGAGTTTATTCCACAAAGAAAATGTGCAACGTTTCGGCGTGGAGCCTTTGTCAAGCATAATAAGTGTTCACATAAAACTTACTTAAATACATTAAGATGCAAAATCATTGGTTAATAAACATGTGTGTGCAATACATAATTAGCTAAGGATCCAACCCCCATTCACTGATTGGTGGATCATGTAAACATCACGTGTTTACAAAGTGTCAAAACATTCTAAAGTGCATAATAAGTGTAATATAAATATATAGTAGAATAGGATCTCCTACTCAGCATCCTTAGGGTACTCACTTCTCTTGATCGTCCGTGGCTGTTCTAGATCTCTCATTTCTCATACAGCGTTCGCTGGTTTGTAAACAAAGTTAGTGCGGCTGCGCCATTCACCGGCATGGCCTCACTTCCTGTCATGCACGCAACCTCCGCCCGTACTTCTCACGGACTTGGGTTAATGCGCATGCGTGCTCTCTCAATCGTTCGTCCAGGATTCAGTATACTCCAGCCTCCACCAATCAGTGAACGGGGGTTGGATCCTTAGCTAATTATGTATTGCACACACATGTTTATTAACCAATGATTTTGCATCTTAATGTATTTAAGTAAGTTTCATGTGAACACTTGTTATGCTTGACAAAGGCTCCACGCCGAAACCTTCCACATTTTCTTTGTGGAATAAACTCAGCAGCCATCCTTTAATATCCTGGATCTCTGACGCCTCATTTGCTGTGTCTCATTGTTGCTTAAATAGATAGATAGATAGATATGATATAAGTAGATATGAGATAGATAGATAGATAGATATGAGATAGATAGATAGATATGAGATTGATAGATAGATAGATAGATATGAGATAGATAGATATGAGATAGAGAAAGCCAGCGTGAGGCTGGTGAAACGTTGTCCTCTGCACGTCCTCTGCGCCGATAGCCAGGGAGAGAGAAGCGGCGCTGACAGCCAGGGGGAGAGAAGGGGCAGCGGCACCCATTGCCGGCACCGCTGCCCCGTTGCCTCCCCCCATCCCCGGTGGCATAATTACCTGAGTCGGGTCCGCGCTGCTCCAGGCCTCCGTCGTGCGTCCCCAGCGTCGTTGCTATGCACGGCGCGGCGCTCTGACGTCATGCGCCGCGCCGTTCAGTGCATAGCAATGACGCCGGGGATGCACGACGGAGGCCTGGAGCAGCGCGGACCCGACTCAGGTAATTATGCCACCGGGGATGGGGGGAGGCAACGGGGCAGCGGCGCCAGCAATGGGTGCCGCTGCCCCTTCTCTCCCCCTGGCTGTCGGCGCCGCTTCTCTCTCCCTGGCTATCGGCGCCGGCACCGATAGTCCGGGGGACAGAATGGGCAGCGGCGCCGATAACCAGGGGGTGAAAAGGGCCGGCATCAGGGCTCTAGACCCCAGGAAAGGCAGGGGGAGAGAAGCGGGCAGCGACGGCCTCTCTCCCTCTGCCTTTCCTGGGGGTATATCGGGGTATACACGTGCACACACGCACCCTCATTTTACCATGGATATTTGGGTAAAAAACTTTTTTTACCCAAATATCCTTGGTAAAATGAGGGTGCGTATTATAGGCCGGTGCGTGGTATACTCCGATAAATACGGTATATTTTCTATTGCTTGATGTGCTGCTTCTATTTGGATTTTTTTTAGATAGATAGATAGATATACAGCAACAGGAGAATACAGCAGCACACTGCTAGCACAAACATATAGATGAAACATGAGTATATAGATAAAACATGAGTATATAGATAGAACATGAAAAGCTATACAGCTGTAATGCAATAAATGAAGATATGAAACTATGAAAATATGAGGTACTTAGCTTGCAAATTTGGCACCAAATAGCGTGGACCGTCCCACCACGGTAAGGTGACCTCATTCTGGGACGGACTCTACACTGTGTATATGCCTCTGTGTGAACAATACAACAGGCATGCAAGGTCTGAAACATCCAAGGCACCTTATATACACCTAATAGAGGTGGGTGGGGTGCAGGAGCCAACATGGAGGTAGCCACTCCCCCGTATGTGTAATACAACCAAAGAATAAATTGGCCAGCACTATTGATCCAAACTATTGTAAAAACCTGGCTTACAGGTGCAAGCTGCTGGGCTAAATATACAGCAACAGGAGAATACAGCAGCACACTGCTAGCACAAAGATATAGATGAAAAATGAGTATATAGATAAAACATGAGTATATTAGGTGTATATAAGGTGCCTTGGATGTTTCAGACCTTGCATGCCTTCTGTATTGTTCACACAGAGGCATATACACCGTGTAGGGTCCGTCCCAGAATGAGGTCACCTTATCGTGGTGGGACGGTCCACGCTATTTGGCGCCAAATTTGCAAGCTAAGTACCTCATATTTTCATAGTTTCATATCTTCATTTATTGCATTACAGCTGTATAGCTTTTGATGTTCTATCTATATACTCATGTTTTATCTATATACTCATGTTTCATCTATATCTTTGTGCTAGCAGTGTGCTGCTGTATTCTCCTGTTGCTGTATATTTAGCCCAGCAGCTTGCACCTGCAAGCCAGGTTTTTACAATAGTTTGGATCAATAGTGCTGGCCAATTTATCCTTTGGTTAGATAGATAGATAGATAGATATGAGATAGATAGATATGAGATTGATAGATAGATGATAGATAGATAGATAGATAGATATGAGATGGATAGATAGATAGATAGATAGATAGATATGAGATTGATAGATAGATGATAGATAGATAGATATTCCCAAAATACCAACAGAGCAGCACATCCAAAGGGGTAGATAAATAAGAGCGGTGCCAGCAGCGAAATAGCCCGGTCCAGGCAGTCACACATCCAGGGTAGTAATCCGCAGCACTCCAAGGGTAGGTGCAAAAATAAAGTGCTTTGTTCCATACTAATACAGAGCAATGTTTCAGCTGCCATGCAGCCTTTCTCAAGCCTTTAAGAGAAGCAGTGAACGGTGTATTAAAAATAAAAAATGCAGGTCAAAGGCTGCAAAATATTATAAAAATCGCCAAAGTACATTAACAATCATAATTAATAAACATGTGCAAAGTTTAAAATAGCAATCAGGTAGGCGGAGTATGTCGGCTGCACTCACCCCTATATCCATATAAGGAAAACGCCAAGACGGCTAATTCATATCCCGGGACGTGTGGCGTGTAGGTAGATGGAAACACCCGGTCACATGACCTGTTTCATCGCCACACGTCACGTCCGGAGTTAACAATTCTGGTTGTCATGCAGGGAGTCGGGCAAGTCGATGGTTCCGAAAGTGAGGTCGACCATGTGATAATCACATGACTCAGTCTCGCTTCGTCCGCATCTTCCCGTCCTAAATTCCCTTCTCTGCGCAGCCGCACTGATCAGGGGGACATCTCTTTTCATAGGTGCAGCAAACGTTGTGTGGCCGTCACCCTTAGCAACACCTGGTAATAAGTTGAAAGAGTATAATATAGAAAAAGATGTAGTAAAGATAGAGAAATGGTAGATGAAGATAGGTAAAGTAGATAGATGAGTTGGAATGAAATAAAAAAATAAATATAAAAATATAAATAAAAAAAAATTGAAAATAAAAAATAAAATAATTAAAAAATTAAAAAATTAAAAAATTGAATAAAAAAATATAAACTAATAAGGCAAATAAAAAATAAATAAAAAAATGAAGAAAAATAAGCAAATGATAATAAATGAAAAATAAATAAAATGAATGACATGATACTATGTTGCACATTATCTGTCCTGTTATTACACTGTGGCACATCCTTCCCTCTCACCTCTAGGTTTTTTTCTCTTACCCCCGCATTGCGTGCTTGCACATATTCTGACAGGGAAACCTCTCGTACCCGCGGGCATTCTAGATGTCCGCTGGGAATTCAGAGTGAGATAAACAAGGTGGGCATTTCACCGGGGGGTGCCTGCGCCAGTGTGTGGAACCACAGTTGGAGTTTTATTCTAGCTTACATAGCCATTATAATCAATCAAAATAACAGAAAATAATAAAAATAATAATTAAAATAATAATACAAATTAAAATAAAAAATAAGAATAAGATAAAGAAAAATGAAGAGAAACATTGTGTTGGGGTGTAGATCACAAACAACATTATTTATTGCACCATATGTCAAACAATTTTGACTATAAGATATTAAGGGCAATATGTTGAAAGTTGTTTAAGGGTGATCGCAGCTGTCATCCTCTCGCCTGCCTGAAATATACAAAAGCAAACAAGTATGAATACATATTCACAAATACATACGTATTCATATTAATATCTCGTCACCACTGACTAAACTGTGAATGAGTTTGCATATCTACTGGTTGCTAGGGGTTACGCCAGATAAATCTGCGGAGTGACTGTAAAGTCTACATTAAGTCCGTTGGGTCTAAGAGACCCAAGCTGATATATCCATCTTAGTTCTGTCTTCTTAAGTTTGCTCACACGATCCCCACCCCTTTTCAGGGGGGGAGTGTGATCCAAAAGGACAAATCGGAGATCCCACTCAGAATGGCACATTTCGGTAAAATGCTTGGATACCGGTAGATCCAAACGCTTTTTCCTAATAGTATAACGGTGATGATTGATACGCGTCTTGAAATCCCATGTGGTCTCGCCAACATAGACGAGACCACATGGGCATATCAAGGCGTATATCACAAATGTGGACGTACATGTCAAGTAATGTTTCAAATTGTACACTTTTCCTGTTTTCGGATGGGTGAACTGACCCCCTTTCAACATCAGGGGACAGTTGACACACTGGCAACATGGAAAAGATCCCTTGTTTTCAACAGACAGGTACCTTTGTGAAGATATCTGTCTGGACACATCCGATTTAATAAGTCTGTCCCTGAGGTTGCGGGACCTCCGATATGACATCAGGGGCGGACTCGCAAACTCAGGGACCGATGGAAAACTTTCTTTCAATAATTTCCAATGTTTGTTAACAACCCCGGCCAATTGGCCCAAGTGTTCACCAAACGTGGACACAAAGGCCAATCTGGCCTGTGATATTTTAGGTGTTGTCTCATAGATAAGTTTTTTGCGATCAATTCTCATGACTCTCTGCTTGCTATCCTCCAAAAGGCTTGGAGGGTATCCACGCCTTCTGAAGTTCGCTACCATCTTATCCAAGGCTGGTTCAATTTCTTCCTCCTGCTCGATGATCCGTCTTGCCCTGATCATTTGACTGGTGGGCAATGATCGGACCATCGAGCGGGGATGGTTGCTGTTAAAATGTAGAGTAGAATTTGAATCTGTCGGTTTAACATAAAGGCTGGTAACTAAACGCTGTGTATGAACAGAAACCAAGGTGTCCAAAAAATTAACAGACTCTTGTGATGCAGTCAAAGTAAATTAAATGTGAGGATCAATGGAATTCAAAAAATGATGAAAGGAATCCAGTTCCTCCCTACTGCCCTTCCAGACCAAGAAGACGTCGTCTATGTATCGCCACCATCCCAACAGATTGTCGGAATAGTGGGACACATAGACGAACGTCTCCTCCAGCACCGCCATGTACACGTTAGCATACGTGGGCACCACGTTCGTGCCCATGGCGGTGCCGGTGGTCTGGAGGTAAAAAACATCATTAAATAAAAAATAATTGTTCTGCAAAATAGTATATAGTAACTCAACTATGAACTCAATCTGTGCATGTGAGAAATCAGAATCTATCATGGATTTGACAGCCTGTACACCCCCATCATGTGGGATGGAGGTGTACATGCTGACAACATCCAATGTGGCGACAAAGGCCCCCTCTGGTATGTCAAGATCAGCAATCTTTCTGAGAAAATCGGATGTGTCCCTCAAATACGACCTAGTTCTCATTGCATAAAGTCTTAAAACTTGGTTTGAGAAAGGCTGCATGGCAGCTGAAACGTTGCTCTGTATTAGTATGGAATAAAGCACTTTATTTTTGCATCTACCCTTGGAGTGCTGCGGATTACTACCCTAGATAGATAGATAGATACATACATAGATAGATAGGACCTGCAGTTAGTCCCAGCGTCTAAGTGAGTAGGGGCCCGGTTAGGGGGAGATAAATAAATATATAGATATAAGAAAGATAGATAAATAATTAATTAGATAGATATGAGAAAGATAGATAAATAATTAAATAAATAAATAAATAGATATGAGATAGATAGTGTGGTGGTTCAGTACGGGATGGTGTTTCCCCCTACTCTCCTGCCCTTACATGCATTGTCCCCACTGCAGTTGTTTTTCCCCATGTAACTATGTTATGCATTCTATTGTTTGTTGTGACTTTAATAATTGTACCATGTGATATGTCATGTGATTGTTACCCAGGAGGTACTAGTGACCAGCTGACCCCAAAGGTCACCTATGGGCTCCCTGCTAATCTCCCCCATATAAACCCTGGGTGGAGATAGCTTCTCTCTCTTGTTCCTGAAGTCCAGTGCTGTCAAGTTGTCTTAGTGTGTGTCCAGAACACCGGAGGCCTTAAGTCAAGTTCTTCAGCTACAAGTCATGTCCTGCAGCCTCAAGTCAATTGCAAAGTAAGGTAAAGGTAACAATATCTGCCCTGCACCACACACCTGCCATTACCACAATAGATAGATAGATAGATAGATAGATAGATAGATAGATAGATAGATAGATAGATAGATAAATGCCTTTGGCTGTGTGGGCATGCTGTGAGTTGTAGTTTTACAAAAGCTGGAGGCACCCTGGTTGAAATACAATGAGATGGAGGTAAATGGACACTATCTCATTGTTTCTTAAACAGGGCGCCTGCAGCTGTTGCAAAACTACAACTCCCAGCATGCCCACACAGCCAAAGGCATGCTGGGAGTTGTAGTTCTGCAGTTTTGCAACAGCGGGAATTGAGCTCTACTCACATTGGTTTTCTTCTCTCTGCATTTTCTAATTGATTTCTATTTATTTCCATTAGATTAAGACCAGGTAAACACCATTTTAGACTCAAAGTCCTTTTTATCCCGCATATATTTATCCCTCTTGATTTCTTTGAGGGTAATTTGCAACTGCAGTAATTTTATCTCCAAATTTTGAGTAAAATTACTGAACTGAGCCTCGGTCAAGCATGTACGAATCTCTGTCTTAGCCTTATATAACATCGTGGTGACTTTCTCATATTCTAATTGGTTTTGCTTCAAAATCAGTTGTTGTAAGTTCAGAGAATGCGCAATGTGAGCTTCGCCCCAGGCTGTTAGGATTTCAGGGTTATTGGCAAACTGAGAGGGAGACTTATAAACACGGAGCCCCCTTGGAGTACGTTTACACTCTGCACAAGTGGTTAGGGATTAGACCGTCCAGAAATGTCTGATGATAGACGATATTCAAGGGTTTTTGTACTAATCACTTAGATCATCTTGTGTCTCACATGCAATATAAAAAGGCCCCCACATGAGCTCGACCTGTACTGATAGCGGTTTCAGTGGAACATTCTTGGATTTCCATAATTATGGGTAAGGAATGAACCTTCTCAGTGTGCCATGGACCAAACTAAGTTAAGCAGGATAAATAGAAAATGAATATAAGGATAGGTCCGGCACCGCTGGAATGAGTATCCACATATCACATGAATCGTGGACTTTAGAAAGACCGCAACGTATCACAATGATATAAATGTTTTGGCACCTTGATAAAGCAGACAATGAAGATCCATATGTATAAAATAGTTCAGGATGTGAAGGATGAAGCACTCACCGCAAAAATGCTATAAAACTTCAGGCTTTATTCCAGGCTATGCCGAAAAGCAACTGGGTGCGGATACACAGGGAGCAGAGTGGAACAGGGGAGGCGGGGGCGGCAACATGTTTCACGCTCTACGGCGCTTCGTCTGGCCCATGATGACATATACACGTCCAGTTATCATTCTTATAGGAACAGTTTGTTTAGGGTTACTATGACAACAAAAATCATGCTCAAAATAACAAACCACCAAAACAAAAAAAAAATTTAGGTTTTAATATAGCACAAGAAGTTACTTCAGCAAAATCAGGAGTGTAGAGATTTCTTACATTTTATAAGACTACATTACCTGTGTGCACCAGTGAACCCCTTCACTAGTACAGTTGGTGTGTGTGTGTGTGTGTGTGTGTGTAGGGAGGGGGGGAGGTGGTTATTGATTCACTGGGTCTGCTAGGTGCTATATGAGCAGAAAAGAAAACAGCAGCAGTACCATCACGGCAAGAAAGGGGTTACATCATATTAGCAGTCAACTACTGAAAGGGAAAAGGGAAACAGGATTACAGCAAGGCAGAGATTACATCACAAACACAGCCATGGTCTAAGCAGTGAAATGCTGTTGTTGCTGCTGTTAACAAGCTATACAGGGGGCAGCTGCTCAGAACTTTATGGGTGTCAGAGATAAGTGAGAAACCTCATTTTTACCTTTAAGGCACCTCATAGATCCTCTGGAGGAGGCAGACAGGCTTGGTTTGCATTCACATTTACACAGCTCTGCACAAAGGGACTGTTTCCCTCTCTTTTGACTCTTGCTCTCAACAGCTCTATCCTTAAAGGGGTACTCCACTGGCCAGCATTCGGAAGTAAATGTTCTGAACGCTGTTTTTGCATTGCAGGGGTTGGCCACACCCCTCGTGACATCATGACAATGCCCCCTCAATGCAAGTCTATGAGAGGGGGCGTGATGGAGATGCTCTGACCAAGTCATCTAGACATCGTTATTTCTCCCCTGTCAAAGTCTCGCAGATATTAACACCTGTCCATTTTCCTGGCTTCCAACCTTCACCTTCAAGAACTAACTGATCACTTGCTTCCTAAAATGTCCCACCCCTGGACGGATGCCATTGTCAACAAATGATCGGTGTAATGGATGAACAGTGTATCTCTGGACATATTGTATTGAACTAAGCATTCCATGTAGTATCTATGCACTGTAGGCGGTAAATGGGTGCTACATGGTATTGAGCACTTTTTAGGCACCACCTGGGTAAAAAACAGCGGTATCCAACCAGTACCTTATAGTGTGGTGGTATTATTTTTAGTAGTATTATTTCATAAACATGGGTGTTCCTGGGACAAATTGTGAATTACGATAACTGAAGTGAACATTACTAAAGGATTTTCTCCTTTAAGAACATTGTAGACACAATACAAAGGAGTAGAACTATGGCTGGCTATGGTATAGAGACAATCCAGACTGTACTGATCTTTCTCTTGTTGTTCATGCACGATCCCGCATTTTGTTCTTGGATTAACTCTGGATTACTCAAAAAAGTATTTGTGTGTTACAATTACATAACAATTCTTACAGTGCCATAGTTTTCAAACAATAACACAACTCATAGAACACAACACGCTTAGATACACCCCTTTATCTTTACAATGTCCTTGGATCTTACATCATCATGAGAATCCTAAATAGTTTAACCTGTTATAAAAACTAACTTACCTAGATAATAGCATCTCTCTAGCGCTCTACAAGGGTCAAACCACGACCACAATACAGTAACTATATAAGGTCACATTCTCTGGCTCCCTGCAGGGTATAATTTCAGTGTAAACCTGATCTAAGTGATTACAGTGCAGTTACATCCTGCGTTTCGCAGGTGACGTCACTGAATTAGTACTTGGTGGCAAAACCCTTGTTGGCAATCACAGAGGTCAGATGTTTCTTGTAGTTGGCCACCAGGTTTGCAGACATCTCAGGATGGATTTTGTCCCACTCATCCAAAGGATAGGGGATAAGATGCCTGACCGCGGGGGTCCCGCCGCTGGGGACCCCCGTGATCTTCCACGCCGCACCCCGTTAGAATCAGCCCCCGGAATGTGCTCGCTCCGGGTCTGATTACTAGCGATCACCCCCGTGTTATGTCACAGCTCTGCCCCCTCAATGCAAGCCTATGGAGGTTATATTGGTAACCTGAATCTTTAGCTCCCTCCACAGATTTTCTATGGTAGTAAGATCTGGAGACTGGCTAGCATTTTCTGCTTCTTGAGCCAATCTCCTATACTGGATGCCGGTATGCTTTACGGCCGGTATCCAGTATGCTGTAAAATCTAGACTAGTCTGTCTGGCTAAAAGACAGGCGACCCCTAGTGGTGGCTATTTTGAGCTTGAATTTCAGGTGAAAATGTAAAAAATTTTTAACAGGTGTATATTGTGAAATGTCATATTATAATTAGTCCTGCAATATATGAAAAGTTTTTAACAATGACAGTGCCTCTTTAAGCACAGTGCCTGACGAACTTGTCAAGAAAGTTTTTGCAATAACCACGGCCGTGATTCTCGGGAACCTGAACTTTATAGTGAGTATGGACTATTGAGCGATACATGGACATTTATGTAAATATGCCATAGTAATATATTTTGCTCACCATTATGCACAAGGGAAATGTTTTCGGTCCTGCACTATAATTGTTGTAGTGTAAAAAAAATTATATAATTTGTTGTACACCAAAAAGGCATAGTGTACCGTATTCTCTGATGTCTGGTACTTTTCTTGTAGGGGTTGTCCTGAACTAATCAGGAGAAGCAACAGTTCACCCCATTACCAACATCATGTACAGTCAATAGTAAAGTCGTGTACTTCACATAGTCATGAGTACACATAAAGTCATGTACACGTTTCATGTACAGTAGGACCGTAACACTCACAACTACACAGTCCATAAAAGTGTCTAAAATGTCAAATGTGATATTTCTTGTGTCCCCGTGCTCAGGATACTTTGCTGGCCAGAAGGTATTCCTGAGACCCACAAAAGCATGCAACATCTGCCCTATCCACCTCGCATCGCAACCCCATGGCTCACCACACACACACATATATATGTGTGATAGCCTGGGGTTGTAGGGCAGCAGGGGTGTTGCGGTACTATATGATAAAGGGCGCTGTTAACCCTTGTCACTCGTGATGCCAGGGTGTGGGTTAAAACTCTGTAGTGATGCTGGGCCTATCGCCCCCCTTCCCAAGAGTGATAGGTGAGTGTAAAATAAATGGATTGTCCACAGCAGTGCTGAACTTAAAACTTGCAGGAATCTTTACTGAAGATTTTCTGTATATGCAGTAACGGTAACAGTCCAGATAACAGAGTCTTTACAAACAGCACAGCAGTGAGTGACAGATGCTTAGGACCGGAAAGTTCCCTTTAGTTTTTGAGGATTGTATTTGCATAGATCCACCGGATTTAGGGGTTGGATAGGTCCGGAGATCTTGCGGAGATAGCGGGGAATTGTAAGAACTATCCGTCTCTAGCGCAGGCCTAGGCCGCAAGGCTTTGGCCTAGTAATTTGTCTTGTAAGCTGCGGAGGTCCTACCTCGTCCAGAGTCAGCAACCCAAGAGAGCGACAATATTCCAGCCTTATGTAGGTCTAAAGTCTTGTCCCCGATATCCTTCCCAGCCTATTCTGCACATCATTCTGTGCTTTACGGTCTGTTTCCTGGGGTCCACAACATGAAGGCCATCCAGGAGGGCTGGCGCCTTATGAACTGTTTTTAAGGATCCTGTATGGCTGGCCAGGAACTGCCTCATCATCAATAGGGAGAACATGTTCATATGGGACTGCAGCAGGTTCATCCGCTGCCTGCTGAGTGACTATACCATCTTTGACAGCCTGGACGTCAATGAAGAAAAGGAGGGAAGACCCCTCTACTTCCCCATGTCCCCCTGAAGTTATTGCTCAGTAGTTTTGCCCTGTGATCCGCTCCCTCCCTTCCCCATAGTCTCCCATGCCCATTGCCCAACCCCACTCCCCCGATCACAGTTTGTATTGTTTAGTTATTTTGAATTTGGTGTTTTTCTCTTTCCATGATTAAGTGGAGTGTTAGTGTAGCATGATTTGCGATGTAATTGTACTATCATGCTTTGTGTGATTGTAATTTATTGTATGACTTGTAATGACTGAATGATCAATAAAGCTCTTTCAATAATCCTTGGAAAGCTCTTTGGTCTTGGCCAAGATGGAGAGTTTGGGATCTGATTTGATGGCTTCTGAGGACAGGTGTCTTTTAAACAGGGATCAAGCTGAGATTAGGAGCAATCTATTTAAGAAAGTGCTCCTAATCTCAGCTGGTTACCTGTATACAAGATGCATGGGAGAGAGAAATCTTGCTGAATGATAGAGGATCAAATACTTATTTCACTGTTGATCGATAGGGGATTACATACTTATTACTTCTGTGGGAAGGGGTCTTGTAGAGAGGGAACAAGCTGAGAGTAGAAGCACCCTCTACAGGAGAAACCTTGCCAATTCATATGAGGGCAAATACTTATTTCACTGAGTAAAATGAAAATCAATTCATAACTTATTTGAAATGGGTTTTTCAGTTTTTTTTTGCAGTTATTGTGTCTCTAATGTTCAAATTGTCAGTGGGCAAATGTACAAAATCCTTCAGGGATTAAATGCTTCTTTCCTTCACTGTACCTGGATGATACCTCGGTCATTGACCTCTGTTTCTATATGTTTATCTTCTTACCAAACAGTAGCTAGGGCCAACATGTCACATTACGTCAATCTTTCCTGGCACTCTCTACCATAGGATGTGCCCCATCTCTTTGACAGGTTGCTTAAAAGGTTTGATGAGTATTGTATCCAATAATTAATCATGTAGAGACAGAACGCTCCATGAAATAAACTCATGTGGATAAAAAATTACAGGGCAGCGTCCTCGCGAAAGCTAAATTAAATAAGACAGCGAAGCAATAAAAGATTATATAGAGGTTCATTAAAACCATGTTACAACTTGAAACTTGTTATTGCCGCGTATAAAAGTAAAATGTTGCTTTTAACTAAGTGCAAAATTTAATTAAAAAAAGTAGATTTATTGTATAGTAACAATGGCAGGCAATATTATCCCAAAAAATATTATAGCAAAGAACTATTTTAACAATACTGGTAAGGATATCACTACCACTCAGTAACTGTATAGGTCAGGATCTCATAGACTTACTCTCAGATGAGCCTGAACAAATGCACTAGAAACAAACTTCTGAAATGTAAATTTGATATGTGTCACTGTTAGGCTCCTTTGACACTGCTGTTATGACACAACATAGTGACTTCCGTAAGGGTAACCAGGAAGAATAGCGGGAGAAAAAAAATACTGCTTGCGCCATCTTTTTCTCCCGCTATTCCCGTCAAAAAACAACGGTGCCCAAAGGACCCAATAATAGTAAATGGGAGCCATTGGGACCCATTGTTGCCCGTTGTGCCCCGTCACGAAAATGGCCATTAAAAGCACAAAAAAAAGAGACTTTAATGGCTGTTCTTGACGGGGCGCAATGGCAGTATGAAAGGGGCCATAGATACAATTTCAATAACATCTATAACAGGCTTCCTAGGAAGAATAACATAACTGCTATAATACAGTACTGCTCCTGTGTACAAGAACATAACTACTATAATACTGCTCCTATATACAAGAATATAACTACTATAATACTGCTCCTATGTACAAGAATATAACTACTATAATCCTGCTCCTGTGTACAAGAACATAACTACTATAATACTGCTCCTATGTACAAGAATATAACTACTATAATACTGCTCCTATGTACAAAAATATGAGTACTATAATACTGCTCCTATGTACAAGAATATAACTACTATAATACTGCCTCCTATATACAAGAATATAACTACTATAATACTGCTCCTATATACAAGAATATAACTACTATAATACTGCTCCTATCTACAAGAATATAACTACTATAATACTGCTCCTATATACAAGAACATAACTACTATAATACTGCTCCTATGTACAAGAATATAACTACTATAATACTGCTCCTATATACAAGAATATAACTACTATAATACTGCTCCTATATACAAGAATATAACTACTATAATACTGCTCCTATATACAAGAACATAACTACTATAATACTGCTCCTATGTACAAGAATATAACTACTATAATACTGCTCCTATGTACAAAAATATGAGTACTATAAAACTGCTCCTATGTACAAGAATATAACTACTATAATACTGCTCCTATGTACAAGAATATAACTACTATAATACTACCCTCTATATACAAGAATATAACTACTATAACCCTGCCTCCTATGTACAAGACTATGGGGGAGATTTAACAAAGGATTTAGACTGTTTTTTCCTGTCTGAATTTGTCGCACAGAAAAATCGCAGTCTAAATATGTGTGACTTTTCTGCGACTTTTGCTGTAGAGGATTTTTAGAACATGATGCATTCTAGTCTATTTTAGACGGAAATGCATTGGAAAATGCATTGGTGCTGAATTTATCAAGTGCGACTTTTGTGCGACAAGTCGCATCTGCCCAAAATACGCTGAAATGTCAGACCATGTTGGAGCAGGTCTAAATGCAGTTTAAGCTGTAGACCCTGAAGTCTGAGCACAGAATTTATCAAGGGCTGTGAGACCTTTGATAAATTAGGAGCATAATAGACAGGAGACAACCACATACGCTGGTCTATAAGCATACCCAGAATAGACTAGATTAGTAAATGTCCCCCTATAACTATTATAATACTGCTCCTATATACAAGAATATAACTACTATAATACTGCCTCCTATGTACAAGAGTATAACTACTATAATACTGTCTCCTATATACAAGAATATAACTACTATAATACTGCTCCTATATACAAGAATATAACTACTATAATACTGCTCCTATGTACAAGAATATAACTACTATAATACTGTCTCCTATATACAAGAATATAACTACTATAATATTGCCTCCTATGTACAAGAATATAACTACTATAATACTGTCTCCTATATACAAGAATATAACTACTATAATACTGCTCCTATGTAAAAGAATATAACTACTATAATACTACCCTCTATATACAAGAATATAACTACTATAACCCTGCCTCCTATGTATAAGAATATAACTACTATAAGGCTGGAATTCCACTTGATTTTGTTTTTTTTGGGGGGGAAAACTTTAAGAAAAACGCCAATTCTGCCGCATGGCGTTTTTTCAGCCAAAAAACGCTGTGGCCAGATGTTAGCTGTAAATCAATGAGAAATCACAAAAAAAAAATTTCCACTTTGTGTTTTTCAGTTTGGAGTTTTTTTTTTTATCCTTTTGGCATTTTTTCAGTCTTTTTCATCTCCTTGGCGGTTTTGCAAAATCGCAGCATGTTTCCCTGAAATCGTGGTGTTTTTCTCCCATAAAAGTCTATGAGAATAAAAAACCATCAAGAAACCCATGTAGGTTTTAACTTTGGCATTTTTGCAGGCGGTTTTTATTCTTTTTTGGACTTTAACGATCCAAAAAGAGATACCTTTTTTAATAAAATTTTGTAGGGTACCATTAAAAAAAATTTATAAAAAAAAAACAGTAATGATGGAAAAAATTGTATTTAATGAAATTTATCTTTTTTTATGACAAAATTGTTATAAATCTTTAAACAAGGATCAATTTATGTGGACGGGCAGGGCACTAAAAATGTAGGCGACAATTATAAAAATTAAGTGTGTTTTTGTGTGCTTCACTTTTTTTATTTTGTTTTTTGTTAATTTTTTTTAGGTAGCACTACTACTTCCAGCATGGAAAACACTGTTCCATGATGGGAGTAGTAGTACCTGTACTAATTGACAGATCGCCCATGTCACTTCTGACACCCGTTGTGATCCTCCTGTATAATGTATAGATGCGGGGGGGGGGGGGTGCTCTTCTATGGTCCCCTGCACTGCCGTATATATACACCTATTCATATTTTCCGCAGAGAGTTGTGATTGGTCAGATGGTTCCAGCCAATCACAACTCTATGTGGGAAATATGAACAGGTGTATATATACAGCAGTGCAGGGGACCATAGAAGAGGAGCCGCATCTATACATTATACAGGAGGATCACAGCGGGTGTCAAGAGTGACACCCACTGTGATCTTTCCTTAACTGCAGGTACTACTACTCGCAACATGGAGCACACTCTGCTCAATGCTGGGAGCTGTAGTACCTGCATTAATAGACAGATCGCAACAGGTGTCAGAAGTTACACTCGCTGCGATCTGTCTATTAATGCAGGTACTACAGCTCCCAGCATGGAGCAGAGTGTTCTCCATGTTGGCAGTAGTAGTACCTGCAGTTAAGGACAGATCATAGTGGGTATCACTCCTGACACTCGATGCGATTGTCCTATCTATTGCAGAGATGCGTAGATCGCTCACATCTCTGCTCTATACTCAGCCGGCCAGTGATATGAATAGAACATCGCTCATTCATATTTCCCTCTGAAAGCGGTGATTGGCTGCAACCATCCAGCCAATTACCACTCTTGGCGGAAAATATGAATGATTGATGTGAATTTCTAATCACATCACTGGCCGGCTGGAGTACAGTGCAGAGATGCGAGCGCTGTATAGGGCTCTATACAGTCTGTTCCATGCTGGGAGTAGTAGTACTACCTAAATAATGTAAAAAAAAAATCGAAAAAAAAAAGTGAAACACACAAACACTTTATTAAAAATTAATAAAAATTTTGTTATAAAAATTTTTTGTTAAATACCTTTTTTCCATTCCCCACGTCAGACGCAGGAAATTGCACTGGCATTTTGCTGGCATTTTTTTTTTCTGTGAAAAAGAAGCAGGAAAAATAAACCAGGTGGAATCCTAGCCTAATATTGCATCCTGTATACAAGAAAATAACTCCTATAATTGTGTCTCCTGTGTACAAGAATATAACTACTATAACACTGCCTCCTATGTACAAGAATATAACTACTATAATACTGCTCCTATATACAAGAATATAACTACTATAATACTGCTCCTATGTACAAGAATATAACTACTATAATACTGCTCCTATATACAAGAATATAACTACTATAATACTGCTCCTATGTACAATAATATAACTACTATAATACTGTTAAGTCTTCCCTTTTGTCTACTAGAAAAGTGCTGATAGATCTTTGCATTCTGCAGCCATTTTCCAGTGCGTTGTGTCAGTAGGGCATAGCTGTGTTTTGCGTTGCTCATGGATATGGCATCAACATGCACAGCGGATGTAAATAAAACCGATAAGGGGAACGTGATCATCAAGCGGTCGTATCACAGAGCCGCTAAATCAAATAGTACCTAGATAAATATTGTGGAAGGAAAACAGAGATGGAAACCAGAAATGGAAGAAAACTGCGAAAAGAAGGAACAAGTGGATCCATAACCGATTAAAGGCAGGAAAGCTGAATGATATAGATAATGTGCTTATACTTCTGGGTACGATTGGCTATTTCTGCATGTGAGATCTGAGAACTCTATCCACCATTTATTTTAGTTTGTTACTAGCAATTCGCAGTCTGCATAGAAAGCGCTCTACGTGCAAGTGAGGTAAGAGTGTGCTGCTGCTGTCAGGACCGAGACATGCAGTGGGCGGCACAAGCCTGTAACCCTTCAAGGCCCTGTAACAATGCAGCAATCTCAATCGTTATGGCTCTGCGGGAACTTTAATGTGGCCAAAGATTTTTGATAATTTGAGCAGTTCACAGTACAGATTTTACTTTTGCTATGGTGGAGTGTAAGGTGATAAGGCCTGTGACATGGAAGTCATGTTGCACTTAGAGATCAGTAGGACAGGAGAGCACTTTATTATCCCATCTGGCTTGACACAATTCTCTCCCTTTCTGAGACAGACTATGAAGTATAGAAATACCCCTTCAGCTTTGGGGTAGTAGTACTTCACACCGTGAGCATTCTACCGTACATGACCCAGGCTGCATACTTGGGAAGCTTGTCTTACCCTCTCTTTCCTAAAGTTAGCCACATATTATTCCGGAGTTCGAGCTCCGGTTTAAAAAGGGGAAAATAATCAGTCTGACTAAACTCATTTTACAGACGGCCTCTTTTTCTGGCCAAAGCCAGACTAACTGGTTTGTTCCTGCTCTTTAGGGTGAAATCACTGGACCTGGGGACACCTCCCACATGTATCTAGAAAAATTCTGTGTGGTGAGGAGATTTAGGACCTACCTCTCATCTGCATACATTAAATCCACCAGAGGTATCTGCATACATTAAATCCACCAGAGGTGGCAGCAGAGAGAATGTATATCTTTCCACATGAATTTAACCACATGGTGAGGACATGATCAGTGTTATCCTTGGTGATGACCAAATCAAGGAAGTTGATGCCGTCAATAGAAATGTGATGAAAGGCTAGGTTCACACTAGAGACTGTAAAAAGAGGAAATATGCGATCGATTTTACGCCTTTGTGGTTTGGGGAATATTTGAAAAGGAGATGTCAATATGTTGTGGTCAATTTGTGCACTATTTGCTATAATAATTTTGCTACAATAATTTTGCTACAATAATTTTTTTTAGCTGCACCAGAGTAGTTAAAAAAGTGAAGCAGCACACATTAAAAAAAAAAAAAGGTGTTCTTTGCACCATTTGTGCCAATTTTTTTTTTTCTAAAGGGACATGGTCTCTGAAAAAGAGCATGCAAGAGGGCTGGACACACACACACACACACACACACACACACACACACAGAGAGATTTGAAGTGAAGTGAAAGCTGAGCTGTGATTGGTTGCTATAGGAAAATTCCTCTATTTTATCTCTCACACAGTGTGATACTTCTGATAAAGTTTTTTATTTTATTTTGAACATTGTCTACTCAGTATGTCATTTTTCTTGTTGTGCGCTTCCACGGGGGGCATAGTTTGCAGATGTAAATTTGATATGTGTCACTGTTAGGCTCCTTTGACACTGCTGTTATGACACAACATAGTGACTTCCGTAAGGGTAACCAGGAAGAATAGCGGGAGAAAAAAAATACTGCTTGCGCCATCTTTTTCTCCCGCTATTCCCGTCAAAAAACAACGGTGCCCAAAGGACCCAATAATAGTAAATGGGAGCCATTGGGACCCATTGTTGCCCGTTGTGCCCCGTCACGAAAATGGCCATTAAAAGCACAAAAAAAAGAGACTTTAATGGCTGTTCTTGACGGGGCGCAATGGCAGTATGAAAGGGGCCATAGATACAATTTCAATAACATCTATAACAGGCTTCCTAGGAAGAATAACATAACTGCTATAATACAGTACTGCTCCTGTGTACAAGAACATAACTACTATAATACTGCTCCTATATACAAGAATATAACTACTATAATACTGCTCCTATGTACAAGAATATAACTACTATAATCCTGCTCCTGTGTACAAGAACATAACTACTATAATACTGCTCCTATGTACAAGAATATAACTACTATAATACTGCTCCTATGTACAAAAATATGAGTACTATAATACTGCTCCTATGTACAAGAATATAACTACTATAATACTGCCTCCTATATACAAGAATATAACTACTATAATACTGCTCCTATATACAAGAATATAACTACTATAATACTGCTCCTATCTACAAGAATATAACTACTATAATACTGCTCCTATATACAAGAACATAACTACTATAATACTGCTCCTATGTACAAGAATATAACTACTATAATACTGCTCCTATATACAAGAATATAACTACTATAATACTGCTCCTATATACAAGAATATAACTACTATAATACTGCTCCTATATACAAGAACATAACTACTATAATACTGCTCCTATGTACAAGAATATAACTACTATAATACTGCTCCTATGTACAAAAATATGAGTACTATAAAACTGCTCCTATGTACAAGAATATAACTACTATAATACTGCTCCTATGTACAAGAATATAACTACTATAATACTACCCTCTATATACAAGAATATAACTACTATAACCCTGCCTCCTATGTACAAGACTATGGGGGAGATTTAACAAAGGATTTAGACTGTTTTTTCCTGTCTGAATTTGTCGCACAGAAAAATCGCAGTCTAAATATGTGTGACTTTTCTGCGACTTTTGCTGTAGAGGATTTTTAGAACATGATGCATTCTAGTCTATTTTAGACGGAAATGCATTGGAAAATGCATTGGTGCTGAATTTATCAAGTGCGACTTTTGTGCGACAAGTCGCATCTGCCCAAAATACGCTGAAATGTCAGACCATGTTGGAGCAGGTCTAAATGCAGTTTAAGCTGTAGACCCTGAAGTCTGAGCACAGAATTTATCAAGGGCTGTGAGACCTTTGATAAATTAGGAGCATAATAGACAGGAGACAACCACATACGCTGGTCTATAAGCATACCCAGAATAGACTAGATTAGTAAATGTCCCCCTATAACTATTATAATACTGCTCCTATATACAAGAATATAACTACTATAATACTGCCTCCTATGTACAAGAGTATAACTACTATAATACTGTCTCCTATATACAAGAATATAACTACTATAATACTGCTCCTATATACAAGAATATAACTACTATAATACTGCTCCTATGTACAAGAATATAACTACTATAATACTGTCTCCTATATACAAGAATATAACTACTATAATATTGCCTCCTATGTACAAGAATATAACTACTATAATACTGTCTCCTATATACAAGAATATAACTACTATAATACTGCTCCTATGTAAAAGAATATAACTACTATAATACTACCCTCTATATACAAGAATATAACTACTATAACCCTGCCTCCTATGTATAAGAATATAACTACTATAAGGCTGGAATTCCACTTGATTTTGTTTTTTTTGGGGGGGAAAACTTTAAGAAAAACGCCAATTCTGCCGCATGGCGTTTTTTCAGCCAAAAAACGCTGTGGCCAGATGTTAGCTGTAAATCAATGAGAAATCACAAAAAAAAAATTTCCACTTTGTGTTTTTCAGTTTGGAGTTTTTTTTTTTATCCTTTTGGCATTTTTTCAGTCTTTTTCATCTCCTTGGCGGTTTTGCAAAATCGCAGCATGTTTCCCTGAAATCGTGGTGTTTTTCTCCCATAAAAGTCTATGAGAATAAAAAACCATCAAGAAACCCATGTAGGTTTTAACTTTGGCATTTTTGCAGGCGGTTTTTATTCTTTTTTGGACTTTAACGATCCAAAAAGAGATACCTTTTTTAATAAAATTTTGTAGGGTACCATTAAAAAAAATTTATAAAAAAAAAACAGTAATGATGGAAAAAATTGTATTTAATGAAATTTATCTTTTTTTATGACAAAATTGTTATAAATCTTTAAACAAGGATCAATTTATGTGGACGGGCAGGGCACTAAAAATGTAGGCGACAATTATAAAAATTAAGTGTGTTTTTGTGTGCTTCACTTTTTTTATTTTGTTTTTTGTTAATTTTTTTTAGGTAGCACTACTACTTCCAGCATGGAAAACACTGTTCCATGATGGGAGTAGTAGTACCTGTACTAATTGACAGATCGCCCATGTCACTTCTGACACCCGTTGTGATCCTCCTGTATAATGTATAGATGCGGGGGGGGGGGGGGTGCTCTTCTATGGTCCCCTGCACTGCCGTATATATACACCTATTCATATTTTCCGCAGAGAGTTGTGATTGGTCAGATGGTTCCAGCCAATCACAACTCTATGTGGGAAATATGAACAGGTGTATATATACAGCAGTGCAGGGGACCATAGAAGAGGAGCCGCATCTATACATTATACAGGAGGATCACAGCGGGTGTCAAGAGTGACACCCACTGTGATCTTTCCTTAACTGCAGGTACTACTACTCGCAACATGGAGCACACTCTGCTCAATGCTGGGAGCTGTAGTACCTGCATTAATAGACAGATCGCAACAGGTGTCAGAAGTTACACTCGCTGCGATCTGTCTATTAATGCAGGTACTACAGCTCCCAGCATGGAGCAGAGTGTTCTCCATGTTGGCAGTAGTAGTACCTGCAGTTAAGGACAGATCATAGTGGGTATCACTCCTGACACTCGATGCGATTGTCCTATCTATTGCAGAGATGCGTAGATCGCTCACATCTCTGCTCTATACTCAGCCGGCCAGTGATATGAATAGAACATCGCTCATTCATATTTCCCTCTGAAAGCGGTGATTGGCTGCAACCATCCAGCCAATTACCACTCTTGGCGGAAAATATGAATGATTGATGTGAATTTCTAATCACATCACTGGCCGGCTGGAGTACAGTGCAGAGATGCGAGCGCTGTATAGGGCTCTATACAGTCTGTTCCATGCTGGGAGTAGTAGTACTACCTAAATAATGTAAAAAAAAAATCGAAAAAAAAAAGTGAAACACACAAACACTTTATTAAAAATTAATAAAAATTTTGTTATAAAAATTTTTTGTTAAATACCTTTTTTCCATTCCCCACGTCAGACGCAGGAAATTGCACTGGCATTTTGCTGGCATTTTTTTTTTCTGTGAAAAAGAAGCAGGAAAAATAAACCAGGTGGAATCCTAGCCTAATATTGCATCCTGTATACAAGAAAATAACTCCTATAATTGTGTCTCCTGTGTACAAGAATATAACTACTATAACACTGCCTCCTATGTACAAGAATATAACTACTATAATACTGCTCCTATATACAAGAATATAACTACTATAATACTGCTCCTATGTACAAGAATATAACTACTATAATACTGCTCCTATATACAAGAATATAACTACTATAATACTGCTCCTATGTACAATAATATAACTACTATAATACTGTTAAGTCTTCCCTTTTGTCTATTAGAAAAGTGCTGATAGATCTTTGCATTCTGCAGCCATTTTCCAGTGCGTTGTGTCAGTAGGGCATAGCTGTGTTTTGCGTTGCTCATGGATATGGCATCAACATGCACAGCGGATGTAAATAAAACCGATAAGGGGAACGTGATCATCAAGCGGTCGTATCACAGAGCCGCTAAATCAAATAGTACCTAGATAAATATTGTGGAAGGAAAACAGAGATGGAAACCAGAAATGGAAGAAAACTGCGAAAAGAAGGAACAAGTGGATCCATAACCGATTAAAGGCAGGAAAGCTGAATGATATAGATAATGTGCTTATACTTCTGGGTACGATTGGCTATTTCTGCATGTGAGATCTGAGAACTCTATCCACCATTTATTTTAGTTTGTTACTAGCAATTCGCAGTCTGCATAGAAAGCGCTCTACGTGCAAGTGAGGTAAGAGTGTGCTGCTGCTGTCAGGACCGAGACATGCAGTGGGCGGCACAAGCCTGTAACCCTTCAAGGCCCTGTAACAATGCAGCAATCTCAATCGTTATGGCTCTGCGGGAACTTTAATGTGGCCAAAGATTTTTGATAATTTGAGCAGTTCACAGTACAGATTTTACTTTTGCTATGGTGGAGTGTAAGGTGATAAGGCCTGTGACATGGAAGTCATGTTGCACTTAGAGATCAGTAGGACAGGAGAGCACTTTATTATCCCATCTGGCTTGACACAATTCTCTCCCTTTCTGAGACAGACTATGAAGTATAGAAATACCCCTTCAGCTTTGGGGTAGTAGTACTTCACACCGTGAGCATTCTACCGTACATGACCCAGGCTGCATACTTGGGAAGCTTGTCTTACCCTCTCTTTCCTAAAGTTAGCCACATATTATTCCGGAGTTCGAGCTCCGGTTTAAAAAGGGGAAAATAATCAGTCTGACTAAACTCATTTTACAGACGGCCTCTTTTTCTGGCCAAAGCCAGACTAACTGGTTTGTTCCTGCTCTTTAGGGTGAAATCACTGGACCTGGGGACACCTCCCACATGTATCTAGAAAAATTCTGTGTGGTGAGGAGATTTAGGACCTACCTCTCATCTGCATACATTAAATCCACCAGAGGTATCTGCATACATTAAATCCACCAGAGGTGGCAGCAGAGAGAATGTATATCTTTCCACATGAATTTAACCACATGGTGAGGACATGATCAGTGTTATCCTTGGTGATGACCAAATCAAGGAAGTTGATGCCGTCAATAGAAATGTGATGAAAGGCTAGGTTCACACTAGAGACTGTAAAAAGAGGAAATATGCGATCGATTTTACGCCTTTGTGGTTTGGGGAATATTTGAAAAGGAGATGTCAATATGTTGTGGTCAATTTGTGCACTATTTGCTATAATAATTTTGCTACAATAATTTTGCTACAATAATTTTTTTTAGCTGCACCAGAGTAGTTAAAAAAGTGAAGCAGCACACATTAAAAAAAAAAAAAGGTGTTCTTTGCACCATTTGTGCCAATTTTTTTTTTTCTAAAGGGACATGGTCTCTGAAAAAGAGCATGCAAGAGGGCTGGACACACACACACACACACACACACACACAGAGAGATTTGAAGTGAAGTGAAAGCTGAGCTGTGATTGGTTGCTATAGGAAAATTCCTCTATTTTATCTCTCACACAGTGTGATACTTCTGATAAAGTTTTTTATTTTATTTTGAACATTGTCTACTCAGTATGTCATTTTTCTTGTTGTGCGCTTCCACGGGGGGCATAGTTTGCAGATGTCCTGGTTGGTGTGCTGAATTTATCAATCGAAAAAAATAAAATCAAATTTTGCACCAATTTTTGTGCATATGTACTCAGTGACTGCCTGGTGTAGGAATGTGTGTGAACTTTTTACCCCATTATGTACAATCTAGGGGTTTCCTGCCATGTGCGCAAATTTTTGTAATGTACACAACATAATTCATTTTGTGGGGCACCTGCGACAACCACGCACTCCCGCAACATAGTGTTTTAGGGTATAAGGAGAACTTACTGCTCAGCAGTGGCATTGCTAGAGGGGTGCGGACCGCACTGGGTGACACCCCCAAGTAGGATGACACCACCAGGCGGGAAGTCAATCCAGCCTGTATTTAATTCTAAACCCATAGCAAATGAATCAACAGTGGCCGATGTTCTCTAAACACAATTGGCTCTCCCCTGCACACAGCGCTCCCTGCTGGTCACAGCCTGCTACACTTACTGGCTGAAGCAGGCTGCAAAGCTATGTATCCTCCCTCGCAGATCCCCAGCAGCCCCCTTCTTCTTACCGGACCGCAGAGGAGGAAGAGAAAGAGGAGTCATTGCCCAGTGACCGGCTGTAGTCTGGAGTAAAGCCAGCAGGTTGTTGTTGAAGCATCAGGGGGATGGGAGGTATTGAGCACATGGTCCAACTATACAGTAAGACGTGGACATTTTAATCCCCCCTCCCAAAAAAACAAAAAAACTATACAGTTGAAATTGACGGAGCTTATCACAAGGAACAGGGCTTACTGCAGGGGCATGTGTGCTGCCAGGAGTGTTGTGGGCACGGGTCCTGCCTGCTCCTGCATGCAGTTTAAGAAAATAAATCAGGTGAGTATAGCAGTATAGACTGCAGTGTGCCCTGTGTGGTGTATGTATGTGGTATGCGTACCCTGTGTGGGTGGTGTATTCGGTAAGTTTACCCTGTGTAGTGGTGAATGCGGTATGTGTACTCTGTGTGAGTGGTGTATGCAGTATGTGTACTCTGTGTGAGTGGTATATGCGGTATGTGTACTCTGTGTGAGTGGTGTATGCAGTATGTGTACTCTGTGTGAGTGGTATATGCGGTATGTGTACTCTGTGTGAGTGGTGTATGCAGTATGTGTACTCTGTGTGAGTGGTATATGCGGTATGTGTACTCTGTGTGAGTGGTGTATGCAGTATGTGTACTCTGTGTGAGTGGTATATGCGGTATGTGTACTCTGTGTGAGTGGTGTATGCAGTATGTGTACCCTGTATAGTGGTGTATGCAGTATGCGTACCCTGCGTAGTGGTGTATGCAGTATGTGTACCCTGTGTGAGCGGTGTATGCGGAATGTGTACTCTGTGCAAGTGGTGTATGCAGTATGTGTACCCTGTGTGAGTGGTGTATGCGGTATGTGTACACTGCGTGAGTGGTATATGCGGTATGTGTACCCTGCGTGAGTGGTGTATGCGGTATGTGTACCCTGCGTGAGTGGTATATGCGGTATGTCTACCCTGTGTGAGTGGTGTATGCGGTATGTGTACCCTGCGTGAGTGGTATATGCGGTATGTCTACCCTGTGTGAGTGGTGTATGCAGTATGTGTACCCTGTGTGAGTGGTGGATACGGTATGTGTACCCTGTGTGAGTGGTGGATGCGGTATGTGTACCCTGTGTGAGTGGTCTATGCGGTATGTGTGCACTGTGTGAGTGGTATATACGGTATGTGTACCCTGTGTGAGTGCTGTATGCGGTATGTGTACCCTTCGTGAGTGGTATATGCGGTATGTGTACCCTGTGTGAGTGGTGTATACGGCATGTGTACCCTGTGTAGGTGGTGTATTCGGTAAGTTTACCCTGTGTAGTGGTGAATGCGGTATGTGTACTCTGTGTGAGTGGTGAATGCGGTATGTGTACTCTGTGTGAGTGGTGTATGCAGTATGTGTACCCTGTATAGTGGTGAATGCGGTATGTGTACTCTGTGTGAGCGGTGTATGCGGAATGTGTACTCTGTGCAAGTGGTATATGCAGTATGTGTACCCTGTGTGGGTGGTGTATTCGGTAAGTTTACCCTGTGTAGTGGTGAATGCGGTATGTGTACTCTGTGTGAGTGGTGAATGCGGTATGTGTACTCTGTGTGAGTGGTGTATGCAGTATGTGTACCCTGTATAGTGGTGAATGCGGTATGTGTACCCTGTGTGAGCGGTGTATGCGGAATGTGTACTCTGTGCAAGTGGTGTATGCAGTATGTGTACCCTGTGTGGGTGGTGTATTCGGTAAGTTTACCCTGTGTAGTGGTGAATGCGGTATGTGTACTCTGTGTGAGTGGTGTATGCAGTATGTGTACTCTGTGTGAGTGGTGTATGCAGTATGTGTACCCTATATAGTGGTGTATGCAGTATGTGTACCCTGCGTAGTGGTGTATGCAGTATGTGTACCCTGTGTGAGCGGTGTATGCGGAATGTGTACTCTGTGCAAGTGGTGTATGCAGTATGTGTACCCTGTGTGAGTGGTGTATGTGGTATGTGTACCCTGCGTAGTGGTGTATGCGGTATGTGTACACTGTGTGAGCGGTGTATGCAGTATGTGTACCCTGTGTGAGTGGTGTATGCAGTATGTGTACCCTATATAGTGGTGTATGCAGTATGTGTACCCTGCGTAGTGGTGTATGCAGCATGTGTACCCTGTGTGAGCGGTGTATGCGGAATGTGTACTCTGTGCAAGTGGTGTATTCAGTATGTGTACCCTGTGTGAGTGGTGTATGTGGTATGTGTACCCTGCGTAGTGGTGTATGCGGTATGTGTACCCTGTGTGAGTGGTGTATGCACTATGTGTACCCTGTGTAGTGGTGAATGCAGTGTGTGTTCCCTGCGTGAGTGGTATATGCGGTATGTGTACCCTGTGTGAGTGGTGTATGCGGTATGTGTACCCTGCGTGAGTGGTGTATGCGGTATGTGTACCCTGCATGAGTGGTATATGCGGTATGTCTACCCTGTGTGAGTGGTGTATGCGGTATGTCTACCCTGTGTGAGTGGTGTATGCGGTATGTGTACCCTGTGTGAGTGTTGTATGCGGTATGTGTGCACTGTGTGAGTGTTGTATGCGGTATGTGTGCACTGTGTGTGTGGTGTATGCGGTATGTGTACCCTGCGTGAGTGGTATATGCAGTATGTGTACTCTGTGTGAGTGGTGTATGCGGTATGTGTACCCTATGTGAGTTGTGTATGCGGTATGTGTACCCTGTGTGAGTGGTAAATGCGGTATGTGTACCCTGTGTGAGTGGTGTATGCGGTATGTGTACCCTGTGTGAGTGGTGTATGCGGTATGTGTACCTTGCGTGAGTGGTATATACGGTATGTGTACCCTGTGTAAGTGGTGGATACGGTATGTGTACCCTGTGTGAGTGGTGGATACGGTATGTGTACCCTGTGTGAGTGGTAAATACGGTATGTGTACCCTGTGTGAGTGGTGTATGCGGTATGTGTACCCTGTGTGAGTGGTGTATGCGGTATGTGTACCTTGCGTGAGTGGTATATACGGTATGTGTACCCTGTGTAAGTGGTGGATACGGTATGTGTACCCTGTGTGAGTGGTGGATACGGTATGTGTACCCTGTGTGAGTGGTATATACGGTATGTGTACCCTGTGTGAGTGGTGTATGCGGTATGTGTACCTTGCGTGAGTGGTATATGCGGTATGTGTACCCTGTGTAAGTGGTGGATACGGTATGTGTACCCCGTGTGAGTGGTGCATGCGGTATGTGTACCCCGTGTGAGTGGTGTATGCGGTATGTGTACCCCGTGTGTTTGGTGTATGCGGTATGTGTACCCTGCGTGAGTAATGGCAATGTGGTTAAAGGGGATGTCTGCGGGATGCGTTTTTTTATATATATGGGAGGGGGGGGGGGTTAGAATTAAAAATAAGTCATACTCACCCACTTGGCCTTTTTCATTTCCTTGACTAAAACCGATGCCATCATAGGTGTCCGCACTCGCTCCATGCATTCTTTATTTGAGCACCAAAAGGTACACCAGGGCCCCGTTCTGAATACAGCAAGGGTCCCAGAGGTCAGACTGGATCAGTTTGGTCCTGTGTACATGGAAAATATTTTACCAATCAGTATTTTCCCTGTAATGCCACAATAGCCACCCGCAGCGATGTCCCGCCTCAGCCGGTGATAGGTCAGCAGGAAAAAGGGGCCTATCACTGGCCAAAGCAGGACATCGCTGCGCAATACACTGAGCGCAATAAGACTCACCGTCCCCAGGAAGCAGGAAAAGGACCGGCACTGGAGGACCGGGACACCGATGTTGGCGCAATGGGGGAACGTTGGAAGGTGAGTGAAAGTTTGTTTTGGTACATTTTGCAGTACTGTGTGAGTGGTGTATGTGGTATGTGTACCCTGCGTAGTGGTGTATGCGGTATGTGTACCCTGTGTGAGTGGTGTATGCACTATGTGTACCCTGTGTAGTGGTGAATGCAGTGTGTGTTCCCTGCGTGAGTGGTATATGCGGTATGTGTACCCTGTGTGAGTGGTGTATGCGGTATGTGTACCCTGCGTGAGTGGTGTATGCGGTATGTGTACCCTGCATGAGTGGTATATGCGGTATGTCTACCCTGTGTGAGTGGTGTATGCGGTATGTCTACCCTGTGTGAGTGGTGTATGCGGTATGTGTACCCTGTGTGAGTGTTGTATGCGGTATGTGTGCACTGTGTGAGTGTTGTATGCGGTATGTGTGCACTGTGTGTGTGGTGTATGCGGTATGTGTACCCTGCGTGAGTGGTATATGCAGTATGTGTACTCTGTGTGAGTGGTGTATGCGGTATGTGTACCCTATGTGAGTTGTGTATGCGGTATGTGTACCCTGTGTGAGTGGTAAATGCGGTATGTGTACCCTGTGTGAGTGGTGTATGCGGTATGTGTACCCTGTGTGAGTGGTGTATGCGGTATGTGTACCTTGCGTGAGTGGTATATACGGTATGTGTACCCTGTGTAAGTGGTGGATACGGTATGTGTACCCTGTGTGAGTGGTGGATACGGTATGTGTACCCTGTGTGAGTGGTAAATACGGTATGTGTACCCTGTGTGAGTGGTGTATGCGGTATGTGTACCCTGTGTGAGTGGTGTATGCGGTATGTGTACCTTGCGTGAGTGGTATATACGGTATGTGTACCCTGTGTAAGTGGTGGATACGGTATGTGTACCCTGTGTGAGTGGTGGATACGGTATGTGTACCCTGTGTGAGTGGTATATACGGTATGTGTACCCTGTGTGAGTGGTGTATGCGGTATGTGTACCTTGCGTGAGTGGTATATGCGGTATGTGTACCCTGTGTAAGTGGTGGATACGGTATGTGTACCCCGTGTGAGTGGTGCATGCGGTATGTGTACCCCGTGTGAGTGGTGTATGCGGTATGTGTACCCCGTGTGTTTGGTGTATGCGGTATGTGTACCCTGCGTGAGTAATGGCAATGTGGTTAAAGGGGATGTCTGCGGGATGCGTTTTTTTATATATATGGGAGGGGGGGGGGGGTTAGAATTAAAAATAAGTCATACTCACCCACTTGGCCTTTTTCATTTCCTTGACTAAAACCGATGCCATCATAGGTGTCCGCACTCGCTCCATGCATTCTTTATTTGAGCACCAAAAGGTACACCAGGGCCCCGTTCTGAATACAGCAAGGGTCCCAGAGGTCAGACTGGATCAGTTTGGTCCTGTGTACATGGAAAATATTTTACCAATCAGTATTTTCCCTGTAATGCCACAATAGCCACCCGCAGCGATGTCCCGCCTCAGCCGGTGATAGGTCAGCAGGAAAAAGGGGCCTATCACTGGCCAAAGCAGGACATCGCTGCGCAATACACTGAGCGCAATAAGACTCACCGTCCCCAGGAAGCAGGAAAAGGACCGGCACTGGAGGACCGGGACACCGATGTTGGCGCAATGGGGGAACGTTGGAAGGTGAGTGAAAGTTTGTTTTGGTACATTTTGCAGTACGGGCACAGGGGATTATGAAAAATGTACACTACAGATCTCCATTAAGGCATTTTTAAGCACAAAACGAAAGCATTTATGAAGGAGGCCTGAAGGCTTTCACTACGTTCTCCCTCTTTATGGTCCCCCTTACACACCTGGTGGTGTCTCTCACCTTATATGTCATATGATCTGACATCAGTGCGATCCTGGAAAGTGCAGAACACACAACCCAAGGCCATACATACCAAGAATAGACTCCACTTCAAGGCATATGATGATGTATAGCAGAATTACATAGCTGCAATATGGTTGATAATGATCTCACTATACACCCATACTAGGTTATAAATACATCCATGAGATAGATAAAGACTGCTTGACCGTCCAGAGAAATCTATGATCAGTTATATGAGGCTCCCAGTCCCTGGAAAAAGAACAGGAAACCTGAGAATGTGTGCAGTACTATGGTAGACACTTTAAAATGTACGTATCCATAGGAGGCAGTCTAATAGTATTTCTTGTACACAGGAGGCTGTATTATAGTAGACATAGGAGCAGTATTATAGTAGTTATAGTCTTATACATAGGAGGCAGTATTATAGTAGTTATAGTCTTATACATAGGAGGCAATTTTTATTGTGAAAGCAAACAAAAAAATAAAATAAATTCTTACAATACAAAAACAAAAATAACAAGCATTGTACATACAATGACTACTCAACTAGAGTACTTATTAAATCAAATTAAACTTAAAAAGTTGCTGGAAAAAGAAAAAACACAAAAAAACTAACATGACATTATCTGCTTTAAACCAAACATACATTCCTCCATAATTTACCATTATTATGGTTCCTCCGTATCTCTAATGATTTTACCCACTGGAGCTCGGACAGTATTTGGTGGACGGCTGGGGTGTGGGGGAATGGCTCGTTGTGTATGGACACTCTAGTTCTCATGTGCCAGTGGTAATATTTAATGACTGTGATTATTATGTACATTGTGACCCTGTCTACATTTCTGTTACTGGATGGTACAGCATATATTATGTCAGGGTAATTCAGGGACTGCAGTAATAAGATGTTAAGCTTACAGGACACTTCTTCCCAAATCCTCCTCCCGCTCCTGCACTCGAATATGAAGTGCTCCATAGTCTCCTCCTGCTGACAACCCAGAGGACAGTTCCTATCCGAAACACTCAAATATTTCAAATTTCCCCTGACAAAGAGCCTCCCATGTAGTGACAACCAAGCTATGTCAAAGAATTTAGCGGGGAGTCGTTTCCCATTGAGGAACCTAAGGCTTTCCTGTAAAGTGCTGGTCACACAATCCCTCAAGGCAAGTGAAGAGCAAAAGAAAGCCCTACAGATCCTCACATAAAGGTCCTTACGGGTCTTAATTTCTATATAGGACTTCTCAATGCGCCATCTTCTCAGACATCTGAGCCTGTATTCCAGGTACGGGGGGAGGTAGTCACGCGTCCATCTCCCCCTCTTGAGACTGCCACCTTGCACCCAAGATTCTGCAAAAGGCAATATCCAATCCCTGATACTATTCGCCCACAGGGAGCTGTTGTTTGAGTCCAGACAACCAAAATTAACTTTCAGAAACATGGAGTCAAAGAACACCCTTGGATTCAGCATATCCAACCCACCCTCTCTCCTCTGTAGGTAGGTGACCCCTCTTTTTATCAGGTTCAACCTGTTCCCCCAGAACATCTGGAAGAACAGGCTAAAGAGCCGAGCGGAGAAAGATACTGGCAAAGGAAAAACAACAGAGACATACAAGAAGACGGGGACCAGGTAAGTCTTCAACATTTTAACCCTTTCTCTATAGGTCAGCCTCCAGTTCTTCCATCGCTGAATCTTTGCATTTCCGGTTTCCAACTTCTCTTCCCAATTTAGTCTGGCATTATCGTCCCTCCCGAATTTGACCCCTAAGATTTTAATATAGGAGGAGGCTCTCACAAATTGGGGCAGATCAAAGTCTGGACCAGTATCTGATACCCAGAGAGCTTGACTCTTCTCAAGGTTGACCAGAGACCCTGAGGCCTCCGAGTGACTTCTGATGTCTGCAGACAACATCTCCACCTCACGAGGCTCAGATATCACAACAGTCTCATCATCCGCATAGGCAACAACACTCAGGGGCAGGCAGTGGGGGACCGGCACCCCCTGAAAACCACACTCCTGCAGTGACCTCAGAAACGGGTCTAAGGCAAATACATATAGCAGCAGACTCAGTGGGCAACCTTGTCTCACTCCTGCCTCTACCCTGAAGGTGTCACCCTGCCAACCATTGATCAGAGGAAAGTTCCCGGCCTCATAATACAAAGTCTTCAGCCAATCGATGAATTGTCCCGGAATACCGTACTTTGACAAAGTGGCCCATAGATACTCATGATCTACTCTGTCAAAGGCTTTAGCCTGGTCAAGACTAACAACATATCTCCCACACCTCAGGACTTTGCATCTCTCAAACATCTCCCTTATGGAGATCACGGCCCCAGAGATGTTCTGTCCCTTTACTGTGCCATACTGACAGCCTGCCAACAGTGCCGGGGACAGACAAACTAACCTAGAAAACAGGATTTTGGTCAGAATCTTCCTGTCGACATTCAAGAGGGCAATTGGCCTCCAGTTCTTGATGTCACTCGGCTCTTTACTTTTAGACAGCAGAATCAGCAAGGACACTCTCATGGATGGAGGCATCAGGTGACTTTCTAGACAATTTGTATAAACATGCACGAGGATTGGGGCCAAGAGGTCTCTGAATGTGTTATAGAATTCTTCTGTTGTCCCATCTGGACCTGGTGCCTTCCTCAGATGTAACTTATCAATGGCCTCTTTAAACTCCTCCACCGTCAATTCTGCTGTCAAAGGAGAAAAGTCCAAATCATTAATATCAGGGAGAGGAGTTGCCTCCAAGAATTGGGTCATCTTGCCTCTATCCAAAACCTTCCTCTGAAACAAGTCAGCATAGTATGATCTCACCACTCCCAGGATACCCTCCCGAGATTCCTGCAAAACACCCTGGGAGTCAGTGAGACCGGTGACAGATTTATTTGCCACCTGCTCCCAGCAATTCTCAAAGGGATCAGGAGACCCTAAGGACCCATAATCCCATTCAAGAACCAGGGAGGTATACCTGCTGTACTGATACTGCCTTATCTCAGATTTCAGCCGGTCTATCATTGTTGGTCCCCACCCGCCGAATATAGTGACTCCAATTCTTTGCGCAGCTTGAGATACTGGTCATACTTAGGCTGGGTTCACACCACGTTTTGTAACTACGGTTCCCGTACATGGCTGGGAGGGGGGGCGAGGCTTAATCGCGGCGCCCGCACTCAGCCGTATAGGGGAACCATATTTAATGCATGTCTATGAGCCGACCGGAGTGAACCGCAGCCTCCGGTCGGCTGCGTTTTCGTCCATATGCGGTTTCCTGACCATAGGCAAAAACACAGTCGACCACGTTTTTGCCTGCGGTCGGGAAACTGTATGCGGTTGCAGTACGGTTTTTAAACCGGAGACAAAATTGTGGTTAACCACGGTTTTGACTCCGGTTTAAAAACCGTACTGCAACCGCAAACGTTTTTTTTTAACATGGACGTCAATGGGAAACGCACATGTATACGGTTCCATACGGGAAAAACGTATACGTTTTTACTTTGCACATGCGCATTTGAATCCTAAAGTCCCCACCCAAGACCCCTCCCATTAAAAATGGACAAAATTTTCAAAAACTTATGGGGTTTTTTTCTATAAAAACTGACGCAACTGTATGCACTTTTAAAAACAGTATACTGTTTAAAAACGCATACGGTTTACTTTTTTCCATACTGTTCCATCCGTTTTTTTGCCATACGGTTTTCTTTAGAAAAACGGATTGAAAACAGTATGGCAAAAACGTAGTGTGAACCCAGCCTAAGAGAGTGAACCTGTCTCTGCACAGAAGGATCCTCTAATAGGCTGGAATTCAGTCTCCATAACCCTCTACCTGTCTCAGGACACTGTGTGACACCCAAACAAAAATATAAGGCCAGATGGTCAGAATAAGGGACAATCTTCTCTCCAATGGTCTCTGTAGGACTAACCAGAGCTAAATCGATCTGACTACTCCTTCCACCACAAAAATAGGTAAACTTTGCCTCCCGACCACCCTGCACAAACACATCTGACAACCCGGCCTGAAGAATGATTTGGTTGGAGTCTCGTGTTAGAGGTCTATTAGATGTTCTATCACTAAATGCTCTGGAGGCATTAAAATCTCCAGCCAAGATGACAGGGACAAACGTAAAGAGATATGGCTTTACTTCGTTATAAAGGTTAATCCTTTCAGTCACTGTCTGTGAACCGTAGATATTAATAAGATGGAGCCTTCTTCCCCGTACAGTAACTTCCAGCATTAGGCATCTTCCTATCAATACCTCTGTCAGCCTATGTATAGTTACATCATTGGTGGTAAATAGGATAGAGACCTCTGCAGTTTGTTCAACAGTCAGTGACCAAAAGGATGGACGAGACCGCCATTCACGCTCTGCTTCACGTAAAAGACCTAAAGTACTTAAACATGTCTCCTGTAAGAAAAAGACATCAGCATCAAGAGACTTAAGATGGTCATAAACAGCGTGTCTGGTCCTCCTCAATCTGACACTGTTCACATTACTGGAGAACACTTTAAGGCTAAAGTCGGCCATCATAACAAAGCAAAGCAGAGATGTCACCCCCATTCTCATATATCTGAGTCCGAGCCCTCCTGCTGACCACCTGTTTCCATGTCCGATTTGGACAGACGTTTATCTCGTGGGGGTCTCCTTTTTGTGGGGGGGGTCGCCCTCTTTAGCTCCCTCTCCATCTCTTCCTCAGCGTCTGACTCTGATAGGACACTGTACCTATTTGTGAAGGACATGACACCTGACCCGGGGTCTACTTTCTTTTTGGAGGGTTTTTAGACAGTGGTCCATCCCTCCTCAGGCTTACGGCTGGTATTATCTTTTTTTCGTCTCTTCTGTGGGTTTATTGATGTTGGGGCAGAAGAAGACATGGCCACAACCCACTTAGTGACCTCCCTGTTCCCTCAGTGGCTCCTGGCTGGGACTGGTCGGGCACTATGTCACCCATACTGTCCCCCATATTGTCACCTATAGTGTCCCCCATGTTGCGCTGAGGCTCAGGCTGTGTCACTGCTGACCCTGACACCAATGTCCCCTCCTCCAGGTCCTCGGCACCCTCCAGCAGGTCCTCATCAGGGAAGTCCTTACAGATGTTATGCCAGGCGTCAGGACAGTCCCTGTGGGACAGTCCAGGTCCTCGGCACCCTCCAGCAGGTCCTCATCAGGGAAGTCCTTACAGATGTTATGCCAGGCGTCAGGACAGTCCCTGTGGGAGTGACCGGTCTTACTACAGAGGTTGCAGCGGATGTTCTGGCAGGTGGCGCTGACATGGACGATCTTCCCACATAAATTACACTTCACCAGGGTGCACACACTCGCGATATGACCGGTCTTTCCACACTTGAAGCATTTCCTCGGCTGACCTGCATAGAAACAAACCCCTTTCTCCCGACCAATGAAGAATGAATTGGGCAGATCTTGGGTAATGTTATTAATCTGCCGTAACTTCACCAGGACCTTCCACCGTACCGTCCATATGCCGTCTTCATCCCTGGTCTTAGTCAGGTCTGACATTAGGTCACAGTGTCTCTTTAGCCACACAACAATATCCTGGGGGGGGGGGGGACAGACTCGTTCAAGAATATTATGGTGACGTTCGCTGTGTCTGGTCTGGAGATGGGGATAAAGCTGAACTTATTCCAGCCATCAGCATCTCTCACCCTGGTGACATGGGCCCACAAGCGGTCCAGGTCAGACATGAGTTTGAAGCTGATGTCATAGCCCTGCCTGTCAGGAAGGTTTATCACTGCCAGGATGTTAGATGGCAGGAAGCCCATTTGGTGGCACAGAAGTTCACGGACCACAAACCTCCTGTCAGGCAGCTCCTCCTTGGTCCCGCCATGTCTGAACCTGACCACGTTTCTCCTCTAGAAAGCCTGACCCGTGTAGTTTACATTAGACATAAATGGTGACCCACGGCTCCAAGCATTACCAGAGGAGGCGCCACTAGTTCTACCCTCCTACTGTACTTGGGGGCGTTGTGGTGGCTGCTTACGAACTGCACTAGGGGGGTCTGACACTTATGTCACTGGAAGAATGGTCCTTCAGTACAGAGCCCAGCAAGCCCTGCAGAGCCATGTCCTGTAAACTCTCTGCTGCACTGCTGCCTTCAGGTAAGAGTCCACAGTCCTGCTGTTCTCTATGTATAGTATATACACACAGTCAATTTGTTTTTGTAGCTGTAGTTTTGACTTTTTTAAAGTTTCTAGTCTCTTGACCAGAGCTGGGATCTACTCAGCCAAACACAGTTCAGGTGCCGGCTGAGTAATGAGGGCCCGTGCTGGTGGGGTACTCACAGGATGGCTTCTTTCAGTTGGCCCTCTGCTTGGTCCTAGCACAGGACTCTGCTCTTTAGGTAACATCTGGGTTGGTGCGGCTGTGGTCACTGCTGCAGGGTCACAATCTCCAGACTGGGGACCGGGCCCCTGGTTCTTCCCAGTGACCGCACTTGTGGCCCCCTGAAGCCTTCCTGCTGTACTCCCTCTGGTCTCATCTGACGTCCTTATAACTTTTGCGCTGCTCCCGCTCCCGTATCGTGTGCGGTCAGACCGTATCAGGAAAGGCTGCTGCAGATTTTCCTGCATTGTCTGCTTCTCCAGGGATGGTCTCCTCTGTCTGACTGTGGTAGGGGTGGATTGCACACCTGCAGCCATTGCGTTACTTCATGAAGTTTCTTTCTTCACTTGCACAACTTTCTTTTCATCTTTGGTTCTTACTGCACCAGGACTGGCAACATTCTGGACATTTCTTTCTTCCAAAGAAACTTTTGGATTTTAATCCATGCTTTGAGTTGTCTGAGAATTATTTCCCATAATAGGCCGAGAAGCCTGGGCCTCGCTTGGGGAGCTTCCCCACCCAGGGTGGCCCCGCCCTGGGCTTTCTCCAGACATCAGGATAACTACACAGACACAACCTCTCAGCTAGGAGGCAGTATTATTGTAGTTATATTCTTGTATATAGGAGGCAGTATTATAGTAGTTATATTCTTGTATATAGGAGCAGTATTATAGTAGTTATATTCTTATACATAGGAGGCAGAATTATAGTAGTTGTATTCTTGTATATAGGAGCAGTATTATAGTAGTTATTCATGTACATAGGGGGCAGTATTATAGTAGTTATATTCTTATACATAGGAGCAGTATTATAGTAGTTGTAGTCTTATACATAAGCGCAGTATTGTAGTAGTTATATTCTTGTATATAGAAGCTGTATTATAGTAGTTATATTCTTATACATAGGAGCAGTATTATAGTAGTTGTAGTCTTATACATAAGCGCAGTATTATAGTAGTTATATTCTTGTATATAGAAGCAGTATTATAGTAGTTATATTCTTGTACATAGGAGCAGTATTATAGCAGTTATATTCTTGTATATAGGAGCAGTATTATAGTAGTTGTATTCTTGTATATAGAAGCAGTATTATAGTAGTTATATTCTTGTACATAGGAGCAGTATTATAGTAGTTATATGCTTGTATATAGGAGCAGTATTATAGTAGATATATTCTTGTACATAGGAGGCAGTATAATAGTAGTTATATTCTTGTACATAGGAGCAGTATTATGGTAGTTACATTCTTGTACATAGAAGCAGTATTAAAGTAGTTATATTCTTGTACACAGGAGCAGCATTATAGAAGGTAGATTCTTGTACAAAGGAGCAGAATTATAGTAGTTATTTTATGACGTGAATCTGGGAAGAAAAAAGCAGCGGAGCTCCTCATGGGACAAGTACTGTTTGATACACAGTATGTGGACAAGCAAGTGATCTGCAGTGGGTGCTGGTAAACCACTCACCTTGCTTAGTTGTGTATATTGACACAACTACAAATGCACTTGGATAGTCATATAGATGGTGCAGCCTCCTGGTTCCGGGTCTTGGAGTGTTCCAGGCCGGTAGGTACAATAGTGGATATAAGGATCAAAATTACCAGTTTTTCGGTGCAATCCACCAAGGATGGGTCACAGTTTCTTCAAAAGAATTTTATTAGCCAGAGAAACTTAACGCGTTTCAGAGCTTTGGAGCTCCTTCATCAGGTGAACATGGCAGTATGACAATACTAAGTGCAAAAATTGGCGCAAAAGTGTAATAGGCCCCGCCCCCTGGGCATGGACGCCAACTCCGGCCTAATAGTGGGCACAAGAGTTTTACATAGTCTCACTGAATACACATTTATAAAACACATAAAAACGTATAAAAATCTTCATGACATCATATAGTTGTGCTGCTAAGTAGATTCGATATACCATACTTTAGTTTTTAGATTGCGGTAGAGGTTCGTATAAGTTACTGGACGCTAGATGTCCAGTGCGCATGCGTCTGCTGTTATAGTGCGGGCGCAGAGCACACGCTTCCGACTGATCTGATGTGGACGTAGTGGAGAATGATGTTATGAATGGCGTGTGGCAGTTCACGCGCACTAGACATTCAGGTTGTGTTAGAAAGTCTCAAATGAGCAGCGCATGTAAGCGCATGCACAAGAAGGAGCCGGGCTGTGCCTGGATAGAAGCGTATACGCTTGCCAGAAGCTGAACGATCCCTTCTGCGCATGCGCCGGCAGCGCTGTGGAAAACTCTGTATGTGTAATAGAAACGCAGGACAATAGCTTGTCCCACATTCCGCATGCGTGGGAGAGCCAAAACTATAAACGTGGGGATCATTGTATATGTACTGAACATGAGATCCAGGGGTAGTACCGCATGTTTATCTGGAATAGTGCAGTGTATAGGGCACTATAGATGTAGGGAAAGGGAATTACGTATAATGAATCTACAAAGATAGTTACATGATTACATACATATAAAACAAGAATTAGATATAAAGCACATATTGGCATATACTTATATACAGCATATATTGAATGAATATATTGTAATATTTAAAATAATGAATATTATGATAAAAACAAACATATGGATGTTTTGACATATATTGCATATATAAAGGACATATAAAAGATGACTATATATTATCATAATAAATTATCCTGATAAAAACCGCTACATAAAAACATGCCATCTGACACAAAAAACCTGAATAGATATTAGGATACCACAAATATGTATATGATAATGTTTGTGATGAGTGGTATTTAAGTGCACATTAAAGATGTATAATATGAGTATCTAACGAATGATGTCAATGGCTTCATTAAGACCTGCCGGATGTAAACTATTGAGCTTGTAAATCCAGTAGGATTCACGGCGTTGGAGTCTTTCGAATCTATTATGAACGTTGCTGGGAATATGCTTGATTGATAGTAAAGAGAATGCTGTGAAATCACTGTTATGATGTAATGCCGCATGTCTGGAAACACTATGTTGTAGGAATCCTCTAGTGACGTTATACCTGAGACTATTTCTGCGGGTCCTGAGTTGTTGTGAGGTTCTGCCCACATACTGAAGTATACATGAACTTTTCAAGAGGTAAATAACAAATGATGTTGAACAGTCGATCTTGTTCTTAATACAAAAGGTTTCTCCTGTTGTATTGCTTTTGTACTCAGCCTTCCCATGTAAGATGTTACACCTGAGTGTGGGAGAGAAAAAAGGAGAGACCGACACAGGCGCCTTGTGCGTTACCACTAAACAGGGATAACAGATAAAAACAATCACAGTGAGCGGGCAGGAATTGCCCCTTAGGTAATGGCCGCTCACCTTGAGCGAATAAGGTATTCGCATATAACCCACACCGTGGGTGACAGAAGGATCGGAACTGCTGCTGAGCCTGGGTCCCAGGAAAGGAAGAGATCCGATCCTGATGGAAGTGGAGGCGGAGAAGGAAAATATGACCCTTACAGAGGCGCTGCTAGTTCCAGAGTAATGTAGAAGCCAACCAGAGGTATTGGTAAAACACCGGAGTGGTTTATTAGAGCATAAGAAGACAATGAAGTACACAGATGACGCGTTTCGGGGGAGCAACCCCCTTCCTCAGATCATGTAAGATGTTGGTACAGCATTTGCATGTTTTGACTCCGCATCTTAAGACCCCTTTAGTGATTTCTTCCGTAGGTTTAGGTAAGCCTCTTTCTTTCAAGCGGCTGGGTGCTAAGGTGTTCTTGAGGGTTCTTGCTCTCCTATACGTAATGGCGGGTTTTATTGGGATATGCTCTCTCAGGAGGGTTTCCTGGGTGAGAATGCTCCAGTGTTTTTTTTAGGATTGATAGTACTTCTTTATGCGTGTCCGAATATGTAGTAATAAAATTATATTTAAAACTTTTTTCTGTTTTTCTAGCTGATGTGTCCATAGATTTATTATCCTTTGCCTTTTTTCCATTTGTTTCTAGTAGGGGTGTATTCTTATTTATATTTCTTTGATTGTGGAGTGCTCTCTGGTAGGCTGATTTGATAATATGGGATGGATAACCTTTGTCTTTCAATCTCTGAGAGATTATCTTACTTTGTTGCTTATAGTCTTGAATTCTTGTACTGTTCCGACTTAAACGATGGAACTGACTAAATGGTAAATTGGTTTTCCACTTTTTATAGTGGCAGCTATCAAACAATAGTAGACTATTACAGTCTACTGTCTTAAAGTAAGTTTTCGTGATGACTGACTCTTGTTTATTGGTTAACAATAGATCCAAATATTCCATGTTTGTTTTTTTGCACTTTCCACTCAAAGAGATATTGTAAGAATTGTTGTTCAGATAATCTGTGAATGCTAGAAAATCTGTTTCTGTACCATCCCATCCAAACAACAAATCATCAATATAGCATTTGTTCATTACTGTATTCTGTAACCATGAGTGATTACTGTAGATATATTTCCTTTCATAGGCTCCCATATAGATGTTGACAAAAGCTGGGGCAAAATGCGTGCCCATAGCGGCCCCCTGGGATTGCAAATAAATTGTGTTCCCAAAACAAAAATAATTGTGTTTTAGAATGTGATCAATACATTCACATATAAATATCTTCTGGGCCAGAGGCATGGTGTCATCAGTGTCCAGGATTTCTTTCACAGTTTCCAAGCCTTTCTCGTGAGGGATGTTCGAATATAGAGAGGAAACGTCCAGCGTGGCCCACTGGTAGCTCGGTTTCCATATGAATCCGTCTAGTAGATTCATGAGAGAGGGAGTATCCAGGGTTATGACGTATTTCTGAAGTATAATGTCTACATATTGCGACATATTACTTGTGATGGAATTAATGCCTGAGATAATAGGCCTGCCTGGTGGGTTGGTTATGCACTTGTGCACCTTGGGAAGGTGGTAAAAAAGTGCCATTTTAGGATTCTTTATTGACATGAATTCCTTCTAATTTTTGTGTATGATGCCTTCTTCAAAGGCTTTGGAAATGAGATTGTGGCATTTTTTGGAGAATTCTTCTCTAGGATTATGGGAAAGGACAGTGTAGTACTGTTCGTCACTCAGAATCCTGTGTGCCTCTTCGATGTATTTGTCATGATCCTGGATGACGATGCCCCCTCCTTTGTCCGCGCTGCGGATAACGATATCGGGGTTAGAGGATAAAGTCTTCAGGGCTAGTCTAGTAAGGTTCGTTTTGGTAGTTGGTTTACCATTAAGTTTTCTAAAATCTGCTGCTACCATTTCAAAGAAGGTCTCTACAAAATGTCCTCTATGATAGAGGGGGTAGAAATTGGAGACTGGTTTTAAAGAGGTGGTAATTGGAGGAGGATCCATCATAGTGGTTGGAACTTCTGATGGTATCCAATCATTAGCCTAGTAGTAGTTATTTTATTGCACTGTGGTAACTGCCTTGGGGTGTAGTGTAGTTGGGGTGTTGCTTCGGTATATGAGGGGTTAATTTAACCCCTGTCACTCGTGACGCCAGGGTGAGGGTTAATACGCTGAGGTAAATATTCGGCCTATCGCCACCCTTCCCAGAAATGATTGGTGCGTGCTTAAATGAATGAAGGTCCACAATAGAGATAAACTTGAACTTGCATAAACTTTACTGAGGTACTTGCGGTACATCCAATTAACAGCAACAGTCTTAGCAATACAGTCTCTATACACCACGGCAGTGATTGACAGATGCTGAGGACCATTGACTTATCCAAAGAATTATTAGAATTTGGATTGGTGCAGAGATCCGTCTGGATTTAGGGGTCTATTTAGGTCACGTGGTCTTGCTGAGTTAACAGGGATTGAGATAACTCACAGTTTTCTAGAGATGGCCGTTGCCGCAAGGCTTGGGCCTAGTCACTGCTGATGACAGCTGCGCAGATCCTCCTTCATCAGCAGCCCACGAGGAAAGAGAGAGAGTAATGGCCGCCGCTCCCTTATATGGGCAGGGGCAGGGCTGTTTTGGATTGGTCCGTGTCAGTTGTCACTCACCGTTACAATGCATGGTGGGCGATCACCTGATTTCCTCCAAAGGTCCTTGAACCAGAAAACCATAGAGCTTTGGAACGCATCACGTGACCCGCAGGTCCTGCGACACTACAGCTAGGTAAGCATACATTATATACATATTTACACATTGAATTTAAATAACTTTAACTATTAAAGGGGTGACAAGAGCTAACTATTGATGAGGACCCCACCGCTACCTAGGGACTCTGACTTTGGGGACTTTACCACAAGATAACGGATGCAATCCGGTACCAGGACACCACAAACCCCCTTACTTAAAACAAGTCGACCCCGACACCTATCTCCTAAGGCAGAGGGACTAGGGCAGGTAGAACAGGATTGCTAACTAGACAGAATCTATATCCTGACAAAACTTTTATACACATTATGTACTTTTAAACCTACTAGATATTTTTCTAGGCATTTAAACACTTTTTTTGACTAGTAATCCTACCAGACACTTATAAAGGCTTCCAATACATTTATGAAGCTATCTGGACAATTATGAAGCTATCTGGACAATTATGAAGCTATCTAGACCTTTAGTTTCTAGCTTATTAAGCTTTCTAGACATTTTAAAGCTTACAATTTAGCAGCTATCTGACATTTAGTTGCTAGCTCCTAAAACATTTTGTTTTAGCTCTCTTACACATTTTATGAGGCTAACTAGACATTAGTACAGCTCTCTATACATCTAGCTTCAAGCTGACTAAACATTTTGGAATCTCACACATTTTTCCTTTTTGCCAACAATGAGGAAAAATGAATATAAAATGAGTATACTGGCTAGCCGGAAGCTAGGTCACAGTAAGTTTGGCTGCTAGGGTCTATTGGCTACACGCTTCTTACCCCTAGAGCACTTCAAAATAACCTACCTAGGTTACCTTTAGAACTACCTGTTTAATTCTATACTCACAAGAGCACCTACTGGCCACGTAGAGCATCTCACACACGTAATACAGAAAAGAGAAATATGAGTATACCTAACAGTGGCAGGAATTGGGTATCATTAGGCTACAATTCCTAAGTGTTTCTTGAAATGTGAGATACATTTTGTTTTTGTGTATGTACTGAATAGACTATGTAAGCAAGTACTATCTTAAGGGTAAGTTACCCTGTTGTTTTTGTTGAGACAGGTGCTAGCGGTTGGCGACTAGAAACAATGTCACTCTCGGAGAAGCCAAGAGAGTCACCCATTCAGCAACTACTAAAACACCTTTTAGCATTTTTATACCTTTGTATGTACAAGTATTATTTACATTTTTGTGTTTGGTGTACACGTGCATATAGTGGGCAATTTTCTATGTACAACCTTTACTTACTTTTTATGTACACAGACATGAAGCTATTTTTCTTGTGTATAAGAACCATATACATCTTTATGATAAATTTATTAACACTCCAACAAGGTTCAGGCGCATACACCTGATAAGTGAAACATTTATCAGAGAGTCCTATAAATATAGGCTTATGTACATAGAACGGACGTGTAAGGATCTGCAGTCCACCTACACTAGGAGTCTATGGGAAACACGGCTTTACCACAATCAGCCGGGCACAAAACGTACAAATCTCCTACTGGCTAGGAGTCGCTTGACCTAATGGTCAGGCACAAAGCTTGATGGTTACGTTGCTGAACTTAAAACTGAAACAATCTTAGCACAGTCCTGCTAGGCACATGTCTTGAACTTTGTTACTGTAAAACAAAAGGAATTAGCACAGAAAAGCAATAAACATTACTTTACAGTCCTTCAAAAGACATTTCTTCTGAATCTTATTGTGCCTCTAGTAGTTCCTCTATATCTGCCAACATCTGGAGCAGGCGAGAAGTTAATGTAACTCTCCCACACCACATTGGTGAGAGTAGAATGGGTAACAGTAGGATTCAAAGTGACCAGAGGCTTACTGGCCGGGATCAAAGTGGGTGCAGAAGGTTTTAGCACCATCTCCATATCAGGAGTGGGCCAAAGCACTTTCGTCGGTACCCTGGAAGCAGGCAAACTCTCCACGTCGGAAGAGGGCCCTGGTACATAGGTTGGTACCTGTGCAGGAGGCAAACTCTCATGGCTCCGAGAGGGCTTAGGTAAGTACGTTGGTACCTCTGGAACAGACAAACTCTCATTGCTCCGATAGGGTCTAGGTACGGTCTTTGGTGCCCGCAATTTGGGCTTACTTTCTTGATCTTGAGCATGACTTGGCACTTTACTGTACACAGAAGATGATTGATGCTGTAGAGGCTCCTCCTTCTTGAGTACGTTGGTGGAGGCATCAGGAGCAGATCATTTCGGCCTCAGGTTGAAAGGATCCGATTCCAAATCTGTAGATGGAAAGTATTTGAAGGGAAGCTGTGTTGGGGCCATTGGTCTTGTGACCGTTGCAGCCCATTCTGCACGCAGGCTCTGGATGGGGGTGTACTCCACAATTTCACCCACCTCCAAGGAGTAGAACTTCTTATGAAGATATGGCCTCTGTACTGCTCGCCGGTTTACGAGGATTGCTTGCCCTGTGTGGCAATCTAGGAGTGTCCCATAACCTCTGACCTTGTCGAACTTGGCCACAGTTACTCTTCGTCGTTCTAGAGGCTCCTCCCCTTCTCGGGGATGGTCCCATTTGCGGATGAATCAAGCTTCCATTTCTATAGAATTCTTTCTTCAGGAGGCAAATGCATATGCTTAGGGGCGTACAGTTCTCTGTGTTGGGCCTTTAATCTGTCCATCAGTTCAGCCGGCTTCTTGACGGGCCCTTTCCCTTTGTGCGGTTGGAATTGGTGGGAGTGGCTTCCCAGGTATAGGTTGTAGAACCGCGTGCATATACTCGATGAGTCCCGGCTCGTCCCCAAAGATCCACTGGGGCAAATCTGTGAGCACGGTCGTGCACTTGACAAAGTAGATAGAGGTATTTTAGGGTATTCAGGGCTGGAGGAGGAAGAATAGGCCGCCTCTGGCGGGGTTCTCACTGCAGACTCCTCCGATGGAATCTCAGCCCAGGAGCCCCAAATTCGGTGAGGGGACAGTCTCACCGGCGATACACCTCCAGGTGTCCCTGCGCTCTCCGCTGGAGGTGTCTCGGGCCAATCATCATCATCATTACATTCTCCCAGCCCTCTAGTAGGGAGCACATGGTAAGTGTTCACACTGGTGTGGTTCACTGAGGCGGCCATTGTTTCTGTGATGCTTTGTCTGTGGGGCGGTGCGGCCCAAAGCTAGGGGCTTGGCCGGGCAGCAGTGGGGCTGCCTGGCCACTGGTTCGTTCACCCTGTGGGCATGGTGTCTCGGAGGCAGTGGTCGCTGCCCGGCGCTACACCAGTGTTAGGTTAGGGACCCACTCTGTCTAGGTGGCCTTGAAGTGGCGAGTGGGCTTGTACTTTTTGATCAAAATTAATACTAACAACCTGTTCGTTTTTTTTATTATGCTGAGAAGCAAGTAGATCAAAATACAAATTGTGGATGTGCAGCTATGTTTCTCTATTTGTGTTATAGTAGTTATATTCCTGTACATAGGAGGCAGTATTATAGGGAAAATTTGTACTTACCGAAATGTTACTTTCCATGAGTCTGAGGACAGCACATAAGGGTTAATAGCTCCTTTCAGTTCATTCTAGGACTGCCTACCTAGCAAACAATTAAGAGAATTAACCAGTCCCAGGCCAGGCCTGGCTATAAGCATCCATCAGAACCCCATTCACTTGTGTTATTGAATAGCATGAGTTATGATGCAAAAAGATGGCATATAGTAGGGAGGGTTTGTATGTGCTGCCTTCAGACTCATGGAAAGTAAAATTACGGTAGGTACAAATTTTCCCTTTCCATTTCGTCTTCAGGCAGCACATAAGGGAGCTGTATAGCAACATAAAGGGGGATACTTAATTGAACGCAGCATTCAGCACCGCCGTACCAGAGGCTGGACCCCAGTTTTTGGTTGTCTAGAGAGTAGAGTGAGCTCTGATGGAATCTGTGATCTTAAAGGCTTCCAGAATCGTAGACTTAAGCCACTCCACCAAGGTAGGTTTAGACACCTTACTTCCCTTTATAAGACCGGCAACTGCACGAACAGATTCTCCTCCACCCAGAACATCTTGGTTCTTTTGTAGTAGCAGGTCAGTGCTGTAGACCCAACCAGATGGGGAAGAACTCGTCCTCCTCATCAGTGGATCCAGTAAGAACTTCAGCAAGAGAATTCCCTGATGATGTCGCCTCAGATGACACCTTCAACAGGATTCCCTCTGGTACAAATCTTATAAAAGGATCTCATGAGGAGAGAGCTTGTATTTTATCCCAACCTGTGTGCAAAAGTTATCGCAATCAGGAAGACCTTGTAGGACAATCACTTAAGGTCGACTTACTGCAGAGGCTTAGACACCACCACGGAGGAAGACATATGACTGGTCTGAGTTGCCTTAGTGCTGTGAAGAATCAAGTGATGACTGGATGACCGCTAATCTGCTATCCGTGAAGGAATTTATTGAGACATGGACCCTCAGTGTATTCACTCACAGGCTTTTCTTGAATCCATCTTGGAGGAAATGCAATATGACTGCAAACCTCTACTAGATCCTCCTCCAGAACATGAACTTTTACTAGAGTGTCGAGTAGAGCGTATTTAAGGATTCTCTTTCGGCTGAAAGATGAGTAGATATACCCTCCTCCGATAAACCCATCAGATGTACGATATATGATGGTTCAAAGGTCAAAAGACAGTGAGGCCATGAGGGGAAGGGGGATCAGGAGATGGTGCCCGCCCTAGACTATAGAGCCCCCCACACTGACCCTGTGATTTGAGGAACCCATCTCCTTAACAGGATGGCCTCAACCACGCTGACGTTCCCTCCATAATGCTGAAGTGCACAGGAGAAAATAATAAACTGGAACATTTAATATAATCGTGACCTGGTTGAGTATATATAAGGTAACTAGTGTGAACCATGGGACCTTTGAGCCACTCTCTATAGCTAAGTATCCTTGTAAAATACATTGCATCTTGTGATTGGGTTTCATCAGTGACCCCAAATAGACTTATTTATATTATCACATTAATCCATTACACATTCAGCCTGTATTGTATTTACTATTGTTGCTGAGTATTTTGGCTCTGTTTGGTTTGGGCTAAAGTGGATTTTTGCCCTTTGTATCTAGCTGGATATATTTTGTTTGTAACTGAATAGAAGCTGTACATTTATCAATATCCTCTGGAAGATACAATTTATTTGTTGAGTACCTATACTCTGGCTATTGGAGTGCTGAATATATATTAGGGGTATTTACTGATAACCTGGCTGTTTATTATTTAACCATCTTTTGTGCTATATCAATATACATTAATAGTGGAAAATTTCTAACATGTTACATGCTTTGTGGCCACTGACCAGGTACCATTGATTGTTACCCTAGGTTATTTTCCTTCTGACCATTAAGCTATATCCCTGTCGCTGATGAACCTGTTTACGAACCCAACAGGGGAAATGTGTTGGACTTTATAGGGATACCGTGCTCTGCCCCCGACATCTTTTAGGGTTGCAGTTTGCTATATATATATATATATATATATATTTTACAATTTATTATCCCTTTTTTGTTTGCTCACCATCACGTTTGGTCACTCTGTGTATATAGTGATATATTTTTAGGGTTGTGCTACTACATCCCATCCTCCACTATTTTATACAACTTATATATACTCAACCAGGTTACCGTTATATTACCTGTTCCATTTTATTATTTTCTCCCGTGCACTTCAGCATTAGGGAGAGAACGTCACTGTGGTTGAGGCCATCCTGTTAAGGAGAGGGGTCCCTCAACAGGCAGGGTCGGTGTGGGGGGCTCTATAGTCTAGGGCGGGTACCATCTCCTGATCCCCCTTCCCCTAGTGGCCTCTCTGTATTTTGACCCTTCAACCATCATATATCCTACATCTAAGTAGCACCCCCTATTTTGCTTTCATTACACACACATTTGTTCACTAGTGTTGCTTGCGAATATTCGCAATGCAAATTTTAAATGCGAATATCGCATATTTGCGAATATTGCGAATATAGCACTATATATTCGCAATTATGAATATTTTTTTTTTTTTAAACAATAATGTTCACATCACTGTATTGTTGTTTGTTTTTTTTGATTGATTTATTGTGGTACATACAGGTAACCATGTCTCTGTTGGTGCCTTTTCAATAGTAAATAATAACATTTTTAGTTTTATTAGTCCTAAAAGGTATTGTTTCTCTGTGAAGTACTATATAACATGAGACTGCAGTGATATCTATATGCCGTTATGGAATTGACCTCAATAACCTTGTCCGATAAAACAGAATCTGAACCGAATCTCTTCTAGGGTTGAGATCAGTTCATGTATTTCCTATAATTGCTCAGGGACGAGATCTATGCAGCTTCCTGTCTTGTCTCCTGTTCTGAGAAGAGGATGTGAACGTCACCATATTAAATTATCTCCTCATCAACATCCAGAGAACAAAAACAACAACAACACCGAAAGCGGCTCATTAAAGAGAACCTCTGCCCAGACCTCTTCTACCAGCGTATATTGTATGTTTACAGTCTTAATGGTAAATTCAAGACAATTCGTGTTTTTTTAAAGGGGAACTCCATCCAAAATATATCCCGTCCCTGTTCTTTGTATTAACCCCTTCCCTTTGTCATCTTCCTCATCTTCAAAGAGGCATAATTTTTGCAAGACCAATTGTACTTTTTCAACCCTACACGACACGGGCGTACCTGTACACCCTGGAGCGTTAAGTGTCTATGAAACAAGTGCAGGAGATGCATTCACTTCATAAGCGGTGAGTGATGGCTATTATCAGCTAGCTGGGCACTCAGCGGCACTGCCCGACATTGACCCTTTAGATGCCGTGATTACCGTTGAGTGCCCGGCTAGCTGATAGTAGTGATAGAGTGAACGCATCTCCTGCGCTTGTTTCATAGACACATAAATGCCATGATGAATGTCAATCATGGCGTCTAAAAGTATAAATGACAGGTACCAGTTCCTTCTTGGTGCTCATCGCAACGTGATGGCGGGGGTCCAATGAGTTTAAATGATTGCGGAGGTTCAGTTACTCCTCCTCCTGGATCCTCGTTCCTATGATACAGCGATGATGAGTAGAATTTTCGACTACAGTAACAAGCTTTTGAGACTTCTTATGTCTCTTCATGCTCAAAACAAGACCTGAGTCTTCCCAAAAAGCTTGCTAGTCAGCGTTATTTATTGTGTTTGTTAGCCATTAAATGGATCTGCAAGATTGCTATTTCAAGATTTAAAGGGGTATTCCAGGCAAAACCTTTTTTATATATATATATATATATATATATATATATATATATATATATATATATATCAACTGGCTCCGGAAAGTTAAACAGATTTGTAAATTACTTCTATTAAAAAATCTTAATCTTTCCAATAGTTATTAGCTTCTGAAGTTTTCTGTCTAACTGCTCAATGATGATGTCACGTCCCGGGAGCTGTGCATGATGGGAGAATATCCCCATAGGAACTGCACAACTCCCGGACGTGAGTCATCAGAGAGAAGTTAGACAAAAAACAACAACTAAACTTCAGAAGCTAATAACTATTGGAAGGATTAAGATTTTTTAATAGAAGTAATTTACAAATCTGTTTAACTTTCCGGAGCCAGTTACATAGTTAGTACGGTCGAAAAAAGACATATGTCCATCAAGTTCAACCAGGGAATTAAGGGGTAGGGGTGTGGCGCGATATTGGGGAAGGGATGGGATTTTATATTTTATATCAATATATATAGTTGATATATAAAAAAAAGTTTTGGCCTGGAATACCCCTTTAATAAAACTTTTTAGGTGAACATTGATGGAGATGGTGATATCTGTATATTGTGACTGTACTCTTATGACTTCACATTTGGAACTGCCAAATAGTTACACCTATACGTTACATTGCTCTACCATTCTATCTATATCTATCTATCTTCATTTTCAAACATTATATTATACAGGAACTTGGCATATTTAAAATAAAAAATTACATCCCATGCCCATCCTTTATCTGCTATCTTATCTAGGCTTACAGATAAAACAAGGATACATTATTGAAGATATTCCAAGTAGAAAGAAACACGGGCAACTCACCAGATCCTCATAACTTCATCTTTATTTCATAGGCATATGCAGGAAAAGTGGCCGGCTCCATGCCACACCGATGAGCTTGATGCTAGTGCGTTCAGTGATTACAACTGTTTCTGTCCGTTCAGGAACTTCAACAGATCACACAGTTCCTCCACATGGACATGGTGACATCACACAGTTCCTCCATATGGACATGATGACATCACATATTTCCTCCATATGGACATTATGACATTACACAGTTCCTCCATATGGACATGATGACATCACACAGTTCCTCCATATGGACATGATGACATCACATATTTCCTCCATATGGACATGATGACATTACACAGTTCCTCCATATGGACATGATGACATCACACAGTTCCTCCATATGGACATGATGACATCACATATTTCCTCCATATGGACATGATGACATCACACAGTTCCTCCATATGGACATAATGACATCACACAGTTCCTCCATATGGACGTGATGACATCACACAGTTCCTCCATATGGACATGATGACATCACATAGTTCCTCCATATGGACATGATGACATCACACAGTTCCTCCATATGGACATGATGACATCACATATTTCCTCCATATGGACATGATGTCATCACACAGTTCCTCCATATAGACATGATGACATCACACAGTTCCTCCATATGGACATGATGACATCACACAGTTCCTCCACATGGACATGGTGACATCACACAGTTCCTCCATATGGACATGATGACATCATATATTTCCTCCATATGGACATTATGACATTACACAGTTCCTCCATATGGACATGATGACATCACACAGTTCCTCCATATGGACATGATGACATCACATATTTCCTCCATATGGACATGATGACATCACACAGTTCCTCCATATAGACATGATGACATCACACAGTTCCTCTATATAGACATGATGACATCACACAGTTCCTCCATATGGACATGATGACATCACACAGTTCAGCCATAAAGACATGATGACATCACACAGTTCCTCTATATGGACATGATGACATCACACAGTTCCTCCATATGGACATGATGACATCACACAGTTCCTGCAGATTTGTCGGCTGCACACCCATGATGAGAATCTCCTGTTCCACTGTGGAGGATATTGGAGTCCAGTGACCTCATTGTCATGTATGAAATGATAATGATTTGTGACATGGTGCATTATCCTGCTGTCATGGTTCCCTCATAACCGAGTCAAACCACAATCATATCAGTTATATTCTTATCTAAACTAGTGTTGCTCGCGAATATTCGCAATTCGAATATTATTCGCGAATATCGCATATTCGCGAATTCGCGAATTTCGCGAATATAGCGCTATATATTCGTAATTACGAATATTCGTTTTTTTTTTTTTTTTTCACAGTACACATCACAGTGATCATCCCTCTCTGCTTCCAGCTTGTGTGGTGTAAAGAAGGCTGTAATACTACTGTGTGAGACTGCCGCGCGAAAATTCGCATATGCGAAAATTAACATATGCGAATTTTCGCGTATGCGAATTTTCGCACGTGTTAATTTTGTATATGCGAATTTTCGCATATGTTAATTTTCGCATACGCGAATTTTCACATATGCGAAAATAAAACGGGGGATAACGAATATGCGAATATTCGCGAATATATGACGAATATTCGTCCATATATTCGCGAATATTCGCGAATTCGAATATGGCCTATGCCGCTCAACACTAATCTAAACCTGGCACACATCTTAAAGACATGGCTCCTCAAGAGCATAAGTGTTGAAATACTGTAGCTAACATTGTCTGAAATTATGGTTTGATGTGATTAAATTGATTTGTAGGATCTACAATTGAAAAATTGTTCCAGAAAACACCAAAATCTTGTAACAGGCAATGGGTGGTTATCTCACTCCTGCATGTGAAAGATTTCTTTCAAAGAGTGGTCCCAGAGTGGGTTTGGTCTGGCACAGTGGTCCAGAAGATGCCAGTGTAAGTCACCAAGGAGTCAGGCAAGGTTAAGTTGGGATCCAAGCAAAACTTACGGGCACATAGCAGACAAAATAGATATGAATAGGTGGAAGAGTAGTGCCAGGTGGCTCAGGTTCAGGGTCAGCAATCTGGGTGAACAAGGTATAGTACACAGGGGTCACACAGAATTGGGAGATCATGCACAGATTTAAGGAATGTGGACCTACTAGGCTAATCAAATGGTTTTACTTTGAGCCAACCTCAGAAGCAAGGCCTAAGTCAAACCTGGACTATAACCCTTTTATTTCACTCTTGGATGTGAAAGGTTGCTTCCAAAGAATGGTAACCGTGTGGGTTTGAGCCAGCCTAAATGATAGTGGTCTAGAAGATGTCAGTGTGAGTCAGGAGTCAGGCAAGATTAGGTTGGGGTCCAAACATAGCTAATGGGTACATAGTAGACAGCGTAGAAATGAATAAGTGGAAGGGCAGTGGCAGGTGCCTCAGGTTCAGGGTCAGCATTAGGGAAAACATTGCATAGCACATGGGGGTCAGGAAGAACCGAAAGATCAGGAACAGCTTCAAAGAATGCCTTCGCGATGGAAAGCTGGAATACAGCGCATGAGCAGGTAAGCAGATGAAGCAGTCTTTAATTTGTAGTGCAGAAACATGATAGGTGCAGGACAAATTTGGAGTTCATGTGCACGAACCCTATGGGCCCGAACAATAAGTACAGCAGGAACGGAAGAGAGGCAGCATGGGGAATGACAGTACATGATACAAGTGTTACATAAATCTAATGCTGAGATTATCCTCATCTGACACTTACCCTATATCCGATCCTGACAAGAAAGCTTACTATGTGGCCCGTAAAAAATGTAATTGAACATAATGGCATCGGTATTCCTACATGCTTCTGACAGATGTTGTCTAATAGCGTTACATAACTATCGCCTTCTATAGGTGGGGGCCGGATGTTGACTTATGAGATAACATTGATCCCCAGTAAACAGATTTTATTGAGCAGAACGCTGTATTTCATTCTCAGGTGTATAATTATCTTCTTAATTCTCCTATTAAAGCCTCTGGGACGTCAAAGTGTAAAGCAATTGTTTGTGGTGTTCAGGGTTATGTAAAGAGATTGGGAGGAGATTTTCCATAAAGGGATTAAGAAATGACAACCAGCCATGCAGACAATAATAATACAGAGAGGTGACAAAACTTTAGGTAATACTAATGCAGAGAGGAGATAAAGCAATAAGCAATAGTAATACAGAGAGGAGATAAAGCAATAAGCAATAGTAATACAGAGAGGAGATAAAGCAATAGGTAATAGTAATACAGAGAGGAGGTAAAGCAATAGGTAATAGTAATACGGAGAGGAGGTAAAGCAATAGGTAATAGTAATACAGAGAGGAGGTAAAGCAATAGGTTATAGTAATACAGAGAGGAGGTAAAGCAATAGGTAATAGTAATACGGAGAGGAGGTAAAGCAACAGGTAATACTAATACAGAGCGGAGGTAAAGCAATAGGTAAAAGTAATACGCAGAGGAGATAAAGTAATAGGTAATAATAATACGGAGAGGAGATAAAGCAATAGGTAATAGTAATACGGAGAGGAGGTAAAGCAATAGGTAATAGTAATACAGAGAGGAGGTAAAGCAATAGGTAATAATAATACGGAGAGGAGGTAAAGCAATAGGTATAAGTAATACAGAGAGGAGATAAAGCAATAGGTAATAGTAATACGGAGAGGAGGTAAAGCAATAGGTAATAATAATACAGAGAGGAGGTAAAGCAATAGGTAATAGTAATACGGAGAGGAGGTAAAGCAATAGGTAATAATAATACGGAGAGGAGGTAAAGCAATAGGTATAAGTAATACAGAGAGGAGATAAAACAATAGGTAATAGTAATACAGAGAGGAGATAAAGCAATAGGTAATAGTAATACGGAGAGGAGGTAAAGCAATAGGTAATAGTAAAAAGGAGAGGAGATAAAACAATAGGTAATAGTAATACGGAGAGGAGGTAAAGTAATAGGTAATAATACAGAGAGGAGGTAAAACAATAGGTAATAGTAATACAGAGAGGGGATAAAGCAATAGGTAATAGTAATACAGAGATGAGGTAAAGCAATAGGTAATAGTAATACAGAGAGGAGGTAAAGCAACAGGTAATAGTAATACAGAGAGGAGATAAAGCAATAGGTAATAGTAATACGGAGAGGAGGTAAAGCAATAGGTATAAGTAATACAGAGAAGAGGTAAAGCAATAGGTAATAATAATACGGAGAGGAGGTAAAGCAATAGGTATAAGTAATACAGAGAGGAGATAAAGCAATAGGTAATAGTAATACTGAGATGAGGTAAAGCAATAGGTAATAGTAATACAGAGAGGAGGTAAAGCAATAGGTAATAGTAATACGGAGAGGAGGTAAAGCAACAGGTAATAGTAATACAGCGAGGAGATAAAGCAATAGGTAATAGTAATACGGAGAGGAGGTAAAGCAATAGGTATAAGTAATACAGAGAAGAGGTAAAGCAATAGGTAATAATAATACGGAGAGGAGGTAAAGCAATAGGTAATAGTAATACAGAGAAGAGGTAAAGCAATAGATAATAATAATACGGAGAGGAGGTAAAGCAATAGGTATAAGTAATACAGAGAGGAGATAAAGCAATAGGTAATAGTAATACGGAGAGGAGGTAAAGCAATAGGTAATAATAATACAGAGAGGAGGTAAAGCAATAGGTAATAGTAATACGGAGAGGAGGTAAAGCAATAGGTAATAATAATACGGAGAGGAGATAAAGCAATAGGTAATAGTAATACGGAGAGGAGGTAAAACAATAGGTAATAGTAATACAGAGAGATGACAAATCTTTTGATCTGCCACAACCCAATATTTTATTCTTTGCTCTCGTGTTTTTCTGCAAAATGATCTGGAAAATGTCATTAATCCGCCAACATGTTTCCTGTTTTAACATTCTGTGCTATTTTATGAACACCCTCTCCACCCATACTCCATCCATACCAGGAAACCAAGTTCTCGTCCAATCTACTAAGAATGCTAGATACATGGATTACATGTACTGTACTATTTATACAAAAAAGTGCCAGTCTGGTATCTAGACTGAGTATTTAGGAGAACGTAAAGCCTGGTCCACACCTACAGAATATCCACCAGAAGAAATTCCGGGACATTCTGTGCACGGCGGGCACCGATGAGTCATTTCACACAAGGACCGCTAGGACATATGCCAACTCCATAGATGGCAATGTATTTGAGTTGATTCCACCGAAAGTATGGACGTGATGGCTACATGTACACTACAAAATCTCAGAGAGGAGAAATTCCACTTGGAAATTCCGGTGCTGCAGCTTCCCATTGTCTTTATAAGAATCTGTGATGAAAATTCATGTGCACGTTGACATTAAAAAGTACAACTTGTCCTGCAAAAAAACAAGCCCTAATATATGGCTTTGTTGATGGAAAAATAAAATAGTCACAGCAAAAAAATAAAAATTACATTAAAGGGGTACTCCGGTGAAAACCTTTTTTCTTTTAAATCAACTGGTGGCATAAAGCAAAACAAATTTGTAAATTACTTCTATCTAAAAATCTTAATCCTTCCAGTACTTATTAGCTGCTGAATGCTACAGAGGGAATTCCTTTTTTTTTTTTTTTGGAACACTGATGACATCACGAACACAGTGCTCTCTGCTGACATCTCTGTCCATTTTAGCAACCATGCATAGCAGATGCATAGCAGATGTATAGCAGATGTATAGCAGATGTATGCTAAGGGCATCATGGTGGCTCAGTGGTTAGCACTGCTGCCTTGCAGTGCTGGGGACTTGGGTTCAAATCCCACTAAGGACAACAATAAATAATGCGTTATTATAATAACGTCAGCAGACAGAACTGTGCTCGTGATGTCATCAGAGAGCATTCCAAAAAGAATTTCCTCCGTATTATTCAGCAGCTAATAAGTACAGGAAGGATTAAGATTTTTTAATAGAAGTAATTTACAAATATGTTTAACTTTCTGACACCAGTTGATTTAAAAGAAAAAAGGTTTTCACCGGAGTACCCCTTTAAAACTGGCTCCAGAAAGTTAAACAGATTTGTAAATACTTCTATTACAAAAACGTAATCCTTTCAATAATTATCAACTGCTGAAGTTGAGTTGTTGTTTTCTGTCTGGCAACAGTGCTCTCTGCTGACATCTCTGCTTGTCTCGGGAACTGCACAGAGTAGAAGAGGTTTGCTATGGGGATTTGCTTCTAAACTGGGCAGTTCCAGAGACACCTGTCATCAGAGAGCACTTAGACAGAAAAGAACAACTCCACTTCAGCAGCTCATAAGTACTGAAAGGATTAAGATTTTTTAATAGAAGACATTTACAAATCTGTTTATCTATCTGGAGCCAGTTGATATATATAAAAAAAAGTTTTTTCCTAGATAACCCCTTTAAGGCCCAGAAGACATGTCAGCGGTTAAATTGTGAATATGCTTATATACATTGCAGGCTTTTTTTTCTCCATTCTCCTCTTCCCCTGAAAAGTAGTCGGAACGTCACACTTGGCACCAATGTTTCACTTTGACAAACTTGTGTTCATGTGTATCATGTAACCAATTTTTTATCTGATGAAGAGGCTCCAAAGTCTAGAAACGCGTAATATGGCTGATCTTTACTGAAAGTTAAGGTATTTAAAGGGGTACTCCGGTGCTTAGACATCTTATCCCCTATCCAAAGGATAGGGGATAAGATGCCTGATCGCGGGGGTCGCGCCGCTGGGGACCTCCATGATCTTGCACGCCGCACCCCGTTTAAAATCAGGCCCCAGAGCGTGTTCGCTCCGGGTCTGATTACTGTCAATCACGGGGCCGGAGCATTGTAACGTCAAGCTGTCACGCCCCCTCCCATAGGCTTGCATTGAGGGGGCGTTGTGATGTCACAACGCTCCTATTTAAAAATCCTAATCCTTCTAGCTGCTGAATGCTACCAAGGAAATTCTTTTCTTTTTGAATTTCTCTCCAGTCTGACCACAGTGCTCTCTGCTTACACCTCTGTCCATGTCAGGGACTTTCCAGAGCAGGAGAAAATCCTCATAGCAAACCTCTCCTGCTCTGGACAGTTTCTAGACATGGACAGAGGTGTCAGCGGAGAGCACTGTGGTCAGACTGGAAAGAAATTAAAAAAGAAAAGAATTTCCTGTGGAGCATACAGCAGCTGATAAGTACTGGAAGTGTTAAGATTTTTAAATGGAAGTAATTTACGAATCGGTTTAACTTTGTGGCACCAGTTTATTTAAAAAAAAAAAAATAGTTTTCCACCGGAGTACCCCTTTAACTTCCACAGGATACTGTGAACATTGAGGAAACATTTGTTTTTACACAATGTTGGAAAAAGTTGCTTCAAACCTTTAGAAACTTGAGGCAATGAATAGAATTGCTAAAGACCTAAATATCTGGGTTGTTACTTATCCATATGGCTTAGTTGGATAAAGTCTACATAATATAAACGGAAGCAAGGACTCAAAATTTTCTATATAAATGTTTCATTTTAATGGCACATGTATCCAACGCACAAGCGACTGCAATAAGGTATATGTACAAAGCTCGGAGCCAACATGAAATTTCAGCCATTATAATACAATAAATCATCATATCAAACCCCCCTCCCCCTCCCCCAATAAAAGCATTGTCTGGCGGATAGACAGTGAAATCATACAGTGCGATGGCTTGCAGTTTATTAGGAATCTGTCAGAATAATTGCAGTCAATAGTCCGGCCTGGCTAGTGGTATTACATACAGTGAGTGCCCATTGGGCCAGATTGATGCCTTGCGTATTCAGCCAGGATGACGTACTAATTCTCAGTGAAAATGTACATAAATTTACATTGCTTTGAGTTTAGGACGCCATACTAAACGTTCAGTTTAGGACGCCAAACTATGGTTCCAAATTGGGTCACCTGGAATGTTGGGGTGTCCATGTGCCAATGATGCCATCTCCACAAGCTACACAAAGTCTTGGCCAAATCTCTATCCATTACACCAGTGTTCTCCAAGCTGTGGACCTCTAGATGTTGCAAAACTACAACTCCTAGCATGCCCAGACAGCCAGCGGCTAGTTTTGCAACATATGGAGGTCAACAGTTTGGAGACCACTGCACTACACCAATGCCTCCCCGTTTACCAGTCACCGCACCAGTTGCCCATTGACTATAGAATACAATTTAATTATCCACAGAGCTCTCCCCAGTGCTGCACCTCCTGGCATCTTTTCCTTCATTTCTGTCTACCACCCAACCTGGGCTTTACACCCTGCCAAAGATTTAACTTTCTTTATAATCTGAACCATCCACTCTGGTCTTCCAGATTTTCTTCGTGCTACAGCCGTTTTTCTGGAATGCACTGCCACAGTCATGTCCACGGTTTTATAAAACACCTCTTTTTAGGCAGGCCTATCACATTCTCTAATCTGTCTTCTCTCCCTCCCCTTCATCCAACAGTATCCCCACACTCCATGCATTCTAATGCACTTTATCTCTGTCAATAGACAGATACTGGATGGTGACTTAGTTCATCCATCTTAGTTCATCCACCTATTTATTTATTTTTATTAAATATTTTAGAAAATTTGGCTTGACAAATGTGTGATGGGTGGGATTGAGCTCAAACAAGACCGAGTAGCAATGAATGGAAGTATCAAGTACAGCAGATAGCTAATGTTTTTGGAGGTTAGAAACAACATGGCTGCCTTTTTACAGAAAAAGCACCTCCTCTTGCCCAAGGGCTGTGTTTGGTTTTTCAGTTCAGCCCAATTTACTTTAAAGGATTACTTTTTAAATCAACTGGTGGCAGAAAGTTAAACAGATTTATAAGTTACTTCTAATTAAAAATCTTAATCCTTCCAGTACTTATCAGCTGCTGTATGTCCTGGGGAAAGTCATGTAGTGTTTCCAATCAGACACAGTGCTCTCTGTTGCCATCTATGTCCATATCAGGAACTATCAAGAGCAGGAAGAAATCCTCATAGCAAATCGATCCTGCTCTGGACAGTTTCAGACATGGACAGAGGTGTCAGCAGAGAGCATTGTGGTCAGACAGAAAAGAACTACGCAACTTCATCCAGAGCATACAGCAGCCGATAAGTACTGGAAGAGTTAAGATTTTTAAATAGAAGCAATTTACAAATTTGTATAACTTTCTGGAACCAGTTAAATTGAAAAAAAAATCTCTCCAGAGTACCCCTTTAAGGTGGATAGGTTGTAATACCAGACATAGCATTTGGACAAGAGTGACACTGTTGCTGTAAAAGATCAGTTCAGTTTATGTTTTCTTCTTTTAATCACATGCAAAGAACATGGTTGTCATCCAGACAGGTAGACAATTGGTTGATAGACATCATGAGTCACCTGTCCTGTCAAATACAGTAAAGTAGAGCTGCAAGATTTGGAGACTTGGTTAGTAACATAAAAGAATAGTTTGCATTTCCGGCCAGGGACAAGGGCAGACGTACCATAGGGGTTAGCCCTGCAGCTGCGATGGGGTCCTTTAAGAGAGGGGGGCCAGCCCCTTTTCTATTGACAAACACTGTGCAGAACTCCTCTCTCCAGGGAACTGTATTGTCATCAAATTAATGGAGTGGGGGGGGGGGGGGGGGGTATTGACCAATGGGTCATGTGAGTTAAGGGAAATAAAAACCAGACCCTTCTGTCCACGGGGTAAAAAATCAGACACCATAATAGGAGGCCCATTTCAACCTTTTCTATGGGGCTTCCTATGTCCGATGTACACCACTAGTCGGGGAACTTAATTTTAAGGGCTTCGTCAATATTCACGAAATTTGTTATATTTGTTTTTAATTGTTCCTTCCCTATAAAAATTAAAAAAATAATATTAGTCTATGTTAGAAAGGCTAAATACTTTATAAAACTCAAGAAACTCAGTAACAGAGCTGCATTCAGTGCTGTAAGGAGGAATAGATAGAAGAAGAGATAGTATTCATCCAGATGGGTCCCCAACCTAGTGCTGGTTCATACCACCCCAAGCTGTAATCCCTGGATCCAGAGAGTACACAGATTGATGCCTCCTTTCTAATTCCACCTCTTACAGGAGAGATGGACAGCCTGACCATTGGAGGTCCCATTTTCCCCTGTTTTTGATTACATTGAGGAGTTTGGAAAGAGAGACAGTTGATGGTACAGAGCAAGCAGGGCCTTCCTCCTCACCAAAGGCCCGTAATAGTTATTGGGGTTACTTCTATAGTATAGATGCCCTTGTAAATTGACAAAAATTGGATTAAATACGGTGCTCTTACATAATTCAATGCCATAGTCCATAGATGCTTGATGTACAGAGCATGGTAAGGGAAGCCGTATCTGCTCAATAAGGGATGAGGTTTCTGCACATCCGACAAGCTACTAATAGTATACAAGAAATATCTAATGTCCAAGACACGCGGAGGTCGCCCGCCATCTTGTTCTTGGCTAGTTGCAGCCATGTTATGAGCGTTCAGTCCTCTAGTCTCTTTAGATCCTCTCTTTGTGTTTGACATTAGACAACTTGACATTCTCTTGTTCAGTCGACTCTGGTGCAGGCTCAATGTGGCAGCCAATCATTAGTTGGTAGACCAGAACTCCGGCAAAAGCTCCAAGTAAAGGTGAGACAATGGGGACCCACCACCACTGCCCGCCAGCACTATAAGGAATGAACAAAGCACATTTTATTAATGAACTGTATCAAATGAAACCAAATATAAAAGTTCCTTAATCTATAAAAATGATGACTATATCTTTTCATGTTCTTGCACTCCGAGGATGCAAACAAGTTCCTGATTTAGCTCACCCCAGACGCTGTCTGCAGTGCCTAAGAGTGAAGAGAACGAATGGGGAGAGGTATCTGTCTTTCTCATCTGGAGGTCTGGGGTCTGTATTTATTTTAGGGTCTGGTCTATGCTGGTCTTTCCTAAGGGGTCATGTCTAGGGTTTTATTTTTAATGGCTATGGTCTAGGGTCCAAACTTGTTAAAGGAGTACTGCGGCCATAGAACACTTATCCCCTATCCGCAGGGGACTCAGCATTGCCGCGGCTGTGCACGGCTAATGCTCGTGTCGTCAACCTCACTAAGAGGTCGCCAGGAACATCACCTCCATTCAGCTCTATGGGAGAGGCAAGGATGCACGAACCCTGCATCTCCGCCTCTCCAGTAGAGATATGTGTCTGCAACGGCATCATGCTGCAGCCGACATGCCTCCTGTATGGGGAGAGTTGTGGCAGAGCCAGGGCCCAGTACAGGAGATCGACGGGGGTCCCAGCAGTCGGACCTCCCACGAACAGACACTTATCCCCTATCCTGCAGATAGGGTATAAGTGTTATATAGCTGCAGTACTCCTTTAAAGGGCTCTGGTCTGGAGTCTGTATTTGTCTAAGGTGTCTGATCTGGAGTCTGTATCGGTTTGAGTTGTCTGGTCTAGGTTCTGTATTTGTTTAAGGTGTCTGGTCTGGGGTCTGTATTTATTTAGGGTGTCTGGTCTGGGTTCTGTATTTATTTAGGGTGTCTGGTCTGGGGTCTGAAATTATTAAGAATGTTGGTCTTAAATGGGCACTGACAGGAGAACAAGCCAGAAAAATTCTGTATTCCAGGCATTGTCTTCCAGGTCTGTGTCACATGATCATGATAAACTCTAAATGTAAGTCTATGAAGCATGTCTCAATCTCGTGACAAAGAACAGAGAGAAGAGTCTGTTCTGGAGTCTGAATTTGTTTAGGGTATCTGGTCTGGGGTCTGTATTTGTTAATGGTGTCTAGTCTAGGGTCTGAATTTAATTAGGGGTCTAGTCTAGTTTTTTTTTTTTTTTTCATTTAGATCTGGATTTAGATTTAAATTTAGATACTTGGAAGGACATCATATGTCACTACTTTTGACACATCCCTGATATCACTTCTATGACATTATCTCTTCCTACAAGCAATACCTAATTGCCTATTTTGTGCAGGTACGATGATCTACAATATGTAACCACATCTCTGAGTCTCATGTGAGCAAATATATGTCAGTCAAGAATGGGGTGGAAAAGTACAAGTTCAGTAACACAAACTACATGTAGTAATGTATGAAAAAAGGGATTTTCTTTATTATAGTCTAGATGGAATTTTGTTACAATTTTTATCATTGGGGGGGAACAAGATAAAAATGTAAATTTATTAATACATTTTTACACTTACCTAAAGACTTCTGTGCCCCAGCCAGCCAAGGCGGTGAAGAGTCGCGGACCAAAGTCCCTAGCAGGGTTGACAGCGTAGCCAGAGTTAAAGCCCATGGACAATCCAATGACAAGGACGACAAACCCAACAGTGAAAGCCTCAAGACCACGGGGAATGGGGTTGTTGTAGGGGTCAACAATAGCCAAGACACACACGACTAGAGCTGCAGTTCCAATGAACTGGAAAAACAAGAAACAAATTATTTAAAACATTAAAGATTTTACAACTGAAGGTTAGGCAATATCAATGCTGCCCCCCTCCTCCCATATGACTAGTCAGGTACTAAATGGACATAGAGAACACATATGCCGGCCATAATGGTGGCCCCACTGGGGATCCCCCTGATTTTCACAGAAATATTTTTTTTACAAATTAACTGAATGCAATGATCAAAAATATATTTTTTTTATTTAACTATTTCCTGAAGCCTAAGGAATTTAGCGAAAGTTTGTTTTCTTGAAGTTGAACAAAGACCTTATTGAACTGGGAGTACTGAAGTCAAGGTTGGATTTGTTAAGACATGTGAGGGGGATATTTAATTACGGAGACATGTCTCAAGGTCGACGGAGGTCAGGAGATAGTAAGATAGTGCTTGGGGGGGGGGGGGATCTGGAACAACTTGCAAAGCACTACAGATCTGTGACCCATGCGTGTATATCACATTGCCATAGGCAAAACACTGTACTACAACAATCACTGAAATAATCATAAGAGCCCACAAGACATGACTCTCTCTCATTGGAATACATTCTGAAGAAAAAAAAAATCATCAAAAGAGACTTTTCACCTCTGAAAACTATTATACAGTTCACATAGGAATCAAGATAAGCTAAATCACTTTACTGATACCTTACATTCTGTATCGAATACTGATCCTGAGTTATATCCTGTATTATGCTCCAGAGCTGTGCTCATTATTCTGCTGGTGAGGTCATTGTGTACATACATTACATTACTTATCCTGTACTGATCCCGAGTTATATCCTGTATTATACTCCAGAGCTGTACTCACTATTCTGCTGGTGAGGTCACTGTGTACATACATTACATTACTTATCCTGTACTGATCCTGAGTTATATCCTGTATTATACTCCAGAGCTGTACTCACTATTTTGCTGGTGGGGTCACTGTGTATATACATTACATTACTTATCCTGTACTGAACCTGAGATATATCCTGTATTATACTACAGAGCTGTACTCACTATTCTGCTAGTGGAGTCACTGTATACATACATTACATTACTTATCCTGTACTGATCCTGAGTTATATCCTGTATTATACTTCAGAGCTGTACTCACTATTCTGCTGGTGAGGTCACTGTGTACCTACATTACATTACTTATCCTGTACTGATCCTGAGTTATATCCTGTATTATACTCTAGAGCTGTAATCACTATTCTGCTGGTGAGGTCACTGTGTACATATATTACATTACTTATCCTGTACTGATCCTGAGTTATATCCTGTATTATACTCCAGAGCTTTACTCACTATTCTGCTGGTGTAGTCACTGTGTACATACATTACATGACTTATCCTGTACTGATCCTGAGTTATATCCTGTATTATACTCTAGAGCTGTACTCACTATTCTGCTGGTGAGGTCACTGTGTACATATATTACATTACTTATCCTGTACTGATCCTGAGTTATAACTTCTATTATTCTCCATATTTGCAATCACAATTCTCACATCAGAGCTAAAATCTCACAGCATGTCTTGCTTGTTCAGTGTCTGTCTCAGATTTGCAATGCTAATTTTCTACAATAATCTGATGTAGATGGTGGTGGGGGGGGGGGGGGGGGCGACTTCCCCCCTTTCTCCTAAACTGCTTGGAGAATGCAAACAAACTTGCTGACAGTTTCCGAAAAAAATCAAAGGAGTTACGAATGCGGCTCTGGAGGATAATACAGGCTTACGTTTTCAGATGTGTTGTTTTTATAGGGCATGTGTGCCTCTAACTATGTTTTGAAAAGTCTAAAAATAGCATTTGTGGGATATCTTGATGCTTTATCGTGTGTCATGCATGTGCAGTAGGGGTCCCAGCTAGTAAATTCTTTTCTTTCATATCTCAATGACATATCTAAAGGTTATTTAAAGTTTACCTACCATTTAAAACATCTCATCCCTGTGCTGAGTTATCAATAGAGCTTTAGAGTCAGTGTCGCTATGACAACACTTCTATAGCTTAGTTTTGGTTCTCTTCAACAACCAGCCAGAAAGAGTTACTGCAACATTAGGGCTCATTCATTCCTGTATATTGGATCTGTTATGTTTCCATCATTATTACAGACATCACTTTACCTGGTCAAAGAAGCCATTCATTAGGGTGAGATGCTCTGTAGGGTAAGTGGCGAAGATACCGGCTGTGCCATTGGGACCCGTGACATAGAGCTGGTCGTTTGCAAAATACCAGATGGCGTCTGAAATATAGGAATCAGAAAACGTCTTTTAAAGGCTGCCCACCATATTGCGCCAAATGCAATACAACATCTATACCGTTCTATATCAGTGGTCTCCAAAGTGTGGCTCTCCAGATGTTGCAGATTGCTTTGCAACAACTGGAGGGTGAAAGTTTGGAGACCACTGTCTTAGGGTGCATTCACACCACCTTTTTGCAATACAGTTCTCGTATCAGGTGTTTGATGGAAAACAGATTCCTCAAAACCTGACTAAACTGTATCAAAACGTGTGTACAAATTTCAACCCGTATACAGTTAAAAACCATATACAGTTTGCAAAAGATGTCCGGTTGCATCCGTTTTGTAAGAAAAAAACGTATACGTTTCAACTTTTCACTCCATTTTTAATAAAGTTTGATTGAAATTCCAAGAAAAAAAAAATGTGCAAAGTCAAAAACCATATGGTGAAAATTGAATGGAACCATATGCACATACGGTTCTGTACAGTTCCCATTGACTCCCATGTTAAAAAGAAAAACGTATACGGTTTAATACAGTTTTTCACCTGGACCAAAAACCGTGGTAGACTACGGTTTTTGGTACGGGTAAAAAAACTGACAAAACCGTACGGGATGCAAAACGGACACAACCTGATGCATCTTTTGGCATACGGTTTTGAATGGAGAGTCAATGCATGCGGTTTTCAATACGGTTCCGTACGGTTTTCACATTGAAGATGTATATGGGAACTGTATTGCAAAAACGTGATGTGAATGCAGCCTTATATCTATAGTAGTTGGGGAGTCAATATATATTTTTTTTTTACATTCAAAACTCCAAATAGTTGGCCTAGTGTTCAATAATGACCTAAAATAAAATTTCACTAAAAAGTATTCACTGAATGGGAAAACAGAGCTGCTTACTGCTTACAGCGCCACATCTGTCATCAGGCTGTGTGTGGTACTGCAGCTCAGTGAATGGAGACAAGTTGTAATACCACACACGACCTAAGGACAGGTGTGGTGCTGTTTTTGGAAGAAAGCAGGTATGTTATTCATTTATTTATTTTAAAATCCTGGATAACCCTTTTTTTTTTCTAAAAAATTTATAAATTAATAATCATTGCTGTAAAATGCGCAGACAATTCGTACTTAAAGGGATACTCCACTGCTCAGCGTTTGGAACAAACTTCTGAACGCTGGAGTCGGCACCGGGAACTCGAGACGTCATAACCCAGCCCCCTCAATGCAAGTCTATGGGAGGGGACATGATTTGACTTCATGAGGGGGCGGGGCTATAAAATCACGAGCTCCCGGCACCGGCTCCAGCGTTCAGAACAGTTTGTTCCAAATGCTGAGCAGCGGAGTATCCCTTTAAAAATATGTTGATCCCAATCTATTGCAATGCTGGGACCCCAAGTAATCCGCTATGATCTGTGGGAAATACCTCACAGTAAGGCTGTGTTCATATGTCGGAATGTCCGCACTGAAAATCTCCGTGCAGACATTCTGGAGACTGCATGAGCTGGCATAATATCCTGGCACGAGGACTGTACGGGAATGCGCCGCCTCACAGACAGCAATGCATTTCATGCAGAGTCCGCAGAAAGAATGAACAGGTTTGTTCTTTCCGAAAACACGGAATTCGGAACTTCCACGCCAGAAATTGGAAATTCCGACGTGTGCACAGCACAGCAGAATTCTGCTGAATTCAACGGGACTCTGCTGCAGCGGAAACTGAGTGCAGAATTCCACAGGGAAATTCCGAGATGTGAACATAGCCTGGGTGTTCTGTTTTCCTGCAGTGCCACCACGAGGGGAAAATGGAGCATTACACAGTGTCCATTCATGTCAATGGGATGTCTGTGTAATGCAGGTCAGGACAGGTCCTCCGGAGTGTGAGACACTCTTTGTAACCAGTTTGTACTCTTACTGATTTTTTTACTAGATGTTAAAATTTTTTGTTGTACATTATAATAATAATAATAATAATAATAATGATAAGAAAAAACAACAATTATCATACATATTTTAATATTTATTTTATATTTATATTTTATTATTAATTATATTATTATTATTATTATTGTTGTTGTATTGATAATTATTATTATTACTAATATGTATTAATATTATTCTATATTCATTTCACAATGGCTGTCCAGGCATGCTGGTCTAGATCTGGTCTAGATACAGCAGTGTTGTGTTTGGAAGTGTTCCCCTGTATTTGTTCCCTGCTCCTTATTGTTTCCCACACATAATACAGACAATTTACAAAATGACACAATTAATAATACTGTATTGTTGCCATTTGTTTTCTAGCTCCTTGGTTGAGATCCAACCATTTACAAGAGCCTGGTGCTGGTGAAACCAGTTCTGTCAGGTCTATTACCCAACTAGGGTCCTCGACAAAGGATCAGCAGACATCAAACCGTGGCGTGAACGCTGCTCCCTGATAATTGTCGCTTCCTCCTAATAACTTTATTTTTTCGGTTCTCAACCATATATCCCTCATGGAGCGAGACTCTTGGGTGGAACCTGCTGTATTTGGCAGGAAAATTATAAGCTTAGAAGTGGGAAAACCTGAATAAGCCACTTACATTATATTTTCATATTTGGTATAGGAGCGGGGCGGAAACATGTTTACTGGGGTTTGTGCGCAGGAAACCATCTATGTAGCTTCATATTATTACCTAAGAAGATACCTTCTAGTGTTAGACACCCCCTCTACTGCTTGTAAAATATACTCAGAAAAGTAGTAATTCTGCAGCCTTGGATATAGTTATACTTTTACATTTTTGCCTTTTTTTTTAACCCCTTAAGGACTCAGCGTTTTTCCATTTTCATTTTTTCCTCATCACCTTCTAAAAATCATAACGCTTTAAATTTTGCACATAAAATAGCGTGCGGCACAATGATCTGTGCCGCACGCTATCAGCCCAGGGTCCCGGCTATCATTAGCAGCCGGGACCGACCCGGTATGATGCCATGATGCGTGGTCACGGCATGAATCCGTTTTAAATACCGGGTCCGAGTGCAGGGCATGCAGGCATGCCCTGTGTCCTTAAGATGTTAAACTTTTTATATTTAGGGTGCGTTCCCACAGGGCGTATATGCAGCGTATTTGACGCTGTGCAAGATTTGTGGCGGCAGCGGGAAATACGCTGCGTATTCCTCGCTCTCTATACACACAGGGCTTTCCGCCAGCAGCCCTATGTGTGCAGTGAGTTTTGGAGGCGGAGCCGCGTGTCACAGACACGCCGGCACACGGCCCCGCCTCCAAAACTCACTACACACATAGGGCTGCCGCCGGAAAGCCCTGTGTGTATAGTGAGCAAGGGATACGCAGCGTAAAATTTGCGCAGCGTCAAATACGCTGCGTATATGCCCTGTGGGAACGCACCCATAGCAAGTAAATGTAGTGAGAGACGCCGGCACAACCTTCCTTCTGACAAATACACTCAGGTGGAGAGTGGGTCAATAGGCAATACATACAGAGAAGTTTACTTCTGTGGCGTGGGGTGCTCTTTCAGAAATGCAGTTCGCAATGTCAAAATGGCGAATGAAAAAAGATGAAGACACTCACCTTAATTCAACATGCAGAAAGATAAAATCAGCAAGGTCGGGTTAGGACACCAACTGAAAGCAGTAGTAACAGCACTGTTTCATACCATCCGGTGTTTCTTCAATATAAAGAAACCCCGCGTGTGAAACAGTGCTGTTAGTTGGCGTCCTAACCCGACCTTGCTGCTTTTATCTTTCTGCATGTTGAATTAAGGTTTTCAAGCATCAGAAATGGTGAGTGTCTTCATCTTTTTTCATTCACCTTTTTTATATTTAGGTTTTATTTATTTTGTTATAAGGATTTTTGTTAACTTTATTTGAACGTATTCTATATTTTTTTTTTCATGTATTTCTTCACTTCAATTTTATGTTCAGATTACAGTTTTCTATCATTTTATTTTATAGTCATTTATTTTTGCTTTCATTTCTAGTTGTTTACACACATATATATATATATATATATATATATATATATATATATATATATTATTTTTTTTATTATCAATTTAAGTTACTCTTCTATTTTATTTTATTTCATGTATTTTCAGGCAAACATTATTTATACATTTTATATTGCATTGGCTTTTTTCATCTATAATATATTTTCTATATTAATTACTATTTATTATTATTATTATTATCATTATTATTATCATTGGTGGAAAGTGGAAAATTAACTTAACCTGAAATGTTTATTTTCTGGAGTCTGTAGACAGCATCATGAACAGTCAGCATCCGCAGACATGGAAGCCCCAGGAAATTGAAAGCTTCCACTTTCAGGAGCTGCATAGACTATTCCTTTATGCACTATTCCTCTTTCTAATTTGAGAAGATTTTTGTCTATATTGTCCATATTAGTCTTTAAATCAAAGCTTCTACATGATCTATGCCAGTGTTTTCCAAACAGTGTGCCTCCAGCTGTTGCAACCCTACAACTCCCAGCATGCCCGGACAGCCTCCAGCTTGTGTCCAAAATAATGTTCTGTATAGTAACTTACCATAGTACAAGCCATAAACAATGCCCGCTCCAAGGAACGCTCCTAGGGTCTGTGCCAGGGTGTAAATAGGGAACTTGATCCAAGGTTCTCTTGCCATGATACACAAGGCAAAAGTTACAGCTGGATTGAGATGGCCGCCTGTGGAGGACAATGAGCATTGTAAGAAGGTGACAATGGAAAGGAAGGAAAGTGTAAATAGAGGATCAATAGTGCTTCTTTGGACATCTGACACTTAGTCATCATGTTCACAAGTGCCAACCTGGGTCACTAACCTTTAAAATTCCCCTAGTATGTACCCAAGGATTTCTTTTTTTTTTTTTTTTTAAGAAACAGCGCCACTCTCATTTTCAGGTTGTGTGTGGTATTGCAGCTCAGTTCCATTGAAGCGAATAGAGCACAATTGTAATACCACATACAGCCTGAGGACAGGGGTGTTTTTTTTATTTTTTATTTTTTATTAATGAAGTCTGTTTTTCTATTCCTGGAGAAGGATAATTCTGATATAACTAAAACCTAATCAAAAATCCCCACATCATAACAATTTTTATAACTTCCTATAAACTTTGTGTTTCGGTTTACTATTTTCAAAATTTCTGCTTGCTGTCAGTGAATGGGAACAATTTATAGAGGCAAAAAAATATATCTATATACAGCTAAGAGTTTGATCAAATGTATCCAGTGAGCTAAATAGCCAGGACTCCATCCTGATAAGTGTTATCTGAACTGTAGCAAACTATAAGAACAGGAGAGGGATTTGCGCTGCTGAGGTGCCAAATACACACAGAAGTCTGCTAAGACTGATACAGTTGTAACAGACATTCTAGCAATGTGTTTCCCAAGCAGTGTGCATCCAGCTGTTGCAAAACTACAACTCCCAGCATGCCCGGATAGCCGTTGGCTATCCGGGCATGCTGGAACTTGTGGTTTTGCAACAGCTGGAGGCACAATACTTGGTTAACACTGTTGTAGGAAGACTAGATAGGATAAAATGTTGGGCCTCTGGATGTTTTTAGAAAGTATCAAAGATTATTACATTTACTGCTATATCTTACCTGAAACCTGTCCGGCAATGATGATACCCAGCATGACGGCAAATCCAAAAGCCAGATTGACAGTCAGGAAGAGACCATGGGAGCCTTTACTGAGGACCACCTGAGCCACAGAACCACAGCCAAACATCTGCAGAACAAAAAGAAACCGGACCATTATTACTATTATACCACAGAGGTGTACTCACTATTCTGCTGGTGAGGTCACTGTGTACATACATTACATTACTTATCCTGTACTGATCCTGAGTTATATCCTGTAATATACTCCAGACCTGTACTCACTATTCTGCTGGTGAGGTCACTGTGTACATACATTACATTACTTATCCTGTACTGATCCTGAGTTATATCCTGTATTATACTCCAGAGCTGTACTCACTATTCTGCTGGTGAGGTCACTGTGTACATACATTACATTACTTATCCTGTACTGATCCTGAGTTATATCCTTATTATACTCCAGAGCTGTACTCACTATTCTGCTGGTGGGGTCACTGTGTACATACATTACATTACTTACCCTGTACTGATCCTGAGTTATATCCTGTATTATACTCCAGAGCTGTACTCACTATTCTGCTGGTGAGGTCACTGTGTACATACATTACATTACTTATCCTGTACTGATCCTGAGTTATATCCTGTATTATACTCCAGAGCTGTACTCACTATTCTGCTGGTGAGGTCACTGTGTACATACATTACATTACTTATCCTGTACTGATCCTGAGTTATATCCTGTATTATACTCCAGAGCTGTACTCACTATTCTGCTGGTGAGGTCACCGTGTACATACATTACTTATCCTGTACTGATCCTGAGTTATATCCTGTATTATACTCCAGAGCTGTACTCACTATTCTGCTGGTGAGGTCACTGTGTACATACATTACATTACTTATCCTGTACTGATCCTGAGTTATATCCTGTATTATACTCCAGATCTGCAGCAGAAAATCTGCACGTGTGAACGCACACCTATTCTTATTTTATTAACTAAATGTTGGATATTTTTACAGAGAATTGAGCTCCATTCACACAGGAAGTCACAGGGTTTTGATACCGATTTTATCCAAGTCACAGGGTTTTGATACCGATTTTATCTGCTCATGATACTGTCACATTATGAGAATATGAGACTTCCTGAATGTGAGATCAACTCCTTTATAAGCCGCTATTCACATCAAATTTGATGTATACACTGAACATATCCATAGACTCCTATGGACCAGGCTACTCCAATAGAGCAGTGTTTTTTCCAACTAGGGTGCCTCCAGCTGTTGCAGAACTACAACTCCCAGCATGCCCGGACAGCCGAAGGCTGTCCGGGCATGCTGGAAGTTGTAGTTTTGCAACAGCTGGAGGCACCCTGGTTGGGAAACACAAGATATATAATGGTACATTTGCCAACTGATCAGTGGTGGTGAAAACCACCATCATCAGAGCGGACTTATCGCTGCTTAGCAGACATGGCGCGCCGCCAGAGGTCTGAGAAGATGAAGTGCTTGCAGTAAACACAAATTAGTCTTGTGAAGCGCTTTGTATTAATTGATTTATTAGTACCTTTACGCCGTATTTACAATCAAATAAATTGTTGTGTTTGTAAAATCCATCACAATAAAGGGATCATCATCAGTGAGTGTGTCATATACTGCCTGCTATAAAATCTACAGCTCCAGCTTAACGCCACCCCATAAAACTACCAGACGTATCCTGTGGACATGACACTGCAGTATGAAAGGGGAGAGGTTGCCGCGTATTACACAACTACGGTAAGTTTGGAAATACATTATAGCAAAGTGATTGCAAAAGATTTATTTTGTGTGAAAGAATTTTTTTTTTTTAAATGACTAATTATAAACTACAATATTGCACTTACTTATATTCTTGTACATAGGAGCAGTATTATAGTAGTTATATTCTTGTATATAGGATCAGTATTATAGTAGTTATATTCTTGTATATAGGAGGCAGTATTATAGTAGTTATATTATTGTATATAGGGGCAGTATTATAGTAGTTATATTCTTGTATATAGGAGGCAGTATTATAGTACTTATATTCTTGTACATAGGAGCAGTATTATAGTAGTTATATTCTTGTATATAGGATCAGTATTATAGTAGTTATATTCTTGTATATAGGAGGCAGTATTATAGTAGTTATATTCTTGTACATAGGAGCAGTATTATAGTAGTTATATTCTTGTATATAGGAGGCAGTATTATAGTAGTTATATTCTTGTATATAGGATCAGTATTATAGTAGTTATATTCTTGTATATAGGGGGCAGTATTATAGTAGTTATATTCTTGTATATAGGAGGCAGTATTATAGTTGTTATTTTCTTGTACATAGGAGGCAGTATTATAGTAGTTATATTCTTGTATATAGGAGCAGTATTATAGTAGTTATATTTTTGTATATAGAGGCAGTATTATAGTAGTTATATTCTTGTACATAGGAGGCAGTATTATAGTAGTTATAGTCTTGTACATAGGAGGCAGTATTATATTAGTTATATTCTTGTACATAGGAGCAGTATTATAGTAGTTATATTCTTGTACATTGGAGGCAGTATTATAGTAGTTATAGTCTTGTACATAGGAGCAGTATTATAGTAGTTATATTCTTGTATATAGGGGCAGTATTATAGTAGTTATATTCTTGTACATAGGAGCAGTATTATAGTAGATATATTCTTGTACATAGTAGGCAGTATTATAGTAGTTATATTTTTGTATATAGGAGCAGTATTATAGTAGTTATATTCTTGTATATAGGAGCAGTATTATAGTAGTTATATTCTTGTATATAGGAGCAGTATTATAGTAGTTATTTCTGTATATAGGAGACAGTATTATAGTAGTTATATTCTTGTATATAGGAGCAGTATTATAGTAGTTATATTCTTGTACATAGTAGGCAATATTATAGTAGTTATATTCTTGTACATAGTAGGCAGTATTACATCATATAATAGTATATTTTGTGACTCTTGTCCTCTTTTCTCAGGGCAGTAAAAACATCACCAATCGTTCTTTCCACTTACAGTCTTGGTACTTGGGAGTAATGTTTATGTCACTTAAACACACTTCGCAGTCAATAAACCCCATTGTGCCCTAATGTGTAGTCTATGGAAATCAACAGACCTCCTTCTACTGAGCAAACAAGTGAAGAAACTGTACAGACATAGGAGATGTTGTAGCCTCTCAGCTGAGGAACTTTGGGATACATTAACCCTTAATGTATTTTTTTTTATTTTATTTTTTTTCATGTGGGTGAAGTATTTGTTCTTAGTGAAGAATTATCGGGTTGGCAGCCAGCTGGCAATATCTGCTTGTGGATCCTGTTTTTGTTTGCAGAGTGTGAGGATCCTGTTGGGCATACATCCATATGAAAGCTTAGACTGTATTGTATAGGTTGGTGACTTTTACCGGAGTGACGTGGCGCCACACATAGAGTCAACATAGACTTTACAATCTATTTTGACAGAAAAACATAAAGGGGTACTCCGGTAGAAAACTTTTTTTTTTTTAAATGAACTTTTGCCAGAAAGTTAAAAAGATTTGTAAATTACTTTTATTTAAAAAAAAATATATGAATCCTTTCAGTACTTTTTAGCAGCTGTATACTACAGAGGAGATTCTTACATTTTTTAATTTCTTTGAATTTTGAATTTCTCTGCTGACACCTCTGTCCGTGTCAGGAACTGTCCGGAGCAGGATAGGTTTGCTATAGGGATTTTCTCCTGCTCTGGACAGTTCCTGATACGGGCATCAGGTGTCAGCAGAGAGCACTGTGGACAACACAAAAAAGCAATTAAAAAAATAAAGATTTTCCTCTGTAGCTGCTAAAAAGCTGCTAAAAAGCTGCTAAAAAGCTGCTAAAAAGTACTGAAAGGATTAAGATTTTTTTTAATAGAAGTAATTTACAAATCTGTTTAACTTTCTGGCACCAGTTCATTTAAAAAAAAATTTTTTATTCCACCGGAGTACCCCTTTAACAAAACCAGCTAGAGAAGATCCATATGTGTCACTATAGATCAGTGTTTCCCATCCAGAGAGCCTCCGGTTGTTGCAAAACTACAACTCCCAGCATGCCCGGACAGCCTACGGCTGTCCGGGCATGCTGGGAGTTGTATTTTTGCAACAGCTGGAGGCCCCCTGGTTGGGAAACACTGATCTATAGATATTCCTCTCGGATGGGGAAGAAAGGGATAGCAACTGGTTCAAACTCCTCCTCTTCCCAAACCTTGTAGGAGATAAGGCATGGCCTGAAGTTCTGTCATCCCTCTACCTTCCTAAGGGTGCGTTCACACGCTCTCTGTTTTTGCGGGTTTTCCGCAGCGTATTAGAAAGGGGCGGGCTCTTCTCGGCTGTCCATAGCAGATTGTCCGCGGCAGAATTTACGCTGCGGAAAATCCGCTGCAAGCCCCATTGAAGTCAGTAGGGACTGCGGCGGATTTTCCGCAGCGTAAATTCCGCCGCGGACAATCTGCTATGGACAGCCGAGAAGAGCCCGCCCCTTTCAAATACGCTGCGGAAAACCCGCAAAAACAGAGAGAGTGTGAACGCACCCTAAATGTGCTTAGTCCTTCCCTCTGTATGGGCTACTTCTGTGGAAAGTATATTTTTGTGAATATATTTTGTGAACAATATTGGTTATGGAGAATATATTTATTTTTTCACTTTATAAAAGGGTTAACGAGGTGAATCAGGGCATTTTTGTTTTAATAAAGGTGAACCTGGTGTGTGAGTCTTTTTTTCGTACTTATGTTTAGCTTAGTAGCAGAGGCGTCCGTTACTATTCCAGGGCTTAGCATTAGCCCATTAAACAGCTGACCCCCCCCCCCTTATTACCCCTGTACCCACCAGCACCGGAGGTATGGGGAAGATATGCGTGCCACCAGGCCTGGGGCTTCAAATAAATTACACCCTGTGGGGGAGTTTATCAAAACCTGTCCAGAGGCCTGTGAAAAGTGAAAGTAGCGATCTGATTGGTTGCTATGGGCAACTCAGCAACTTTCCCTCTGGACAGGTTTTGATAAATCTCCCCATGGGATTCTAAGGTAGCAGGTTGGCATTATGTAGGCTGGTAACGGATAAAATAAATGACCCCTGCCACCCTGATAACGCCAGGCTGCCACTGTTTGGTTTCGCACTTGGCTGGTGTTGGAAAATAGGGAGGACCCTTCTTATTTTATTTTATTTTTATTTCTTTATGGGGCTCTGGAATGACATCATAGGTTCAGTCATAGGTTCAGTTATTATAGGTTGAGTCATTACACTGAAGCCATTAGTCAATTTGAAGGTCGACACATTAGCTGGGGGACATTATGCCTCCTTGATGTCTCAGGACTCATACCCTTCGTATGGGGTGAAGGAACCTGAGCCGAGGAACGTGAAGTAACCATCCCATGTATGCCAGGCACTCAGCTATATTTAACCTCAGGTTAACAGGATAAAGGGCAATAACTCCAGGAGTATCTGTACACTGTTCTACTGGAGGGAAAACTTGAAAGTGAAAAGTTAGTCAATAGATAGATATGAAATAGATAGATGATAGATAGATAGATAGATATGAAATAGATGATAGATAGATAGATAGATAGATAGATGGATAGATAGATATGAGATAGATAGATGATAGATACAGTCCTGTAGGGGAACGGCACTCCCATGTGGATTACGGGTGCAAGCTGGTCCAACCCGGGCAGGGTCCCCAAATATAAATGAAAAAATGCAGCAGCACTCTGTTGTGGATGAAAAAAGTGGAGTTAGGCTTTATTCATCAGGTGCAGTACACAACGTTTCGACCGTCTCTTGTGACTTGACAAAGACCGTGAGAGACGGTCGAAACGTCACTACTGCACCTGATGAATTAATCCTAACTCCACTTTTTTCATCCACAACGGAGTGCTGCTGCATTTTTTCGTTTAGATAGATAGACAGATAATAGATAGATAGATATCTAGCAGGTGGAGCAGCACTCAAGCTCCAGTAGGTGGGTGCAGGCTGTGGTTAGGCTCTGGTCCCAAGCCCCTCTGGATACAGCAAAAACAAAAATGCAGCAGCACTCCAAAGTAGTGATGAGTGGTGGCTTTATCACCATAAAATGTACAACGACGTTTCGGCCACCTCACGTGGCTATCATCGAGGCTTGAAACATCGTTGTACATTTTTTGGTGATAATAAAGCCACCACTCATCACTACTTTGGAGTGCTGCTGCATTTTCGGTTTTGCTATACATAGATAGATAGATATGAGATAGATAGATACATAGATAGATATGAGATAAATAGATAGATATGCAATAGATAGATAGATAGATAGAAAATTGACATTGCACAAGGTGAGATATTGGTAATAATTTCCAGAGTAAAATCATCTTGCCTTGGACAGTGTTCTGCAACCTGTGGCTCTCTAGCTTTTGCAAAACAACAACTCCCAGCATACCTGGCATACTGGGAATTGTAGTTTTGATGGAGATCCCTATGTTGGAGATCACTGTCCTAAGAGGCACTACATCTTGGAGGGAATACCCCTTAGGATGGGTAGCTGTGCCTCTATCCACCTAATTGTATAGCCATCCCAACAATCTACCTGGTCTCCACCATTCATACTGACCACAGCCAATAACAATTACCAGTGATGAATCAGAGACGGACGTAATGGGTTTTGCCCAATTCTCCTGGCGGATTAGAGGAGCTGGTATGTGGCACAGATATCTCTCCTGAACCTCCAGCTATTTACCTGTAATGTGTGCACAGAGATTAATAGATTAACTAGATTGGCTTCCTGCCCGGCCAGAAACCACTGGAATGCATTAACCCTTTCCTTGCAATGCAAAACGCCGGTAGGTGACACGTGAGCGGCACAGAATGTGGATTCGGTGGCCTGGCTGGGGCGTGTAAGTCAAAACGGCTGTGAAACTCTGCTTTACATTAAGTTTGTTGCACTCACCGCTCTCACATCCAACTTTCCCAAAATACTGAACGGCAAATCAGCATAGGCGTAACTTGTAGATTCTGGGCCCTGATGCAAAATCTGCAACTGGACCTCATGTGCCTATTAAAATACTGGTCTCTTATGGGGCATATGTGCTTTGGGGCCTCCTTAGGCACAAGGGCCCCAGTGCAACTGCTGCGCCCCTATAGCTACGCCCCTGGGTACAGTACAGTGTGCAGCTTCCATTTAGGACTCTGGGAAAGCTGAATTGTGACCACAGACCACACCACTTTGTCAGACCAGGAGGAGTCCTCGGGATTTGGAGACTCTATTGGTGAATACTCTTTATTTTCGGATTCCTTCAGATCCAGGTGCGGTGTCTTATGCATTATAGATGGGGTCAATCTCCTGCAGATCCTGGCGCCTTCTCCCGTCAGTACAGGAAGAGACTTTGGACTTCATTGGACCCTCCACAATGTCAACAGAGACTTCCTGCTGTCTCTATGGCACAGTTGGCCCCAGTGTTGGCCCTGGACGTATCAGGCTCGCTTTTCATCATGGCAGAGGGTGAGAGTTATCTCCTGCAAAACGTATTAATTCCGCACCTCGAGAGTGAGGAGCTGTCTGCAGCCCTGAATTAATAAATCCTCTTGTTAATACATGATGGGTTATAAGCAGCTGGCACCTGGCACCTACTTTACATGGCAGACTGTGATTTATTTCACCCCAGAAAACATACATATTCAAAATGCCCCACATTGAATATTGACATGGGAAAATACTGGTAGCTGACTGATCCTGGCAGTAGAGGAACAGCGTGCTTATTACTATAGATGCAGCAGAGCTGAGCATGTCATTCTGCACAATGTAGGTAATAGCACAGTATTTGTAGTAATTAGTGATTCTTCAGGGCAGTGTTTCCCAACCACGGTGCCTCCAGTGGTTGCAAAACTACAACTCCCAGCATGCCCGGACAGCCTTTGGCTGTCCGGGAATGCTGGGAGTTGTAGCTTTGCAACCACTGGAGGCACCCTGGTTGGCAGACACTGACCTGAACAATTATTAATGTAAGCCAAAGGCTGTCCAGGACATGCTGGGAGTTGTAGTTTTGCAACAGCTGTAGGTGTCCTGGTTGGGAAACACTGATTTACAGCTTGGCACAATGCATCCATTATATTCCACCAACTAAATTCCTGTATTATGCCAGAGTAGCAGGGCGCTTTCAGATTCTGCTGTCGAGTAGCCTTAAAAAGTCTAACGTAAAAAATGCAGATTTCAACTTATGCCTCTAGTGGCCATAATAGGTACTGCAGCAACCATTGGCAAGCCCCTATATTTATTAAGGCTCGCCATTCACACATGGGCACCACATACAAGATCCTTGCACATGTTGCCCTTGGTTGGATTTGAAACCCAGAACCCCAACGCTGCCCATGCAACTTCTTTTATCCAGGATTAGAAAAACAAAGCTGATTTCTTCCGTCCCCATTTTTAGGTTTTGGTACGGCATTGTCGCTCAGTTCCATTGAAGTGAATGAAGCCAAGTTGCAATACCGCACACAACCTGAGGAAAGGGGTGGCGCTGTTTTTGGGAAAAAAAATAATTACCTTTTAGTTTTTTTGTATAACAGAAAATATTTGTCACTCGCTATTTCACCACCTTCCCTCCCTCCCTTGTATAAAGGGGCTCCACCCATGACCCTATATTCCCATTGTGCAACGGATTGCCCCCACCTTACCAATGCAAAATCTACGTCCCCCACCCTATCCTCTCATTGCACAACGCACCACAGATTTGTGCACCATCATGCTGGAGTTTGCAAACACTTTGCGCTGTCACCTTGTCATCACTACCCTCAACACTTCATGACCATCACTCCCCCCATTGCTTGTTCTTTTTCCCAGTCGACAAATTTTACTACCGCAAACATTTAAAGGCGGCATCTGGATAAAAAATAAAATAAAAAAAGTTTACGGTGCAGATGGTGACATTCAAATAAGCGTAGGACTAATAAAAACAGCGATAAAAGTTGTTACATTAAACTGTCCGAATATGTCCCAGGGAGGAGGAAGAAAATTCCCCCCTGAACTAAGCAAAAAAAAAAAGTCCCCAGGAAATAAAAGTTCCTGAGTCATCATGAGACATCTTCTTAAAAAATTTCATTTTTCAAATTGTTTATTATATATGTGACTGGGAAAGCTGGGTGGAAGGCAGCAGGGCTAAAAAGGCAGCTAAGCATGCGGATTCAAAACTACAATAATGGGGGTTAATGGGGGTTGTCGTTTGGCAAACAGTGGGAGAGACAAAGTTTGGAAAATGCTGCTCTAAGGGTACGTTCACATGTGCAGATTTTTTAGCGGGTTTTCCACTGCATATTTGAAAGTGGGCGGGCTCTTCTCGGCTGTCCGCAGCAGATTTTCCGCAGCGGAATTTACTGACTTCAATGGGGCTTGCGGCAGATTTTCCGCAGTGTACATTCCGCCGTGGAAAATCGGCTGCGGACAGCCGAGAAGAGCCTGAGCCCGCCCACTTTCAAACCCGCTAAAAAATCTGCGCATGTGAACGTACCCTAATACAATGTTTCCCCAGCAGGGTGTCTCTATCTGTTTCAAAACTACAACTCCCAGCATGCCCAGACAGCCAAAGGCTGTCTGGGTATGCTGGGAGTTGTAGTTTTGCAACAAATGGAGAGGCAAGTCAGGGAACACTGTCCACTATCCTGCAAGAGCTGGAGAGCAACAGGTTGCAAATAGTGCTGTAGGCATTGCTTTTCAGGATTCTGGAAAGCAGTGTGAGCTGTATTTGTATTGACTCCAGTATTTAACAACTTATCCCCTATCCACAAGATAGGGGATAAGAGTCTGATCACTGGGGGGTGAGGGGGGGGGGGGGCGACCTCTAGGACCCCTTGCAATCTCAAGAATGGGACCCTGAATCTCTCCATGCAGTGGGGAGATCCAGGGCCCCATTTTGTAGAATACAGGGGGATCCCAGAGGTCGATAGGGGATAAGGGATGAGTTGTTAAACACTGGAGTACCCCTTTAAGGTGTACCGTACATGACACATTATTTTCCAGCTTAACAAAATACACTACTTTATCTGGCTGAATACTGCCAAGTAACACTGCCTGTCCGACCGGAGAGCAGATGATAGGGAATAGGTGGAACATTCTGCACTTGATATGCAGAAAGCAAAGAATAGTGGTACTTTCCCTCTGAAAGGTAAAACCAGGATTAGAAAAACAGTCGATTTTGTAATATAAAAAAAAAAAGAAAAAAAAGCAGCGCCACCCTAGACATCAGGTGGTGAGAGGTATTGCAGCTCAGTTCCGTTGAGGTGAATGGAGCCAAGTTGTATTGCCAAACACAACCTGAGTACAGTTGTGTCACCGCATCTTGCATCAACATAGGAACAATTTCAGCTCAATTTTTACGATTGAGCTACAAGGAGACATTTTTTACCAAAAAAAAAAATATATATAACATTTAAAAATCAATCGAAGCCAAGAATGTAACATGTGTAATAAAAAAGGCTGAGCACATTCTTCTCACTGTTACAATGTTTGTCGTCCAGTATTGGGCAATAGAAGAAAATCAGCAATGTGGAATAATCCATCAGATCCAGAAAAGAGGGGGGACACACCTTCACTTTATAAAGTTAGGTCCCTAGACAAAACATGGAATATTCACGTATATCACATTCACCTGACATGTATATATATATATATATATATATATATATATATCGTTACAATGTGTCAGTGCAGATAACAGCTGGACTCCTACTGCCTATGCTAAAACATTGTAACAAAACCGCAGCAAAGCAATGACTTGTTTTTCAGCCTTTGAATGCAAACGGGGATTCCTTTTGTATTGCTCTTGCAGTGTTCCACAAACCTGTGACTCCCTCCAGTTGTTGAAAACTACAACTCCCATCATGCCCTGACAGTCATAGGTTGGAGAACACTGCTTCACAGTATACTTATTGCAGTGAAAGTCTTTCCTATTGTTCTCTGTCTGGACAGGGAGGAAGCAGAGGTGTTTACTTTGGCGCAGGTATGGACCCTGAAAGTGCTTCTCAGGTCAGGTTCACTCTGCGGAATCTCTGGGCAGAAAGTTTCCGCCCGGAGATTCCGAGTGTGGCCAGCGCCGACTGAATCAGTCGGCGCTAGGACCGTGCGGACACTGCAGTCTCCAATAGACTGCAATGTGTTCTGCAAGTATTTCCGCCTGAAGAATGAGCAACGCCATTCTTCATGCGGAAATTTCCAAGCAGATTTTCTCTTCACAAATTCACTACACTATACATTTTAGTAAGCGGAAAATCCGTAGTGTGAACCTAGCCTTAAAGGGCACAAGAATTTAAAGAAACCTGTTCTTCATATGCCATGTCCCAAAAAAAAAATAATAACTTGGCTTGGATTAACCCATTCATCACTGGCAATGCTGCAACTGTGTAATCTATTCATTGCATCACCTACTTTAACCTGTCGTTATTTTAGTTCTCTATAAACACCCTTGAGCCACAATGGTCCACATACACTTCACTTGCAGGAAAGTTAGTGTAGCATGTGGTTCTAAGTTTAGTGCAGGGAAACCTGTGCTGCATGTTATACTGTTGTGTCATGTACGCTAATTGTATTAATTGATTGTGAACAGCTTCCTAGCCTGCACTGCATCACAGTATATTTTATGTATGTTTAGGATGATTGATTGCTAATAAAAAAAATAAAAATAAAAAATGCACACACGCACACACTCTTGATTTGCAGGAATGTTAGTGTAGCATGTGGTATGATGTATAATGTATGTGCGCCTGTGCTGTATGTTGTACTGTTGCGTTTTGTACGCAATACATCGTATGTATGTTTACAACAATTTATTGCTAATACATTTCAATCAACAAAAAAACTGAAACATATGCATAATTTGCAGGAATGTTAGTGTAGCACGTGATACAATGTATAACATATGGACACCTGCGCTTTATGTAGTACTGTCACGCTATGTGTTGTAATTGCATTCTGTGCGCAACTTTCTAGCCTGCGCTGCATTGCTGTATGTTGTATGACTATTTATAAAGAATAATTGCTAATAAAGTTATTCAATCAACAGAGAACCATATGCTTGATTTGCAGGAATGTTAGTGTAGTATGGGGTACAATGTATAACATATGCACGCTATGTGCTGTAATTGTATTCTGTGTGCAGCTTTCTAGCCTGCGCTGCGTTGCTGAACATTGTATGTCTATTTATAAAGATTAAAGGACATCTGCAGCCTAAATACACTTATACACCCTACAGCCTAAATACACCTACAGCTGGGATGCCCCGAGATCTTCAGCACGGGGCCACGGCTCGCATGACGCTGCGGCCAACACGCCTCCCCCATGTAGTTTAATGGGAGAGGCGGGGATGCAGCGTTCATGCCTCCCCGCCTCTCCTATAGAGCTGTAGTGAGGTTGATGCTACGTGTATTAGCCGTACCACAGCGTGGCAATGCCGAGGACCCATTCGGGAGATCGCGGGGGGTCCCATTGGTCGGACCCCCTGCGATCAAACAATTATCCTCTATCCTGTGGATAGCGGATAAGTGTATTTAGGCTGTAGGTGTCTTTTAATTGCTAGTAAAGTTATTCAATCAACAGAGAACCATATGCTTGATTTACAGGAATGTTAGTGTAGCACGTGGTGCACTGTTTATGAGGATTCATTGCTAATAAAGCTCTTTTCAATCAAAAAGACAAACCGTCCCTGGATTTGGGTTATTAGGATACATTTCAGTAGTATTTACCATTTACATTGTTTATCACTTTACATTTCTTTAGGCAGACCTTGTACCTCAAGCCCTAAAGCAGGGCCATAAAACATTGGCACTGCCCTAATGCCTGAATAGTCAGTCAGCCCCTGAATAAGAATGTTATAAGCAACTTAACTGCAGCCTTAAGATGTTTTGGGCCCTTTAATATCTATAAGAAATCTTGGGCTGGTCCTGTAAGTGATGAACCTCTGAGTCACCACCAGTCATTAGTAGTCGCTGGCATATATAACCTCAGATAAACTTTTCCTACACACTGGTATCTAGAACGCCACAGCAGGTGGTGCCCAGCGATGCTTTATCAGATTAGTACAGCAGGGATGGATGTGCTGGCAGCATATCAATATCAAATATATGTAGTTTATAAAACATATTTGCGTTTAAAGAGAGTGTCCTATATAAGTAAACCAAATAGTCAGTTGGATCCCCCCTCAGATCCTGAGAATGATTCTGACCAGTCATGGTAAAGCATAGCCATTCACTAGTGAAATAAATGTCCATAAATAAATTTTCCCCAAACAGGGTGCCTCCAGCTGTTGCAAAACTACAACCCCCAGCATACCCAGACAGCCTTTGGCTTACATTTGCGTTTGCTCAGGGCACTGTTTTCCAACCAGGGTGCCTTCAGCTGTTGCAAAACTACAACTCCCAGCATGCCAGGACAGCCTTTGGCTGTCCAGGCATGCTGGTAGTTGTAGTTTTGCAACAGCTGTAGGCGCACCAGTTGGGAAACACTGGTATAAATCCTATTCATTTCAATAGAGAGTGTACAAGAATTTCAATCTGGATTGAAGCAGTGCTAAAACAGAGCTAATTTCTTCTTAAAAATAGCGCCACCCTCTCTCCTCAGGTTGTGTGCAGTATTACACCTCGGCTCCATTCACTTTAATAGAACTGAGCTGTAATACCACACACAACCTGAATACAGTGGTGGTGCTGTTTCTGGAAGAAATTGTCTGTTTTCTTCTCTCCCTTTGATTCTAGAGAACGGTGGCATTTCCTAAGGCTAAGTCTACTGTAGAAATAAAATAGTAAACGGTAAAATAAAAGATTCATTAAAATAAAAAATAAAAAAAATCTGAAATGCGATCCCATAAAATATTGTGTGGCAGAATAACACGGAGTGAATAACAATGAATATTCCCTGTGGAGTGATACACACTATCCATTCCATCTCCCCATCATTGTGTGATACTTTGTGTTATTTTTGTAGCTATTTGTTTATACAGCAGCAGTGACAAGGTCCAGCCGGGGATGTGAATGGCGCACGTGTCTGGAGACATGGGGGTTTCTGGAGGAACACTGTAGACTTCTGTTTCCCCCCGGGGTTCCTATTTAAAACACTGACTTTATCCCCATCAGGGAGAGCTCTGTGCTATTGATACAGTAGACTGAGCTACAAGAATGCAGCAGCCTGTGCCGGAACATATGGCCTATAGAGTCCAGGTCTGGACTGCGCTGCAGAATGTACACTATTTGACAGCTGGGTATAACAGACTCCTTCATATTCCTATACTGTATCACATACAAGATGTAGCACTCCCATCATCCATACTTTACACAATGTATCACTTCCATCATCCCTGTCCAAAGGAGATGAAGTCTAGTATCCGTACTATACACAATGTATCACTCCCATCATCCCTGTCCAAAGGAGCTTGAAGTCTAGTATCCGTACTATACACAATGTATCACTCCCATCATCCCTGTCCCCAGGAGCTTGCAGTCTAGCATCCATAGTATATACCATGTATCACTCTCATCATCCCTATCCCAGGAGCTCACAGCCCTAACACTTATACCATATATTGTGCATTAATATGAAACATAGAAACATACAACATATCGGCACATAAAAACCATTTGGTCTGCCCAATATACTGAATACTATGAATAATCCCTGATGCTATCTTATTTGGAGGATACATACACTGCTCAAAGAAATAAGGGGACACTTAAACAACACAATGTAACTCCAAATCAATGACACTTCTGTGAAATCACACTGTCCACTCAGGAAGAAACACTGATTGACAATCAATTTCACATGCTGTTGTGCAAATGGAACAGACAACAGGTGGAAATTATAGGTAATTAGCAAGACACCCCCAATAAAGGAGTTGCTCTGTAGTGGGTGACCACAGACCACTTCTCAGTTCCTATGCTTCCTGGCTGATGGCACATCAATGCGAGCTGTGGCAAGAAGGTTTGCTGTGTCTGTCAGCGTAGTGTCCAGAGCATGGAGGCGCTACCAGTAGACAGTCCAGTTCATCTGGAGACGTGGAGGAGGCCGTTGGAGGGCAACAACCCAGCAGCAGGACCGCTACCTCCGCCTTTGTTAAAGGAGGAGTAGGAGGAGCACTGCCAGAGCCCTGCAAAATGACCTACAGCAGGCCACAAATGTGCATGTGTCCACTCAAATGGTCAGAAACAGACTCCATGAGGGTGGTATGAGGGCGTCCACTGGTGGGTGTTGTGCTTACAGCCCAACACTGTGCCGGATGTTTGGCATTTGCCAAAGAACACCAGATTGGCAAATTCACCACTGGCGCTCTGTGCTCTTCACAGATGAAAGCAGGTTCACACTGAGCACATGACAGACAGATGTGACACCATGGAGATCGTTCTGGTGCCTGCAACATCCTCCAGCATGACCGGTTTGGCGGTGGGTCAGTAATGGTGTGGGGTGGCATTTCTTTGGAGGGCAGCACAGCCCTTCATGTGCTTGCCAGAGGTATCCTGACTGCCATTAGGTACCGAGATGAGATCCTCAGACCCCTTGTGAGACCATATGCTGGTGTGGTTGGCCCTGGGTTCCTAATGCAAGACAATGCTAGAACTCATTTGACTGGAGTGTGTCAGCAGTTCCTGCTAGAGGAAGGCATTGATGCTATGGACTGGCCCACCCGTTCTCCAGACCTGAATCTGATTGAGCACATCTGGGACATCATGTCTCGCTCCATCCACCAACGCCACGTTGCACCACAGACTGTCCAGGAGTTGGTGGATGCTTTAGTCCAGGTCTGGGAGGACATCCCTCAGGAGACCATCCTCCACCTCATCAGGAGCATGCCCAGGCATTGTAGGGAGGTCATACGGGCACGTGGAGGCCACACACACTATTGAGCCTCATTTTTACTTGTTTTAAGGACATTACATCAAAGTTGGATCAGCCTGTATTGTGGTTTTCCACTTTGATTTTGAGTGTGACTCCATATCCAGACCTCCATGGGTTGATAAATTTGATTTCCATTAATAATTTTTGAGTGATTTTGTTGTCAGCACATTCAACTATGTAAAGACCAATGTATTTCATACGATTAGTTCATTCATTCAGATCTAGGATGTGTTATCTTAGTGTTCCCTTTCTTTTTTGAGCAGTGTATTATGGGAGATAAGCAGCTGCCAGACATCTCTGACACCACTTATCCCTCATCCAGACCAGATTTTCTGCAACAGGATTTTAGTTCCACACTATATGATGTATAATGACCACCCCTCTAAAAGACCATCATCATATCTATCTATCTATCTATCTATCCAAGCTTCTATGCATGTATGTTCCAACCCAAAAAAGAAGAGGATGATTTTGGAGACACAATTATATAACGACATTTAATACTAGTATTAGGGCTTGGTTCACACCTCACTTTTGTCTCTGTCTCACTGTGCACATTACAGTACGATTAATTCAGCTCTATACAAAAACCTGGTCAACTACGTTATTATGTATGGGGAAAAGAACGTATAAGTTTTAATCCATTTTTCTTTTTAATGTAAGTCAATGGGAAACTAATTTTGCCATGTGGCATGCAGCAGAATCTGTTTTAGCATTCATTAAATGTATACGTTTTTTTCCTTTTTGTGAGTTAGAAAACATATTTGTTACACAGAAACATAAGAAGACATAGAAAACCTAATAGTAACTGCATAAAATGTATTAATTATTATTATTATAGACAAGACAATAATATATGGAAAATAATAATGTGTAACATCATGATAGTAAAAATAAAAACATGATGTTAAAAATAATAACAATTATAATGGGAATAATAATAACAATAATAAGAAGAAGAAGAAGGGGAGGGAGAATGATGCAAATATTAAAGGTACTTACAACAAGTATGAGGGTGCCTAGACATTCGGCCAGCGCCTGGCGGATCAGCTTGTTGCGGATGCGCAGCATGCCGCTGATGCTGTTGAGAAGCTCCTTCTGGCGCCCCATGTTGCTGAGCCTTTAGGTCAGGGAGAGCTGTGATGCTGCCGGCTGAGTAGTGAATATGAGTGTGTGTTGTGTGTGAGCTTATAAGTTTGGAGCCGGACACCTCCCATCCTCTGCAGACAGTCACTCCTCTCCCCACCCTGCACACACGTCAGGTCTCTGGAGCACTTCACCTTGCACTTGTTTAGGTGTTCATGGGGAAAAGTTGACCCCCCCTCCCCATCATCCCTCACCCTGGAAATATCCAGAATCCCAATAAAGATGACAATCAGTAGGCGGTGATTTTCATCTCAGCACATGTCTGCCCTTTACCTTCTGTACTGTAATAAATGATAGCTGCACAATCAGGAACATTGTAACACAGGGTATTTCATCACTTGTTTACTTTAAAAAGTTACTTTGTATTTCTGCAGCCAGTTATGAGGGGAACATATAGAAAAATATAGAGGAATCACTCTACAGTTTTCCAGCTGTTACAAAATTTCAACTCCTCATATAGGGAACACCGCTCTACAACCACTACCACTCTGTCCCTAAAAATATCTTTAAATTCCTGGGACCCAAGGCAAACTCTGATGCAGGGTCACCACCTCATATCCTGACCTCATAACCCACTCTTATATCCTGACCTCAAATATATAGAAGAATCCCTCTGCACTAGTTTTCCATAACCTGTGGCAACCTCACATCCTGACCACACGTCCTTACGTCCCTGCTTCACGTCCCAACCTCATGTCCTTATCTCACATACCAACCTCACCGTCCCAACCTTACATACCGACTTCACATACAGACCCCGCCACCCAACCTCATGTCCCGTCCTCATGTCCTGTCCTCACATCACATCCTCATGTCCTGTCCTCACATCACATCCTCGTGTCCCATCCTCACGTCCTGGCCTCTCATCACAACCTGACTTTGTGTTTCAGCCTCACTTCATACCCAAACCTCACCTCCAAAACTCACATCCCCCACATTAACTATTCTCTGCACCTGCTGGCCAGACAGATGGCAGGGTGTTTAAAAGTCCTGGACAATCTCTGCAGCCCAAGAGTAACAAGTTCAGTACTCTGACCCTTTAACACTACTATATTTCTAGTTTACATATAAGTAACATGTACCAAGTGTCATCCAAATATCTCCAATCATTAGGAAGCTTTGCTGGAACATATATATATATATATATATATATATATATATATATATATATATACAGACAGAGATACATATGTGGTAAGGGTGTGATGCAAAGGGCAGATGGCATCAACCCCTTGTATTCATGACGCCAGGGCATGGTTTATCCTCAATACCATCCGAAAGGTATACCACTGGATCCTGGGCTAGTCAATAATGACTCCGACACCAAGTCACAGATAGCGGTAGCTTAGATAGCGGAGGAGAGAGAAAGAGAGAAAGAGAGAAAGAGAGAAAGAGAGAAAGAGAGAGAGAGAGAGAGAGAGAGAGAGAGAGAGAGAGAGAGAGAGAGAGAGAGAGGGAGAGGGAGAGGGAGAGGGAGAGGGAGAGGGAGAGGGAGAGGGAGAGGGAGAGGGAGAGGGACTATCCCTCTTATATAAAGAATATCCTTATGCCTATCCCTATGTATATGAAGGATAGCCTTATGCCTATCCCTATCTTATATGAAGGATAGCCTTATGTCTATCCCTATCTTATATGAAGGATAGCCTTATGCCTATTCCTATCTTATATGAAGGATAACCGTATGCCTATTCCTATCTTATATGAAGGATAGCCTTATGTCTATCCCTATCTTATATGAAGGATAGCCTTATGCCTATCCCAATCTTATATAAAGAATGTCCTTATGCCTATCCCTCTTATATAAAGAATATCCTTATGCCTATCCCTATGTATATGAAGGATAGCCTTATGCCTATTCCTATTTTATATGAAGGATAGCCTTATGTCTATCCCTATCTTATATGAAGGATAGCTTTATGCCTGTCCCTATCTTATATGAAGGATAGCCTTATGTCTGTCCCTATCTTATATGAAGGATAGCCTTATGCCTATCCCTATCTTATATGAAGGATAGCCTTATGTCTATCCCTATCTTATATGAAAGATATCCTTATGCCTATCCATATCTTATATGAAGGATAGCCTTATGGTTATCCCTATCTTATATGAAAGATAGCCTTATGCCTATCCCTATCTTATATGAAGGATAGCCTTATGTCTATCCCTATCTTATATGAAAGATATCCTTATGCCTATCCATATCTTATATGAAGGATAGCCTTATGGTTATCCCTATCTTATATGAAAGATAGCCTTATGCCTATCCCTATCTTATATGAAGGATAGCCTTATGGATAGCCTTATGGTTGGAAAAATTTAGAAAGCCCCCCAACAGCAAAATGGACCTTCTCTAAACTGGTCAGATGCACTAGGGCAGTGGTCTTCAACCCGCGGACCTCCCAGATGTTGCAAAACTACAACTCCCAGCATGCCCGGACAGCCGTTGGCTGTCCGGGCATGCTGGGTGTTGTAGTTTTGCAACATCTGGAGGTCCGCAGGTTGGAGACCACTGCACTAGGGGATGACAGTCAATATTGCACATTCACAATAGGGTGTGATATGACCCTGGATTATCCAATCAGGGATATGTAGGGATTCTACCCCTACTCCTATGCACTGATTGTTGATAAACACAAATATTTTGCAGATTTGGTCTATATATAGCACTGATAGGATAGGATAAGGGACTTAAAACGTGTACTTTATTAGATATTCACTAAAAATATAGAAGGGACAAAGTGCATATTCAACTAAACGGCCACCATCCTATCTACCGTATGATGTGAGCTTTTTACGTGTATATATGTTGCACATAGTAAGTATTGCACTTGCATCATAGATATTGCTCGAATGATAATTCTGAGCTCTGTATGAATATTATTCTTATTCACCTTTTAGTCATACATATTGCAGTGTATTCCCACAATGGCATGATATGGAAGTCTTATAATGATGTCGCCCAGGCAATATGGAGAAATAGGGATATTAATCACACACCATGTTGATACTTATGCATGGGTCCTGCATCTATATATACATTCCTGAGATATTGTTAGTGCTTATAGATCAATATTGATACAATGTTATGCTTGGGTCCTCATGCATCATTTCATATTGCCCCATCTACCCCTTCCACATCTACCCCTACTCCCACAGGGGCCGTCGGAGCACTCGCCCTAAAAAGGCTGACCCCTGCCCCAAACTATCCCTTGGACTCACCCTAGAAATCCCTATAATTAAAGCACACCTGTACACTGGTATATACCCAGCACTGAGACAGTACTGACCACAGCATCTTTAGGATTGACGGGGGAAGGGATGACCCACGGGGTGACATTGTGGGGTCCGGATGGTTGCCATGGCAACAAGAAGCCAGCTGATGGCCTCCTGTCTGCCAAGTATAGAAGCCTGTGAGGTCCAGCCATCAGTCTATTCTGACAGTTATACAGGGGGGTCCATGCCCAGTGACCAAAGTTGCTTGCTGTCTGCCAGCACCCTGCTGTGCCCCCCCTTGCAGCAGCAGCAGCAGCACAGAAGCAGAAGACTCGGGGGGTCTTGAGCTGTGTAAGGGTCCGGGCTTAACATTTCTGATGGTAGCCCTAATAGTATAGCTCAGTGTTTCCCAACCAGGATTCTTCCAACTGTTGCAAAACTACCACTCTCAGCATGCCCTGACAGCCTGTCTGGGCATGCTGGGAGTTGTAGTTTTTAGACAGCTGGAGGCATCCTGGTTGGGAAACACTGATATAGCTTAGTATAGCACACAGGCCACTGATGCAGCTTCGTTTTTTGGACCTAAGCAAAGATTAGGTTTCCTGTAAGTCTGTTCTGGAGAGATAAAGAGGGTGGACCGGTCACATCACTGCTGGACAGGGCCATCTGGTCACTGACAAACCAAAAACATTTATTTCTCCAGAATGGTGATGAATTATCTGTCTGTTCTCTTAACCCCTTAAGGACCCAGCCATTTTACACCTTAGGACCCGGCCATTTTTTGCACATCTGACCACTGTCACTTTAAACATTAATAACTCTGGAATGCTTTTAGTTATCATTCTGATTCCAAGATAGTTTTCTCGTGACATATTCTACTTTAACATAGTGGTAACATTTTTTGGTAACTTGCATCCTTTCTTGGTGAAAAATCCCAAAATTTTATGAAAAATTTGAACATTTTGCATTTTTCTAACTTTAAAGCTCTCTGCTTGTAAGGAAAATGGATATTCCTATGTAAAGTGTTCGGCGGGCACAGTAGAGGGCTCAGAAGGGAAGCAGCGACAAGGGGATTTTGGAGAGTACGTTTTTCTGAAATGGTTTTTGGGGGGCATGTTGCATTTAGGAAGCCCCTATGGTACCAGAACAGGAAAAAAAAAACACATGGCATACCATTTTGGAAACTAGACCCCTTGAGGAACGTAACAAGGAATAAAGTGAGCCATAATACCCCACAGGTGTTTCACGACTTTTGCATATGTAAAAAAACTGTAAAAAAAATTTCAATAAAATGTGTGTTTCCCCCCAAATTTCACATTTTTGCAAGGGTTGATAGCAGAAAATACCCCCCAAAATTTGTAATTCCATCTCTTCTGAGTATGGAGGTACCCCATAAGTTGACCTGAAGTGCACTACGGGCGAACCATAATGCTCAGAAGAGAAGGAGTCATATTTGGCTTTTTGAGAGCAAATTTTGCTCGGGGGGCATGTCGCATTTAGGAAGCCCCTATGGTGCCAGAACAGCAAAATAACCCCCACATGGCATACCATTTTGGAAACTAGACCCCTTGAGGAACGTAACAAGGAATAAGGTGAGCCTTAATACCCCACAGGGGTTTCATGACTTTTGCATACGTTAAAAAAAAAAAAATTCTATAAAATGTGTGTTTCCCCCCCAAATTTCACATTTTTTGCAAGGGTTAATACAGAAAATACCCCCCAAAATTTGGAACCCTATCTCTTCTGAGTATGGAGGTACCCCATAAGTTGACCTGAAGCGCACTGCGGGCGAACTACAATGCTCAGAAGAGAAGGAGTCATATTTGGCTTTTTGAGAGCAAATTTTGCTCGGGGGGGCATGTCACATTTAGGAAGCCCCTATGGTGCCAGAACAGCAAAATAACCCCCACATGGCATACCATTTTGGAAACTAGACCCCTTGAGGAACGTAACAAGGGGTACAGTGAGCATTTACCCCCCACTGGTGTCTGTCAGATCTTTGGAACAGTGGGCTGTACAAAATTTTTAATTTGCACAGCCCACTGTTCCAAAGATCTGTCAGACACCAGTGGGGTGTAAATTCTCACTGCACCCCTCAGTACATTCCATGAGGGGTGTAGTTTCCGAAATGGGGTCACATGTGGGGTTTTGTTTTTTTTGCGTTTGTCAAAACCGCTGTAACATTCAGCCACCCCTGTGCAAATCACCTCAAATGTACATGGCGCACTTTCCCTTCTGGGCCTTATTGTGCGCCCCCAGAACACTTTGCGCCCACATATGGGGTATCTCCGTAGTCGGGAGAAATTGCATTACAAATTTTGGGGGGCTTTTTTCCCTTTTACCTCATGTCAAAATGAAAAGTATAGGGCAACACCAGCATGTTAGTGTAAAAAATGTATTTTTTTACACTAACATGCTGGTGTAGACCCCAACTTCACCTTTTCATAAGGGGTGAAAGGAGAAAAAGCCCCCCAAAATTTGTAAGGCAATTTCTCCCGAGTATGGCGATACCCCATATGTGGCCCTAAACTGTTGCCTTGAAATACGACAGGGCTCCAAAGTGAGAGCGCCATGTGCATTTGAGGCCTGAATTAGGGATTTGCATTGGGGGTTGACATAGGGGTATTCTACGCCAGTGATTCCCAAACAGGGTGCCTCCAGCTGTTGCAAAACTCCCAGCATGCTTGGACAGTCAACGGCTGTCCGGCAATACTGGGAGTTGTTGTTTTGCAACAGCTGGAGGCTCCATTTTGGAAACAGTGGCATACCAGACGTTTTTCATTTTTATTGGGGAGGGGGGCTGTGTAGGGGTATGTGTATATGTAGTGTTTTTACTTTTTATTTTATTTTGTGTTAGTGTAGTGTTTTTAGGGTACAGTCACACGGGCGGGGGATTACAGCGAGTTTCCCGCTGCGAGTTTGAGCTGCCGCGCAAAATTTGCTGCATCGCAAACTTGCAGCCTGATACTCACTGTAAGCCCCTGCCCATGTGAATGTACCCTGTACATTCACAGGTGGGGGGGGGACCTCCAGCTGTTGCAAAACTACAACTCCCAGCATGCACAGTCTATCAGTGCATGCTGGTAGTTATAGTTTTGCAACAGCTGGAGGCACACTGGTTGGGAAACGCTGAGTTAGGAAACAGACAATGTTTCCCAACCAGTGTGCCTCCAGTTGTTGCAAAACCACTACTCCCAAACATTCTCAGGCATGCTGGAAGTAGTAGTTCGGCAACATCTTTAGAGCCAGATGTTGCCGAACTACAACTCCCAGCATGCTTGGAGTTGTAGTTTGCAACATCTGGAGGACTACAGTTTGCAGACCACTAATACAGTGGTTCCCAATCTGTGCCCTTCCAGATGTTGCAAAACTACAACTCCCAGTATGCCAAAACTGTCCAGGCATGCTGGGAGCTGTAGTTCTGCAACATCTGAAGGGCCAGATGTTACAGAACTACAACTCCCAGCATGCCTGGACAGTAAGGGCATGCTGAGGATGTGTAGTTTTGCAACATCTGGAAGGGCACAGTGGTCCCAAAACTGCGGACCTCCAGATGTTGTAAAATTGCAACTTCCAGCATGCCCAGATGCCAAGGGTTGTCTGGGCATGCTGGGAGTTGTAGTATACAGGGTCCCAATACAGCAATGCATGTCACTTAACGGCGACGTGCATTGCTGTAAAGGGCCCGACCGTGGCTGAAGATCCACTCACCTGTCGCCGTTGTCTTCATCGCCGGGATCCGGGTCTTCAGGGACGAGGTAAGTACCGGGGCCGGGCCCCGGTACTCCCCCGTCCCCCGCCGCGTCCTACGGTCTTCCTCCCGTCCTCTCCGGACTTCCAGGGGCCGGGCAGGGCGGGAGGAAGTAACCGCCCCCCCCCCCCCTGTGATTGGTCGGTTAACTAACCGACGGATCGCGGGGTATAGGAGGAGGTGGCTGGCTTGCCACCTCGCTCCTATACTTTAGCATGGTCCTGGCTGTCTGTGACAGACGGGATCATGCAAATTACCGGGCGGTCAGCCCGGTATCGCCGCAGATCGCAAGGGTGATTTCCCTTGCGATTTGCTGCGATCGCCGACATGGGGGGCAAACATGGCCCCCCTCGGCGTTTGCCCTGGATCCCTGCTGAAGGATTTCAGCAGGGATCCGCTTCCGATCTCCGCCGGGTGAGCGGCGGAGACCAGGAAAAGACCATGACTTATGCATACGTCATGGGTCCTTAAGACCCAGGGTGTGATGACGTATGCATACGTCATGGGTCCTTAAGGGGTTAAAGGAGTACTGTCGCAAAAATTAAATTATTCTGTGGATAGGGGATAAGTAGATGATTGTGTGTGTGTGTTTGTGGGTGGGGTGGGGGGGGGGGTCGACCGCAAATCCATGGGCCAAAGTCTGGGGTAAAAAAAATACTTTTAATTGCCCACCCCTAAAACTTCACTTTTAGTCACAGGTAGGGTTGCCACCCTGCCGGTATTTTCATCTACATTCCGGGCTGTACCGGTAAGTTTGGATGAAAAATACCGGCCATGCAATGGCCGGTATTTTTCATTCACTGACAGGGGCGGACGGAGCAGCATCCCCAGAAGAGCACTTCTTTCATGACCGGCCGTACAATGCCCAGGTCTGACACCAACAGCCGGTGACAGGGAGAGCTCCGTGCGATGACAGGAAGAGATTGTACAGTCCTGGGGAGGGGGCGTGCACCTCCTGTCTCCTCTCTCCCCCTCCCCCTCCTTCTCTCTGCCGTGCAGTCTTACAACCCTCCATAGGCAGAGCAGGGAGGGGAGAGGAGGAGAGGCCGTGTATCCTGTCTCCCTCTGCTGCACAGGGCGGGTGAGTGTCTGTGTATATATATGTGTGTGTGTGTGTATAAATGTGTCTGTATATATGTGTCTGTGTGTATATATGTGTCTGTATATGTGTCTGTGTGTATATATGTGTCTGTGTGTATATATGTGTCTGTGTTTATATGTGTCTGTATATATGTGTCTGTGTCTCTATGTGTCTGTGTATATATGTGTGTGTGTGTGTGTGAGTGTAGGGGGGGGGGGTAAACTGCCTAATCTGGGGGACAACTATGCTGCCTAATCTGGGGGACAACTATGCTGCCTAATCTGGGGGACAACTATGCTGCCTAATCTGGGGGACAACTATGCTGCCTAATCTGGGGGACACATATGCTGCCTAATCTGGGGGACACATATGATGCCTAATCTGGGGGACAACTATGCTGCCTAATCTGGGGGACAACTATGCTGCCTAATCTGGGGGACAACTATGCTGCCTAATCTGGGGGACAACTATGCTGCCTAATCTGGGGGACAACTATGCTGCCTAATCTGGGGGACAACTATGCTGCCTAATCTGGGGGACAACTATGCTGCCTAATCTGGGGGACAACTATGCTGCCTAATCTGGGGGACAACTATGCTGCCTAATCTGGGGACAACTATGCTGCCTAATCTGGGGGACAACTATGCTGCCTAATCTGGGGGACAACTATGCTGCCTAATCTGGGGGACAACTATGCTGCCTAATCTGAGGGACAACTATGCTGCCTAATCTGGGGGACAACTATGCTGCCTAATCTGGGGGACAACTATGCTGCCTAATCTGGGGGACAACTATGCTGCCTAATCTGGGGGACAACTATGCTGCCTATTCTGGGGTACAACTATGCTCCTAATCTGGGGGACAACTGGGGTACAACTATGCTCCTAATCTGGGGGACAACTGGGGTACAACTATGCTCCTAATCTGGGGGACAACTGGGGTACAACTATGCTCCTAATCTGGGGGACAACTGGGGTACAACTATGCTCCTAATCTGGGGGACAACTGGGGTACAACTATGCTCCTAATCTGGGGGACAACTGGGGTACAACTATGCTCCTAATCTGGGGGACAACTGGGGGACAACTATGCTCCTAATCTGGGGGACAACTGGGGGACAACTATGCTCCTAATCTAGGGGACAACTGGGGGACAACTATGCTCCTAATCTGGGGGACAACTATGCTCCTAATCTGGGGGACAACTATGCTCCTAAACTGGGGGACAACTATGCTCCTAATCTGGGGGACAACTATGCTCCTAATCTGGGGGACAACTATGCTCCTAATCTGGGGGACAACTATGCTCCTAATCTGGGGGACAACTATGCTGCCTGATCTGGGGGACAACTATGCTGCCTGATCTGGGGGACAACTACCCGGCCCTCCACAATATTTTTAGTTTCTCATGTGGCCCCATGGGATAAATAATTGCCCACCCCATTCCTCCTCAACCCTGGACATTCCTTAACCTGGAGCCGCCCGGGGAAAGGAGAAAGTGAAGACAAGAGACTGGTGAGACCTCTCTGCAAAATTGTGTATTTAATGCAGTGTTTCCCAACCAGGGTGCCTCCAGCTGTTGCAAAACTATTACTCCCAGCATGCCCAGACAGCCTTTGGCTGTCCGGGCATGCTGGGAGTTGTAGTTTTGCAATAGCTGGAGGCACCCTGGTTGGGAAACACTGATTTAATGTGTGAAACTATCTGCTGCGCTCTGTATCTAATCCTGTCATGTGCGATACTGTCTGCTGAGCCTGTGTATCTAATCCTGTCATGTGTGATACTGTGAGCTGAGCCTGTATATCCAAATCTGTCATGTGGGATACTATCTGCTGAGCCTGTGTATCTAATCCTGTCATGTGTGATACTGTGAGCTGAGCCTGTGCATCTAAATCTGTCATGTGTGATACTGTCTGCTGAGCCTGTGTATCTAATCCTGTTATGTGTGATACTGTGAGCTGAGCCTGTGCATCTAAATCTGTCATATGTGATACTGTCTGATTAGCCTGTTTATCTGACGTTGCGCAGGGGGACGTCACTCGTCATCACAGAGAGCCAGCGTTGCTGTCGCGCACCACCACTACCGCCGCCGCTGGCATAAATAGGGTTTTGGTAGGTATTCTCTAAATGTAAAATTTTTTGTGCGATATAGGAAAACTCCCCCGGCATATATATTGTATCCCTCCAATCCCCTATGCCATTTCTTAAACCCCCCTCCCATCCCCCATGCCATTTCTTAAACCCCTGATCCCTCAGCCCCTGTGCAATCTGGCCCCTCCCCTTTTGTAGCTCCACCCCCACATAGCCACACCCATGACCGGTATTTTTCTGAGGGAAAGGTGGCAACCCTAGTCACAGGGACTGACTTTACGTGACTCATAAAGCGGTGGCTTTATCTTATTTGACTTGATGGTGGCTGCAGGACTGGACTTTGAGGCCTCCAACATTCTGGACACATACACTAGGCACGACTGCACTGGACCTCAGCTTAGCAGAAGAGCAGAGCTCAAAGAGAGAAAAGCTCCACCCAGGGCCTATATGGGGGAGACTAGCAGGGATCCCATAGGTCACTCTTGGGATCACCTGGTCACTGGTACCTCCTGGGTAACAATCACATGATATATTACATGGTATAACTCTTAACCCCTTAAGGACGCAGCCCATTTGGGCCTTAAAGGAGTAGTCCAGTGGTGATTCAGTGGTGAGCAACTTATCCCCTATCCTAAGGATAGGGGATAAGTTGCAGATCGCGGGGGGTCCGACCGCTGGGGCCCCCTGCGATCTCCTGTACGGAGCCCCGACAGCCCGCTGGAAGGGGGCGTGTCGACCTCCGCACGAGGCGGCGGCCGACACTCCCCCTCAATACAACTCTATGGCAGAGCCGAAGCGCTGCCTTCGGCAATCTCCGGCTCTGCCATAGAGATGTATTGAGGGGGCGTGTCGGCCGCCGCCTCGTGCGGGGGTCGACACCCGCTATCTCGGCGGAGAGCCGGGGCCCCGTACAGAGAGATCGCAGGGGGCCCCAGCGGTCGGACCCCCCGCGATCTCAAACTTATCCCCTATCCTTAGGATAGGGGATAAGTTTTTCACCACTGGACTACCCCTTTAAGGACTCAGACAATTTTATTTTTACGTTTTCGATTTTTCCTCCTCGCATTCAAAAAATCATAACTCTTTTATATTTTCATCCACAGACTAGTATGAGGGCTTGTTTTTTGCGCGACCAGTTGTCCGTTGTAATGCCATAACTCACTTTACCATAAAATGTATGGCGCAACCAAAAAAAAACAATTTGTGTGGGGAAATTAAAAAGAAAACCACAATGTTGATAATTTTGGAAGGTTTTGTTTTCACGCCGTACAATTTACGGTAAAAATTACATGTGTTCTTTATTCTTTGGGTCAATATGATTAAAATGATATCCATGATAACATACTTTTCTATTACTGTTGCCCTTAAAAAAAATCACAAACTTTTTAACCAAATTAGTACGTTTAAAATCCCCCTAATTTGAAGACCCATAACTTTTTCATTTTTCCGTATAAGCGGTGGTATGAGGGCTCATTTTTTGTGTCGTGATCTGTACTTTTTATTGATTCCGTATTTGCTCATATAAAACTTTTAATACATTTTTTATTAATATTTTTAAAATAAAATGTTATAAAAAAAAGCAGCTATTTTGGACTTTTTTTTTTTTACGTTCACGCCATTCCCCATACAGTATCATTAACATTTTATTTTAATAGTTCAGATATATATATATTTTTTTTTAACTGTAGTTTTTATTAAGAAGTTTTGCAGTTACAGTAATACAAAAGCAAAGTAAGTAAGAAACATCACGGCAGCCAGGCCCAACGCCTGTCGCGGGTATTAAGAACAGTACCAGGGCCGAGGCCCAGCAACAAGTAGCAGAACAGGGATCAGACCCTAACAAAAAGAACTGCCGAGGCACACAACTATACCCTAGACGAACTAAAGTAAGCCTCCGACACAAAGCCATGATGCTACCATGGGCATAACATAAAACATATGGGACTCATATGCATGGGCATCCACGTACCACAACCCACCAAACACAAATAACAAGACGACAAAGTCCACTGCCAAAAAAAAAGGAGGGGATTGGGGAAGGGAAGACAAGCAACGACACACAAGTATAACATAGAACAACCACAAAAGGTACAAAAAAGAAATCGGATAGAGAAAGAGAAGGAAGAGGGGGGGGGGGGAGGAGAGAAAATGAAAGAGAGGATATAACGATCCCAGGGCTCCCAGACCGAAAGAAATAAGGGGATAGAATTTTTGAGAGAAGCAGTCAAGAATTCCAAGGAACGCATCTCTCGGATACGCGCTAACAATTCTGACTCAGGAGGGGGGAGAGTCCTCTTCCAATGCTTGGCTACTAGGGTTTTGGCAGCCAGAACAACATGTTGGAAGAGCTTAAAAGGCTTCTTAGATAAGGAGGGATGAGAAAGATGGAGGAGGTAAATAAGGGGGTCCAGGGGGACCAAGATACCTAACACATCATATAGCAATCTTTGCACCCCTCCCCTCTCCAATAATCTGTCAATAGGGGGCAAGACCAAAATATATGGAACACTGTGCCCAGTCCCACCCCACACCGCCAACACTGAGGAGGAATATCAGGATTAAGTCTATTCAATAATTCTGGAGTATGATACCAGCCCATAATCAACTTATGCTGAGTTTCTTTATAAGCCGTACAAATCGAAGCCTTAGAAGCCCTCTCCCAAATAGCCTGCCACTGAGGGGGGGCAATAGTAGTGTTGAGAGCCTCCTCCCAGCGACCCATATATCGGTGCGACGGTGGGGCTCCCCCGATAGGATGGAGAAGCAAGGAATAGATGTCAGAGAGATGTCCCCTCGCCCGAGGCCCACCGCGACACAACCTTTCAAACTCAGTAGGTAAAGACACCACTATGGAGCCATGCAGAGATTACATATAATGTCGCAACTGCAGGTAGCGAAAGCGCTCAGATGAGGGGAGGTCCCAACGACTCATCAACCGGTCAAAGGGCAGGAGAGAACGTGAGAGAGGGTCAACCACATCTGCCCAGCAGAAAAGGCCCCTAGAACCCCATTCCCTTACCATAGCAGAAGACATACCAGGGGAAAAGCAGGGTGGTAAAGAAAGGAACGCATAGGGGAAAGGGGAGAAAATAGTCTGAACTTCACAGAGCAGTATCCCCAGACATATTTAGAGAATGCCATAGGGCCGAGCAGAGGAGGAGAGGAGACAGTAGAAGCCGAGGGAGACCAGAGAAAGGTGTTAGGATGTATGGGGGCTAACCAGAGCTTCTCCAGCTCCATCCAACGGTTATATGCATGATAAGAAGACCAAGCCGCCAGATGACGCAAATGGGCAGCCCAATAGTATTTAACCACGTCCGGGACCGCCAAACTCCCCCAGTTCCTGCTGGCCATCATTACAGACATAGGGAGTCGGTGCCTCTTCCCATCCCAGATGAAACGGAAAATAGCCGACTGAAAAGAACGAAGGGCAGACAGAGGCACACGAGTCGGTAACGTTTCGAAAAAATAGAGGAGTTTCGGGAGAATCGGCATCTTAACCGCCGCAATACGCCCAAAAAAGGATATGTATTGCGAGCGCCATTTCTCCAAGAGGGCTCGAAGTTCCCGAAAAAGCGTATGAAAGTTGGTAGAGTAGAGGGAGGAGTAGCGAGAAGTAATGTGAACCCCCAAATATTTAAGAGCAGAAGAAGACCACTTGAAGGAATAGTTAGAACGAAAGAGAGTGGAAAGGGACACAGGAAGGTTGAGAGGGAGTGCCTCAGATTTAGAGAGATTCACCTTATAGCCCGAAACCACCCCATAATCATGAAGAGTCTTGTATAGATTGGGAAGAGACAGCAAGGGACGGGAGAGCGTGAGAAGAACATCATCAGCAAACAAGCAAATTTTAAACTCCCTGTCATGTAAAGAGATGCCAGTGATGTCCGGGTCCCTCCTAATCATGGCGGCCAAGGGCTCAATGCAGAGGGCAAAGACCAAGGGGGACAGCGGACAACCCTGACGAGTGCTGTTCAGCAGAGGGAAGGTTGGGGAGGGAGTATGAGGAAGCTTAAGAGAAGCAGTGGGGGAAGAGTAAAGATCCCGCAGCGCAGTTAAAAAATTGCCCGTAATACCAAATTTCTGAAGAGTGGCAAAGAGAAAAGGCCATCCCAACCTATCAAAGGCCTTCTCGGCATCCAGGCTAAGAAAAAGAGCCTGCTCAGATCTACGATTGACCAAGTCAACGAGAGCTATTACCCTCCTGGTGTTGTCACCGCCCTGACGGCAGGGAATAAACCCAACCTGATCCTTATGGATGAGAGACGGGAGAAAAACACAGAGTCTAACTGCCAACACCTTAGAGAACAGTTTCAAATCCGAATTAAGAAGGGCAATAGGCCGAAAACTGGAGCAATCATGTGGATCCTTACCGGGTTTTGGTATCAAGGTAATCAGGGAATGTAAAAAGGACTGCGGGATCCCCTCCCCCCCCATGAAAGAATTGAAAAGAGGGACAAGCTTAGGAATAAGAATAGAGGAGAAAGTCTTATAGTACAAGTATGTAAACCCGTCAGGGCCCGGGGAGCGACCAGCAGGCAGGGATTTGAGAACCTCTAAAAGTTCCTCCCCAGTGATGGGTGCATTAAGAGACTCCCGATCGGCCGCAGACAAAGTAGGCAGGCCACATCTGGAGAGATAAGTCGAGAGCCGCTGTACGCTCCACCGGGTCAGATGGAAGCTGAGAAGGAAGAGAATAAAGACCCTTATAGTAATCAACAAAGAGGCGGGAAATATCAGCAGGATGATAATGGAGGACCCCAGAAGAGTCCTTCAGAGCAGACGGAGACTGAGCTACCACTCGGTCACGTAGGCGCCTGGCCAACATTGTGTGTGCTTTATTACCCTTCTCGTAAAAACGTTGCTTGGCAAACAACAATTGCCGCTCAACCCTATGAAGAGCCAGGTCACCCAACTGCGCCCGAGCAGCCACCAAGCGCCGTAAAGTAGGTAAAGAAGGAACAGACAGCAAGAGAGCTTCCAGACGAGCGATTTCCTTGCGGAGTTCCCGGGAGCGGCCCAAGGCATCACGCTTGAGTCGTGAACCCAAAGCAATACAGTGCCCTCGCACCACAGACTTGTGAGCTTCCCAAAGAACAGCTTCAGAGGAGACAGAACCCTCATTAATGGCAAAATACTCAGCAAGACAACCCTGAATCGACTCCCGGGAAGGCAATGATTTAAGAAGACAATCATTCAGCCGCCAGTGGCAAGAGCGAAGAGAAGAAGGGGAGGAAGAGAAAGAGAGGAGGATAGGGCAGTGGTCGGACCAGGAAATAGGTTCAAGAGAAGAGGCAGAGAGCATGCGCACCATAGGAAGGTTGCCAAGAAAATAGTCAACGCACGTATGCAATTTGTGGGGGTGGGAATAAAAGCTAAACGAGCGGTCCGTCAGGTGGTTTATCCGCCACAAATCATACAAGGACGAGGCCCGCACAACCCGCCGGAAAATGGAAGCCAAGCGCAATTGGGCAGGGGTAGGGGGAGCGGCTGAAAGGGAATGGCAAATCCAAAGAAGGAGAAAAGATAAGATTAAAGTCCCCCCCCCCCCAACAACCAGGCAGAAGAGGGGTATCTGTGGAGCTTGGCAAGTACCCTACGTAGAAATGGAATCTGAGAGGAGTTAGGGGCATAAATGTTACAGAGTAAAAGTGGGACCCCACCCAAGACCCCCTCCACCACCACATACCGCCCTTGGGGATCTAGAAAGGAAGAAGATACCTGTAAAGGGCAGGACCTAGACACCAAGATAGCAGCCCCAGCAGTTTTCCTATCCGATACAGCAGAAAAAGTACATGGAAAAAGATGATGGAGGAATTGAAAGGATCCAGAATGGTCAAAGTGCGTCTCCTATAGAAAAACAATATCAGCTCGTAAAGCAACCAGCTCCCTCTGGAGCAAACGCCTCTTAGAGGGGGAATTCAACCCCTTAACATTAAAGGAGACACACTTGACCATTGAAGTATAGGATAGTGAAGGAAGGGTACATGCACATAAGGAAACTTACTCACAAAAATGGCCAGAGGGGTCCCCCCGAGTTGAAGAGTCAGCAATCCCTGGGCTCGAATACCAGAAGAAAAAATACAGGAGAAGCAACCTAAAGAGAAAAAAGGACAAGAAAGAAAAGGGAGAAAAGGGGAACACAAGGGGACACAGACAAACAATCTGACAAAATGACAAAAAACAAACAGGAGACAACATCGCACAAATGAGAGAACCATTGGCCAAAAAGCCAATGCGGAGGTCAAGACCACCAAGGTGGACCAAGTACTAAGGCATTGACGGTCCATTGCTACGACCTCGAGGGGGATGTGGAAGTTCACCACCAGGAACAGCCACCAAAAGGGGGGGATGGACACCCCCCTCCGAGGCCCCAGCAATAGAGTACAAGCTACTAATTAAACCAGTAGTGATCAAAGAAATCAACATTACAAAGCAATAAAAATTATGCAAAAAAGAGAAAAAGCGAAACGTAATCAGCAGGGGGAGGTAGTCTCTACACCATCAGGGGACAATCAGTCCAGAAGCAGCAGAGCACGGACAACGGACCTCAGCAACATCTCAGGGGGGGCCCGGGAGGGAGCCTCCAACCCACGGGCGGGGGGTTGCTCCTGGAGGCCAGCATGGCGGGGACGGACCGGTTGCCACACAGGAGGTAGAGGAGGAGGTGGAGGTGCCAAATCCCAGTCCATCAACTGCGGCACCGGTAACTCCAAGGTTGAGCAGAAGGCCTGAAGATCAGAGCAGGAACGTAAAACAGCAGATCGTCCATCTTTACGGGCATGTAGAGCAAACGGGAAGTTCCATCGGTAGGGCACATCATGGGAGCGGAGGATCCCCAGGAGAGGTTGAAGCATCCGACGCTTCCGGAGGGTCAGCCAAGACAAGTCCTGATATAGTTGAACAGGTGCCCCATTGAAGTCAAAATTCCGCAGTAATCTAGCCTTGGCCATGATAGCCTCCTTGACTTGAAAATCGTGGACACAGCAGATGACATCTCGCGGAGCTCCTGCAGTGGACTTAGGCCGGAGTGCTCGATGAGCCCAATCCAGCTTAATCTTGTGAGAGGAAGGTTGTCCAAGGATACGGTTGAAGATGGCATCCAGGGTTAGAAAGAGATCCTCCTCACGGGCAGCCTCCGGCAGGCCACGTACCCTGATGTTATTACGCCTCCCTCTATTGTCCAAGTCCTCCACATGGGCATGTAGATCACTGAGAAAGTCAGTTTGAGAGGCAATAGTAGATTGCAGCTGTGCGACATACGCCCTGGTGGTGTCATGAGCATCCTCCAAACCCTCCACCCGATCCGAGACATGCTGTAGATCCTGGCGTATGGACGCAATTTCCGCCCGGCAAGCATCCTTGACCTCTGCAATGAGAAGCCGAAAGTCCTCTTTAGTAGGAATTTGGGAGAGTAGCTGACTGAGATCTGGCAGAGCTGGAGAGGGCACAGGGTGGCCCGAATATGGGAGGCCAGCATCAGAGAGGGCATCCCAGGATCCAGGGGGAGCCCCAGATTGGGCAGGCATCTCCAGCCCAGGAGAGAGAGGAGGCGGTCCCAGGGGGGACAGTTGGGGGGCACCAGAGGACATCGCCGTGCCCTGTCTGAGCCTTTGCGGCTTGGGTGAGCAAGAGGCAGAAGGATGGGTAGCCAGGGGGAGCGATGAGGCAGAAAAAGGAGGGATTGAAGGAGGAGAGGGACACCTGTCCTGACTGATAGGCCCAGAGAAGGTCAGCTTGGCTCCCAGCACAGGAGAGCTCGGTGAGGGGGAGGCTGAACAGTAGGGAGCAGCTGCAGGGAACTGTGGACTATGGTGGAAAGCTGACTGGCCCTTCACCAAGGACGCCCAAGAAGGAGTCTCCGGTCCCTTAGGAGGAGAGGAAGGCAAACAATCCCCTTCAGCTACAGGTGGAGGGTCTGAGGGCACAGTAGTTTCACTCACCGCCGGGTCTCGATGCAGGAGAGCAGAAGGGCCGACAGCAGGCACTGAAGAGTCTGTAAGCTGCACAGCAGCGCCGTGCAGAGACGACCGGGTCCGGGGTGCTGAAGCTGCCGGAGTATCAGAGGCCGACTGCAGCAGGGGAGACGAGGTCCCTGGTGGTTCCGGCGGCAGCAGGGAGCCTGGTAGAGGAACACGTCGGTGCACGGAGGTACGTCCCTCAGAGCGGGAGCGCAGGCCCTGCGCAGGGCCCGTAGTGGCGGACCGTGAAGAAGGCGCCGAGGCCGGGGTCGGCTGTAGAAAGCGCCTAATGCCACCGGGGGTCTCAGAAAGCAGCCGGGCAGCAGCAGGAGTGGTCCGGGAGCGGCGGGAGTTCCTCCCCATAGGAATGCAGAATCACCAGCAAAGGTTTAAGCAGATTCAGGGGCCAGCGGAGCAGGAGCCATCTCAATGTGCGGCCATACTGGTCGGCGCCAAGCCACGCCCCCCAATAGTTCAGATATTTATGAACAATGTGATACCAAATATGTATAAAAAATATTTTTTTAACACTTTGTGGGGGTGAAATAGGGAAAATGGGACAATTTACGTTTTTATTGGGGAAGGGGGTTTTTCACATTTTTTTTACTTTATTTTTTTAATTTTTTTACTTTTATTTTTACACTATAATAGTCCCCATAGGGGACTATTTATAGCAATCATTCGATTGCTAATCCTGTTCAGTGCTATGTATAGGACATAGCATTGATCAGGGTTATCGGTCATCTTCTGCTCTGGTCTGCGGGAAGGCAGATCAGAGCAGAAGACGCCGGGAAGGCAGCGGAGGCAGGTGAAGGGACCTCCGTCTGCCCTCCTGGATGATCGGATCGCCGCGGCAGCGCTGCGGGCGATGCGATCATCCATTTAAGTGACCACGATGCTGCAGATGCCGTGATCTGTATTGATCACGGCATCTGAGGGGTTAATGGTGGACATCCGCGGGATTGCGGGTGTCCGCCATTACCAGCGGGTCCCTGGCTGCGATCAGCAGCCAGGACCTGCCGCGCATGATGAGGGCATCGCTCCGATGCCCGCGGTTATGCTTAGGATGTAAATGTACGTCCTGGTGCGTTAAGTACCAACGCACCAGGATGTACATTTACGGTGCTCGTCATTAAGGGGTTAAAGCAACATTACATTTTAGAACTCTTTACATGGTAAAACATATTTATAATGGGGAAACAAGTGCAGGGGGGCCTTGGGGACACTGAAAGAGGCTGCCTGACAGGACAGAAGGAGAAGGGGGTAACACCTCCCATACTGGGCCATCACAATTTTGTTGGGAAATGTCATTGTGTGAACATGGTCTTCTATTCGCAGATAAATAATTTGTATTCATTTAGTTCAAGTGTGAAGTTTTCCAGCAGTCATCATGGGGTTTCTGAACTCTCTTCAGCAGCTTGAACTGTAACTGGATTGTGTGGGGGCAATGAGGTCACACGGTCCATGTAGGAGGCTGGTTGAAATTTGGGTCAAGTCATTTACGAAATGATGATGTAGCCATTTATGTAAAACAGAATTAGGGAAGTCTATGTAATTGGTATATGCGTGGTTAGATGATGATGTCCCAAAGGGAGGGCGGTGAGTTCAGTGGTAAGGATGGTGAGATCTGTGGAGAGGTCATAGTAACATAGTTCATAAGGTTGAAAAAAGACCATCAAGTTCAACCTATATCCCTAATGAGTCCCTACTGAGTTGATCCAGAGGAAGGCAAAAAATTCTCATACTAGAGGTAAAAATTCCTTCCCAACTCCAAATATGGCATCAGAAAAAATCCTTGGATCAACGTTCTGTCCCTATAGATCTAGAATCCATAACCTGTAATGTCGTTATTTTCCAAAAATGCATCCAGACCCCTTTTAAATTATTTTGCCGAGTTCACCATGACCACCTCCTCAGGCAGAGAGTTCCACAGTCTCACTGCTCTTACAGTAAGGTACCCCTGTCAGTGTTGGTGTAGAAACCTTCTTTCCTCTAAACGTAGAGGATGGCACCTTGTTATAGATACAGTCCTGGGTATAAATAGATCGTGGGAGAGATCTCTGTACGGTCCCCTGATATATTTATACATAGTTATTAGGTCTCCCCTAAGCCTTCCTTTTTCTAAACTAAATAACCCTAATTCTGATAATCTTTCTGGGTACTGTAGTCCTCCCATTCCCCGTATTACTCTGGCTGCCTGTCTTTGAACCCTCTCCAGCTCCACTATATCTTTCTTGTACACTGGTGCCCAGTACTGTACACAGTATTCTATGTGTGGTCTGACTAGTGATTTGTACAGCGGTATAATTATTTCCTTGTCGTGGGCATCTCCATGGGCTAAAGTCTGGGGTAAAAAAAAAACTTTTAATTGCCCACCCCTAAAACTTCACTTTTAGTCACATGGAATGACTTTACTTGACTCATAAAGCTGTGACTTTATCTTACTTGACTTGATGGTGGCTCCAACACTCTGGACACATACACTAGGCACGACTGCACTGGACCTCAGCTTATCAGAAGAGCGGAGGTCAAAGAGAGAAAAGCTCCACCCAGGGCTCATATGGGGGAGACTAGCAGGGATCCCATAGGTCACTCTTGGGATCACCTGGTCACTGGTACCTCCTGGGTAACAATCACATGATATATTACATGGTATAACTCTTAACCCCTTAAGGACGCAGCCCATTTGGGCCTTAAGGACGCAGACAATTTTATTTTTACGTTTTCGATTTTTCCTCCTCGCCTTCAAAAAATCATAACTCTTTTATATTTTCATCCACAGACTAGTATGAGGGCTTGTTTTTTGCGCAACCAGTTGTCCGTTGTAATGCCATCACTCACTTTACCATAAAATGTATGGTGCAACCAAAAAAATACTATTTGTGTGGGGAAATTAAAAAGAAAACAGCAATGTTGCTAATTTTGGAAGGTTTTGTTTTCACACCGTACAATTTACGGTAAAAAAGACATGTGTTCTTTATTCTTTGGGTCATTATGATTAAAATGATACCCATGATAACATACTTTTCTATTACTGTTGCCTTTAAAAAAAAAAATCACAAACTTTTTAACCAAATTAGTACATTTAAAATCCCCCTATTCTGAAGACCCATAACTTTTTCATTTTTCCGTATAAGCGGTGGTATGAGGGCTCATTTTTTGCGACGTGATCTGTACTTTTTATTGATACCATATTTGCTCATATAAAACTTTTAATACATTTTTTATTAATTTTTTTTAAATAAAATGTTATAAAAAAGCAACTATTTTGGACTTTTTTTTTTTTTACGTTCACGCCGTTCCCCGTAAGGTATCATTAACATTTTATTTTAATAGTTCAGATATTTACGCACGCCGTGATACCAAATATGTATAAAAAAAAAAATGTTAACACTTTTTGGGGGTGAAATAGGGAAAATGGGACAATTTATGTTTTTATTGGGGGAGGGGGTTTTTCACATTTTTTTTACTTTATTTTTTTACTTTTATTTTTACACTTTAATAGTCCCCATAGGGGACTATTTATAGCAATCATTCGATTGCTAATCCTGTTCAGTGCTATGTATGACATAGCATTGATCAGGGTTATCGGTCATCTTCTGCTCTGGTCTGCGGAAAGGCAGATCAGAGCAGAAGACGCCGGGAAGGCCGCAGAGGCAGGTGAAGGGACCTCCGTATTCCCTCCTGGATGATCGGATCGCCGCGGCAACGCTGCGGGCGATGCGATCATCCATTTAAGTGACCACGATGCTGCAGATGCCGTGATCTGTATTGATCACGGCATCTGAGAGGTTAATGGTGGACATCCGCGGGATCGCGGGTGTCCGCCATTACCAGCGGGTCCCTGGCTGCGATCTACAGCCAGGACCTGCCGCGCATGATGAGGGCATCGCTCCGATGCCCGCGGTTATGCTTAGGACGTAAATGTACGTCCTGGTGCGTTAAGTACCAACTCACCAGGACGTACATTTACGGCGCTCGTCATTAATGGGTTAAAGCAACATTACATTTTAGAACTCTTTACATGGTAAAACATATTTATAATGGGGAAACAAGTGCAGGGGGGCCTTGGGGACACTGAAAGAGGCAGCCTGACAGGACAGAAGGAGAAGGGGGTAACACCTCAAATACTGGGCCATCACAATTTCGTTGGGAAATGTCATTGTGTGAACATGGTCTTCTATTCGCAGATAAATAATTTGTATTCATTTAGTTCAAGTGTGAAGTTTTCCAGCAATCATCATGGGGTTTCTGAACTCTCTTCAGCAGCTTGAACTGTAACCGGATTGTGTGGGGGCAATGAGGTCACACGGTCCATGTAGGAGGTTGGTTGAAATTTGTGTCAAGTCATTTACAAAATGATAATTTAGCCATTTATGTAAAACAGAATTAGGGAAGTCTATGTAATTGATCTATGCGTGGTTAGATGATGATGTCACAAAGGGAGGGCGGTGAGTTCAGTGGTAAGGATGGTGAGATCTGTGGAGAGGTCATAGTAACATAGTTCATAAGGTTGAAAAAAGACCATCAAGTTCAACCTATATCCCTAATGAGTCCCTACTGAGTTGATCCAGAGAAAGGCAAAAAATTCTCATACTAGAGATAAAAATTCCTTCCCAACTCCAAATATGGCAGTCAGAAAAAATCCTTGGATCAACGTTCTGTCCCTATAGATCTAGAATCCATAACCTGTAATGTCGTTATTTTCCAAAAATGCATCCAGACCCCTTTTAAATTCTTTTGCCGAGTTCATCATGACCACCTCCTCAGGCAGAGAGTTCCACAGTCTCACTGCTCTTACAGTAAGGTACCCCTGTCAGTGTTGGTGTAGAAACCTTCTTTCCTCTAAACGTAGAGGATGCCCCCTTGTTGTAGATACCTTTCTGGATATAAATAGATCATGGGAGAGATCTCTGTACGGTCCCCTGATATATTTATATATAGTTATTAGGTCTCCCCTAAGCCTTCCTTTTTCTAAACTAAATAACCCTAATTCTGATAATCTTTCTGGGTACTGTAGACCTCCCATTCCCCGTATTACTCTGGTTGCCAGTCTTTGAACCCTCTCCAGCTCCACTATATCTTTCTTGTACACTGGTGCCCAGTACTGTACACAGAATTCTATGTGTGGTCTGACTAGTGATTTGTACAGCGGTAGAATTATTTCCTTGTTGTGGGCATCTATGCCCCTATTGATGCACCCCATGATTTTATTTGCCTTGGCAGCAGCTGCCCGACACTGGTCACTACAGCTAAATTTACTGTTAAAGGGGTAGTCCAGTGGTGAAAAACTTATCCCCTATCCTAAGGATAGCGGATAAGTTTGAGATCGCGGTGGGTCCGACCGCTGGGGCCCCCCCGCGATCTCTCTGTACGGGGCCCCCTCTCTCTTCCGAGATAGCGGGTGTCGACCCCCGCACGAGGCGGCGGCCGACACGCCCCCTCAATACATCTCAATGGCAGAGCTGGAGATTGCCGAAGGCAGCGCTTCGGCTCTGCCATAGAGTTGTATTGAGGGGGCGTGTCGGCCGCCGCTTCGTACGGAGGTCGACACGCCCCCTTCCCGCGGGCTGTTGGGGCTCCGTACAGGAGATCGCGGGGGGCCCCAGCGGTCGGACCCCCCGCAATCTGCAACTTATCCCCTATCCTTAAGATAGGGGATAAGTTGTAAATCACTGAGTCACCACTGGACTACTCCTTTAACTAAGACTCCCAAGTCCTTTTGCATGTCAGTCGTCCCAAGTGTGCTCCCATTTAATACATAATCCCAGCCCGGATTTTTCTTCCCAATGTGTATTACCTTACATTTATCAGTGTTGTACCTTATCTGCCACTTCCCATCCCCAAACCTCCAACCTATCCAGATCCATTTGTAACAGTGCACAGTCTTCTATTGTGTTGACCACTTTGCAGAGGTTAGTATCATCTACAAAGATTGCTACTTTACTATTCAACCCCTCTACAAGGTCATTAATTAATATATTAAATAGAATAGGACCAAAGACTGACCCCTGTGGTACCCAACTAGCAGCAGTCACCTAATCAGAATAAGTACCATTAATAACCACCCTCTGTTTCCTATCATTGAGCCAGTTACTTACCCACTTGCACACATTTTCCCCCAGCCCAATCCTTCTCATTTTATTCACCAACCTTTTATGTGGCACCGTATCAAATGCTTTGGAGAAATTCACATATATGACATCCAGCGATTGACCGTGGTCCAGTCTGGAGCTCACCTCCTCATAAAAGCTGATCAGGTTAGTTTGACAGGACCGATCCCTCATAAAGCCATGCTGATATGGAGTCATACATTTATTTTTATCAATATACTCCAAAATAGCATCCCTTAGAAAACCCTCAAACTATTTACAAACAACAGAGGTTAAACTAACAGGCTTATAATTCCTGGGTCACCCTTTGACCCCTTTAGGGAACAGTCCCTTTAGGGAACAGTCCCTGATACTATAGAGTCCCTGAATATTAAAAATAGGGGTCTGTCTATTACATTACTATAATTCCTTTCGAGCTCGGGGGTGAATGCCATCTGGACCTGGTGATTTGTCTATCTTGTTTTTTTGTAGGCGGCACTGTACTTCTTCCTGGGTTAGGCAGGGGACCTGTACAGGGGAATTTACCTTGTCTCGCTGTATTTCACCTGGCATTTTATTTTCCTCGGTGAATACAGTGTAGAAGAATGTGTTTAATACTTGCTTTTTCCTGATCCCCGTTTAAAATTTGTGGTGTCCCGGTACTGTATTTCATACTGTACCTTGTGTGCTGGGTCCCCAAAGTCAGAGTTCCTTGGTACCGTTGGAGTCCGCTTGCTGAGATAATCCCTAGTCACCTCTTTGTTCTTAAATTTTATGTGTTACATGTATATAATTAGTGTAATGTATTGATCTATATAGTGTCTGCAGGACCTTAGGTCACATGACTAATGTTTCTACTGGTATGGTATGCTAAAGGACCTTCCAGGTCACATGAGTAGTTGTTCTACCTTAATCCTTTGTGTAAAGGACTGACAGTTGGGATGGACCAATCAGCTCAAGGCCAGCCCCTGCCCATAAAAGGGAGCTGCCAGCCAATCCTCGCTCTCTTGGGTTCCGGACTAGCAAAGAGAGGAGATCCGTGTGACTTATAAGACAAAACAAGGCCTGAAGCCTAACAAACGATCAACTTACTAACCGTGAGTTACTAAATCAAATCCCCGCTAAAGCTTGCGTGACTGCTGGACCTAAAACCAATCCCCTAAATCCAGCGGAACAAGGTCCCAACCAACTGTCAGGATCCTCATAGACTTTACATATGTAAAGACTGTTCCTGTTTTACCTCTGCATGAAATCTGCAGTAAAGTTTCCTACAGTTTTCTGAATCTCCGTTTGTGGACAAACTTTTATTCCTCCCTATCGTTCTTGGGATGGGTGGCGATAGGACAAGTATATATTGATGAGCCCTCACCCTGGCGTCACGACAGTTAAGGGTTAAACCAGCACCCTTTCATCACTCATTTTGGGGTTAGTTTTACTCTCTTTGGCTATAAGTCTTTCTGTCTCTATTTTTGAGGCTTTTATCTGTTTAACATTTTTATTCATCCATATTTGTTTCCTTTTATTCCCATAAGGTATATACATCTGTCAGGCCCAAGGCCTGATTATTAAAATCCTATATGTGTATTATAATTATAACTGTGTGATGTATTATCCAAGCCATGGGTGAGAGGTCATTCAGACTGTGGGTTTGTGTATTGTATCTTATTGGGGTTCTGGCTGTTTGTTTACATCTCCTTTGAAGTCAAAGGCTTTTTTTGAAGTCATGCACTCTGGTCCCATCATAAAATCACACAGATAAGGGGGCCAGGAAGAGAGAAGAGGGGAGGGGGGAATGGAGTCTCCCTCCCAAGAAAGCAGATATGATATTTAAACAATGCTAGACTCAAAGTTGGTTGTTCAAGGCTGTGCAACAAGCTGACAAGACCATCCTAAGAACAGCACTCACTGAAGGACTGCTATATCATCATGCTGTAAGAACTTCATCTTTTGTTTTCTGAACTTGCCTTGCCAAAACTCTTTTATATATTTTTGTACCTGTATGTAATTTGTTTATTTTAATATATATATATATATATATAGCACTGTGATACCTTTTATCAGATTAAATGTTTAATTAATCAGCTCTGGTCTTTGATCTCTAAATATATGAGCTCACCTTTCTGAAGGCAGCTCTGGTGGAAACACGTTTATCTAAGTGTTAATTTGGTGACTTGCTGGGACTAGTAGTGGATACCCAGAGGTCTGGTGGCTTTAACCCTTGCACCATCACACTCTCTCTAATGTCTTGGCTGGACCGATAGGGTGTGATCGTGACAACATCTTACAGTGAGAATTTAAGATATTTTTAAAAGTCTCCCATTTAGTATCAGTATTCTTGTTTTTGAGGACATTATCCCAATTTATATTGTTATGGGCTTCTCTGAGTTGGCCAAACTTTGCCTTCCTAAAGTTCATTGATTTTGTGGCCCCTCGAGAGATTCTCTTATTGATGAACAATTTATAATGTATTATATTATAAGCACTATTTCCTAGGTGTCCTTCAACTTGCACATTAGTTACTCTGTCAGGTACGTTGGTTAATATTAAGTCCAGTAGGGCGCCTCCTCTAGTTGTGCCCTGCACCATTTGGGACAGATAATTGTCTTTAGTTATAGTCAGAAACCTGTTTCCTTTATGAGATTCACAGGTCTCAGTCTCCCAGTTAATATCAGGATAGTTAAAGTCCCCCATTATTATCCCCTCGTTCTGATTTGCTGCCTTGTTTATTTGCCTCAGTAATTGATCTTCTGGCTCTTCCATTATGTTTGGTGGCTTATAATAAACCCCTATCAGAATTTTTTTATTCTTATCTCCATATATTTCTACCCATAATGACTCCACATTATCGTTTCCCTCCCATATATCCTGTGGCCTTCAGACTGGACTTTACATAAAGACAAACTCCTCCCCCTTTCTGTTTTGTCCGATCCTTCCTGAATAGACTATAACCCTGTATGTTGACCGCTGTCACGCCAAGCGCTCCGGGTTCCGCTGCCTCCCCGGAGGGCTCACGGCGTTCCTCTGCATGCAGTGCTCCAGTCAGCACCGCTGACCGCGAGCGCTGCTTCCATGTCACCGGAGGGGACGCGATCCGAGGCACGGAACGTGCCCGCTCTCGGATCGTGCCCCATGTTTCTCACCTGCCCCGTCCTCCTGCTCAGTCCCGGCTCTCTAGGGTGCGCGCACGCGCGCCGGGCCTCTCAGATTTAAAGGGCCAGTGCACCATTGATTGGTGCCTGGCCCAATTAGTTCCAAGCACTCCCTACATTATAAAAGTCCACTTCCCCTTCCTGTCCCTGCCGGATCTTGTTGCCTTGTGCCAGTGAAAGTGTTCCCGTGTGTCCATTGCCTGTGTATCCAGACCCTTGCCGTTGCCCTTGACTACGAACCGTTGCCGCCTGTCCCGACCTTCTGCCATGTCTGACCTTGCCTTTGCCTAATCCTTGTGTACCGCGCCTGACTCAGCAGTCAGTGAGGTTGAGTCGCTATCGGGTGGAACGACCTGGGGGTTACCTGCCGCAGCAAGTCCATCCCGCTTTGCGGCGGGCTCTGGTGAAAACCAGTAACCTCTTAGATTCCGTTCCCCTGGTACGGCCCACGCCATCACCTCACATACACAGAGGATCCACCACCTGTGTCCTCCCTGCATACCAGTCCGGATCCTGACAGTAGATCCGGCCATGGATCCCGCTGAGGTCCCGCTGCCCAGTGTCGCTGACCTAACCTCCGTGGTCGCCCATCAATCTCAGCAGATCGCGCTACAAGGACAACAGCTGACTCAGTTGACTGCTATGATACAACAGCTTCTGCCTCAACATCAGCAACCATCTCCTCCGCCAGCTCCTGCATCACCTCCGCAGCGAGTGGCCGCTTCCAGACTCCGCTTGTCCCTACCTGACAAGTTTGATGGGGACTCTAAACTATGCCGTGGGTTCCTGTCCCAGTGTTCCCTGCACCTGGAGATGATGTCAGACCAATTCCCTACAGAACAGTCTAAGGTGGCATTCCTGGTCAGCCTGCTATCTGGAAAGGCCTTGTCCTGGGCCACACCGCTTTGGGACCGTAACAATCCTGCCACTGCTACTATCCAGTCCTTCTTCTAAGGAAGTACGCAGTGTCTTCGAGGAGCCAGCCCGGGCTTCTTCAGCCGAGACAGCCCTATTGAACCTTGTCCAAGGGAGTTCTTCTGTGGGCGAGTACGCCATCCAGTTCCGCACCCTCGCCTCTGAGCTATCCTGAAATAATGAGGCCCTCTGCGCGACCTTCAAGAAAGGCTTATCCAGTCACATCAAAGATGTGCTGGCCGCACAAGAAATTCCTGCTACCCTGTCTGAACTCATCCATTTGGCCACCCGCATTGACATGCGTTTCACCGAAAGACGCCAGGAGCTTCGTCAGGAAAAGGATCTTGTTCACACCAGGCGGTTTCCTCCCCTGGCACCTCTCTTCCAGCGTCTTTTGCAATCTGTTCCTGTGCCTCCCGCCGAGGATGCCATGCAAGTGGATCGGTCTCGCCTGACTCTACGAGAGAGGACTCGCCGTAGGAATGAAAACCTGTGCCTATACTGTGCAAGCACCGAACATTTCCTAAAGGACTGTCCTATTCGTCCTCCGCGTCAGGGAAATGCGCGCACCTAGTTAACGTAGGAGAGGCATTGCTAGGTGTGAATTCTTCCTCTCCAAGACTGACTATACCTGTGCGGATTGCTACGTCCGCTAATACTTCCTTCTCCGCTGTGGCCTTCTTGGACTCTGGTTCAGCAGGAAGTTTCATTGAAGCCTCCCTCATCAACAAGTTCAATATTCCAGTTACCCGTCTTGTCAAACCTCTCTTCATTTCATCCGTCAATGGAGAAAGGCTGGTCTGCACTGTGCGTTACCGCACTCAACCTCTGCTCATGAGTGTGGGAATTCACCATCACGAACACATTGAATTTTTTGTGCTGCCCAACTGTACTTCTGAAATTCTTCTGGGCTTGCCTTGGCTCCAACGTCACTCGCCTAGTTGGTGATCTTCTTGCCCAAGCGTTGTCTTCACTCAGTTCCTTCTTGCCAAGTCTCCATTACAACTCCATTGCCAGGTCTTCCTAAGGCCTATCAGGACTATGCTGATGTCCTATCGATTTGCTCCCTGGTACCACACCACCCCGTGGTAGGATCTACCCACTTTCTGCCCCGGAAACACAAGCCATGACGGAGTACATCCAGGAAAACCTCAAAAGAGGTTTTATCCGAAAATCTTCTTCTCCAGCCGGATCCGGATTCTTCTTCGTGGCCAAGAAGGACGGGTCGCTACGCCCTTGTATCGACTACCGCGGCCTTAATAAGATCACTGTGAAAAATGCTGTATTCCTGTGTGGTGGTCTACCTTGATGATATTCTTATTTTTTCTTCCAACCTGGAAGAACATCGCCTCCATGTCTATCAAGTGCTTCAGAGCCCGCGCAAGAATCTCCTCTATGCCAAGATGGAGAAATGCCTTTTCTTCTTGGGATACATAGTCTCAGGTCAAGGTCTTCAAATGGACCCTGATAAACTGTCTGCAATAATAGATTGGCCACGTCCCACTGGTTTGCGATCCATCCAACGTTTCCTCGGATTTGCAAACTATTATCGTCAGTTCATTCCCCACTTCTCCACCATTGTTGCACCTATTGAAAGCCTACAAGAAAAAAACCTACAAGAAAAATGCCAATCCAAAATCCTGGCCACCGCAGGCGGAGGAAGCCTTTAAACACCTCAAAGCTGCCTTCTCTTCTGCTCCAGTCCTGTCCAAGCCAGATCCTTTGAAGCCCTTCTACCTTGAGGTTGATGCCTCCTCCGTTGGTGGCGGAGCCGTCCTTCTTCAAAAAACCACTAAAGGAAAAAATATCACTTGCGGATTTTTCTCCAAGACCTTCTCTCCCCCTGAAAACAACTATTCCATTGGAGACCGTGAATTATTGGCCATTAAGTTGGCACTTGAGGAATGGAGACATTTTCTAGAAGGATCCTTGCATCCCATCACCATCTATACTGATCATAAAAATTTGTCTTATCTTCAGTTCGCCCAGCGGTTAAATCCTCGCCAGGCTAGATGGTCTTTGTTCTTTGCCCGCTTCAATTTTCAAATTCATTTTCGTCCTGCGGACAAGAATGTCAGGGCTGATGCTCTATCATGTGCCACCGATGCCTTGGAATCTGAAATTCTTCCTCAACACATCATACCTCCGGAATGCCAATTCCTCCCGGAAAGACTTATGTTCCTCCACGTCTTCGCCTCCAGACTCTCAAATGGGTCATTCCTCCCACCTGGCAGGTCATGCTGGAATCAAAAAATCCATACAGCTAATCTCCAGACACTATTGGTGGTCTTCCTTGGAGAAAGATGTGACCGATTTTATACGGGCCTGTTCTGTGTGTGCACGAGACAAGACTCCACGCTAGAAGCCGGCTGGTCTTCTCCTTCTTCTGCCTGTGCCTGAACAGCCATGGTCTCATATAGGTATGGACTTTATCACTGACCTTCCTGTATCTCATGGCAACACTGTCATTTGGGTGGTTGTGGATCGTTTTTCCAAAATGGTTCACTTTGTCCCGCTTCCAGGTCTTCCTTCTGCGCCTCAGTTGGCTAAGCAATTTTTTCTCCATATTTTTCGTCTCCACGGACTTCTTACGCATATTGTGTCTGATAGAGGCGTTCAATTTATTTCTAAATTTTGGAGAGCACTTTGTAGTCAATTGAAGATCAAATAAAATTTTTCTTCCTCCTATCATTCACAATCCAATGGACAAGTGGAAAGAGTAAACCGGATCCTTGGTGACTACCTACGTCATTTTGTCTCCTCCCGTCAAGATGATTGGGTCAACATTCTGCCCATGGCTGAATTCTCGTACAATTTCAAGAATTCTGAATCTTCCTCCAGATCTCCATTTTTTGTGGTGTACGGCTGTCACCCACTTCCCCCCTCCCCATTCCCACTTCTTCTGGAGTTCCTGCTGTAGACAAGTTAACAAAAGACTTCTCCTCCATCTGGAAAGAGACAAAAAAATCGCTCCTACTGGCCTCATCTCGCATGAAGAGACATGCTGATGAGAAGAGAAGAATTCCTCCTGTCTTTGCTCCCGGTGACAAAGTATGGCTCTCCGCCAAGCCAAGTACATCCGTTTCCGTGTCCCTAGCTACAAGCTTGGTCCTCGGCACCTCGGACCTTTCAAAATCAAGAACCAAATCAATTCTGTCTCTTACAAACTTTATCTTCCTTCTTCTCTTCGTATTCCCAACTCTTTTCATGTGTCTCTTCTCAAACCTCTCGTACTTAACCGCTTTTCTCCCAAGGTCACTGTTCCTGCTCCTATCTCTGGCTCCTCTGATGTCTTCTCCGTTAAAGAAATCCTCGCCTCCAAAGTCGTCAGAGGTAAAAAAAAAAACATTTTGGGTAGATTGGGAGAATTGTGGCCCTGAGGAGAGATCATGGGGACCTGAGGCCAATATTCTAGACAAAGATCTCATCCACAGATTACTCGGTTCTAAAAAGAGGGGGATACCCAAGGGTGGCGTACTGTCACGCCGAGCGCTCCGGGTCCCGCTGCCTCCCCGGAGCACTCAAGGCATTCCTCTGCATGCAGTGCTCCGGTCAGCACCGCTGACCGCGAGCGCTGCTCCCATGTCACCGGAGGGGACGCGATCCGAGGCACGTGACATGCCCGCTCTCGGATCGCGCCCCATGTTTCTCACCTGCCCCGTCCTCCTGCTCAGTCCCGGCGCGCGCCGGGTCTCTCAGATTTAAAGGGCCAGTGCACCATTGATTGGTGCCTGGCCCAATTAGTTCCAAGCACTCCCTACATTATAAAAGTCCACTACCCCTTCCTGTCCCTGCCGGAACTTGTTGCATTGTGCCAGTGAAAGTGTTCCCGTGTGTCCATTGCCTGTGTATCCAGACCCTTGCCGTTGCCCTTGACTACGAACCGTTGCCGCCTGTCCCGACCTTCTGCTACGTCTGACCTTGCCTTTGCCTAATCCTTGTGTACCACGCCTGACTCAGCAGTCAGTGAGGTTGAGTCGCTATCAGGTGGAACAACCTGGGGGTTACCTGCCGCAGCAAGTCCATCCCGCTTTGCGACGGGCTCTGGTGAAAACCAGTAACCTCTTAGATTCCGTTCCCCTGGTACGACCAGAGGATCCACCACCTGTGTCCTCCCTGCATACCAGTCCGGATCCTGACAACCGCCCAGTCACAGCTATCGTCCAACCAAGTCTCTGTTATACCCACTATGTCATAATTCTCTTCAGACATCAACCACTCCAGTTCCTCTGTTTTATTGGTCAGACTTCTGGCATTAGTCAACATGCAATTCAATAGTGTATCTTTTTTCTTCCTATGAAGCCTATTTCTATTAACTATTCTAACCCCTCCCTCCGCCCCACCCCCAGGTACATTAATAAGTCCCCCCTCTCTATCTACACTGTCTTCCCCCTCTACGTTGTAGGTTCCCTCCCTCCCCCAGTTCCTAGTTTAAACACTCCTCCTCCCTTCTAGCCATCTTCTCCCCAAGCACAGCTGCACCCTCAGCATTGAGGTGCAGCCCGTCCCTATGGTAGAGCCGGTATCCGACAGCGAAGTCGGACCAGTTCTCCATGAACCCAAACCCCTCCTTCCTACACCAGCTTCTGAGCAACCTATTTACCTCCCTAATCTCCCACTGCCTCTCTGATGTGGCTCGTGGTACAGGTAATATTTCAGAAAATATTACCTTGGAGGTCCTTGCCTTAAGCTTGCGGCCTAAGTCCCAGAAATAATTTTTAAGGACACTACACCTACCTCTTACTTTGTCATTGGTGCCAATATGTACCATGACTGCTGGGTCCTCTCCAGCCCCACCCAGCAACCTGTCAACCCGATCCGCAATGTGCCAAACACGAGCGCCAGGAAGACAATACCCTGTTCGGCGTTCGCGGTCTTTGTGACAGATCGCCCTGTCTGTCCCCCTAATAATAGAGTCCCCCACTACCAGTACCTGTCTGGCCTGCCCTGCACTCCTCCCTCCCTCCTTACTGGAGCAGACACCTCCCTGATGGTCAGAGGTAGAGTCCTGCTGCAGTACTTCTAGCTCTGAAATGGCATATCCCTCATCTGCCAACCGGTCAAACTTGTTGGGATGTGCCAGTTCAGGATTTGTCTCCCTGACAATTTTCCCTCTACCCCATTTTCTATCTGTAACCCAGCTAGCTGCCTGACTGTCCTGCACCTCCGTCCCACTATCCTCCCCCACCTTTACCCCAGAGAGTACTTGCTCAGTGAGCAGGAGACTCCTCTCCAAGTTGTCAATGCGTCTCAGTGTTGCCAGTTGCTCCTCTAGATCAGGGATCTGGGCTTCCAAATGAACAACTCGCACATCTCGCACAACAATATGCACCCTCAAACTGCTGTTCAAGGATTGCATACATTGTGCAAGATGTACACCGGACTGCGTTTTCCAACATGGAGGCCATGCTAGATTTGGGGATTACAAAAATTAACGGTAAAAAAAAAAATAAACAATCAAATATTTCTATTAAACTCCCTGAATTTAAAGTCCCTCTCACTTTTATACTTACACTTACTTGTATACTTCCCACTCTTGTATACAGACACACAATAACTAGCTTAGACAATGGCTTAGTGTACTTTATTTTACAGTTACCAGATATCACCTCTCTCTTCCACTGCCTGGAAGTGAATGCAAGGGGCTAGCTGCAATTTATCAGATGCTAATTAATTAACTTCTCCACCCAGTCTCCACCTGTATTACTCCCATACAGAGAAAGAGAGAAAAAAACATACAGTAGTCTATCTAGCAGGCCAGTCATTGATTTGATGTCACATGTTACAGTACATAGCATGTTAGTTCATTCATATGGACATGATGCCATCACACAGTTCCTCCATATGGACATGATGACATCACATATTTCCTCCATATGGACATAATGACATCACACAGTTCCTTCATATGGACATGATGACATCACCCAGTTCCTCCATATGGACATGATGACATCACACAGTTCCTCTATATGGACATGATGACATCACACAGTTCATCTATATGGACATGATGACATCACACAGTTCCTCCATATGGATATAATGACATCACATAGTTCCTCCATATAGACATGATGACATCACACAGTTCCTCCATATAGACATGATGACATCACATAGTTCCTCCATATGGACATGATGACATCACACAGTTCCTCCATATGGACATGATGACATCACACAGTTCCTCCATATGGACATAATGACATCACACAGTTCCTCCATATGGACATAATGACATCACACAGTTCCTCCATATGGACATAATGACATCACACAGTTCCTCCAAATGGACATGATGACATCACACAGTTCCTCCATATGGACATGATGACATCACACAGTTCCTCCATATGGACATGATGACATCACACAGTTCCTCCATATGGACATGATGTCATCACACAGTTCCTCCATATGGACATGATGACATCACACAGTTCCTCCATATGGACATGATGACATCACACAGTTCCTCCATATGGACATGATGACATCACACAGTTCCTCCATATGGACATGATGACATCACACAGTTCCTCCATATGAACATGATGACATCACACAGTTCCTCTATATGGTTATGATGACATCACACAGTTCCTCCATATTGACATGATGACATCACACAGTTCCTCTATATGGTTATGATGACATCACACAGTTCTTCCATATGGACACACATGATGACATCACACAGTTCCTCCATATGGACATGATGACATCACACAGTTCCTCTATATGGTTATGATGACATCACACAGTTCTTCCATATGGACACACATGATGACATTACACAGTTGCTGCAGATTTGTCGGCTGCCCATCCATGATAATAATCTCCCATTCCAGCACATCCAAGCGGTGATCTATTAGATGAGATCTGGTGACTGTGGAGGCCATTGGAGTCCAGTGACCTTATTATCATGTATGAGATGATATCATGTGACATGGGGCATTATCCTGCAGGAAGTATCATCAGAAGATGGGCCTACTTTGGTCATAAAGGGATAGACATGGTCAGTAAGGCTGTGTTTACATGATGAAATGTCTTAACAGAAAATTTCTGTGGTGCCATTCCACCGCCAGCACAGCGCCGGCAGAACATGCCGGCTGTAAGACCACTCGGAAATGCTCAGCCTCATTGACTGCTATGCATTTCCATGCAGACTCCGCAGAAAGAGTAGGCATGATCATTCTTTCAGTAATGGAATCTGGATTTCCGTGCCAGAACCATCACCAAAATTCTGCCGTGTGCACACTGCAGTAGAATCCCATTGAAATCAATGGGACTGTGCTGTAGCGAAATGTCCGTGCGGAATTCTTCTGCAGAATTCCACACGGAAATTCCACCATGTGAACATAGACTAACTATACTCAGGTAGGCTGTCGGGCTTATACCATACTCAATTGGTACTAAGGAGCCCAAAGTGTGCCAAGAAAATGTTCCCTACACCATTATACCACCACCATCCTGAACCACTGATACAAGGCAGGATGGATCCATGTTTTATGTTGTTTAGGCCAAATTCTGAATGTCACAGCTGGAATGGAGACTCATCAGACCAGACAACGTTCTTCCAGTCTACCATTGTCAAGTCTTGGTAAATTGTAGCCTCAGTTTCCTATTTTTAGCTTAGTGACACCAAGTGTGATCTTTTGCTGCTGCAGCCCATTTGCTTCAAGGTTGGACATGTTGTGCAGTCAGTAATGGTATCCTGCATACCTTGGTTGTAACCAGTGGTTGATTGGGTTAGTGTTGCCTTTCTGTCATCTAGAACCAGTTTGCCCATTCTCCTATGACATAATCAAGGCTTTTCCATCCACACAACTGCCACTCAGTGAAAATGTTCTCTTTTTTTCAGACCATTCTCTGTAAACCTTTGAGATGGTTGTGCGTAAAAATCCCAGTAGATGACCGTTTTGTTAAATACTCAGCACCATGAACCATGCCATGTTCTGAGTCACTTAAATCCCCTTTCTTCCCCATTCTGATGCTTGGTTTGAACAGGTTAAGCAATTTGTCTTGGCCATGTCTCCATGCCTAAATGCATTGAGTTGCTGCCATGTGATTGGCTGATTAGATTAGCTATTTGTGTTAACAGGCGAACGAACAGGTGTACCTAATAAAGTGGCCAGTAAGTGTATTGGTTTAGTCTATGATTGGATGAGGAAATAACAGACATTGGGGCAGGATAGTAACTATAATGAGTTATAGGACATTCCGCAGCTACCAGTGACCATCCAGTATAAACTGGAAGCTCCTGCAGGTATGGTGGGAGTCCTGTCAGAACATGAAGAGATTTGTAGGTTTTTGTGTAGTTTCTGTTGAAAAAAAACACTAATGGGAATTTTTAAATTCAAATTTAAAGAGAATTTTCCAAAAATTAACTTCGACCCCGAAAATATTAAAGGTTAATCTATGAAAAGATGAAATGCATAGCCCAATCCAGTGTTTTCCACCAGTGTGCCTCCAGCTGTTGCAACACTACAGCTCCCAGCATGCCCGGACAGCCTTCTGGGTTGTAGTGTTCTAAGTATATAGTATAGTAGAATTGTATTATGGTCATGTTGGGGGTTGTAGTGTTCTATGTATAGATTATAATAGAATTGTATTATGGTCATGTTGGGGGTTGTAGTGATCTATGTATAGAGTATAATAGAATTGTATTATGGTCATGTTGGGGGTTGTAGTGATCTATGTATAGAGTATAATAGAATTGTAGTATAGTCATGATGGGGGTTGTAGTGTTCTATGTATAGAATATAGTAGAATTGTATTATGGTCATGTTGGGGGTTGTAGTGTTCTATGTATAGAATATAGTAGAATTGTATTATGGTCATGTTGGGGGTTGTAGTGTTCTATGTATAGATTATAATAGAATTATAGTATAGTCATGTTGGGGGTTGTAGTGTTCTATGTATAGAATATAATAGAATTGTATTATGGTCATGTTCGGGGTTGTAGTGCTCTATGTATAGAATATAGTAGAATTGTATTATGGTCATGTTGGGAGTTGTAGTGATCTATGTATAGAGTATAATAGAATTGTATTATGGTCATGTTGGGGGTTGTAGTGATCTATGTATATAATATAATTGCATTATGGACATGTTGGGGGTTGTAATGCTCTATGTATAGAATATAGTAGAATTGTATTATGGTCATGTTGGGGGTTGTAAATGTTCTATGTATAGAGTATAATAGAATTGTAGTATAGTCATGTTGGGGGTTGTAGTGCTCTATGTATAAAGTATAATATAATTGTATTATGGCCATGTTGGGGGTTTTAGTGCTCTATGTATAGAGTATAATAGAATTGTATTATGGTCATGTTGGGAGTTGTAGTCTTCTATGTATAGAGTATAATAGAATTGTATTATGATCATGTTGGGAGTTGTAGTCTTCTATGTATAGAGTATAATAGAATTGTATTATGGTCATGTTGGGAGTTGTAGTCTTCTATGTATAGAGTATAATAGAATTGTATTATGATCATGTTGGGAGTTGTAGTCTTCTATGTATAGAGTATAATAGAATTGTATTATGGCCATGTTGGGAGTTGTAGTGCTCTATGTATAGAGTATAATAGAATTGTATTATGGTCATGTTGGGAGTTGTAGTCTTCTATGTATAGAGTATAATAGAATTGTATTATGGCCATGTTGGGAGTTGTAGTGCTCTATGTATAGAGTATAATAGAATTGTATTATGGTCATGTTGGGAGTTGTAGTCTTCTATGTATAGAGTATAATAGAATTGTATTATGGCCATGTTGGGGGTTGTAGTGTTCTATGTATAGAGTATAATAGAATTGTATTATGGCCATGTTGGGAGTTGTAGTGCTCTATGTATAGAGTATAATAGAATTGTATTATGGTCATGTTGGGAGTTGTAATGCTCTATTTATAGAGTATAATAGAATTGTATTATGGTCATGTTGGGAGTTGTAATGCTCTATTTATAGAGTATAATAGAATTGTATTATGGTCATGTTGGGAGTTGTAGTGCTCTATGTATAGAGTATAATAGAATTGTTTTCAGGTTACTGTATGCCCAGATGGTGAGGCTCCAGAAGCCCTGGTATAGAGTATATTGGTCCATTTTGGCTTCATAGTTTCCCTCGTTGACACATTCTATAACACGGCTGCAGAATCCTTTATGGGCGCTAATGCATTTCCTATGATAGAAAGGATATGAAAACCCCGTAAAGCTTCCTGAGTGCGCTCGCATTACTGTGCTAATTCCACCCCTTGTATCCTCATCACTTTAACAATGATTCTAACCACATCAGAGATCTCTCATTAAAATCTGGGATTAGAAAGCAAATTGCACAGGAGAATGGGAGGTATAATGACAGAGCGTGAATCCTGCGCAAAGAAGAATAAGGACGAGCTGCAGCCAGATATGGGGAGAGCGGGAACTGGCATAGAAACCAGGAAGAAGAGGACAGCGGTGGGGACCGGGCGGCAGCGGTGGGGAGCAGTACAGGTGAGTATAGCTGCTTTTTATTTTCACTGTATCAGGAGACATTACATATAAATACCTCTCTGTCTAAAAAACAAAAATTGATAAAGTGCCAACATATTCTGCAGCGCTGTACAGTTTTATCAATCCCACTGGTCCCTGTCCTAAACATGTACACTGGCTTGTCAGACAGTATCACACGACTGGCTCAGATACACTGGCTTGTCAGACAGTATCACATATGACGGGCTCAGATACACTAGCTTATCAGACAGTATCACACATGACAGGCTCAGATACACTGGCTTATCAGCCAGTATCACACATAACAGGTTCAGATACACTTGTTTATCAGACAGTATCACACATGACAGGCTCAGATACACTGGCTTATCAGATAGTATCACACATAACAGGTTCAGATACACTTGCTTATCAAACAGTATCACACATGACAGGCTTAGATACACGGGCTTATCAGACAGTATCAAACATAACAGGTTCAGATACACTGGCTTATCAGTCAGTATCACACATGATAGGTTCAGATACACTGGCTTATCAGACAGTATCACACATGATAGGCTCAGATACACTGGCTTATCAGACAGTATCACACATGACAGGCTCAGATACACTGGCCTATCATACAGTATCACACATGAGAAGCTTGGATACACTGGCTTATCAGACAGTATTACCCATGATAGGCTCAGATACACTGGTTCGCCAGACAGTATCACGTATGATAGGCTCAGATACACTGGCTTATGAGATTGTATCACACATGATAGGCTCAGATACACTGGGGGAGATTTATCAAATGATTTAGTCTGGTTTTTCCTGTCTAAATTTGTTGCACACAAAGTCGCAGTCTAAATATGTGCAACTTTTCTGCGACTTTTGCTCTAGAGGATTTTTTAGAACATGATGCATTTTAGTCTGTTTTAGACTGAAATGCATTGGAACATGCATTGGTGCTGAATTTATCACAAGCGACTTTTCAGTGATAAGTCGCATCGGCTGAAAGTACGCCGAAATGTCAGACCATGTTGGAGCAGGTTTAGATACAGTCTAAAGCATAGATCACTAAGGCTGTGCCCAGAATTTATCAAGAGCTGTGCGCCTTTTGACAAATTAGGTGCACAATAGACCAGCCTAACCCTCTGTAGTTTGGTCTATATTGATGCGGGAATAGACAGCTTTGATAAATATCCCCCACTGTCTTATTCGAAAGTATCACACATGATAGGCTCAGATACACTGGTTCAGCAGACTGTATCACACAAGATAGGCTCAGATAGACTGGTGTATTAGATTGTATCACACATGATAGGCTCAGATACACTGGTTCAGCAGACTGCATCACACAAGATAGGCTCAGATACACTGGTGTATTAGATTGTATCACACATGATAAGCTCAGATACACTGGTTCAGCAGACTGTATCACACAAGATAGGCTCAGATAGACTGGTGTATTAGATTGTATCACACATGATAAGCTCAGATACACTGGTTCAGCAGACTGTATCACACAAGATAGGCTCAGATACACTGGTGTATTAGATTGTATCACACATGATAAGCTCAGATACACTGGTTCAGCAGACTGTATCACACAAGATAGGCTCAGATACACTGGTGTATTAGATTGTATCACACATCATAAGCTCAGATACACTGGTTCAGCAGACTGTATCACACAAGATAGGCTCAGATACACTGGTGTATTAGATTGTATCACACATGATAGTCTCAGATACACTGTCTTATTGTGGTGTCCCAGCACAGTCCCGTGGTTGAGGACTGACTCGGGCAGCCTGGCAGCACAGAGTGTTGGGCCCACTGGAGTTCCTTAGTATTATAAATTATGTGCATAGTGTAATATAAAATAATCTATTTTTCTTAAATTAATTTTGTTATTATTCTATGTATGTAAGTTTAATGTATTATTGAATTCCAAAATTTCATTAAATATTAGAAAATTTAGTATTTAAACTTTAAAGCTCTCTGCTTGTAAGGAAAATGGACATGCCAAATACATTATTTATTGATTCAAATATACAACATATCTGCTTTATGTTTGCATCATAAAGTTGACAGGTTTTTCCTTTTTGTAATTTTTTTACATTAGAGGGCTTCAAACTTTAGGAGCACTTTCCGATTTTTGCCGAAAATTTAAAAATCAGAATTTTAGTTTTGAAGTGAATTTGAGGGTATTTATGATAGAAAAAGCCCATAATGGACCCCATTATGGAAACTGCACCCCTCACAGTATTTAAAATGACATTCAGAAAGTTTGTTAACCCTTTAGGCGTTTCACAGGAATAGCAGCAAATTGAAGGAGAAAATTCAAAATCTTCATTTTTTACACTAACATGTTACATAGTTAGTACAGGCGAAAAAAAGACATATGTCCATCAAGTTCAACCAGGGAATTGAAGGGTAGGGGTGTGGCGCGATATTGGGGAAGGGATGGGATTTTATATTTCTTCATAAGCATTAATGCTATTTTGTTCCAGGAATGTATCTAATCCTGTTTTAAAGCTGTTAATTTTTCCTGCTGTGACCAGTTCCTGAGGTAGACCGTTCCATAAATTCACAGTTCTCATGGTAAAGAAGGCGTGTCGCCCCTTGAGACTAAACTTTTTCTTCTCTAGACGGAGGGAGTGCCCCCTCGTCCTTTGGGGGGGTTTAACCTGGAACAGTTTTTCTCCATATTTTTTGTATGGGCCATTAATATACTTATATACGTTTATCATATCCCCCCTTAAACGTCTCTTCTCAAGACTAAACAATTGTAACTCCTTTAATCACTCCTCATAGCTAAGATGTTCCATGCCCCATATTAGTTTAGTCGTGCGTCTCTGCACCCTTTCCAACTCCGCAGTGTCCCTTTTATGAACAGGCGACCAAAACTGAACAGCATATTCCAGGTGAGGCCGTACCAATGCTTTATAAAGGGGGAGTATTATGTCCCTGTCCCTTGAGTCCATGCCTCTTTTTATACATGACAATATCCTGCCGGCTTTGGAAGCAGCAGCCTGACATTGCATGCTATTCTGTAGTCTGTGATCTACAAGTACACCCAGATCCTTCTCTACCAGTGACTCTGCCAGTTTAATCCCCCCTAAGACATACAACGCATGCAGGTTATTAGTACCCAGATGCATAACTTTACATTTATCCACATTGAACCTCATTTGCCAAGTGGATGCCCAGACACTTAGTCTATCCAAGTCATCTTGTAACTTATGCACATCCTCTATAGACTGTACTGTGCTACAAAGCTTGGAGACCATTTTTTTTTTTCATTTTTACAAGGGGTTAAAGGAGAAAAAGACCCCCAAAAACTGTAACCAAATTTCTCTTGAGGAAGGAAATACCTCATATGCGGATGTAAATTACTCTGTGGGTACACTACAGGGCCCAGAAGAGAAGGAGCGACAATGGGATTTTGGAGAGCGAAAAAAAAACACCCACATGGCACACTATTTGGGAAACTACACCCCTCAAGGAACGTAACAAGGGGTACAGTGAGCCTTAAAACCCCACAGGTGTTTGACGAATTGTCGCTAAAGTTGAACGTGAAGATGAAAAATTTGATTTTTTTCACTAAAATGCTGGTGTTACCCCAAATTTTTCATCTTCACAAGGGGTAAAAGGAGAAAATGTCCCCCAAAATGTTTAACTCCTTTTCTCTCGAATAAGGATATACCTCATATGTGAATGAAAAGTACTGTGTGGGTGCACTACAGGGCCCAGAAGGGAAAAACTGACATCGGGATTCTGGAGAGGGAAATTTGCTGAAATGGTTTTTGGGGGGCATGTCGCATTTAGGAAGGGCCTATGGTGCCAGAACAGCAAAAGAAAAACCACATGGCATACTACTGTATTTGGGTGAGCTTTAACTCCTTGGGGACGGAGTCCATTATAACCCTAAGGACGGGAGCATTTTTTGCAATTCTGACCACTGTCACTTTAAGCATTAATAACTCTGAGATGCCTATACTTTTCATTCTGATTCCGAGATTGTTTTTTCATGACATATTCTACTTTATGTTAGTGGTAAATTTTTGACGATACTTGCATCATTTCTTGGTGAAAAATTCCAAAATTTGATGAAAAAATTGAAAATGTTGCATTTTTCTAACTTTGAAGCTCTCTGCTTGTAAGGAAAACAGACATTCCAAATAAATTATATATTGATTCACAAATACAATATGTCTACTTTATATTTGCATCATAAAGTTGACATGTTTTTACTTTTGGAAGACATCAGAGGGCTTCAAAGTTCAGAAGCAATTTTCACATTTTTCACAAAATTTTCAAAATCGGAATTTTTCAGGGACCAGTTCTGTTTTGAAGGGCCTTCATATTAGAAATACCCCATAAATTACCCCATTATAAAAAGTGCACCCCCCAAAGTATTCAAAATGATATTCAGTAAGTTTGTTAACCCTTTAAGTGTTTCACAGGAATAGCACCAAAGTGAAGGAGAAAATTCTAAATCTTAATTTTTTACACTCGCATGTTCTTGTAGACCCAGGGGTAAAAGGAGAAAAAGCCACCCAAAATTTGTAACCCAATTTCTTCTCTTGAATATGTGTATGTAAAGTGTTCGGCGGGTGCAGTAGAGGACTCAGAAGGGAAGGAGCGACAATGGGATTTTGGAGAGTGAATTTTGCTGAAATGGTTTTTGGGGGCATGTCACATTTAGGAAGCCCCTATGGTGCCAGAACAGCAAAAAATAAAAAAAAACACATGGCATACTATTTTGGAAACTAAACCCCTGAAGGCACCTAACAAGGGGTCCGGTGAGCCTTAACACCCCACAGGTTTTTGACAACTTTTCGTTAAATTCGGATGTGTAAATGAAAAAAAAAAAATATTTCACTAAAGTGCAGTTTTTTTCCCCAAATTTACAATTTCTACAAAGGGTAATGGGAGAAAAATCCCCCCAAAATTTGTAACGCAATTTCTCCCGAGTACGGAGATACCCCATATGTGGCCCTAAACTGTTGCCTTGAAATACGACAGGGAACTGAAGTGAGAGAGCTCCATGCACATTTGAGGCCTGAATAAGGAATTTGCAGTAGGGGTGGACGCGGTTACAAGGATGGGGCTTGTCTCCACCAAAACCCTACAGCAGTGTCTCCCACAGGGTACCTCCAGCTGTTGCAAGACTCCCAGCCTGCCAGGACAGTCAAAGGCTGTCCGGCAACACTGGGAGTTGTGGTTTTGCAACAGCTGGAAGCGCCGTTTAGGAAACACTGCCGTATGAGACGTTTTTCATTTTTATTGGGGGGGCGACGTGTAAGGGGGTGTATGTGTAGTGTTTTACTTTTTATTATTTGTTAGTGTAGTGTTTTTAGGGTACATTCAAACAGGCAGGGGTTTACAGTAAGTTTCCTTGAAGGAAACCCACTATAAACCTGCCCGTGTGAATGTACCCTGAACATTCACATGGGGGAGGGGGGGGCCCAAACCTTCAGCTGTGGCAAAATGACAACTCCCAGAATGCACTGACAGACCGTACATGCTGGGAGTTGTAGTTTTACAACAGCTGTAGGCACACTGGTGGGGAACCACTGAGTTAGAAAACAGACTCTAGCTCAGTGATTCCAACCCATGTGCCTCCAGCTGTTGCAAGACTACAACTCCCAGCATGTACGGTCTGTCAGTGCACTCTGGGAGTTGTAGTTTTGCAACAGCTGGAGGCACACGGGTTGGAATCACTGAGTTTGGAAACAGACTCTAGCTTAGTGTTTCCCAACTAGTGTGCCTACAGCTGTTGCAAAACTACAATTCCCAGCACGGCCAGACAGTCAGGGATGCTGGGCGTGTAGTTCTGCAATATTTGGCCCTTCAGATGTTGCATAACTACAACTTCAAGCATGCAGGAGTTGTAGTTATGTAACAACTGGGGAAGAACAGTTTGGAGACTGCTAAGTAGTGTCCTCCAAACTGTAGCCCTCCAGATGTTGCAAAACTACAACTCCAAGCATGCCCAGACTGTCCAGGCATGCTGGGAGTTGTAGTTCTGCAAAATCTGAAGGGCCAGATATTGCAGAACTACACGCCCAGCATCCCTGACTGTCTGGCCGTGCTGGGAATTGTAGTTTTGCAACATCTGGAGGGCTACAGTTTTGAGACCAACATATAGTGATCTCCAAACTGTGCCACTTCAGATGTTGCAAAACTACAACTCCCAGCATGCCCAGACAGTCAGTGCATGCTGAAAGTTGTAGTTTTGCAACATCTGGAGGACCACAGTTTAGAGACCACTACGCAGTGGTCTCCAAACTGTGACCCTCCAGATGTTGCAAAACTACAACTCCCAGCATGCCCAGACAGCCTTTGGCTGTGTGGGCATGCTGGGAGTTGTAGTTTTGCAGCTTTTAGAAGGCCACAGTGAAGATCACTTATCGCGATCTTCACTGCAGCCTTCTCTGCCGCACTTTACGGCCGCCGCTCTTCTTGCTTGCTCCGCTGCACCGGGATGCCGCCGATGCCGCCTCCGAAGATCCGGGTAAGCCGGACCATGCTCCCCACTCTCCGCCCGTGTTCCCCCGCTCTGTACCGACTTTCAATCGGTGGCCAGAGCGGGGGAAATGAACTCTAAATCCCCCCCCCCCCCCTGCCATTGGTGGTCAGCCTGACTGACCAATGGCAGGGGATAGGAGGGGGTGGCAACACTGCCACCTCGCTCCTATCCTTTAGGCTGGTCGTAGCTGTCTCTGACAGCTCCGATCAGTCTTATTTTCTGGGTGATCGGGTCACCAGTGACCCGATTTGCCCGGATTGCGGCAAATCACAGGTCTGAATTGACCTGCGATTTGCTGCGATTGCCGACATGGGGGGGTCTCAGGACCCCCCTAGGCATTGCCACGGGATGCCTGCTGATAGATATCAGCAGTCATCCCAGTCCGATCACCGCCCGGCGAGCGGCAGTGATCGGAAATGCCGAGGGCATATGGATACGCCCTCCGTCCTTAAGTGGACCCCCACATGTGACCCCATTTTGGAAACTACACCCCTCTCAGAATTTAATTAAGTATTTACACCCCACTGGCATTTGACAGAGCTTTGGAACAGTGGGCTGTGCAAATAAAAATTTATTTTTCATTTTCACGGACCACTGTTCCAAAAATCTGTCAGACACCTGTGGGGTGTAAATGCTCACTGCACCCCTCATTACATTTTGTGATTGGTGTAGTTTCCAAAATGGGGGTGTAGTTTCCAAAATTGGGTCACATGTGGTGGGGTCCACTGTTCTGGCACCATGGGGGCTTTGTAAACACACGTGACCTTCAATTCCAGACAAATTCTCTCTCCAAAAGCCCAGTGTCGCTCCTTCCCTTCTGAGCCCTGTAGTGCACCCGCAGAGCCCTTTACATCCACATATGGGGATTTTCCTTACTCAGCAGAAATAGGGTTACAAATTTTAGGGGGCTTTTTCCTATTTTTGCCTTGAGAAAATGAAAAATTTAGGGTAACACCAATATTTTTGTGAAAATAATTTTTCACTTTTCATTTTCACATCCATCTTTAACAAAAATTTGTCAAAGACCTGTGGGGTGTTAAGGCTCACTATACCCCTTGTTACATTCAGTGAGGGGTGTAGTTTCCAAAATGGGGTCACATGTGAGTATTTATTTTTAATTTATTTCAGAACCACTGTAAAATCAGCCACCACTGTGCAAATCACCAATTTAGGCCTCAAATGTACATAGTGCGCTCTCACTCCTGAGCCTTGTTATGCGACCGCAGAGCATTTTACGCCCACATATGGGGTATTTCCGTACTCAAGAGAAATTGTGTTACAAATTTTGGAGGTCTTTTTTTCCTTTTACCTCTTGTGAAAAGTATGGGGCAACACCAGCATGTTAGTGAGAAAAAATTTTTTTTTTACACTAACAGGCTGGTGTAGACCCCAATTTTACCTTTTCATAAGAGGTAAAAGGAAAAAAAGCCCCCCAAAATTTGTAACGCAAATACTCCCGAGTACGGAAATACCCCATATGTGGCCCTAAACTGTTTCCTTGAAATACAACAGGGCTCCGAAGTGAGAGAGCGCCATACGCATTTGAAGCCTACATTAGGGATTTGCATAGGGGTGGACTCGGATGCAAGGCTTGCAATTGCCTTCACTATCAAAAATATTCTATGCCAGTGATTCCCAAACAGGGGGCCTCCAGCTGTTGCTAAACTCCCAGCATGCCTGGACATTCAGTAGCTGTCCAGCAATGCTGGGAGTTGTTATTTTGCAACAGCTGGAGGCTCTGTTTTGGAAACACTGCTGTACGAGACGTTTTTCATTTTTATTGGAGGAGGGGGAGGGGCAGTGTAAGGGTTTATGTATGGGTAGTGTTTTACCCTTTATTTTGTGTTAGTGTCGTGTAGTGTTTTTAGGGTACAATCGCGGGGGTTTCCCACTAGGAGTTTGAGCTTCAGTGGAAAATTTGCCGCAGCTCAAACAAGAAGCAGGAAACTCACTGTAAACCCCCGCCCGTGTGAATGTATCCTGTACATTCACATGGGGGGCAAACTTTCAGCTGTTGCAAAACTACAACTCCCAGCATGCACTGACTGACCGTGCATTCTGGGAGTTTTAGTTTTGCAACAGCTGAAGGCACACTGGTTGGAAAACTTTGTTAGGTTCTGTTACCTAACTCTGTATTTTTCATACAGTATGCCTCCAGCTGTTGCAAAACTACAACTCCCAGCAAGTACTGATCGCCAAAGGGCATGCTGGGAGTTGTAGTTATGCAAGATTCAGAGGACCACAGTGTAGAGACCACCGCACAGTGATCTCCAAACTGTGGCCCTCCAGATGTTGCAAAACTACAAATCCCAGCATGCCCAGACAGCAAACTGCTGTGTGGGCATGCTGGGAGTTGTAGTTTTGCAAGATCTAGAGGGCCATAGTTTAGAGACTACTTCACAGTGGTCTCTAAACTGTAGCCCTCCAGATGTTGTAAAGCTACAAATCCCAGCAGGACCAAACAGCAAATGGGTGTCTGGGAATGCTGGGAGTTGTAGTTTTGCAAGACCTGGAGGGCTATAGTTTATAGACCACTGTTTATAGACTCACCGCGTCAGTTGCAGGATCACCGCCACTGCTGCACGCATAGGAGGATCGTCGCCCGCCGCTAATCGCCGCCCGCTATAGGTAAGGGACCGCCGCTCCCTGCACAGTTCCCCCTCTCTGCCTGGACTACCGTTGGTGGGCAGAGCGGGGAACCAAACTTTAACCCCACCCCGATCTGCTATTGGTCAGTAGCGGGGATAGGAGGGGTGGCACCCCTGCTACCTCACTCCTATCCCTTCAAGGTGATCAGGGCTGTCTTCAGACCGGCGATCTGCTGCGATTCCAGGTCATACAGGTTTCCGGTGACCCGTATGACCTGGAATCGCCACAGATCGTCGGTCAATTCAGGCCGGCGATTTGCGGTGATCGTCGACATGGGGGGGGTCTCCGGAATGTTCCAGCCATACGGAAGTCATGTGGGAACATACATTTCCACTTGATTTGCATGGGACTTTAAACAAAAACCCCGACCCTCACAAATGGGGATAGTTAAGGGTTGAATTAACTATCCTATATTTTAAGTGGGCATATAAGTAACATGTGACCAAGTATTATCGAAATATCTCCAGCCGTTTGGAAGTTATGCAGTAACATATATTTCCCATAGATTTGTATGGGACTTTAAACAAAAACCCTGACCCTGGCAAATGGGGGTAAGTAAGGGTTAAATTGCCTATCCTATGTTTGTTGCTGACATATAAGTTACATGTGTGCCAAGTTTTATGTTAATATCTTTAGCCGTTTGGACGTGATGCTGAAACATATACTCACACACACACACATATTGAGTTTTATATATATAGATTAATACATTGACAACAAGCCAATGTGTTCATGTGTTTCACAGATTGGCAGTGTCCTCCCTGCTACATTGTATCATATAGCAAACATTTAGACTGGAATGTTCCTGACACTGTAACAAGAATATGTTTTTGATTGTGTAACATTGCAATGATCCCATGGGCTGGAGAGATCATCGGCCATCTTTAATATTGTCACATGACTTTGGTACTGCAGAGTCTGGTCCCACAGATACCTAATACCAGTTCAGGTTAAACATGACCCCCTGCTACCCCTACTCCATGGACACATGACACAAGCGAGAGGGTTGGATAAGAATGACCACAGCAGACAAGTTTATTAAAACATTATAGAAAACTAGGGACTACAATCTGGTGAACCATAATACCAAAAAAATCACCAATATTTTCTGCCAAAAAAAGGGGTCCCCACCCTTATCCTCAGTCATCCGGCCTCTGCCTAGGCCTGTGGCCCTCCATGATAATCATTTCTCTGTGATTTCACACAGGGCCCCAGGGTCATTCACTTTCCTTTCTTTTTTTTTTTTTCGCCCAGACTATCAAGATGATTTCTTCCAGCCACGACTCGTCTCTGGAGAACCTGACGGACAAACATTTCGTACTTTTCAAGCACCTATTGTGCCCTAAACAGTAGTAATGCTCTCCTTGATGTCCCACACAGTAAAATGGATAGATAAGTGGGTTAGGGAAGAGTAGGTAGGTCCATCTCATAGATAGTTGCCTCCTGTAGATAGGTCGCAATGTAGATAGCTGCATGCTATAGGTAGTTTCCCTTGTAGATAGGTACCTCCTGTAGATGGTTTCCCTCTGTAGGTAATAGCCCTCTGTAGGTAAGAGCCCCTGTATATAGTAGTCACCAGTAGATTATTTTTCTCCGTAGATAGACCCCCAGTAGATAGCTGCCCCTTGTAGATAGATCCTCTGTAGGTGGTTTCCTCCTATAGGTAGACCCCTGTAGGTACCTTTAGGTAATTGTCCACTTTCCATGATAAATAAATTAAATATATTTAAAAAAATACAGGAAAGTATGACCTCAAAAGTAGAGACAGAAAGATTCATTGCCAAAGAGTGTAAAACTAACCCCAAAATGTTCTTTAACTATATAAATAACAAAAGGTTAAAAATAAAAGTGTTGGTCTTTTAAAAATTATGTGGACGAAATTATAGAAGGGGATCAGGAAAAAGCTCATATATTAAACAAATTCTTCTCCACTGTATTCACCGAGGAAAATGAAATGCCAGGTGAAATACAGTTTGATAAGGTAAACTCCCCAGTACAGGTCAACTGTCTAACCCAGAAAGAAGTACAGGTCACCTGTCTAACCCAGGAAGAAGTACAGTGCCGCCTACTAAAAATCAAAACAGACAAATCACCAGGTCCAGGTGGCATTCACAGACAGACCCCTATTTTTAATATTCAGGGACTCTATAGTAACAGGGACTGTTCCCCAGGACTGGCGCATAGCAAATGTGGTGCCAATATTTAAAAAGGGGTCAAAAGGTGACTCCAGAAATTATAGACCTGTTAGTTTAACCTCCGTTGTATGTAAATTTTTTAGGGTTTTCTAAGAGATGCTATTTTGGATTATCTTGATAAAAATAAATGTATGACTACATATCAGCATGGCTTTATGAGGGATCGGTCCTGTCAAACTAACCTGATCAGCTTTTATGAGGAGGTGAGCTCCAGACTGGACCAAGGGCAATGGCTGGATGTCGTATATCTGGACTTTTCCAAAGCATTTGATACGGTGCCACATAAAAGCCTGGTGCACAAAATGAGAAGGATTGGGCTGGGGGGGGGGGAATGTGTGTAAGTGGGTAAGTAACTGGCTCAGTGAAAGGAAACAGAGGGTGGTTATAAATGGTACTTATTCTGATTGGGTGACTGTTACTAGTGGGGCACCACAGGGGCCAGTTATTCATTAACCTCTTGGGGACGAAGGGCGTACAGGTACGCCCCTTGCTCCCTGGTACTTAAGGACCAAGGCATACCTAAATCATTCAGCAGGCATCCCGTGCGAATGCCTGGGGGAGTCCTGACACCCCCCATGTCGGCGATCACTGCAAATCGCCAATCAATTCAGATCGGCGACTTGCGGCTATTCCGGGCTGATGATGTCTCTGATGACCCGATAGCCCGGAAAAAATGAATGATCGAAGCTGTCAGAGACAGCCCCGATCATCCTAGAGGATAGGAGCGAGGTGGCAGGGTGCCACCTCTTCCTATCCCCTGCGATTGGCCGATCGGCGGCTGTTCGGCGAATCGCAGGGCAGGGGCGGGGGGAACGTTCCTTTCCCCCGCTCTGCCCTCCCCTGGATGTCGGGGCAGAGCGGGGGAAAGATGGCAGCGAGGTGCGGGGGCCGTGGATGCGGCGGGGACCGTCGGCCATTACCCGTGGACTGTCGGCCGTTACCTAGGGACCGGCGGCAGTCACACGGGGACCAGGAATGGCAGCAGGCAAGTGGTGCGGAAGCAGTGTCAGATGCTGCAGTGAAGATCGCCTTGATCTTCACTGCAGCTTCTAGGAGTTTCAAAACTACAACTCCCAGCATGCCCAGACAGCCTTTGGCTGTCTGGGCATGCTGGGAGATGTAGTTTTGCAACATCTGGAGGGCCACAGTTTGGAGACCACTGTGCAGTGGTCTCCAAACTGTGTCCTTCCAGATTTTGCAAAACTACAACTCTCAGCATGCCCAGACAGTCCAGGCATACTGGGAATCGTAGTTCTGTAACATCTGGCCCTTCAGATGTTGCAGAACTACAACTCCCAGCATGACTGGACAGTCTCAGCATGCTGGCAGCTGTAGTTTTGCAACATCTGTAAGGGCACAGTTTGGAGACCACTATACAGTAGTGTCCAAACTGTAGCGCTCTAGATGTCAATTCAAAGCATGCCGAGACTGTCTAAGCAGGCTGGGAGTTGTAGTTCAGCAACATTTGGTCCTTCAGATGTTGCCGAACTACAGCTCCCAGCATGCCTGGGTAATCTGGGCATGCTTGGAGTTGAAGTTTTCTCCTCCAGTTGTTGCATAACTACAACTCCCAACATGTCCTTCGGCTGTCTGGGCATGCTGGAAGTTGTGGTATTGCAACAACTGGAGCCACACTGGTTGGGAAACATTGTATTTTTCCTAACTCAGTGTTTTCTGTTGCAAAACTATAACTCCCAGCTTGCACTGACAGACCATGCATGCTGGGAGTTGTAGTTTTGCAACACCTGGAGGCACACGAGTTGGGAAACACTGAGTTAGGAAACAGACAGTGGTGTTACCTAACTCAGTGTTTCCCAATCCCAACCATTGTGCCTCCAGCTGTTGCATAACTACAACTCCCAGCATGCACGGTCTGTCTGTGCATGCTGGGAGTTGTAGTTTTGTCCCACCCCCTCCCCCACGTATTCACAGGGTACATTCACACGGGCGGGGGTTTACAGCAAGTTTCCCGCTTCAAGTTTGAGATGTGACAAATTTTCCGCTGCAGCTGCAGAAACACACTGTAAACCTCTGCCAGTGTGAATGTACCCTAAAAACACTACACTAACCCTAAATAAAGAGCAAATCACTACATATACACTACACCCTTACACTGTGCCCCCCTCCGAATAAAAATAAAAAACTTCTTGTATCTCAGTTTTTCCAAAACGGAGCCTCCAGCTGGTGCAAAATAACAACTCCCAGTATTGCCGGACAGCCATTGACTGTCCAGGCATGTTGGGATTTTTGCAACAGCTTGAGGCACCCTGTTTGGGGAAAACTGACATACAGTATTTTTAGTGGAGGAGGCAAGTGAAATGCTTGCATCCGGGTACACCCCTATGAAAATCCCTAATTTAGGCCTCAGATGCGCATGACGCTCTCTCACTTCAGAGCCCTGTCGTATTTCAAGGCAACAGTTTAGGGCCACATATGGGGTATCTAAGTACTCAGGAGAAATTGCGCTGCAAATTTTTGGTGGCTTTTTGTCCTTTTACCCCTTACGAAAATGTAAAGTTGGGGTCTACACCAGCATGTTAGTGTAATTTTTTTTTCTTTTTTACACCAACATGCTGGTGTTGCCCCATACTTTTCATTTTTACAAGAGGTAAATGGGAAAAAAAGACCCCCAAAATTAGTAATTTAGAAATACCCCATATGTGGGCGTAAAATGCTCTGTGGGCGCACAACAAGGCTCAGGAGTGAGAGAGCACACTCTGTACATTTGAGGCCTAAACTGGTGATTTGCACAGGGGTGGCTGATTTTACAGCGGTTCTGACATAAACGCAAAAAAATAAACACTCACATGTGACCCCATTTCAGGAAACTACCCCCCTCACGGAACGTAACAAGGGGTATAGTGAGCAATTACACCCCACAGGTGTCTGACAAATTTTTGGAACAATGGTCCATGAAAATGAAGAATAAAATTTTTCATTTGGATAGCCCACTGTTACAAAGAACTGTCAAACGCCAGTGGGGTATAAATGCTCACTGAACCCCTTCTTATGTTCCTTGAGGGGTGTAGTTTTCCAAATGGTATGCCATGTGGGGTGTTTTTCGCTGTTCTGGCACCATGGGGGCTTCCTAAATGCGACATGCCCCCCAAAAACCATTTCAGCAAAATTTGCTTTCCAAAAGCCCAATGTCGCTCCTTCCCTTCTGGGCCCTCTAATGCACCAGCAGATCACTTTACATCCACATATGATATATTTCCTTACTCGAGAGAAATGGGGTTTCAAATTTTGGGGGACATTTTCACCAATTACCCCTTGTGAAAATGAAAAATTTGGGGTAACAAGCATTTTAGTAAAAAAAAAATGTTTTCATTTTCACGTCCAACTTCAACGCAAGGTCGTCAAACACCTGTGGGGTGTTAAGGCTCACTGTACCCCTTGTTATTTTCCTTGAGGGGTGTAGTTTCCCAAATAGTGTGCCATGTGGGGTGTTTTTCGCTGTTCTGGCACCATGGGGGCTTCCTAAATGAGACATGCCCTGCAAAAACCATTTCAGCAAAATTCACTCTTTAAAATCCCATTGTCGCTCCTTCTCTTCTGAGCCCTCTAGTGCGCCCACAAAGCACTTTAAATCCACATATGAGGTATTTCCTTACTCGACAGAAATTGTGTTACAAATTTTGGGGGGCTTTTTCTCCTTTTACCCCTTGTAAAAATAAAAAAATATGGGTCTACAAGAACATGTTAGTGTAAAAGATGCAGATTTAGATTTTTCTCCTCCACTTTGCTGCTATTCTTGTGAAACACCTAAAGGGTTAACAAATTTTCGGAATGTCATTTTGAATACTTTGAGGGGTGTAGTTTCCATAATGGGGACATTTATGGGGTATTTCTCACAGAAAGGTCCCTCAAATCCACTTCAAACTTAACTGGTCCATGAAAAATTCAGATTTTGAAATTTTCGTGAACATTTTGAAAATTGCTGCTAAACTTTGAAGCCCTCTAATGTCTTCAAAAAGTAAAAACATGTCAACTTCATGATGTCAACATAAAGTAGACATTTTGTATTTGTTCATCAATATATAATTTATTTGGAATATCCAGTTTCCTTACAAGCAGAGAATTTTCCAAATTCTCATGAAATTTGGGGATTTTTCACCAAAAAAGGATGCAAATAAGGACACAAATTTACCACTATGTTAAAGTAGAATATGTCACGAAAAAACATTCTCGGAATCAGAATGAAAGGTAAAAGCATTCCAGAGTTATTAATGCTTAAAGTAACAGTGGTTAGAATTGCAAAAAATGCTCTGGTCCTTAGGGTCAAAATGGGCTCGGTCCCCAAGGGGTTAATGACCTTGTAGAGGGGTTGAAAGGTAAAGTAGCAATCTTTGCAGATAATATTAAACTCTGTAAAGTGGTCAACACAATAGAGGACAGTGCACTGTTATAAATGGATCTGGATAGGTTGGAGGTTTAGGGCTGGGAAGTGGCAAATGAGGTTCAACACTGATAAATGTAAGGTAATGCGCATGGGGAAGAAAAATCTGGGCCTGGGATTATATATTAAATGGGAGAACACTTGGGACGACTGACATGGAAAAGGACTCAGGAGTCTTAGTTAACAGCAAATTTAGCTGTAGTGACCAGTGTCGGGCAGCTGCTACCAAGGCAAATAAAATCATTGGGTGCATCAATAGGGGCATAGATGCCCACGACAAGGAAATAATTCTACCACTGTATAAATCACTAGTCAGACAACACATAGAATACTGTGTACAGTACAGTACTGGGCACCAGTGTACAAGAAAGATATAGTGGAGCTGGAGAGGGTTCAAAGACGGGCAACCAGGGTAATACGGGGAATGGGAAGACTACAGTACCCAGAAAGATTATCAGAATTAGGGATATTTAGTTTAGAAAAAAAGAAGGCTTAGGGGAGACCTAATAACTATGTATAAATATATCAGGGGGCAGGACAGAGATCTCTCCCATTATCTATTTATACCCAGGACTGTATCTATAACAAGGGGGCATCCTCTATGTCTAGAGGAAAGAAAGTTTCTACACCAGCACAGACGGGGGTTCTTTACTGTAAGAGCAGTGAGACTATGGAATTCTCTCCCGGAGGAGGTGGTCATGGTGAACTCGGTAAAAGAGTTAGAAAGGGGTCTGGATGTATTTTTGGAGAATAATAACATTACAGGTTATGGATTATAGATTTATAGGGACAGAGCGTTGATCCAGGGATTTATTCTGATGCCATATTTGGAGTCGGGAAGGAATTTTTACCTCTAGTATGAGTTTTTTTTTTGCCTTCCTCTGGATCAACTCAGTAGGGACTCATTAGGGATATAGGTTGAACTCGATGGACTCTGGTCTTTTTTCAACCTTATTAACTATGTTACTATGACCTCTTTACTTCCTCCTGCACTCTGCAGGCACATGATGCCATCACTCATCTGTGCTGCAACGCAGAGGAAGAGATGCTTTGCCTCTTGTGGCAGCTAGCAAGATGTTGAGTGGCTGCCACAAGAGTTATTAACAGGAGAAGGAGCCAATGGCTCTTCGCTCTGTCAAATTCTCAATAGAGCGCCAAACCAACCATCATCAAAGGTTGGTCTTGGCACTGAGACCAGTTGCGATCTAAACTTTTTACATGTCTTGACCACAAAGAACAGTAGGAAGCATAGTGCTAGCACCCAAAAAAATATAGTGTATATACCCCGTTGTACTCCTATTTGCTCTAATCTGAATTGTGATTACAGGGACAGGGATGGCAATTCACCAGTATAAATAACATTGTGCTATGAGATGTGATGAGCTGTACTACAAAACACAATAGTCCACTGCTACTAGACATAAATTATACATCCGCATTGGCTGTATCCTGAACAAACTGCAAAATGTTGGTTTTATACATAGTTCCTATTATTAGACTCCTGGAGCGCTGTTTATACTCAGTCCAGGAACAGGAAGTTATTGAAGAGGAAAATCTCACATCCAGCAATAAAACACAAGACCAATGAGAAGCAACATAAAATCCTAATAAATAGTGTGCAAAATACTGCTGAAATTAAAGGAAGAATGTACATGTAGGGGGAAATTATTATAGTAGTTATATTCTTGTATACAGGAGGCAGTATTATAGTAGTTATATTCTTGTATATAGGAGCAGTATTATAGTAGTTATATTCTTGTATATAGGAGGCAGTATTATAGTAGTTATATTCTTGTACACAGGAGCAGCATTATAGTAGTTATATTCTTGTACATAGGAGCAGTATTATAGTAGTTATATTATTGTACATATAGTATTATAGTAGTTATATTCTTGTATATAGGAGCAGTATTATAGTAGTTATATTCTTGTATATAGGAGGCAGTATTATAGTAGTTATATTCTTGTACATAGGAGCAGTATTATAGTAGTTATATTCTTGTACACAGGAGCAGTATTATAGTAGTTATATTCTTGTACACAGGAGCAGTATTATAGTAGTTATATTCTTGTATATAGGAGCAGTATTATAGTAGTTATATTCTTGTACATAGGGGGCAGTATTATAGTAGTAACATTCTTGTACATAAGGACAGTTTTATAGAGGTTATATTCTTGTACATAGGGGGTAGTATTATAGTAGGTATATTCCTATACATAAAGGCAATATTATAGTACTGTAGTTATGTTCTTGTACACAGGGCGCAGTATTTTATAGTAGTTATATTCATGTACATAGGGGACAGTATTATTGAAATTACATTCTTGTACACAGGGGGCAGTATTTTATAGTAGTTATATTCATGTACATAGGGGACAGTATTATTGATATTATATTCTTGTACATAGGAGGCAGTATTATAGTAGTTATATTCTTATACATAGGGGGCAGTATTATAGTAGTTATCCAGCAATGAAAGAATTAAGGGTGTCACCCTACAAGAAGATTATCGTGACATTGCTGGATACCATTGGACTGTCTTATTTGGGTATTGGAACCCCGGGTGTGTTTGTGTGGATACCATTTCTAGGCTGCTGCATTGCCTGTTTGTGATACCCTTGCTTGCTCTGGTTGAGAGAACTTTGTGTACTGTTGGAAGTGAGGGGTAGTGGTCAGGGGCGTAGCTAGAAACCCCAGGGCCCCGGTGCGAAAAATTGCCTTGGGCCCCCCTACCACCTGAGGACCCACTTCCCCAATCCCAGACGACCCCTTACTTAGCCGCACAAAGAAATCAGTGACTACAGCACTGATGGGACACTGTCAGGAGAATACAGAACAATATAAGTGACTAACAGACAGGGCCAGACAGACAAAACAGGCATTGAACAATAAGCAGCCCATTTTTCTGGAAGGGGTCCAACTACTGGGACCCCCCACCAATCACCTTGGTTCCAGTTGCTCTCCAGCTGTTATAAAGCTATAACTCCCATCATGTCTGGAGAACCTTAGGCATTATAGTAGTTTTGCAACAGCTGGAGAGCCACAGATTAGGGTATAGCATCACCCATCATCACTGCAGAACTTACAAGTGATTACAGCTATGATGGGACAGTCAGGAGAATACACAATGATATCAGTGACCTGAGTGATGTCTTCCCTGTTGTCTTTTCTTTTCTTCTTCATCTGGTCCAGACGTCAGGACTTCTTCCAGCTCCATCTTCTCTGCAGAGTCTGACACCCGGACATCATTGGTTCTCACTTTGTCAGTAGAGAATAATCATGGAACAGTCAGGAGATACAATAATCATTATTATTCTGCTAAATACTGTACCCCCTGAATATAATACTGCCACACACTGTATCCCCCTCTGTACCTCCTGCATATAATACTGCCACCCACTGTCCCCCCTGAATATAATACTGCCACACACTGTACCCCTAAATAAAAAAAACTTCCACACACTGTACCCTCTGAATATAATACTGCCACACACTGTATCCCCTGAATATAATACTGCCACCTACTGTACCTGCTGAATATAATAATGCCACACACTGTACCCCTGCATATAATACTGCCACACACTGTACCCCTGAATATAATACTGCCACCTACTGTACCCCTAAATATAATACTTCCACACACTGTACCCTCTGAATATAACACTGCCACACACTGTATCCCCTGAATATAATACTGCCACCTTCTGTACCCCCTGAATATAATATTGCCACCTACTGTACCCCTGAATATAATACTTCCACCCACTATACCCCCTGCATATAATACTGCCACACACTGTACACCAGGGGTCCTCAAACTTTTTAAACGGGGGCCAGTTCACGGTCCCTCAGACCGTTGGACGGCCGGACTCTAGATAACAAAACATGAACAATATCTTATTAGTGGACTACCACTTTAAGTACGCAGCACAGTTCCCCCCACATTAGGTTGTAGTTCCCACACATTAGGGTTGGCAGTACAGTTCCCCCACAATAGGTGCCGTACAATTCCCCCACATTAGGTGCAGTACAGTTCCCCCACAATAGGTGCAGTACAGTTCTCCCCACATTAGGTGCAGTATAGTTCTCCCTACATTAGGTGCAGTATAGTTCTCCCCACATTAGGTGCAGTATAGTTCTCCCCACATTAGGTGCAGTATAGTTCTCCCCACATTAGGTGCAGTACCCCCTGAATATAATACTGCCACACACTGTACCCCCTGAATATAATACTGCCTCCTACTGTACCCCCTGAATATTATATTGCCACCTACTGTACCCCTGAATATAATACTTCCACACACTGTATCCCATGCATTAAATACTGCCACCTACTGTACCCCCTGAATATAATACTTCCACCTACTGTACCCCCTGAATATAATACTGCCTCCTACTGTACCCCCTGAATATAATACTTCCACCCACTGTACCCCCCTGAATATAATACTGCCACCCACTGTACCCCCTGAATATAATACTGCCACCCACTGTACCCCCTAAATATAATACTGCCAACTACTGTACCCCCTGAATATAATACTGCCTCCTACTGTATCCCCTGAATATAATACTGACACATACAGTACATACACACACATCATACACACATATCATACATACACCCGCTGCCTCCAGATCCCCCCACAGAATACATCTCCACACATCATACATGCATCTTGTTTACACACATCTATCATTCATACACACATCATTCATACATCATACATACAGTACATACACACACATCGGGGGAGATTTATCAAAACCTGTCCAGAGGAAAAGTTCCTGAGTTGCCCATAGCAACTAATCAGATCACTTATTTCATTTTTAACAAGGTCTCTGCAAAATGAAAGAAGGGATCTGATTGGTTGCTATGGGCAACTCAGCAACTTTTCCTCTGGACAGGTTTTGATAAATCTCCCCCATCATTCATACATCATACATACAGTACATACACACACATCATTCATACATCATACATACAGTACATGCACACACATCAGCAAAATCTGCTGAAGCAAATCGGCACCAAACATATGCACATGTGAATGCACCCTTAGGGTAGGGTCACATGTAACAGATCAATAGTGTATGTTACTCTGCTGATCCGTCAATGACTTGACCCTATAGTGTGCCTCCAGCTGTTTTCCCCCAGCAATCTGCTGTTACACGATGTCTCAGAATACACTGCATGTGCCCACGGTGACTCGCAGGTCCCTGTGTGGCTGCTTGTTAGTGGCAGATTGTTGTTGTGAGCAGCACAGAGGGGAGAAAACAGCAGGAGGCACTCTATAGAGCCAAGTCATCGGCAGATCCGCAGCGTAAAATACGCTGCGGATCTATTACATGTAACCCTACCCTAATGTTAATCTGTACAGGATGATTTATGATAAGAGAGGTTTCCACAATATATAATTTTTTTCTCTAACTTAAAGGAGTACTCCAGGATGCAAACATTTTCATTCAGACTGCCGGCGGTAAAATAATAAATATATATACGCACCAGGGGAGCGGCCTCCGCCGCGATCCTTTTCCTTGTTGCCGGTGGTCGGTCAGTAACCCTGCCGCTCAGCCTATCGCCGGCCAAGGCAGGACTTTGCTGCGGATGGTGATTGTCAGTATGCCTCACCAACCACCGGCAACCAGGAAAAGGATCGCGGCGGAGGCACCTGGGGAGCGACAGCAGGCATGTATATTTATTATTTTACTGCCGGCAGTCTGAATGAAAATTTTTGCATCCTGGATTTCTCCTTTAAGATGTTTACTGTGAGCCAGTGTTTTCTAACCATGGCACCTCCAGCTGTTGCAAAACTACAATTCCCAGCATGCCCAGACCTAGGCTGTCCAGGCATGCTGAGAGTTTTAGTTTTACAACAGCTGGAGGCACCATGGTTGGAAAACACTGGCTTCCGAGGTCAGAGGATGTCACTATGCGCAACTATTATGAAGCGAGCGCAGGAGTTCCTGCGCTAACTTCATAGCCATGCTGTAAATGAACGGCGCTTCATGCTCCTTTTTCTAACAGCACCCCTGTCCTCCTCCATGCTCCTTTTCTTACCCCCGTCCTCCTCCATGCTCCTTTTTCCAACACCCTACCCTTCTCCATTCTCCTTTTTCAGGGGGGGTATTGGAAAAGGAGGTCAGAGGGGGGCTTATTCGTGCTCCTCCTCCCCCCCCCCCCCCTTGTCCTGCTCCTTGTTCCTTTTCCAACCCCCCCCCCAATCTGTCCTCCATGTTCCTTCCACCCCTGTCATACTCCATGCCAGTGTTTCCCAAACAGGGTGCCTCCAGCTGTGGCCAAACTAAAACTCCCAGCATGTCCAGACAGCCTTTGGCTGTCCAGGCACGCTGGGAGTTGTAGTTTGGCCACAGCTGAAGGCACCCTGGTAGGGAAACACTGCTCCATGCTCTTCTAGCCAGCAAACCCTCCCCCGCCACTCTCACCTCTGACCCTCCGTTATTCTTTTCCAGCCTCGTCCTCCTCCTTGCCTTGCAGAGAGGATGCAGCATCTCTAGGCGGTGGCGGTATGTCCTCGTCCTCCTGCGCAGCTGGGGCAGGGACCGTGACGTCAGGTGCGTGCTTCCGACGTCTGCTGCTCTTAAAGCGGCAGTGTCCCTTCCCCCACCCAACTTTACTTGGGGCCGGGGGACCGGACTAAATGAGGCCCCCCTTCAGCACCACCAAAGAAGGGGGTCTCCCGGGGAGCAGAACTGCCAGGGAGTTTTTTTTTTGTGTGTAAATATAGCAAGGGGGGCCCTGCGACCATTGCGACCTCTATAGCTACGCCACTGGTACTGGTGCCAACTGCTTCAACTTTTCTATTATTATTATAGTAGTTATATTCTTGTACATAGGGGCAGTATTATTGTAATTATATACTTGTACATAGGAAGCAGTATTATAGCACTTTTTACAGAGATCAGTATAATACTAGTTATATATCAGACAGGAGGCTCATATCTTGCATTAAACCTTTCTTTTTAATGCCCATAGCAGAAATTTACAGAGAATTTACTTCATAACATTAGAAAAATTTATTAAAACTACAACTCCCAGCAGCCCCTGGAATCCCCTCCCGTGGGGCGGAGACCCTATATAAGGGGCTGGCTGGATCTCCTCTTTCTTTCTTTCTTTCTTTCTGCTCATGGCAGCTAGTTAAGTATAACAATTTTTATCTTCATTGTTTTTCATATAGATTTCCTTTATTGTTCTTTCATTGTACCAGGTTACTGGTGTGTGGGGACCCTTTCATGTTTCCCTATTTCTCCAGTTGTCCTGGTTTTGTTTTTCCAACTCATTCTATATATATTTCTATATACTCTACCTATTTATATATACTGTCCTATATTTTCTATTAATTGTATTTCAGTGTTATTATTATTATCTTCCTTTTCGGTCTCTACATTCCCCCTTTGTGTTTTCACTGTTCCCGGTTCTGTTACTCCGGGTCCTCTCTCCTGTCAGGCGCCATTTTACCCTACTTTCGCGCCGTCTTCTTCGGCTTATTTTCGCCGCTCTCGTCCTTTTCGCGGGCTCTGCAACGTTCGGGGGGCGTGTCCGAGTGATGCGTCCCTTGCGACGCGCCTCCGCTGAGTCCGCGCGTCCTATCACAGAAGTTCTAGCCGTAGTCTCACGAGACTACGGCTGTGAGCTCTGCTTGCTGGGATCCTCCTCCTCTCACCGTCGCCAGTGTTGGGCGAGCGGTGAGAGGAGCGCCAGCATTTAGGTATAGATCCCAGTGAGTTATCTAAGATAGTTTATTGCTAAATTATTACTGTCAGTTAGGCTACTTGTAGCTTCCCCTTATTCATACTGACATCTATAAGATGGCTGGAGATAATTCTACTCCATTTTCTACCCATGTTAATGAGGCTATTGATATTGAAGCCTCTCAAATAATGTCCGCTTCCCAGATTCAGGACTTGATTACTAAGTCCATTCAGGCAGCTCTGGCTGCTAATGTACGTTCTGACCCCTCTTTACCCTCTACCTCTACTGAGCCAGTTAAGGGTAAAGTTTACAATGTGCCCCAGGCAGGACCCGAACCGGCCTGCCGCACCCCGCATCTCAGTGACCTCCCTCGACCCTTGGGCCCCAAGGAGAATATTAAAAAAGGGCTGAAGTCCGCCAGGCGTATAAAACTGGACTCATACAACATGTCTAACGACGAGTCATCCGGCGAGTCAGACACGGCTCAAGCCACGGACTCTGACTCTGATAATGAAGATGCTGGGTTTCAGGCTGACTGTCATGATGCCGAACCTGAAGTGTCCAGTGAGGCGATTTTAGACGCTCAAGGACAACCACTCTTCAATCCTGATGAGATCATACATCCTCGCTCAGGTGACTGGGCGCCACTACCACACGTAGCTCAGTACATAGAGCATTGGACTAGACGGTCACTAGACCGCACAAATAGGAACAAACTCAGGGCGGAATGCCCTAGGCACTATGTGGCCAAGAAGGTGGCGGTCACCCCAGAGAGAGACCCGGTCCTCCTTAAGTACCTGACCCGGGCTGGCAAATATTCCAAGAAGGGCATTGAACGGTCCTTCAAATTAATACAGGATCGCATACTAGATCTGCTTGGACCGCTCACAAAGATTCTTAATTTATCTGAACAAGCAGCCTCAGCTGACCAACCGGTAGACTTGTCACAACTTAGAGGTTGGGCCCAGCGTGCGATATGCATGCTAGGCAGCGCAAACACGGCGTGCTCTACCGAACGTCGCCGTTCGATTTTAATGAAGCTGGAACCCCAGCTCAGTCATTTAGCGGAGAATGAGCCCGGACCCTCCGCGGAAGGTCTCCTCTTCGGAGAAGATCTCATTAAGAACATTAATAAGGTGGTCAGCCTATTTTCCAGTCTAGATAAGGCGCAGACCTCACTAAAGAAAACGGGCCAAACTACCAAGGTTTTTGGCAAGGCCGGTAGAGGCAGGGGCCAATCTGCCGGCCGCTCAATCCCCTATAGGCCCTATGTTAGAGCTGCGCACCAACAGTTTGCTCCCGCTCAACAACAGTACACGATGCCTGTGGCCCAGCCGGCCCCTTTCTTTCCCCCTCGAGGACGCCCCTGGAGAGGACGTGGAGGCCGCGGATATCCTAGGTCTCGTCCACCGACCGGTGAGTACACACACAATTTCCATTCCACACACAACGGTGGGGGGCAGACTGATGTATTTTACCCACGTCTGGTCCATGATTACGGCAGACGTGTGGATCCTCAATACGGTAGCAGGCTACCAGATAGAGTTCCAATCTCTCCCCGTACTGAATTCTATTCCTCCACCCATTCAGTTTTCCGCTCAAAACATAGTACTCATAGACAACGAGCTCCGAGAGCTCCTGTCCAAACAGGCGGTGATAGAGGTAAACCCCTTGTCCCCCGGTTTTGTAAGCAACCTCTTCTTGGTAAAGAAGAAGGATGGCGGTTATCGCCCGGTGATAAATCTAAGAGATTTAAACCAACACGTGATATATCGGCACTTCAAGATGGAGGGTATCCATCTATTACGCGACCTTCTCTGGCCAGGAGACTGGTTGGTGAAGATCGACTTAAAGGACGCATATCTTACCGTTCCTATTCACCACTCGTCCCAACCGTTTCTTCGGTTTCTATGGAGGGAACGAATGTGGCAATTCACCTGCCTGCCATTCGGATTATCATCAGCCCCTTGGTGTTTCACCAAGTTACTGAAACCGGTGGTAGCCGCGCTCCGGAGCAGGGGGGTACGGCTTATCATCTACCTGGACGATCTGCTGATCATGGCACGTTCCAGAACGCAGGCCCTGTTACACAAACAATGGGCGGTTTCTCTGATGGAGGACTTAGGATTCCTCATCAACCACAAGAAATCTGTGCTGACTCCCTCACAAGAACTAGAATTCCTAGGTTTCCTAGTGGATACCAAGCGTGCCGTTCTGATGCTACCAACCTCCAAATTAGCTCTGATTCGGAAGGAAATCAGAACGACTTTGCGCAGGGGTCGAGTGTCCCTGAGGATGATTGCACGCATAGTCGGCCTATTATCAGCCTCGATTCAAGCCATCTTCCCGGCCCCACTTCATTATCGGGCCCTTCAACGACTCAAGAACCTTCACATACGCCAGGGTCTCCGCTATGCAGACGAAGTTGCCCTTTGCCCGGAGGCAGTGGAGGAATTACACTGGTGGCTGCGCCATGCCGTCGAATGGAACGGCAAGACTATATTCAATTCCTGCCCGGACATCATAATAGAGTCCGATGCGAGCCGCCAAGGCTGGGGGGCTCGTTGCGGGCACAATACCACAGGAGGGAGATGGTCCGTAGAGGAGTCTCTCCTCCACATCAATGCCCTGGAACTTTTGGCAGCGTTCTTTGCTATCAAGAGTTTTCTCCCTCACAATACCAATTGTTGCGTTCTTTTACGCATGGACAATGTGGCTGCGGTTCAATATGTCAACCGCCTTGGGGGGACGAGGTCCAGGGTACTGGCAGACATCGCATCCGAATTCTGGCACTTCTGCTTGTCCCGGGACATCATTCCTATTGCGGAATATCTTCCTGGTGTGTCCAACACAGTGGCAGACTGGAATTCTCGTTATTTGAGGGATTCCAGCGATTGGACATTAGACCGTTCTACTTTTCGGGCTTTGTGGAATCTTTGGGGTCCCTTACACACGGACCTCTTCGCATCTCGCCTCAATCGACAACTGCCTCGCTTTTACAGCTGGAGGCCGGACCCGGAAGCATCCGCAGTGGACGCATTCCGCCAGATCTGGTCACGGGGTACACACTATGCGTTCCCCCCATTCAATACGATCTCCAGATTCCTTCTCCAAGTACTGAATCAGAAGGCGACGGTGGTGTTGATCACCCCTTGGTGGCCGACACAACCGTGGTTTCCCCTTCTTCTAGGGATGACAATCGACTTTCCTCGACTGATTCCCCAGTCACCTCACCTTCTCATGAACCCTATCATGGGTCCTCATCCGTTGATTTTGGAGGGCAACCTTCCACTCCTTGCGTGGTTGGTTTCGGGATCCCGGACAACGGTGGTGACCTTTCACAGTCGGCTAGAGACCTCCTTGCCTTGGCCTGGGCCCCAGGGACTAGATCGGCATATCGATCGGCCTGGGCTTTGTGGGTTCGTTGGTGTGATCAACGGCAAGTTGATGCCGTTCAAGCACCTGTTTCAGTGATAGTGAACTACCTTGCGGACTCTTTTGAGTCGGGGAAATCGTATAGTTCACTCAACGTGTACAGATCCGCCATATCGGCATACCATTGCCCGGTGGACGCATTGCCAGTTGGCAAACATCCTTTGGTATGTAGGCTCTTAAGGGGAGTAAAATATAAGCGTCCTCCCCTCCCTAGATACCAGTCTACTTGGGATGTCTCCCGGGTGTTAGAACTCTTTTTCTCCTGGGCGGATAATGATGCTCTCTCCTTAAAATTTTTATCCCTAAAAATTACTACCCTTTTATGTTTAGTGTCTATTAAACGGGTATCGGATGTTAAAGCGTTGGATATCTCCAGGCGACAGTTTTCGCCGGAAGGAGTACGCTTTTTTGTGGTTCGCAGAACCAAGACAGGACTTCACTCCGTCTTCTAAGCCTTTTTTCCGGATCACCCACGCCTGTGCGTAGTACGCTGTCTACAAACATATGAGGTGCGGACCACGCCTCTGCGATCCGAGTCTCACAATCAATTATTGTTATCGTATGTCAAGCCTCATCTTCCGGTATCCTCGGCTACCTTGGCCAGATGGGTCAGATCAGTCATGGAAATGGCTGGGATTGACATTTCTCTCTTTGGTGCCCACTCTTCTAGAGGAGCTATGGCCACCAAAGTGATTACTTCAGGAGGTTCGCTTTCGGACCTTTTGTTGGCCGCCGATTGGTCGTCCGAGACGACTTTTTGGCAGTTTTATTTTAGGCAACAAGAACACGTTTCTGTGTCTGTACTCTGACATGTCTGTTCTTCTGTCTTTAGCTTTAAAATTGCAAGATATGAGCCTCCTGTCTGATATATAAATCAAGATTTTCCTAGCTAACGTGACGGAAAATATAAGTTATATGAAGACAGGAGGCGAGTATCTTCCCTCCCGACCCCACCCTGTCATGGTGTTCCTTTCTCGTTTCAGGATATTAAAGAACGGGACTTCCTTCTACACAGAAGAATCTGAGGAGACCCTGAGTTACAGTGGTTATGCTTTTCTGTTCCAGTTCGAACACAGTTCACGGAGGCCCAGTTGGCCCTGACGACCAGGTTCCAGTTGAAACACAGTTGCTGGGGGCCCAGTTGGCCCTGTCGTCTAGTTCCGGAGATGGAATTCGTTTGCCGTCGGAGTGTATCCGGGGTATCAAGATGTCGTGCGCTGTTCCGAAGTTCGCACGAAAGAAAGAGGAAGAGGAGATCCAGCCAGCCCCTTATATAGGGTCTCCGCCCCAGGGGAGGGGATTCCAGGGGCTGCTGGGAGTTGTAGTTTTAATAAATTTTTCTAATGTTATGAAGTACATTCTCTGTAATTTTCTGCTATGGGCATTAAAAAGAAAGGTTTAATGCAAGATACTCGCCTCCTGTCTTCATATAACTTATATTTTCCGTCACGTTAGCTAGGAAAATCTCGATTTATATCTTGTATATCTCCGAAATCTTGTAACATACAGTGGGGCAAAAGAGTATTTAGTCAGCCACAATTGTGCAAGTTCTCCCACTTAAAAAAGATGAGAGGCCTGTAATTTTCATCATAGGTATACCTCAACTATGAGAGACATATTGAGAAAAAAAAATCTGTAAAATCACATTGTCTGATTTTAAGAATTTATTTGCAAATTATGGTGGAAAATAAGTATTTGATCACCTACAAACAAGCAAAATTTCTGGCTCTCACAGACCTGTAACTTCTTTTTTAAGAGTCTTCTCTGTTCTCTGCTCATTACCTGTATTAATGGCTCCTGTTTGAACTTGTTATCAGTATAAAACATACCTGTCCACAACCTCAAACAGTCACTCTACAAACTCCACTAAGGCCAAGACCAAAGAGCTTGACACCAGAAACAAAATTGTTGATTTGCAATAGGCTGGGAAGACTGAATCTGCAATAGGCAAGCAGCTTGGTTTAAATAAATCAACTGTGGGAGCACCCCGTGGTGTCAAAATGATCACAAGAATGGTGAGCAGAAATCCCAGAACCACACAGGGTGACCTAGTGAATGACCTGCAGAGAGCTGGGACCAAAGTAACAAAGGCTACCATCAGTAACACACTACGCCTCCGGGGACTCAAATCATGCAGTGCCAGACGTGTCCCCCTGCTTAAGCCAGTACATGTCCGGGCCCGTCTGATGTTTGCTAGAGAGCATTTGGATGATCCATAAGAGGATTGGGAGAATGTCATATAGTCAGATGAAACCGAAGTAGAACTTTTTGGTAAAAACTCAACTCGAACCCCCTTCCATCAGCAAGGGCATTGAAGATGAAATATGGCTGGGTCTTTCAGGATGATAATGATACCAAACACACTGCCCGGGCAATGGAGTGGCTTTGTAAAAAGCATTTGAAGGTCCTGGAGTGGCCTAGCCAGTCTCCAGATCTCAACCCCATAGAAAACCTTTGGACAGAGTTGAAAGTCCGTGTTGCCCAGCGACTGCCACAAAACATCACTGCTCTAGAGGAGATCTGCATGGAGGAATGTGCCAAAATACCAGCAACAGTGTGTGAAAACCTTGTGAAGACTTACAGAAAACGTTTGACATCTGTCATTGCCAACAAAGGGTACATAACAAAGTATTGAGAAGAACTTTTGTCATTGACCAAATACTTATTTTCCACCATAATTTGCAAATAAATTCTTTAACCTCTTAGGGACCAAGCCCTTTATGACCTTAAGGACCAGAGCATTTTTTGCACATCTGACCACTGTCACTTTAAGCATTAATAACTCTGGGATGCTTTTACTTATGAATTTGATTCCAAGACAGTTTTTTCGTGACATATTCTACTTTAACATAGTGGGAAATTTCTGTCAATACTTGCATCATTTCTTGGGGAAAAATACGAAAATTTAGAATTTTTCTAACTTTGAAGCTCTCTGCTTGTAAGGAAAATAGACATACCAAATAAATTATACATTGATTCACGTACACAATGGCCCAGATTTATCAAAATGTGTGAGAGAAAAAGTGGATTGATTTTCCCACAGCAACCAATCACAGTTCAGCTTTCACTTTACCAGAGCTCGTTAGCTGAGCTGTGATTGTTCGCTGTGGGAAAATCACTCCACTTTTTCCTCTCACACATTTTGATAAATCTGGGCCAATATGTCTACTTTATGTTTGCATCATAAAGTTGACATGTTTTTACTTTTGGAAGGCATCAGAGGGCTTCAAAGTTCAGCAGCAATGTTCGAATTTTTCACAAACTTTTCAAAGTTTTAAAGTGGATTTGAGGGGCCTTCATATTAGAAATACCCCATAAAAGACCCTTTCATATAAAAAAAAACAGCTCCCCTCAAAGTATCCAAAATTAGCAGCAAAGTGAAAGAGAGAATTCAAAATCTTAATTTTTTACACTCACATGTTCTTGATTTAGAAACACTGTTGTAGACCCAGTTTTTTATTTTTTACAAGGGGTAAAAGGAGAAAAAGCCCCCCAAAAATTTGTAACCCAATTTCTTTTGGGTGAGGAAATACCTCATATGTGGATGTAATGTGCTCTGTGGGTGCACTAGGGGGCTCAGATAAGAGGGAGCGACAATGGGATTTTGGAGAGTGAATTTTGCTAAAATGGTTTTTGGGGGGCATGTGGCATTTAAGAAGCCCCTAGAGTGCCGCAACAGCAAAACAAAAATAAAAAAAACACATGGCATACTATATTGGAAACTACACCCCTCAAGGCACATAACAAGGGGTATAGTGAGCCTTAACACCCCACAGGTGTTTGTCAACTTTTTGTTAAAGTTGGATGTGTAAATAAAAAAAAAACATTTTTTCACTAAAATGCTGTTTTTTCCCCCAAAATGTACAATTTTTACACAAGGTAATAGGAGAAAATGCCCCCCAAACTTTATAATCCCATTTCTTCTCAGTATGGAAATACCCCATGTGTTGACATAAAGTGGTCTGTGGGCGCATTACAATGCTCAGAAGAGAAGGAGCCACATTTGGCTTTTTAAAAGCTAATTTTGCTGAAATTGTTTTTGGGGGGAATTCGCATTTAGGAAGCCCCTATGGTCCCGGGGGGGGGGGGGGGGGGGGTGTTGTTCACTGTCTACGGGTATGTGTATATTTTATTTTTAACAGTGTAGTGTAGTGTAGTGTTTTTCGGGTACATTGACACGGGTGGGGGTGGGGGATTCACAGCAAGTTTCCCGCTGGGAGTTTGAGCTGCAGTGGAAAATTTCGGAATGCATCTTAAACTTGCAGCAAGAGACTCACTGTAAACCCCCGCCTGTGTGAATGTACCCTGTACATTCATGTGGAGGAGGGGAGTGAAAATCTCCAGCTGTTGCAAAACTACAACTCCCAACATGCCCTTTAGCTGTTTGTGCATGCTAGGGGTTGTAGTTATGCAACAGCTGGAGGCACACTGGTAGCAAAACACTGAGAGTTTGTTACTTAACTCAGTATTTCGCAACCAGTGTGCCTCCAGCTGTTGCAAAATTACAACTCCCAGCATGTACGGTCTATCAGTGCATGCTGGGAGTTGTAGTTTGCAACAGCTGGAGGCACACAGGTTTTTCATAGAAAAAATGTGCCTCCAGCTGTTGCATAACTACAACCCCCAGCATGCACAAACTACCAAAGGGCATGCTTTGGTAGTTGTGCTTTTTTAGTTGTGCCTTCTGCTGTTGAATAACAACAACTCCCAGCATGCCCTTTTCTGCATGCTGGGAGCCCTTTTCCTGCTGCTAAAGGGTGATAGGTGTCGTCTCGGACCTGATTGACCCAGAATCTTAATTGATCAGCAGGCATCCTATTCCGTTCACTGCCGGTAATGTCCAGGGCATACAGGTAAGCCCTATGAGGGAGATTTATCAAAACTTGTGCAGAGGAAAACTTGCCCAGTTGCCTATAGCAACCAATCAGATCGCTTCTTTCATTTTGCAGAGGCCTTATTAGAACCTCTGCACAGGTTTTGATAATTCTCCCGCTGTGTCCTTAAGTGCCAGGACGTCAGGGCATACCTGTATGCCCTGTGTCCTGAAGGGGTTAAAATGTGATTTTATGTGATTTTATGGATACCATAGTTGAGGTATACCTATGATGAAAATTTACAGGCCTCCCTCATCTTTTTAAGTGGGAGAATAGCAGGCATCACTGTAACTATCAATGTAACTATCAATGTAACTATCATTTTTGTGAGACAGAGATGCTGAATGTATTTGTAGTGATCATTTACCTTCCACTCACCTCTTGACCAATCAAACTACACTACTCCAAAGGGGTAATTATTTGTACAGGATGAAGAGAATATAGTCTGGGCATTATCCTGAGGCATGATGGGAGGAACATTCTATGTTAAAAAAAGTGAAGCATTTGTATCTTACCGTTATACATTTAGCTTGCAATTTATTACAGTATCATTGGCTTTTCTAACACTAGTTACTAAAGTTGCTTCAATGGGGGACATTTATCATTGAGTTTACCCCTTTTTCTTGTGTATTTTTTTGCGCAAAAATGTTCTCTACTTGTTCGTGTACCTTAGAAAGAAAAATGCTTTACACTCTAATTTACTATTGCACATTTTTTGCTTAGATATAAAAATTCTGCGCAAAGGCAACAGATTTTGCGCAAATATAGAACACGGAGGAGTGCACGTACCAATGTGTCAGATGGTAGAAACATGAAGGAATGTCTATGCGCACGGTTGATACATTTTGCACAGACATTCAAAACCTATAAAGCACTGACATGGTTTAAATGATTTCTACCTCACACCGACATTGATAAATCTCCCCCATTGTTCTTAATAATAAACCCAATGAGTGACAGACATTGCCCATGTGACTGTATCTGTGAGTCTTATCTCTGTTATACAATGGATGTGTAACAGTTCCAAATTTTTCGATGTGTTTATCTAGTGAATTGTTGGCTTTAAGCATCTCGTCTTTGTCTGCCCTTCCAGTCATTGCCCTTCTAAAACTTTTCTTTATGTTACGAGAAGTGCATTATTGAAAAAAATTGACTCATATAGGAATATGACCTGATGCTCAAATAATGTCCCATGTTGTAACTCCTTATGACTTGTCCCGAGTGTGAAGCACACTTCATGCTGCCAGGTTTACTGAGAACAATGAAAACTATGGACAGAATATTGTGAAAGTTCCGTCCAGAACAAACCACAGAATGTTGCAACTGCATAATGGTGCCACCTCTTCAGGCCAGGAATGTGTCTTTGACATCGCTATGAGGCTCATATGTCTTTAGTATAAGGTTCTATTATAGAGCAATATATATATATATATATATATATATATATATATATATATAGTGGGCATCCCAGGTAAAAATTAGTATTAATGTGCATAAAGAAGCCAAGGAAATATGGAAAAATCTCCAAAAGGCATCAAATTACAGATTTGACATTCTTTTAATATGTCAACAAAAGTTAGATTTTATTTCCATCATTTATACTTTCAAAATAACAGAAAACAAAAAACATGGCATCTGCAAAAGTTTGGGAGTTAATATCTTGTACTGCCCCCTTTGGCAAGTATCACAGCTTGTAAACGCTTTTTGTAGCCAGCCAAGAGTCTTTCAATTCTTGTTTGAGGTGTCTTTGCCCATTCTTCCTTACAAAGGTCTTCCAGTTCTTTGAGATTTCTGGGCTGTCTGTCACGCACTGCTCTTTTAAGGTCTATCCATAGATTTTCAATTATGTTGAGGTCAGGAGATTGTGAAGGCCATGGCAAAACCTTCAGTTTACGCCTCTTGATGTAATCCCCTGTGGATTTCGAGGTGTGTTTAGGATCATTATCCATTTGTAGAAGCCATCCTCTCTTTAACTTCAGCTTTTTCACAGATGGCATCAAGTTAGCATCCAAAATTTGCTGAAATTTTATTGAATCCATTTTTCCTTCTACTCGTGAGATTTTCCCTGTGCCACTGGCTGCAATACAACCCCAAAGCATGATTGATCCACCCCCATGCTTTACAGTTGTACAGAGGTTCTTTTCATTAAATTCTGTTCCCCTTCTTCTCCAAACATACCTTTGCTCATTCCAGCCAAAAAGTTCAATTTTAACCTCACCGGTCCACAGAACTTGTTTCCAAAATGCATCAGGCTTGTCTATATGTTCATTTGCAAAGTTCAAATGCTGATTTTTGTGGTGAGGACGTAGAAGAGGTTTTCTTTTGATGACTCTTCCATGAAGACCATATTTGTACAAGTATCTCTTTATAGTGGAATAGTGTACCACAACTCCAGTGTCTACCAGATCTTTCTGGAGGGATTGTGCAGTCAAACGTAGGTTTTGAATTGTTTTTCTCACAATCCTGTGAGCTGTTCTGTCTGATATTTTTCTTGGTCTTCCAGATCTTGCTTTAACTTCCACTGTTCCTGATGACTGCCATTTCTTAATTAAATTCCGAACAGAGGATACTGACATCTGAAAACGTTTTGCTATCTTCTTATAGCCTTCTCCAGCTTTGTGAGCGTCAACTATTTTCAGTTTCAGATTTCTAGACAACTGCATAGAAGAACCCATGGTGCTGATTGTTGGGGCAAGGTCAGATGAGTCTGGGCATTTAAAACCTTTGAGATTGACATCACCTAGTCTTCCCAGATGATGATTGAGAAGAATCCATGACACTTGCAGGTCTCAGCTTTGCAAAGGGGGCAGTGCATGCTATAAATTCTGCAGGGTGCCCAAACTTTTGCAGAGTGTAAATGCTGGAAATAAAATCTAACTTTTGTTGACATATTATAAGAATGTCTAATCTGTAATTTGATGCCTTTTGGAGATTTTTCCATCTTTCCTTCGCTTCTTTATGCACATTAATACAACTTTTTACCTGGGGTGCCCAAACTTTTGATCCCCACTGTATACATCATGGAGCATTAAGGGGTTAAAGATTAAATTTAAAAAAATTGATTGTTTGTTTCCAATACCTATACAGACTCGGACATCTACAAGTTGGCATATCCAAAACATTGCTGAAGGTCTGGGGTGGTGAAGGGGTATTTGGTTAAACCCGGAACTTATATAAAGCACTCAAAAGAATACCGTATATACTCGAGTATAAGCCGACCCGAGTATAAGCCGAGACCCCTAATTTCAACCCAAAATCCCAGGAAAAGTTATTGACTCGAGTATAAGCCTAGGGTGGGAAATACATCATCCCCCCCCCTGTCATCATCCAGACCCCCGTCATTAACATCCTCATCATCATCACCGCCTGTCATCATCCAGACCCTCATCATCATCACCTGTCATCATCCCACACATCCCCCCTTCATCATCCCCTTGTCATCATCCCCACCCCCTTCATCATCCCCTTGTCATCATCCCCACCCCCCTTCATCATCCCCTTGTAATCAGCCCACACCCCCTCTTCATCATCCCCTTGTAATCATCCCACACCCCCCTTCATCATCCCCTTGTCATCATCCCCACCCCCCTTCATCATCCCCTTGTCATCATCCCCACCCCCCTTCATCATCCCCTTGTCATCATCCCACACCCCCCCTTCATCATCCCCTTGTAATCATCCCACACCCCCCCCTTCATCATCCCCTTGTAATCATCCCACACCCCCCTTCATCATCCCCTTGTCATCATCCCCACCCCCCCTTCATCATCCCACACCCCCCCCTTCATCATCCTCTTGTCATCATCCCACACCCCCCCCCCCCTTCATCATCCTCTTCTCATCATCCGCCCTCAGTGGTCATCAACCTGCGGACCTCCAGAGGTTTCAAAACTACAACTCCCAGCAAGCCCGGGCAGCCATCGGCTGTCTGGGCTTGCTGGGAGTTGTAGTTTTGAAACCTCCGGAGGTCCGCAGGTTGAAGACCACTGCGGCCTTCGACATCATCCAGCCCCCTCTCACCCCCTTTAGTTCTGTACAGTACTCACCTCCCCTCGGCGCTGGTCCGATGCTGCAGGGCTGTCCGGAGAGGAGGTGGTCCGGTGGGATAGTGGTTCTGGGCTGCCATCTTCACCGGGGGCGCCTCTTCTCCGCGCTTCCGGCCCGGAATAGAGGCGTTGCCTTGACAATGACGCAGAAGTACGTTGGCAATGAACGTACCTCTGCGTCGTTGTCAAGGCAACGTGACTATTCTGGGGCCGGGCCCGAAGCGCTTAGAAGAGGCCTCCCCGGTGAAGATAGCAGCCCGGAACCACTATCCCACCGGACCACCTCCTCTCCGGACAGTCCTGCGGCACCGGACCAGCACCGAGCGGAGGTGAGTACTGTACAGAACTAAAGGGGGTGAGAGGGGGCTGGATGATGTCGAAGGCCGCAGTGGTCTTTAACCTGCGGACCTCCGGAGGTTTCAAAACTACAACTCCCAGCAAGCCCGGACAGCCGATGGCTGCCCGGGCTTGCTGGGAGTTGTAGTTTTGAAACCTCTGGAGGTCCGCAGGTTGAAGACCACTGCGGGTGGGGGAGTTCACTCGAGTATAAGCCGAGGGGGGTGTTTTCAGCACGAAAAATTACACCCAGTTAATTCAGCAAAGAAACATATTGAAAACTTAAAAAAGTTACGTCCTTTTCTCTTCCAGAAATCCTCCTTATATATGGGATATACAGATACAGTGGAGCAAAAAAGTATTTAGTCAGCCACAAACTGTGCAAGTTCTCCCACTTAAAAAGATGAGAGGCCTGTAATTGTTATCAGATGTATACCTCAACTATGAGAGACAGAATGAGAGAAAAAAAAATCTATAAAATCACATTGTCTGGTTTTTAAAGAATTTATTTGCAAATTATTGTGGAAAATAAGTATTTGGTCACCTACAAACAAGCAAGATTTCTGGCTCTCACAGACCTGTAACTTCTTCTTTAAAGGGGTACTCCGGCCCTAAGACATCTTATGCCCTATCCAAAGGATAAAGGATAAGATTTCTGATCGCGGGAGACCAGCCGCTGGGGACCCCCGCAATCTCTCATGCAGACACCCACCTGTTTGAAGGGTCACGATTATAGGGCCAGAGTATCGTGAGGTCACGACTCTGCCCCTTGTGTCCTCACGCCCGCCTCCTCAATGCAAGTCTATGGGAGGGGGCGTGATGGGGCATGATGAACAAGGGGCATCGCGATGTCACGATACTCCGGCCCGTAGTCATGACCCTTCAAACATGGAGCGATCATCACTCTGTGCAGCTGCATGAAAGATTGCGGGGGTACCCAGCGATCAGACATCTTATCCAAAGGATAAGAGATAAGATGTCTTAGGGCCGAAGTAGCCCTTTAAGAGTCTCCTCTGTCCTCCACTCGTTACCTGTATTAATGGCACCTGTTTGAACTTGTTATCAGTATAAAAGACACCTGTCCACAAGATCAAACAGTCACACTCCAAACTCCACTATGTCCAAGACCAAAGAGCTGTCGAAGGACACCAGAAACAAAATTGTAGATTTGCAATAGGCTGGGAAGACTGAATCTGCAATAGGCAAGCAGCTTGGTGTGAAGAAATCAACTGTGGGAGCAATTATTAGAAAATGGAAGACATACAAGACCACTGATAATCTGCGTTTATCTGGGGCTCCACACAAGATCTCACCCCGTGGTGTCAAAATGATCACAAGAATGGTGAGCAAAAATCCCAGGACCACAGGGGGGGGGGACCTAATGAATGACCTGCAGAGAGCTGGGACCAAAGTATCAAAGGCTACCATCAGGAACACACTACTCCACCAGGGACTCAAATCATGCAGTGCCAGATGTGTCCCCCTGCCTAAGCCAGTACATGTCCGGGCCCATCTGACGTTTGCTAGAAAGCATTTGGATGATCCAGAAGAGTATTGGGAGAATGTCATATGGTCAGATGAAACCAACGTAGAACTTTTGGTAAAAACTCAACTCGTCATGTTTGGAGGACAAAGAATGCTGAGTTGTATCCAAAGAACACCATACCTCACCTGAGGGTGAAAACATCATGCTTTGGGTCTGTTTTTCTGCCAAGCTCCAGGACGACTCATCCGTGTAAAGGAATGAATGGATGGGGCCATGTATCATGAGATTTTGAGTGAAAACCTCTTTCCATCAGCAAGGGAATTGAAGAGGAAAGGTGGCTGGGTCTTTCAGACACAATGATCCCAAACACACTGCCCAGGCAACAAAGGAGTGGCTTTGTAAGAAGCATTTCAAGGTCCTGGAGTGGCCTTAGCCAGTCTACAGATCTCAACCCCATAGAAAACCTTTGGAGAGAGTTGAAAGTCCGTGTTGCCCAGCGACAGCCACAAAACATCACTGCTCTAGAGGAGATCTGCATGGAGGAATGGGCCAAAACACCAGCAACAGTGTGTGAAAGCCTTGTGAAGACTTACAGAAAACGTTTGACCTCTGTCATTTCCAACAAAGGGTATATAACAAAGTATTGAGATGAACTCTTGTTATTGAACAAATACTTATTTTCCACCATAATTTGCAAATAAATTCTTTAAAAATCAGACAATGTGATTTTATGGAGTTTTTTTTTTTTCTTTCTCATTCTGTCTCATAGTTGAGGTATACCAATGATGAAAATTACAGGCCTCTCTTTTTTTAAATGGGAGAACTTGCACAATTGGTGGCTGACTAAATACTTTATTGCCCCACTGTAGGTCCTGGCATTTAAGGTGTACTGGCCCTTTAATATATATAGCTCTTGTATCTATCTAATATTAGTTTATATAACATGATCACCTCCCAGATGACGTCACCCTACATTTTGTGACAGAAATGCGTTTGTGGTGTTTTTTTTTGTCACATAGGGGTATTCCTTTGAGCTGATCCCCTATTGCTCAGGACTTGCCACCCGTTTGGAGCTGTATCTGCTGTATAAGCTTATTTTATTCATTTTTGTAACTCTGCAGTGGCGCCATTTTAATGGTTTTTGGTGACATTTTACTAACACATTTAATTTGGGAATATTTTAGTGTCCTATTAAAGGTTAAGTTTTATGCACTTTTCCTAGCACCCTTTGGTAGGATATATATATATATATATATATATATATATATATATATATATATATTATTTTTTTTTTTTTTTTGGTGATATTGCTGGAAAAGGATTAAGCCCAGTGTGCCCCCTCATGTGAACCTATACTGACTACATAAAATCTGTATTGTACTGGCCCTTTAAGACAATTTCCAGATGATAGTAATTGTAGAAGACGTACTGTAATGACTAATAATGAATATTGCTGTAACTGTACTTAATGCCCTAGTCACCAGTCACACCCGCCGACATCTTCAAGAATTTGAGATAGATACAAGATGATAAGACTCCTCGGCGCACAATACCTGGCAGCTTACCGGCATGATACACACAACACACCGGTGACTCAGTGACCAATGTGAGATTACAAAGATGGAATATTCACGATCATGACAGTCATGGTAATTTACAGGAGAAAAAAATAATCTTCATAATGTTTCTGGAGTTCCCTTTGGAAAATAGGACAGATGTTAGAATAGAGGAGTGTACTATTTTCTACCACATATAGTGGCACACCATCTTGCTGGTTGCAGACACTTAGGGGGGATTTATCAAAGCTATTTCCTGCATCAATATAGACCAACCTACAGAGCGTAAGGCCAGTCTATTGTCTGCCTAATTTATCAAAAGTCGCACGGCTCTTGATAAATTCTGTGCACGGACTTCGGGATTTACGGTTTAGACTGTTTTTAAACCCTGCTTCAGTATGGTATGACATTTCAGCGTATTTTCGGCCGATGCGACTTTTCGCCAAAAAGTCGCTACTGATAAATTCAGTACCAATATTTTTCTGTCTAAAATAGACTAGAATGCATCATGTACTAAAAATCCTCTAAAGCTAAAGTTGCGAAAAAGTCGCAAATTTAGACTGCGACTTTTTGAGAGACAATTTCAGATGGTAAAAAGTGGTACAATAAACTGGATGGTTACAAAACGGCCTTAATGGCTCAGAATTCTTTGCAAGAATAATAACATTACAGAACAGAACTTCACTCTTCTCCTCATGAGCAGTTCCTTACTAGTGAGTACCATGTCATGCTCTTCTGCTCTACCAAGAGGCATGTTACTAATGGGGTGTCTGTCAGCTCTAAAACATCTACTACAGTGAGGAAAGCTACCCGCTACCCCAGCTGCCCTGGTTGGGTGTTACTCATGGGGGTGCACCTGCCGATGCATGTTGGTAGGTCTTGCACCTTTGTAGAAGTGACTACCTGCTATGGAATTACTCATGACTACCCTTGGCCCCTTAAACCAATTTGCAATTACAACATAGAACTATCTCCACCAATTCCAGCAATTCATGCCATTCCACCAGCTCACAGGACTGAGGCACACTCATGGGGCCCCTGGGCAATTGAGGATCATAGGGCCCCATGTGCATCGTCATCAAGCAGCTCAGCATTATTAACCAAGGAGAAGGCTGATGATGGGCAATGTTCAGCATTAACCCTTTAGAAGGCACGAGCAAAGTTGATTGAGACATCTAAAATGGGAAAAACCTACCGTATATACTCGAGTATAAACCGACCCGAGTATAAGCCGAGGCCCCTAATTTCAACCCAAAATCCCAGGAAAAGTTATTAACTTGAGTTTAAGCCTAGAGTGGGAAATACATCATCCCCCCCAGTCATCATCCAGACCCCCGACATTAACATCCTCATCATCATCACCGCCTGTCATCATCCAGACCCTCATCATCATCACCTGTCATCATCCCCTTGTCATCATCCCACACCCCCCCCCTTCATCATCCCCTTGTCATCATCCGCACCCCCCTTCATCATCCCCTTGTAATCATCCCACACACCCCCCCTTCATCATCCCCTTGTCATCATCTCCACCCCCCTTCATCATCCCACACCCCCCCTTCATCATCCTCTTGTCATCATCCCACACCCCCCTTCATCATCCTCTTGTCATCATCCGCCCTCAGTGGTCTTCAACCTGCGGACCTCCAGAGGTTTCAAAACTACAACTCCCAGCAAGCCCGGGCAGCCATCGGCTGTCCGGGCTTGCTGGGAGTTGTAGTTTTGAAACCTCCGGAGGTCCGCAGGTTGAAGACCACTGCGGCCTTCGACATCATCCAGCCCCATCTCACCCCCTTTAGTTCTGTACAGTACTCGCCTCCGCTCGGCGCTGGTCCGGTGCTGCAGGGCTGTCCGGAGAGGAGGTGGTCCGGTGGGATAGTGGTTCCGGGCTACTATCTTCACCGGGGGCGCCTCTTCTAAGCGCTTCGGGCCCAGAATAGAGGCGTTGCCTTGACGATGACGCAGAAGTACGTTGGTAATGAACGCACCTCTGCGTCGTCGTCAAGGCAACGTGACTATTCTGGGGCCGGGCCCAAAGCGCTTAGAAGAGGCCTCCACGGTGAAGATAGCAGCCCGGAACCACTATCCCACCGGACGACCTACTCACCGGACAGCCCTGCAGCACCGGACCAGCGCCGAGCGGAGGCGAGTACTGTACAGAACTAAAGGGGGTGAGAGGGGGCTGGATGATGTCGAAGGCCGCAGTGGTCTGCCCGGGCTTGCTGGGAGTTGTAGTTTTGAAACCTCTGGAGGTCCGCAGGTTGAAGACCACTGCGGGTGGAGAGTTCACTCGAGTATAAGCTGAGGGGGGTGTTTTCAGCACGAAAAATCATGCTGAAAAACTCGGCTTAAACTCGAGTGTATACGGTAATCTAAAATGTAGCTCAGTGGGTTGATTGGGACCACCGCCATGAAATCGTGGGGTCCTGATCAGCTGAGAGGAATGCGGGAGGACCCTTACACCCTTACCAGCCTCCTCCCCGTGCGATCCATGACCCAATAGTGCAGGCAGCAAATATAACAAAAGTCCAGAAATGCAGATTTTTTGTCAATTCATATAGCAGAAAAAAAAAAGGGATCAAAAAGTCCCATCAAAACAAAAATGATACCGATAAAAACTATAGCTCGTGGCGCATAAAATGAGCCCTCACACATCCTCATAAATGGAAAAATAAGTCTTATCGGAGTCTGGAGAATACGATTTTAAGCCTACTTATTTTCATACAAAAAGTTATTTTGTAAAAGTAGTAAGATGAAATTAAACCTATATTAAGTGGGCATCACTTTAATTTTATGGTCCTTCAGAATAAAGATAATATGTGATTTATATTGCAAAGTGCACTGCAAAGAAATAGAAGCCCACAAAATTAGCAAATTGGCATTAGAAACACATACACTTACATATAAAGGGGTAAGCCAACTTTTATTGTCTTTATCTAACCATTTCTCCAATCCACTCCTAAGGTGCTCAATAGGGTACTAGAGCAGTGTTTTCCTAACAGTGTCCCACCAGCTGTTGCAAAACTACATCTCCCAGCATGCTTTCCAGGAATGTATCCTCACGTGTGGTGTATAAATCAGTGTTTTCCAACCAGGGTGCCTATAGCTGTTGCAAAACTACAACTCCCAGCACACCTGGACAATCTTTGGCTGGGAGTTGTAGTTTTGAAAAAGCTGGAGGCACCCTGGTTGAAAAACGTGGTGTGTGTGTGTGTATAGACAGGGCTGTGATTAAGCATGCACATGCAGATGGATGTTTTCAGTGCCGGCTGCCTCACTTCCCCATGCGACCTTCGAGGCGGCCATGCATATAGATAGGACACAGCAGATGTCCCCAGCGCACGGCGGCGTCTGCTCAAGAACACTTTATTTTTTCTTAAAGGGCCGTCCATAGAAGGAGCAGGAGAGCTTATCTCTATCCGTGTCCTAGTTTTTGTCTGTGCCCATGACTGCAGGCCCGACCTTAAGGACCAGGTTTTTTTTTCCGTTTTTGGACTTTCATTTTTCCTCCTTACCTTTAAAAAATCATAACTCCTTCAATTTTGCACCTAAAAATCCATATGTGGCTTATTTTTTGCTCCGTCAATTCTACTATGTAATGACATCAGTCATTTAACCCAAAAATCTACGGCGAAACGGAAAAAAAAATCATTGTGCGACAAAATTGAAAAAAAAAAAACACCATTTTGTAACTTTTGGAGGCTTCTGTTTCTACACCGTAGAAACCGTAAAAATGACACCTTCTCTTTATTCTGTAGGTCTATAGGATTAAAATGATACCCTACTTATATAGGTTGAATTTTGTTGTACTTCTGAAAAAAATCATAACTACATGCAGGAAAATTTATACGTTTAAAATTGTCATCTTCTGACCCTTATAACTTTTTTATTTTTCCTCGTATGGGGCGATATGAGGACTCATTTTTTGCACCGTGATCTGAAGTTTTTACCATTTTTGTATTGATCGGACTTATTGATCGCTTTTTATTCATTTTTTCATGATATAAAGAGTGACCAAAAATACACTATTTTGGACTTTGGAATTTTTTTTTGCGAGTACACCATTGACCGAGTGGTTTAATTAATTATATATTTTTATAATTTGGACATTTCCGCACGCGGCGATACCACATATGTTTATTTTTATTTACACTTTTTTTTTAAATGGGAAAAGGGGGGTGATACAAACTTTTATTAGGGGAGGGGTTAAATGATCTTTATTCCCTTTTTTTTTGCAGTGTTATAGCTCCCATAGGGACCTATAACACTGCACACACTGATATTTATCATTGATCACTGGTTTCTCATAGGAAACCAGTGATCGATGATCCTGCCGCTTGACTGCTCATGCCTGGATCTCAGACACTGAGCAGTCATTCGGCGATCGGACAGCATGGAGGCAGGTAGGGACCCTCCGGCTGTCTTGTAAGCTGTTCGGGATGCCACGATTTCGCCGCAGTGATCCTGAATAGCTCCCTGAGCTAACCGGCATGGTTTTACTTTCACTTTAGACGCAGCGTTCAACACGCCGTGGCCCCGCATTATAGAAAGGGAAAGGACTCAGGACGTACCGGTACGTCCTTGGTCCTTAAGAGGTTGGATAGGGGATAAGTTGTTTTTGCTACAGATTTCCTTTAAAACTAAACAATAAAATAAATCAAATAAAAAATGTAAAAAAAAAAAAAAGTGCAGGTGTGGTATCCCGGTACAGAACCTGGTTCTGTACAGTCCTAAAGTCCCCTCAGGTAGAGTCCCTCAAGTCCACAGGGCTCTCCTGCAGAGTCCCCCTAGGTCATTATTATGTTATTCTATTGTATATTACTCATGTACATTTATTATAGGTATAGTACAGTGAATATAAGCTATGTGCAAAGGTTGTTAGGATATTTACCCTGTATAGGACATTCCTACGGTCATGTGACATTGTCATGTGAGATGTGATCACATGATACCCAGAGTTCCAGAGGCACAGGTAACCACAGGCAACTCGCTACCAATGGGCCTTAGACCAGCCCCCTGATATATGAAGGGCTTTAGTCTCCACAATAGTTCTCTTTCTCTTAGTTCCTGCTCTTATCTTCTGGACACTAAAGCAAGCACAAGTCCTGTACAAGTCAAGTCTGCTGCCACATCTTATCTGTAAGTCTTCTATGTCTACAAGTCAAGTCTCTACTGTCTCTATCAAAGTCATAACAGTGGCACAGTGGCCTGCATCATCATTATTACCACTCTGTAAAAACTGTTTTCTGCCTTCTTCAGTAAAGTTCCAGTTACATCAAAACCTGCTTTGGACTCCAATTTAATAAATGCCGTTTCTGGGTTGGTTGTCGGCGGTGCCCAACACCATACAACCATATCCTGGCATCACGAACACTAGGGGTTAACAACATCTTTCCCCAGGGGTTAATACCATCCGACCCCACCACTCACACCGCTACACCCCGTGGTCCCGCCATCCACCGTGGGTCACCACACAGGCAGTGGTGGGCCCCCCTCAGGAAGTGCCCGAATGTCCAATGTGTCAGTCCGTCCCTGCTCAGGCCACCATACAAGCCACAAGAGATTTTGCCATCCCAGCCACACTTTCAAGAGCTGCTGTTATACAAGCCTTACAAGGGCCTACACATTAAGCCCTTATAGCTGCGCCCCAGCATACAGTCCTTCTCAGGGCCTGCACAGTCTACACAATTTCTACCAGAGCTAGTCTCCTTTAACTCCTTAAGGACCAAGCCCATTTCTCGATCGCTTCATTGGGGGACACAGGACCATGGGTATATGCTACTTGCCACTAGGAGGCTGACACTAGGCAAAAATACAAAAGAAGGCTGGCTCCTCCCGGCAGGATATGCCCGCCTACTGGCTCTGAGCAACCCAGTTTCAGCTTAGTGTAAGAGGAGGCTAGACGCAGCTCTGGAGCTCTCCAGACCTGCTCTTTCTTTTGTGTTTTTCCTAGTCTCAGGTTCAGTTTAGAATTTCTCTCCCTTTTTTGTTTTATCTAGCGTGGGGTGACAGGAGCATGGCGCTGCCTGATCCTCCATATGCGAGCTAGGAGCATGGTGCATCATGGATGGTCCATTAACCCCTCCTCGCCAGCAGCCAGCGTCTGGTTGTGTACCTAGGGTCCGGGTCTCCCATTTGCCCCTGTTCGCCATGGCGGCTAAAGGCAGGCGGCACCAGCTGGTCGAAGACACCTGGCACGGAGGTCCCTCAGGGTGAGTATTGAGGTCTCCTGGGGTAAGTATATTGGGGGTTAATTTTTCATTAACTGAGCCCGCGGCTCCGGCCTGCACTCGGCACCGCATGCCGGCTCAGGGGGTCAAGTGCCTCCCTCCCTGGTCAGCATCTCCAGCGCCTCGTTTTTTTTTTTCCCTTGCAGGTCCGGAGCTGCAGGCAGGTCATTAATTGAGCCCGTGGCTCCGGCCTGCCCCACCCACTATCTTCGCGCCGGCATTGCTGCTGGCCCTCCGAGCCCCGCCCCCCTCGGCCTCTCTGCCTCTCTGCTTTTTGCGCACGCTCCTTCCTCCTATCATCTAGGAGCGCGTGCAGCACGGGGGCTGTGCTTCTGGAGGCACTTTATGAGGTGGTCTCGCGCTTGCACGTGCTGTGGGGGTCGTTTTCTCCTCCCCCTCTTTTCGGGGGGGCAATGCTCAGTGTGCTCCAGTGCTTCCCTCTGCCGGCATTCTGCTTCCAGACTCGGGCACCACTGTGGTTCCTACAGCTGTTTCCAGGATCCTCTCCGGACACAGGCACCTGGGTGAGATTACTCCTTGTCTCTGGATTGTATGACCTACTAGTGCTTCCTAATGTCCGACCCCAGTACCGACCCCCCCCCCCCCTACCCGGCAGGCTGCTACTGCACTGGTCACTTACTATGCCTGCTCAGGCTGTAAGACCAAAATGCCAGCCGGTTCCTCCGAACCCACCTGCTCGCTCTGTGCGTCCCTGCACCCCCCAGGGCGGTCCTCCGGACAGCGGGCGGTCTGATTCCACTCCGGAAGGGGTAACTTCCCTTTCCTGGTCCATTTCTGACCTGACCAAGGCCCTGGGGCAATCCTCTTCGCGCTCTTCCGCCGGGGTGCCGAGGGCGAGTAGCTCACGCCATTCCCTACGGTCCTCCCGCGATAGCTCGGGGCGACCTCCCTCAGAGTCCTCCCCCGAGTCGGGACGCCTGGGGCCTTCCCATCGGAGTTCCCGTTCTCATTCCACCTCCTCCAGACATCACCACTCTCAGTCGCCTGATGTCCGTTCCTGGTCTCCCCACTCCTGGTCCGCCTCTCCCCTCTCCAGGACCCCCCCCCCCCCCAGAGCGCTCACAGTCTCCTGGTGAGCTGCGGCACTTTGATTCGGAGCCCCCCTCTGACTCGGAAGTGACTCCCCGCATGTCAGATATGGTGGAGAGCCTGGTGTCGGCTGCAAGGGACACCTTCCACCTGAAGGACCCAGAAACTTCTGGGGCTGCCCCTGAAGTCTCCTTCCACCGAGCTCCTTGGACCCCCCAAGTTTTCAGCTCCCACTCAGAATTCGAAGAACTGTTCGAAGTGGCCTGGAAACATCCGGAGCGGCGCTTTTCTGGGTCTAAGAAGCTTCGAGCTCTATTTCCCTTTCCGCAGGAGCTAGTATCTAAGTGGTCCTCTCCTCCTACAGTGGATCCCCCTGTGTCTAGGCTGTCTAAATCGACTACCTTGCCGCTTGCTGATGCAGCTTCCTTTAAGGACCCCTCGGACAAGCGTATAGAGAACTTAGCGAAATTCGCCTTTAACCCCTTAAGGACGCAGGACGTAAATGTACGTCCTGGTGAGGTGGTACTTAACGCACCAGGACGTACATTTACGTCCTAAGCATAACCGCAGGCATCGGAGCGATGCCCGTGTCATGCGCGGCTGATCCCGGCTGGCGATCTCGCGGGCGTCCGCCATTAACCCCTCAGGTGCCGGGATCAATACAGATCCCGGCATCTGCGGCAGTTCGCCATTTAAATGAACGATCGGATCGCCCGCAGCGCTGCTCTCCTTCCTCCGTGCGGCTCCCGGCGTCTCCTGCTCTGGTCTGTGATCGAGCAGACCAGAGCAGGAGATGACCGATAATACTGATCTGTTCTATGTCCTATACATAGAACAGATCAGTATTAGCAATCATGGTATTGCTATGAATAGTCCCCTATGGGGACTATTCAAGTGTAAAAAAAAATGTAAAAAAATTTAAAAGTAAAAGTAAAAAAAAAGTGAAAAATCCCCTCCCCCAATAAAAAAGTAAAACGTCCGTTTTTTCCTATTTTACCCCCAAAAAGCGTAAAAAACATTTTTTATAGACATATTTGGTATTGCCGCGTGCGTAAATGTCCGAACTATTAAAATAAAATGTTAATGATCCCGTACGGTGAACGGCGTGAGCGAAAAAAAAAAAAAGTCCAAAATTCCTACTTTTTTAATACATTTTATTTAAAAAAAAATTATAAAAAATGTATTAAAAGTTTTTTATATGCACATGTGGTATCAAAAAAAAAGTACAGATCATGGCGCAAAAAATGAGCCCCCATACCGCCACTTATACGGAAAAATAAAAAAGTTAGAGGTCATCAAAATAAAGGGATTATAAACGTACTAATTTGGTTAAAAAGTTTGTGATTTTTTTTAAGCGCAACAATAATATAAAAGTATATAATAATGGGTATCATTTTAATCGTATTGACCCTCAGAATAAATAACACATGTCATTTTTACCATAAATTGTACGGCGTGAAAACAAAACCTTCCAAAATTAGCAAAATTGCGTTTTTCGTTTTAATTTCCCCACAAAAATAGTGTTTTTTGGTTGCGCCATACATTTTATGATATAATGAGTGATGTCCTTACAAAGGACAACTGGTCGCGCAAAAAACAAGCCCTCATACTAGTCTGTGGATGAAAATATAAAAGAGTTATGATTTTTAGAAGGCGAGGAGGAAAAAATGAAAACGTAAAAATTTAATTGTCTGAGTCCTTAAGGCCAAAATGGGCTGAGTCCTTAAGGGGTTAAGGAGGCGGGCTCAGTCTTGTCCCCGGCTTTTGCCTTCACCTGGGTGTCCAAAGCCCTGGCGATTTGGGTAGGGGAGCTACGCCAGGGCATCTTGGATGGGACTTCCTCCAGCGATATGGCGGCTTTGGCACAGCAGGTCGCCCACGCTGGTGAATACCTCTGTTGGGCTTCCTTGGAGTCGGCACGCTGCGCGGATTTGGCCTCGGGCAACTTGGTGGCCCTCAGGCTCTCCATGTGGCTTAAGGCTTGGAATGCCGATGTGGCCTCTAAACGCTCTCACACTGAACTCCCGTTTCAGGGGTCTCGTTTGTTCGGTAAGCGCCTTGATGAAATCTCGGAGGCCACGGGGGGAAAAAGTTCTCTCTTGCCCCAAAATCGGCTGCGCCATTCGGGTACGCGGCGGGGACCTCCTTCCTTTCGCCCTTCCCGCTTCTCAGGCCGCACGGATAGGCCCCAGGCCTCTCAGGACAAGAGGGCTCCATCCTTCAAGTCTCGGCCCTCTTGGAAGTCAGGACCCTCCCAAGTCGGGGACCCGCAAGCCCTCCTCGGCATGAGGGTGTGCCCCCATCCGAGTCTTCTCCTCAGGTGGGAGGTCGCCTGTCCCTCTTTTCAGACGTTTAGCTAGCTCATGTCCAGGATTCCTGGGTTCAGGAGGTAGTTTCACAGGGTTATCGCATAGAGTTCGCTTGTATGCCCCAGGATCGTTTTTTCCAGTCCCGCCCTCCTCGGTCCCCAGCTCTGGCGGCAGCTTTTCTGGTGGCCCTCCGCAATCTTCTTTCCCAAGGTGTGATTGTTCCGGTCCCTCCTCAGGACCGCTTCTCGGGGTTCTACTCGAACAATTTCGTGGTCTCCAAGAAGGACGGCTCGGTTCGTCCGATCTTCGACCTCAAACTCCTGAACCGACACGTGCGCCTCGGATGGAGTCTCTGAGGTCGGTTGTGGCTTCAATGGATCAAGGGGAGTTCCTCTCCTCTGTGGACATCCGGGATGCTTACCTACACATTCCTATCTTCCCGGCCCACCACCGCTTCCTCAGGTTCGCTGTCCCCGAAGGTCATTTCCAATTTGTCGCCCTACCTTTCGGGCTGGCTACTGCGCACCGCGTCTTTACCAAGACGTTGGCGACAGTGGTGGCTCTTCTCCACTCTCGGGGCATCTCGGTTCTACTGTACCTGGATGACCTGCTCATCAAGGCGCCCTCCTTGGAGCAGAATCGGGCCAGCCTCAGCATCACCCTCCAGACCCTCTCCAGGTTCGGTTGGATTGTCAACCACGAGAAGTCCCATCTGTCCCCATTCCAGTCCCTGTTTTTTCTGGGGCTCCACTTCGACACAGTGGCTGCTCGTGTCTCCCTGCCGGAGGACAAACTCCAGGAACTTCTGTTGGGGGTCCGCTCCCTTCGGGCGCCGGGCCCATTTCCCATCCGCACCTGCATGTCCATTTTGGGGAAGATGAACTTCTGGTTCCGGCCCTCTCGGCCGTACACATTCCCGACATCGAAAACTGGGAGGCCGACTTCTTAAGTCGCGCCACCATGGATCCGGGCAAATGGTCTCTCCACCCAGAGGTCTTCGATCAGATTTGCCGTCGGTGGGGGACGCCGGACGTGGACCTGTTCGCATCCCGTCAGAACAGGAAAGTCCCTCTCTTCGTGGACAGGTCTCTGGATCCCCTGGCGCTCGCAGCAGACGCCCTGGTGATCCCCTGGACCTCCTTCGCCCCCCCCTATCTTTTCCCTCCTCTTCCGCTCCTTCCCCGGGTCGTCCGAAAGCTCAAAGAGGGGGCTCCAGACTGGCCCTGTCGCGTGTGGTACGCAGACGTGGTCAGCCTCGTGGCAGAAGTTCCCTTCCGTCTTCTGGACCGTCCCGACCTTCTCTCCATGGGACCCCTCTGCCACCCCAATTCTCTTCCGCTGCATTTGACTGCGTGAAGGTTGAGACCGCGGTTTTGAGGGCTCGGGGGTTTTCCTCCCGCGTTATCCGAACTATGCTCCGTGCCCGTAAGCCCTCGTCCTCCAGGATTTACCACCGCACCTGGCGGGCGTATTTCCGTTGGTGTGAGGCCTGTTCACTTTCTCCCACTTCCTTCTCTCTGCCTAATCTCCTGTCCTTCCTACAGCCCGGACTGGAGACACGCCTTGCCCTAAGTTCCCTTAAGGGGCAGGTTCCGGCCCTGTCGGTCCTCTTTCAATGCCCTCTGGCGTCTAACCTTCATATTCGCACCTTTTTGCAAGGTGTGGCCCATGAGGTCCCTCCTCTTCGGTCCCCCACTGCGCCTTGGGACCTTAACCTTGTTTTGGATGCTCTTCAGGGGACTCCGTTTGAGCCTCTGGCTCAGGTTTCTCTCCGTTTTCTCTCCTAGAAGGTGGCCTTTCTGGTCGCAGTCACTTCTGGTCGCAGTCACCTAAGGTGATGTCTGCCTTCCACCTGAACAAGGACATCCTGTTGCCCTCCTTCTGTCCGTCTCCCTCCCATCCTGATGCAAGGGTCAGGTGCCTCCTTTCCGTGTGACGGGTCACTCCACCCGAGCGGTATGGGCATCCTGGGCGGTCTGTCATGGGGCCTCGGCCCTGCTGGTATGCAAGGCCGCGACCTGGTCGTACCTTTACCTGGGCCGCAAGGTTTTGCAGGCAGAGGTTCGTGATTCCGCCTGAAACTTCTTCTGTTGGGGTTGGTTTGCCCTCCCCAGGGACTGCTTTAGGACGTCCCATGGTCCTGTGTCCCCCAATGAAGCGATCGAGAAAAGTAGAATTTTGTACTTACCGTAAATTCTCTTTCTCGAAGCTTCTATTGGGGGACACAGCACCCACCCATGGTCTTGTTTGCGGCCTGTGGGTTTTCCGCCTTTCTGGGGCGGGGGTGTTCCCCTTTTGGTCGGTTTCCCTTTTTCTGGATGTTGTGTTAGACTGTTTGTTTTTTCGGGGTTGGCTCTCCTCTACTTTGGGACTAAAACTGAGTTGCTCAGAGCCAGTAGGCGGGAATATCCTGCCGGGAGGAGCCAGCCTTCTTTTGTTTTTTGCCTAGTGTCAGCCTCCTAGTGGCAAGCAGCATATATCCATGGTCCTGTGTCCCCCAATAGAAGCTCTGAGAAAGAGAATTTACGGTAAGTACAAAATTCTACTTTTTCACCTTAACCACTTAAGGACTCAGGGCGTACCTGTACGTCCTGAGTCCACTTCCGTTCTATAATGCGGGGCCACAGCGGGTCGGGTCCGGCCTCTAATTACGATCGGGACCCGTGGCTAATAGTGCATCTAAAGTGAAAGTAAAATGTTGCGGTTAGCTCAGGAGGCTGTTTGGGATCGCCGTGATGAAATCACTGCATCCCGAACAGCTGTAGGACAGCAAGAGGGTCCCTTTACCTGCCTCTTGGTGTCCGATCGCTGAATGACTGCTCAGTGCCGAGATCCAGGCATGAGCAGTCAAGCGGCAGAATCATTGATCAATGGTTTCCTATGAGAAAACATTGACCAATGTAAAAGATCAGTGTGTGCAGTGTTATAGCCCCCTATGGGAGCTATAACATTGCAAAAAAAAAGTGAAAATAAAAATAAAAGTTTGAATCATCCCCCTTTTCCTATTTAAAAAAAAAACTGTGTAAATAAAAAGAAACATATGTGGTATCGCCGCGTGTGGAAATGTCTGAATTATAAAAATATATAATTAATTAAACGGTACGGTCAATGGCGTCCACGCCAAAAAATTCCAAAGTCTAAAATAGTGTATGTTTAGTCACTTTTTACATCATGAAAAAATGTATAAAAAGCGATTAAAAAGTCCGATCAATACAAAAATGGCACCGTTAAAAACTTCAGATCACGGCGCAAAAAATGAGCTCTCATACCACCCCGTACGCGAAAAAAATAAAAAATTATACCGGTCAGAAGATGACAATTTTAAACGTATACATTTTCCTGCATGTAGTTATGATTTTTTCCAGAAGTACGACAAAATCAAACCTATATAAGTAGGGTATCATTTTAATCGTATAGACCTACAGAATAAAGATAAGGTGTCGTTTTTACTGAAAAATGTACTGCGTAGAAACGGAAGCCCCCAAAATTTACAAAATGGCATTTTTTTCTTGAATTTTGTCGCACAATGATTTGTTTTCATTTTGCCGAAGATTTTTGGGTAAAATGACTGATGTCATTACAAAGTAGAATTGGTAGCGCAAAAACATAAGCCATCATATGGATTTTTAGGTGCAAAATTGAAAGAGTTATGATTTTTTAAAGGTAAGGAGGAAAAAACGAAAATGGAATAATGGAAAAAACGCTCAGTCCTTAAGGGGTTAAGGACCCGGGCATTTTTTGCACATCTGACCACTGTCACTTTAAGCAATAACCCCTTAACGACAATGGACGTAAATGTACGTCATGGTGACGTGGTACTTAACCACCATGACGTACATTTACGCGCCGACATGATCGCGAGCACCGGAGCGGTGCTCACGTCATGCCCGGCAGGTCCGGGCTGCTATCAGCAGCCAGGGACCCGCCGGTAATGGCGGACATCCGCGATCGCGCGGATGTCCGCCATTAACCCCTTCGATGCCGTGATCAATACAGACAGTGCGGTACTTTAAATGGGCGATCCGATCATCCAGCATGGCGGCCGGAGGTCCCCTCACCTAGCTCTGGCTGTCTCCCGGGGTCTTCTGCTCTGGTCTGAGATCGAGCAGACCAGAGCAGAAGATCACCGATAATACTGAGCAGTGCTGTATCCTATACATAGCACGATGCACAGTATTAGCAATCAACTGATTGCAATGAATAGTTCCCTATGGGGACATAAAAAGTTTTTTTTTTTAAAGTTTAAAAATGTAAAATAAAAAAGTAAAAAAATGTGAAAAATCCCCTCCCCCAATAAAAAAGTAAAACGTCCGTTTTTCCCATTTTACCCCCAAAAAAGCGTAAAAAAATAATGAATACACATATTTGGTATCACCACGTGCGTAAGAGTATGAACTATTAAAATATATTGTTAATCATCCTGTACACTGAACGGCGTAAAATTGCTGCTTTTTTGTCACATTTTATTTAAAAAAAAATGTAATAAAAAATTTATAAAAAGTAACACCTAAGTAAAAGTGATACTGATAAAAACTAAAGATGATGGCACAAAAAATGAGCCCTCATATCGCCCCATATACGGAAAAATGAGAAAGTTACAGGTAGTCAAAATAGGGCAATTTCAAACATACAAATTTTGTTAAAATGGTTTGAGATTTTTTTTAAGCGGTACAATTATAGAAAAGAATATAATCATGGGTATCATTTTAATCGTATTGACCCACAGAATAAAGAAAACATGTCATTTTTACTGAAAAGTGTACAGCGTGAAAACAAAACCTTCCACAATTTGCTAAATTGCGGTTTTCTTTTCAATTTTCCCACATAAATAATATTTTTTGGGTTGCGCCGTACATTTTATGGTAACATAAGTGATGTATTTACAAAGTACAATTGGTGACACAAAAAACAAGCCCTCATATGGGTCTTTGGATAGAAATATAAGAGAGTTATGATTTTTAGAAGGCGAGGAGGAAAAAAATGAAAATGCAAAAATAAAATTGGTCTGGTCCTTAAGGCCAAAATGGGCCTAGTCCTTAAGGGGTTAATAACTCTGGAATGCTTTTACTTTTCATTCTGATTCTGATCCGACACGCCTCCTCCATGTATCCTATAGAGAGAAGTTATTTTTCACTGCACTACTCCTTTAACCCCTTAAGGACCAGCCAATTTTCACTGTAGGACACGGCCATTTTTTGCACATCTGACCACTGTCACTTTAAGCATTAATAACTCTGGGATGCTTTTACCTTTCATTCTGATTCCGAGAATGTTTTTTCGTGACATATTCTACTTTATGTTAGTGGTAAAATTTTGCCGATACTTGCATCATTTCTTGGTGAAAAATTCCAAAATGTGATGAAAAATTTGGAAAATGAAGCTTTTTTTTTACTTTGAAACTCTGCTTATAAGGAAAATAGACATCCCAAATAAATTATATATTGATTCACATATACAATATGTCTACTTTATGTTTTCATCATAAAATTGACGTGTTTTTACTTTTGGAAGACATCAGAGGCGTTCAAAGTTCAGCAGCAATTTTCCAATTTTTCAAAAAAATTTCAAAATCTGAATTTTTCAATGGCCTTCATATTAGAAATACCCCAAAAATGACCCCATTATAAAAACTGCACCCCTCAAAGTATTCAAAATGACATTCAGTAAGTGTGTTAACCCTTTAGGTGTTTCACAGGAATAGTAGCAAAGTGAAGGAGAAAATTCAAAATCTTCATTTTTTACACTCGCATGTTCTTGTAGACACAGTTTTTGAATTTTTACAAGGGGTAAATGGAGAGAAATCACCCTAAAATTTGTAACCTCATTTCTCTCGAGTAAGGAAATATCTCATATGTGTATGTCAAGTGCTCTGTGGGTGCACTAGAAGAAGGAGCGACAATGGGATTTTGGAATTTTTCTGAAATGGTTTTTGGGGGGCATGTCACATTTAGGAAGCCCCTATGGTGCCAGAACAGTAAAAAAAAAATAAATAAATAAATAAATATAAAAATCACATGGCATACTATTTTGGAAACTACACCCCTCAGCGAACGTAACAAGGGGTCCAGTGAGCCTTAACACCCCACAGGTGTTTGACGACTTTTCGTTAAATTTGGATGTGTAAATGAATTTTTTTTTTTCACTAAAATGCAGTTTTATCCCCAAATTTTACATTTTTACAAGGGGTAATAGGAGGAAATGTCCCTCAAAATTTGTAGCCCCATCTCTTCTGAGTATGGAAATACCCCATGTGTGGATGTCAAGTGCACTGCAGGCGAACTACAATGCTCAGAAGAGAAAGAGTCACATTTGGCTTTTGGAAAGCAAATTTTGCTGAAATGGTTTTTTGGGGCGCATGTCACATCTAGCTAATATTTAGCAAACAGCTGTCTGGGCATGCTGGGAATTGTAGTTTTGCAACATCTGGAGGGCTACAGTTTGGAGACCACTGTATAGGTGGGGACCGAAATTCCCACGGGCATACAGGTACACCCTGGCTCCTTAAGTGGTTAAAGTGGTTAAAGGTGGTTTTTTAATATCACTGGTTCCAGAAAGGTGAACAGATTTGTAAATTACTTCTATCCAGATTACTTCTGTCCAGAGTAGGGACATATTCCCATAGCAAACCTCTCCTGCTCTGGACAGTACCTGAGACAGACAGACAGTTGTCAGCAGAGAGCACTGTTGTCAGACAGAAAAGAACAACTCAACTTCAGTAGCTGATAAGCACTGGAAGGATAAAGATTTTTTAATAGCAGTAATATACAAATCAGTTTAATTTTCTGGAGCCAGTTGATATAAAAAAAAAATGTTTTTCACTGGAATACCCCTTTCATTACAAGGCCTCAGTAAGACTCAGCAGAAGACAAAAAATGTAACCCAACTAGCTTATTGACTGACTTTCTGTGACATTACTAAGGCCTTACTGTACTCCACTGTCTCCAGTCCACCATCCTTCCCATGATGGACAAATACCATCAGCCTTTTCTCAATGAAGGAGCTGCTCTGGATTACAGATTACCAACGTTATCATGAGGGACAATTCCAGGACTTCTCTCTCCACTTCACATGGGGCCAAAACACTACACTATAAAGTGTTTTAGTGCCACAAAGCTCACATCATCTCATGCATGACACTGAGGTCACTGGCCTCCGAGTCATCAGATCTTATCCACTAGATCACCGCTAGGATGTGGTGGAACCGGAGATTCTAATCATGGATGTGCAGCCGACAAATCTGCAGCAACTGCGTGATGTCATCATGTCCATATGGAGGAACTGTGTGATGTCATGATGTCCATATGGAGGAACTGCGTGATGTCATCATGTCCATATGGAGGAACTGTGTGATATCATCATGTCCATATGGAGGAACTGTGTGATGTCATCCTGTCCATATGGAGGAACTGTGTGATGTCATCATGTCCATATGGAGGAACTGTGTGATGTCATCATGTCCATATGGAGGAACTGTGTGATGTCATCATGTCCATATGGAGAAACTGTGTGATGTCATCATGTCCATATGGAGGAACTGTGTGATGTCATCATGTCTGTATGGAGGAACTGTGTGATGTCATCATGTCCGTATGGAGGAACTGTGTGATGTCATCATGTCCGTATGGAGGAACTGTGTGATGGCATCATGTCCATATGGAGGAACTGTGGGATGTCATCATGTCCATATGGAGGAACTGTGTGATGTCATCATGTCCATATGGAGGAACTGTGTGATGACATCATGTCCATATGGAGGAACTGTGTAATGTCATCATGTCCATATGGCAGAACTGTGTGATGTCATCATGTCCATATGGAGGAACTGTGTGATGACTGTTACGCCGAGCGCTCCGGGTCCCCGCTCTTCCCCGGAGCGCTCGCTTCACTCCCTCCGCTGCAGCGCTCCGGTCACGTCCTCTGACCCGGGGCGCTGCGATCCTGCTGCCAGCCGGGATGCGATTCGCGATGCGGGTAGCGCCTGCTCGCGATGCGCACCCCGGCTCCCCTACCTGACTCGCTCCCCGTCTGTTCTGTCCCGGCGCGCGCGGCCCCGCTCCCTAGGGCGCGCGCGCGCCGGGTCTCTGCGATTTAAAGGGCCACTGCGCCGCTGATTGGCGCAGTGGTTCCAATTAGGGTTTTCACCTGTGCACTTCCCTATATTACCTCACTTCCCTTGCACTCCCTTGCCGGATCTTGTTGCCTTAGTGCCAGTGAAAGCGTTCCTTGTGTGTTCCTTGCCTGTGTTTCCAGACCTTCTGCCGTTGCCCCTGACTACGATCCTTGCTGCCTGCCCCGACCTTCTGCTACGTCCGACCTTGCTTCTGCCTACTCCCTTGTACCGCGCCTATCTTCAGCAGCCAGAGAGGTGAGCCGTTGCTAGTGGATACGACCTGGTCACTACCGCCGCAGCAAGACCATCCCGCTTTGCGGCGGGCTCTGGTGAAAACCAGTAGTGGCTTAGAACCGGTCCACTAGCACGGTCCACGCCAATCCCTTTCTGGCACAGAGGGTCCACTACCTGCCAGCCGGCATCGTGACAGTAGATCCGGCCATGGATCCCGCTGAAGTTCCTCTGCCAGTTGTCGCTGACCTCACCACGGTGGTCGCCCAGCAGTCACAACAGATAGCGCAACAAGGCCAACAGCTGTCTCAACTGACCGTTATGCTACAACAGTTGCTACCACAGCTTCAGCAGTCATCTCCTCCGCCAGCTCCTGCACCTCCTCCGCAGCGAGTGGCCGCTCCTGGGATACGCTTATCCTTGCCGGATAAATTTGATGGGGACTCTAAGTTTTGCCGTGGCTTTCTTTCCCAATGTTCCCTGCATCTGGAGATGATGTCGGACCTGTTTCCCACTGAAAGGTCTAAGGTGGCTTTCGTAGTCAGTCTTCTGTCCGGAAAAGCCCTGTCATGGGCCACACCGCTCTGGGACCGCAATGACCCCGTCACTGCCTCTGTACACTCCTTCTTCTCGGAAATCCGAAGTGTCTTTGAGGAACCTGCCCGAGCCTCTTCTGCTGAGACTGCCCTGTTGAACCTGGTCCAGGGTAATTCTTCCGTTGGCGAGTATGCCGTACAATTCCGTACACTTGCTTCAGAATTGTCCTGGAATAATGAGGCCCTCTGCGCGACCTTCAAAAAAGGCCTATCCAGCAACATTAAAGATGTTCTGGCCGCACGAGAAATTCCTGCTAATCTACATGAACTTATTCACCTAGCCACTCGCATTGACATGCGTTTTTCTGAAAGGCGTCAGGAACTCCGCCAAGATATGGACTCTGTTCGCACGAGGCGTTTCGTCTCCTCGGCTCCTCTCTCCTCTGGTCCCCTGCAATCTGTTCCTGTGCCTCCCGCCGTGGAGGCTATGCAGGTCGACCGGTCTCGCCTGACACCTCAAGAGAGGACACGACGCCGTATGGAGAACCTCTGCCTGTACTGTGCTAGTACCGAACACTTCCTGAGGGATTGTCCTATCCGTCCTCCCCGCCTGGAAAGACGTACGCTGACTCCGCACAAAGGTGAGACAGTCCTTGATGTCTACTCTGCTTCTCCACGTCTTACTGTGCCTGTGCGGATGTCTGCCTCTGCCTTCTCCTTCTCTACAGTGGCCTTCTTGGACTCTGGATCTGCAGGAAATTTTATTTTGGCCTCTCTCGTCAACAGGTTCAACATCCCAGTGACCAGTCTCGCCAGACCCCTCTACATCAATTGTGTAAATAATGAAAGATTGGACTGTACCATACGTTTCCGCACGGAGCCCCTTCTTATGAGCATCGGATCTCATCATGAGAGGATTGAACTTTTGGTCCTCCCCAATTGCACCTCGGAGATTCTCCTTGGACTTCCCTGGCTTCAACTTCATTCCCCAACCCTGGATTGGTCCACTGGGGAGATCAAGAGTTGGGGGTCCTCTTGTTCCAAGAACTGTCTAAAACCGGTTCCCAGTAACCCTTGCCGTAACTCTGTGGTTCCTCCAGTAACCGGTCTCCCTAAGGCCTATATGGACTTCGCGGATGTTTTCTGCAAAAAACAAGCTGAGACTCTACCTCCTCACAGGCCTTATGATTGCCCTATCGACCTCCTCCCGGGTACTACTCCACCCCGGGGCAGAATTTATCCTCTCTCTGCCCCAGAGACTCTTGCCATGTCCGAATACGTCCAGGAGAATCTAAAAAAGGGCTTTATCCGTAAATCCTCCTCTCCTGCCGGAGCCGGATTTTTCTTTGTGTCCAAAAAAGATGGCTCCCTACGTCCTTGCATTGACTACCGCGGTCTTAATAAAATCACGGTTAAGAACCGCTACCCCTTACCCCTCATCTCTGAACTCTTTGATCGCCTCCAAGGTGCCCACATCTTCACTAAATTGGACTTAAGAGGCGCCTATAACCTCATCCGCATCAGAGAGGGGGACGAGTGGAAAACGGCATTTAACACCAGAGATGGACACTTTGAGTATCTGGTCATGCCCTTTGGACTGTGCAATGCCCCTGCCGTCTTCCAAGACTTTGTCAATGAAATTTTTCGTGATCTGTTATACTCCTGTGTTGTGGTATATCTGGACGATATCCTAATTTTTTCTGCCAATCTAGAAGAACACCGCCAGCATGTCCGTATGGTTCTTCAGAGACTTCGTGACAACCAACTCTATGCCAAAATTGAGAAATGTCTGTTTGAATGCCAATCTCTTCCTTTTCTAGGATATTTGGTCTCTGGCCAGGGACTACAGATGGATCCAGACAAACTCTCTGCCGTCTTAAATTGGCCACGCCCCTCCGGACTCCGTGCTATCCAACGCTTTTTGGGGTTCGCCAATTATTACAGGCAATTTATTCCACATTTTTCTACCATTGTGGCTCCTATCGTGGCTTTAACCAAGAAAAATGCTGATCCCAAGTCCTGGCCTCCTCAAGCAGAAGACTCCTTTAAACGACTCAAGTCTGCCTTTTCTTCGGCTCCCGTGCTCTCCAGACCTGACCCTTCCAAACCCTTCCTATTGGAGGTTGATGCCTCCTCAGTAGGAGCTGGAGCTGTTCTTCTACAAAAAAATCCTTCCGGGCATGCTGTCACTTGTGGTTTTTTCTCTAGGACCTTCTCTCCAGCGGAGAGGAACTACTCCATCGGGGATCGAGAGCTTCTAGCCATTAAATTAGCACTTGAGGAATGGAGGCATCTGCTGGAGGGATCAAGATTTCCTGTTATTATCTACACCGACCACAAGAACCTCTCCTACCTCCAGTCGGCCCAACGGCTGAATCCTCGCCAGGCCCGGTGGTCTCTGTTCTTTGCCCGATTTAATTTTGAGATTCACTTTCGTCCTGCCGATAAGAACATTAGGGCCGATGCTCTCTCTCGTTCCTCGGATGCCTCAGAAGTTGATCTCCCTCCGCAACACATCATTCCACCTGACTGCCTGATCTCCACTTCTCCTGCCTCCATCAGGCAGACTCCTCCAGGAAAGACCTTTGTTTCTCCACGCCAACGCCTCGGAATCCTCAAATGGGGTCACTCCTCCCATCTCGCAGGTCATGCGGGCATCAAGAAATCTGTGCAACTCATCTCCCGCTTCTATTGGTGGCCGACTCTGGAGACGGATGTTGGGGACTTTGTGCGAGCCTGCACTATCTGTGCCCGGGATAAGACTCCTCGCCAGAAGCCCGCTGGTTTTCTTCATCCTCTGCCTGTCCCCGAACAGCCTTGGTCTCTGATTGGTATGGATTTTATTACTGATTTACCCCCTTCCCGTGGCAACACCGTTATTTGGGTGGTCGTTGATCGATTCTCCAAAATGGCACATTTCATCCCTCTTCCTGGTCTTCCTTCTGCGCCTCAGTTGGCTAAACAATTTTTTGTACACATTTTTCGTCTTCACGGGTTGCCTACGCAGATTGTCTCGGATAGAGGGGTCCAATTCGTGTCTAAATTCTGGAGGGCTCTCTGTAAACAACTCAAGATTAAATTAAATTTTTCCTCTGCATATCATCCCCAGTCCAATGGACAAGTAGAAAGAATTAACCAGATCCTGGGTGATTATTTGCGACATTTTGTTTCCTCCCGCCAGGATGACTGGGCAGATCTCCTTCCATGGGCCGAATTTTCGTATAACTTCAGGGTCTCTGAATCTTCCTCCAAATCCCCATTTTTCGTGGTGTACGGCCGTCACCCTCTTCCCCCCCTCCCTACCCCCTTGCCCTCTGGTCTGCCCGCTGTGGATGAAATTTCTCGTGACCTTTCCATTATATGGAGAGAGACCCAAAATTCTCTCTTACAGGCTTCTTCACGCATGAAGAGGTTCGCGGATAAGAAAAGAAGAGCTCCCCCCGTTTTTTCCCCTGGAGACAAGGTATGGCTCTCCGCTAAATATGTCCGCTTCCGTGTCCCTAGCTACAAGTTGGGACCACGCTATCTTGGTCCTTTCAAAATTTTGTGTCAAATTAATCCTGTCTCTTATAAACTTCTTCTTCCTCCTTCTCTTCGTATCCCTAATGCCTTTCACGTCTCTCTTCTCAAACCACTCATCCTCAACCGTTTTTCTCCCAAATCTGTTCCTCCCACTCCTGTTTCCGGCTCCTCGGACGTCTTCTCGGTCAAGGAAATTTTGGCTGCCAAAAAGGTCAGAGGGAAAAATTTTTTTTTAGTAGACTGGGAGGGTTGTGGTCCTGAAGAGAGATCCTGGGAACCTGAGGACAACATCCTTGACAAAAGTCTGCTCCTCAGGTTCTCAGGCTCCAAGAAGAGGGGGAGACCCAAGGGGGGGGGTACTGTTACGCCGAGCGCTCCGGGTCCCCGCTCTTCCCCGGAGCGCTCGCTTCACTCCCTCCGCTGCAGCGCTCCGGTCACGTCCTCTGACCCGGGGCGCTGCGATCCTGCTGCCAGCCGGGATGCGATTCGCGATGCGGGTAGCGCCCGCTCGCGATGCGCACCCCGGCTCCCCTACCTGACTCGCTCCCCGTCTGTTCTGTCCCGGCGCGCGCGGCCCCGCTCCCTAGGGCGCGCGCGCGCCGGGTCTCTGCGATTTAAAGGGCCACTGCGCCGCTGATTGGCGCAGTGGTTCCAATTAGGGTTTTCACCTGTGCACTTCCCTATATTACCTCACTTCCCTTGCACTCCCTTGCCGGATCTTGTTGCCTTAGTGCCAGTGAAAGCGTTCCTTGTGTGTTCCTTGCCTGTGTTTCCAGACCTTCTGCCGTTGCCCCTGACTACGATCCTTGCTGCCTGCCCCGACCTTCTGCTACGTCCGACCTTGCTTCTGCCTACTCCCTTGTACCGCGCCTATCTTCAGCAGCCAGAGAGGTGAGCCGTTGCTAGTGGATACGACCTGGTCACTACCGCCGCAGCAAGACCATCCCGCTTTGCGGCGGGCTCTGGTGAAAACCAGTAGTGGCTTAGAACCGGTCCACTAGCACGGTCCACGCCAATCCCTCTCTGGCACAGAGGGTCCACTACCTGCCAGCCGGCATCGTGACAATGACATCATGTCCATATGGAGGAACTGTGTAATGTCATCATGTCCATATGGCAGAACTGTGTGATGTCATCATGTCCATATGGAGGAACTGCGTGATGTCATCATGTCCATGTGGATGAATTGTGTGATGTAATTGTTGTGGCCCAGTACAGGAATTGTTACCCGTACCCTTGCTGCCTTCTCAGGCAGCCTCCCTGCAGTGTGCCCTAGGACCCCCCCCCCCCCCCTCCCTGCATCTGTTCTACTGTAATTGTATATTATCCCCTATGTTATGTTGTATCTTTAAGAGAGGTTAATACAGTGGTCCCTCAACATACGATGGTAATTCGTTCCAGATGACCCATCGTTTGTCGAATGCATCGTATGTTGAGGGATTCGTGCAATGTAAAGTAAAGGAATGTATACTCACCTGTCCCCGCCGCTCCGGACCGCGTCCTCACCGCTCCCGATGCTGTCCCAGGGGCTCCTGATGCTGTCCCGCTGCTCCGGCGTCTTCTTTGGGATCCTCCGGCTTCTTCCGCATCTTCCCCGGGGTCCGGGCCTTGCTTTCTGGTGATGTTATTACGTTGCAGTGCCGGCACGGCGTGCGTAGTGACGTAATAACGACGCCGGAAAGCGAGGCCCGGACCCTGGAGGAGATGAAAAAGACGCCGGAGGATCCCGAAGTGGACCCGGAGCAGCGGGGATAGGTAAGTGAACCTGTCCGGGATGCTTAAACTGCTATCCGACAGCAGCTTAAGCATTTTGCGCTGTCGGATAGCAGTTAATGCGATGGCCCCGACATTTAAAAGCATCGTATGTCGATGATGACATCGACATGCGATGGCCTCTGAGAGGCCATTGTATGTCGATTTCATCATATGTCGGGGCCATGGCATATCGGGGGGTTACTGTATGTGATCACCAGTTGTTATGTGAGTTGTCATGTGATTGTTACCCAGGAGGTATCAGTGGCCAGGTGATTTAAGTGTGACCAATGGGACCCCACCAGTGTCTCCCCTATAAAAGTCCTGGGAGGAGTCTCCTCTCTTTCTCTTAGTTCCTGAGTCTTTGCTGAGGTGCAATCGAGCCTAAGAGTGTGTCTGGAGTCATAGGAGGCCTCAAGTTAAGTCTGCAGTCACAAGCTACAAGTCTACAAGTAAGCTAAAGCAGCTTAATCTGTCTCCAGTCAAGTCAGTCATTGTCATCTATTGTCAAGTCAATGTGGCCTGCACTAAATTGTCCAAAACCACCAGCAAGCCCTTAAAGGGGTAGTCCAGTGCTGAAAAACGTATCCACTATCCTAAGGATAGAGGATAAGTTTCAGATCGCGGGGGGTCCGACCGCTGCACCCCCCCCCCCCCCCCCGCAATCTCCTGTATGGGGCCCCGACTCGCTGGTCAGATAGCGGGTGTCGACCACTGCACGAAGTGGCGGCCGACACGCCCCCTCAATACTGCGCTATGGCAGAGTCGGAGATTGCCGAAGGCAGCACTTCCCACAGGCTGCCGGGGCCCCATACAGGAGATCGTGGGGGGCCCCAGCGGTTGGACCCCCCACGATCTGAAACTTATCCCCTTTCCTTAGGATAGGGATAAGTTTTTCAGCACTGGATATCTCCTTTAAAGAGGTACTCCGGTGGAAAACTTTTTTTTTTAAATCAACTGGTGCCAGAAAGTTAAACAGATTTGTAAATTACTTCTATTAAAAAATGTTTAATCCTTCCAGTACTTATTAGCTGCTGAATACTGCAGAATAAATTATTTTCTTTTTGGAAGACAGAGCTCTCTGCTGAATCACGAGCACAGTGCTCTCTGCTGACATCTCTGTCCATTTTAAGAACTGTCCAGGGTAGGAGAAAATCCCCACAGCAAACATATGCTGCTCTGGACAGTTCCTAAAATGAACAGAGATGTCAGCAGAGAGCACTGTACTCCAAAAAGAAAAGAATTTCCTCTGTAGTATTCAGCAGCTAATAAGTACTGTAAGGATTAAGATTTTTAATAGAAGTAATTTACACATCTGTTCAACTTTCTGGCACCAGTTGATTTAAAGAATAAAGTTTTCCACCGGAGTACCCCTTTAAGGTCTCTGAAGTCACTGGTCACCTCCGTGGGCCCGGCTACACTGTATAGACTGCACTATCTGTCAGTAAAGCTACCGCTATCCATAACTTGGCGTCAGAGTCCTTATTGTCCCCATGCCTAGCCCAGGATCCAGCGGTATACCTTCAGATGGTATTGAGGATAAACCATGCCCTGGCATCACGAATACAAGGAGTTAATGCCATCTGCCCCTAGGGTAATACCATCTGCCCTGCATCACACCCCATACCACATCATCATGTCCATATGGAGGAACTGTGTTATGTCATTATTTCCATATGGAGAGAAATCTCTGAGGAATGTTTTCAGCACCTTGTAGAGAGTATGCCACCAAGAATGAAGACTAAAGGAGGTTTTACCAAGTACAAGCAAGTGTACTAAAGTGGCTAGTGAGTGTATATTCTGCTTATGTACTAGTTTGTGGGGTACAGGCTATAACTGATTGTAAATTTTACATCATTTCATAGCAAGGCAGGTTATCATAATAGCACTCTATGTTGTAAAGGGGTTATCTAGAATGAGAATTGTGTGAGGTATTGCAGCTCAGTTCCATTGAAATGAATGAAGCCAAGGTGTAATACCACACACAACCTGAGGACAGGTGTGGTGCTGTCCTGGAAGTAGAGTAGCTAAAACTATTCCAATAGTAAAGCCTGGCCTCAGTTCTCTAAGGGGCCCTTTCAAAAATGTGTTTTTCTACTTTCCCTGCTGTGTTTGAACATTAGATAAGGAAATTAGGTCATGAAATTATACGTTACTAATCGAGTCAGGGAGTGCCCTTCATTTCACTTGCCTACTCGTGCCAATTTTTGGCTACTGTTAAGGATGTACCTCACTAAAATTTCTTTAGGGCTACGTTTCCAACACAACTTTTGTTTGGCGCCATTAAGAAAATGCCCCCTCATTTTGCACTTCCAAAATTCTGAATTTGTGTTTTTTCAAAAGATTGTGGGGGAGATTTCTCAAAACCTGTCCAGAGAAAAAGTTGTCCAGTTGCCCATAGCAACCAATCAGCTTGCTTCTTTCATTTTTAACAAGGCCTCTGTAAAATGAAAGAAGCGATCTGATTGGTTGCTATGGGCAACTGGGCAACTTTTTTTTTTGCACAGGTTTTGGTAAATCTCCCTCCAGTGGATTTTACTCTTGCTGTTTTTTCCACTGGGGTTTTCTCATTACAACTCATATGATTCTTTCATCATGTGACTTAGGGAATTCTATTAACGAATTGGAAAAAAAATGCCAATGTTAAACCTGCATTCGTTTTTCCCCTTCTATAGTAGTCTATGGGAGAAAGGAACATCAAGATTCTGTGAAAAAATCGCTATAGACTCATGAAATGAAAACTGCCAGTGAGTAAAAAAAATAAATAAAAAAAGAGAATATTTCCATATTGGCCCAAATTCTCCACACAGTGTTTGCTTGTTTTTTTTTTTTTATTATTATTATTTTTTTTTGTAAAGCAGCAGCCTAAAGTCAGTAGGGAACTAAGACCCACTTGCTTTTTTTTCCCTTTGTATCAACTTTGGCATAAATTTTTTTTGCCCCGTGACAGATTTGTAAAATCACAGCATGCTCTAATTATAAAAGATGTGCAAATTCCCAGCTCAGCCCCTTGTCCCGTTGCGCACGGACTGGTGCAGACTCCACCAACATAATATCAGCAAGCAAAGGAAAATGTCCTGCGACAACTCCTTGCCAAACGTTGCACTTTATTGATTGAAACCTCGGTACACAGTCCGTATCGGCCATAGTCAGTCAGTATCGTTTCGGCCATCACCAACGGGCCTTAGTCATACAAGTTGTACATGTACAAATGAATCTTTTATATGGAGAGCAAAGTGATTGCTCCACCCCAAGGGCGGTGTTAGCCTTGCTTTCCTTCTCTGAGCTTAGTCAGGCAGGTGGATCATGTATTCAGTTAGGCAAGACACTCCTACACTGGCAAGGCTAAGAGATTCCATTTTTTCTGCATCATGAGAAACACACAAAAATAAAAATAAAAACACAGTTAGGATGCGACAGACCAACGAACGGTGGATGCCCCACATATGTAGGAAGCTGAAGTCCACAGAGTATTTCTCCACCATTTTCAGAAAATGTTAATAGACATGTAGTGTGAACTAGGTTCTAAAAACCAACTGTATGAATCGATTGCAGCACCGGCATATACAGCAGCACTAGCAGTTCCTTATATGAATTTATAATTATATCATAACTTTATACGCCTATGGGCACCGCAGCCGATTCACACATTACAGCATGGTAAAATACAGAACAGACAGAACTGTAAAATGAAGAGCTAGAGGATATTAAATACATGACATACATTAATAAATAGATATTGTATAGTGGAAGTGGATGTCAATTGTTAGTAATGTAAGATGGTATCCAACCGTTTGTTCACGCCCCTGGGAACACGGCTTTCTAGTTTCAGGATCCAATAAAGTTCGCGATCCAATCGTTTTTTCTTTATGTCACCACCTCTGACAGGGGCTTTCCCTCTTTCTAGCCCCTGCAACATGAGAGACGCTGTGCTACCAACGTGTTTATCTGCGCAGTGTTTTGAAACCATTGATATATGTCGTCATTGATATGTGGGTGCCAGTAGCACTGGCACCTACTGCATTATGCTTGAGAAAGACGGCGTGATGCCGTCAAAACGTTGTATCTGAACATGGGATATTAAATCACTTTGCTTGAAGTTCCTCTGGTGTGCTGCTGAATTTCTTTTCTAGCTAGGTAGAGAGATAACCAGGTAGGTAGGGCGCTAGGTAGGTAGCCAGGTAAGTGGTTAGGTAGGAATCTAGGAAGAAAGTAGTTAGGTAGTCAAGTAGCTAGGTAGATAAGTAGGTAGGTAGGTAAATAGCTAGGTCGGTAGATATGTGACCAGGTAAGTAGGTAGGTAGGTAGTTAGCAAGGTAGATAAGTAGGTAGGTAGTTAGCCAAGTAGCAACATTTCAATGGCATCACACCACTTTTCTTAGGGCAGTTTTTTTGTGGCTTTTTTTGCGGTCAGAAAACGTACATACACACAAAAAAAATATTAGACTACAGCCTAACAGCCAAAAATGACCACTGTCAAAATCTATCCTGAAATCCCTAGTGAAATGTTCTTTCCAGATGACACATTTCTTAAACAAGCGGGGTGATGTTAGATAAGAAATGAGTCGGCATTGTGTAAGGGTGGTTGGCAGTAGCACAGGCTGAGCATTGCACAAGGCCCTACTAACCCACTTTGGCTCCAGGGAGAGTGAACACCTTGAAAGATTAATTAGAACTCTATAGCAGAAGAGCAGACGGAGTCAGATAAACAAGTCCCGTCCCCGTGGGTTCTTGTGACTCTGAGAACGAGAGTGACTGCCAGTTTAATAAGCGGCACACCCTGAAGCACAGAAAAGAGCTAATGCAATGGTTCATGAACCTTGTATAACCATTCATGTCAGGGCTGGCACCTTATGGGCAGTTGACACTAATGATTAGGTGGTGTTTTGGTCCAAACAGATGGAACTGTTTAGTTGGGGCATGTTAAGGTAATGCAGGTACTGCCATGTAGAGGGAAGGGTCTCTGTGTCTTCCTGAGAGTCTAAACCAGCGTTTCCCAACCAGAGTGCCTCAAGCTGTTTCAAAACTACAACTCCCAGCTGTTATTTCATGAGGAATTTCATTTAGTGGTAAGAGAATGCATGACTACATGGCTATCGCTTTCCATACCCATTGGACATGTCAGTGTTTCCCAACCAGGGTGCCGCCAGCTATAGCAAAACTACAACTGCCAGCAATTTTTTTCATGAGAATTTCATTGAGTGGCCATTAGCAGTAATATCACCGTGCATGCCCGCAAGACAACAGTGCACTCTCCATATAATTAAAAAAAAAAGAACTGAGCTGCAATATGACACACAACCTGAGGACGTTGTGGTGGTGTTTTGGAAATAAATCAGTTCTGTTTTCCTATTCCTGAATAACAGCCGCCCTATTCATAAATATGCATGCTCTCCGTGATGTGAGGGTTTTGGACTATGTGGCACAATGTTGCGTTGGTGACACACATGCGCTGAGGCCATAGTACACCTGGAAGTGTGGTTTACTTTGGCCTCATTACAGAGGCCATTGCTAAAGAGTGTACTGAGGGTGTACTACGGCCTAAGATCGCTAGAATGAAGGGGCAGAAATACCTCTCTGATAAGCTTAATTGAGCTGTGGTGACCCAGTACAGGAGTTGTACCCCTGTACCCTCGCTGCCCTGTCAGGCAGCCTCCCTGCAGTGTCCCCTGGACCCCTTCACCTGTTCCCTATATACAAGTATTGGTTAGCTTAATTAAGTTAACCTGATTTGTGGGAGGAGTCTGGTCTTTATATACCCACCTGATCCACACAGGTGCTGTTGGCAGCATGCAAGACATCCCCACCCTCCCTTCCCCCTTTTTTTTTTCTTCTACACTCACTCTCAGGGTATCCCCCTTTCTTTAGGATACCCTTCATGGCCAGCCAGGCACACCCCAGGCCTAATTATTCATGCAAGTGATGCAAGTGGTACACTCTACTTACGGTACATGTAACTTGACCACAATTGTATATGAGTGTTGTACCTTTAAGAATATTTTTCATGTGGATAACCTGTTGTCATGTGAGTGTGACCCAGTGAGGTGTCAGTGACCATGTGACCTATGGGTGACCTATGGTACCCCACCAGATTCTCCCCTATATAAGCCCTGGGAGGACTCTCTTTACTTTCTTTCTCTTTGAGCTCAGCTCTGAGTCTTTGCTGAGGTCCAGTCAAGTCAAGTCCTAAGAGTGTGTCTGGAGTCCATAGGAGACCTCAAGTCCGTCCAGCAGCCACAAGTCTTCAAGTAAGCCACAATTGAGGTATAGTCAATTCCATTCAAGTCAGTCAAATCAAAGTCATCTGTCTTCAGTCAGTGTGGCCTGCATCAATATTGTCCCAGTCCACTACAAGTCCCAGCAAGCCCTGAGGTCTCTGAAGTCACTGGTCAGTGGCTAAGCTGTATAGACTGTTCCATCTGTCACAAACAGACACTGCCACCTAACTAGTTTCAATCATTTACATGAGCTTCCTCAGAGGTGCAGTCACTTGCCTGCACCTCTGAAGAAGCTCATGTAAATGAGTGAAACTAGTTAGGTGGCAGTGTCTGTTTGTTTTTAAAATTAATTGTTGTCACGGTATTAGAGCTTAGGGACTGCAGCCTTGGGCCAATGGCACATATGTGATACATGTCAGTGATGGGGCATTGGCCTTAGTGTTGGATACAAATATTTTTCAACACAATATCACAGTGTGATACTTTTTGAATATTTATACCGTGACGATATAGGTGTATTTTAATTCACGTCAATATTAAGTTAAAACCAATAAAAGTTAAGTTTTATTATTAGGGGTATACCGGCTCTTTTTGTGCCTGGATGGCACTTGTTTTTGCATGACCAGACACACCAATCACCTCCCATAACCACAACCTTCCCCTGAGAGAATTTCTAACTAATGAAAGAGGGATTTGTATAATAAATATAGGTATTAGATGTACATGATCTGGGTTAGGTACTCAGTAACATATTAATTTATTGTTTTTATCTTTTTAGTGGGATCTGACAGGTATGCTTTAACATCTGTCATGGGCAGTCCCCAGATATAGCTTTCTGGACTGGGGTTAAAGAGTACCTTTTTTTTTTTTTTATATTTTATAGCTTTATTCCCTTCATGTCTAATTTTGTTTTGAAACTCTGGCCACTAGGGGTCTCCCTAGGAGTCCCTGTTTCAGTGATTTCGGACTCACACCGGCCTGGCTGTTGAGTCCAAAATCGCAGACTCAGCGCAGCTCCCCGCCTTTCAATCACACAAGGGGGAGCAAGCACTTTGCGCGTATCCCTGCAGGACACAGCAGCTCTGTCCTCAGACATTCCTCCTCTCTGTATGGCACGTGTAAAGCCAAACAGAAGCTGTCGTCCCTCCACTGTACTTAGCCTGTATGCGCACTCTCAAGAGGGAGCGTGCATACAGGAAGAAGGGCGGAAGTGAGCCCCGGCCAGGCATCAGATGACGTTGCACCTGCCGGGCCCCACCCACTTCCTCTGCTCGTACACAGCACCATAGTGAGCTATGGAAGATGGTGAGGGATAGAGTTAGTTAGAGTCAGGGACAGATGGGGAGGGGGATTAGGGAAAGTTTAGTTGATGATAGTTACTATTTAAAGTTAGAATAAAAACTGAAATTTGGCACATGGTAGCCCATCTTAAACAAGGCCTCTTTTTGCCAATGCCAGGTCCCTTTTTGGGTGCTTCAGGAAAGTACCTAAAACTCATAGTAAATGTGACATAAGTTATGCAAGTTTGGCGCTATTATGTAAAACTAATTTAAAACCATTATTACAGTATGACAGTCAGATATAAAAAAAAAAAAGTTGGAAACGTTTCAGATCAAAGCTGTCTAAAAAACTATTCTCATGTTAAGAGTTTATGCATAATGAATAAAGATGTATGTGGGTCCTAGTGATCCTTCACGTGTTTGAACCGGTGACTAATCTTTTCTGTGAACATTTTGTCTAGGTCAGAGGTCCCCAACCCAGCCCTCAAGGCCACCAACAGTCCAGGAATAAAAAAAATTTCCCTGTTCTATGCCAATCGAGTAACCAAAAAAATGGAATGTTGCTGGGCCTGGAGGACTGGGTTGAAAACCACTGGACTAGGTGATCCCCAATGGTTGTTGTTTCCTTGATGGCAATGTATTGTAACATCAGGGTTGATTAGGAGCCCCCACCTAAAAGTTAATAAATTTTTCAGGACTTCCAGGATAAATATTCAATTGCAAGTTGGTGTAAAATCTCCAGGAATGCCCATCAGATAAACCAAGATGACAAAAAAAAAAAAACATGCAACCAATATACCAAGCTATTGGCCGAATCCCAAATCAGGAAAGACTTTCTATCATTACCTACTAGATACACAATGCTTTTCTTATTTTAAGGCTTTAGGTATCCTGTGCCAAATGTTTTGGCGTTGGTATCCCATTACACCCAGGTAGACATCATAGGTAGGTGTGGTGGTCATGTCGTTGACCACAGTCAGGTTCTGATATTGTAAAAAACAGAAGGAGCTTCATGATATTGAAGGGGAGGGTTTGGGTTGTTTCAGACTCATTAATATATCTTTAAAGGACAACTGTAGTGCAAGACTTTTATATATTGCTCCTTACATGACAGTGCGCTCAGCCTATCACCGGTCGGGGCAGGACATAGCTGCGGCCGGTGATACGCCGCAGGCTCTGTGACGTCTCCGTCCCCAGGAAGTTGAATGAGGTTCGCACCGCTGGACCCTGAGGCCAGTACAGGACCGACGGGGGCACATAGGAAGGTATGTTAAAGTTTATTTTGTTCATTTTTGCAGCTCAGGCACAGCAATATATAAAAGTCTTGCACTACAGTTGTCCTTTAACTATAACATAAAAGAGAGATGCTGAATGAACGATTGTGTCCTGGTGGATCCACTTCAGGAAATTATTTAGGTGGAGTTACTTTTAACTATACATATGTTTTCACTGTTCAGAAGATAAAGAAGATTAGGGCATGGCTGAGACAACACTTCTGGAACAGCTAAAATGGGATGGAGTCATCTGGGGACAAGTGCAGTGTCAGGAACTGTTCAGAGCAGGAGAGTTTTGATATGGGCATTTGCTCCTGCTCTGGACAGTTCCTGACATGGACAGAGGAGTCAGCAGAGAGCACTGTGGTAAGACTGAAAAGAAGTTCAAAAAGAAAAGAACTTCCTGTGGAGCATACAGCAGCTGATAAGTACTGAAAGGATTAAGATTTTTAAATAGAATTAATTTACAAATATGCTTAACTTTCTGGCACCAGTTGATTTAAAAATATTTTTTGCCACTGGAGTACCCCTTTAATGGGAAACTGACAACTGTTCACCCACACTAAATATAATATACTTGCTTATAGTGCGGCTGAAAAGCATTCAAATGTGGGGTCACTTGTATTAATAAAGTGTTTCCAATCTTGGTGTATTTAATCTTCTAATCTTTAATCTCCTCCATATTCCTCGCTTTGGCCTGCCCCATAATGAATATTCTAAATATTCGTCACGTTGCTAGGGTGTGAGAGCCTAAATTCTATGTAACAGTGTATATTTAGAAAAAATGTTATGGGGGCAGGCCAGAGCAGGGAAATCTGGAGATGGCAGGGGAGCACAGCGAACCAGCTCCCCATCTCCATTGTGCAGAGCTATGCAATGCAGCTAGACGATGAAAGACACCTAACACTGGAAATGCTTTATTAATACAAGTAAGTGACCCTGCACTTGAATGCTGTTCACCTGCACTATAACCCAATATATCGGGTTTTGTGCAGGTGAACAGCCTGTCAGTTTGCCTTTAGGGTAGGGTCACAAGGAACGGAGACAGGCACAGCTTGAGGCACACTGTAGGGTCCATCATTGGGAATCCACAGCATAAAATACACTGTGGATCCATTCTGTGTGACCTGTGATGACTCGCTCTTGCAGATAGGTGCGGTTGCAGTAAAGAGGCAAGGAAACAGTACTTTTCAAATCAAAGTTCCGTGTTTTATTCACACTTGGCAAACAGCAAAAACAGTCTTAGATGCAGTTCAAAGAAAAATGTAACAAAAGTCCACCTGAGTCCATGCCATGCGGTATCAAGCACGTCTTTTCCAGGCCTCCAGGCAGGCTGCTCCCAGCTTCCAAACTCTCAGGGAAGAACTCAGCTCTCTCTGGCAGTGTGAGCTGCAACTAGCAAATCCCCCTCAGCTGGTGAAGCAGGCTGCCTTTAAGGCCAGAAAAAGGCGGCCTGGATTGTGGGGAATGGCCCCCACCCTACACTTGACCATTCCCAGTAAGAGCCGTCCCGGATTGGCCTTCCAGCCATACTACGGCCACAGTGTCAGTCTCCATCGCAGCACAGACACTGAATAAATACCGGCTCTCACTTCACCAAGCCCAGGAGCCTTGGTGACACATATCGCCCATCAACCACCACGCCTTTCACCTTCTCACAGACCCTACCCTTAAACAGATATCCAGATTATTTTTCTCTCCTTAGGATATTGCAATAAATCTGGATGGTATTTCTAATTAATGCTAAACATCTGTCATCAGGGGCTGACTGACAGGCCGATCAAATCGGCTGTCGTCCTAAGGCCCGGCCGGGAAGGGGGCTCGCTGTCCACCGCCTGTCACTTTAAATAAAAAAATAAAAAAATATATATATATATATATATATATTTTTTTTTTTATTTCCTGTGACACCTGGGCCCGGCACCGCTACCGCGGTATCTGTGATTTAGCTGGCGGGCCCGCCCCCCGGAGAACCAGTGGCGTCGCTAGGGGGGGGGGGCGAGAGGGGACAATGGACCCCCCTACATCAGGCCGTGCTCCCCCGATGCCGCGGGATTTTGGCGTGAATGACATTTTTTTTTTTTACAATTACCCGCCCCAACCTGTGCGCCTGTGACTCACAGCGCAGGAGGGGGAAGGGAAGCGTACGTGCGCACCCAGCGTCCCCTTCCCCCCTGCTTCCCCCTTCGACACAGTGAGCCAAAAATGGTGCCGAAGATGCCGTGGAACTGCAAGCTGCGCCCTGTGCCGGTTTGCTTATGGTACTGTACCCTTTCCACCCCTCTGTACCCCCCCCCCCCCGAGTCACCCATTCCCCCCCCACGTCATTCATGTCAACCCTCCTTTCATTCATGTTCGTCTTGTCCACCCTGTCACCCATGTTCACCACCTCCCCGTCCAGCCCCATTCTACCCTGTCACCCATGTCCATCCCCCATTCACCCCTCTGTCCCTTTTGTCACCCTCTTTTACCCCCTTGTCATCCTTTTCCACCCCCCCTGTCATACCTGTTCACCCCCCCCCACACTGTCTCCCATTTCCACCCCCCTTGTCATCCATGTCCACCTTGGCCACCCCTGTCCATCCCTCTGTCACCCCTGTCCACCCCCTTATTCACCTCTCTGTCCCTTTGTGACCCCTGTCCACCCCTCTTTTACCCCCTTGTCATGCCTGTCCACACCTCTGACCCCCTGTCACCCCTGTTCACCCCCCTTTCACCCCTGTTCACCCCGTCTCCCATGTCCACCCTCCAATCTACCCCCTGTCACCCATGTCTACAGCCTTATTCACCCCTTTAACCCCCCTGTCATCCTTGTCCATCCCCCCTGTCTCCCATGTCCATCCCCCCTGTCATCCATGTCCATCCCCACTGTCATCCATGTCCACCTTGGCCACCCCTGTCACCCATGTCCCCCCTGGGCAACCCTCTGACCACCCCCCCCCCCCAGTCTACTCCTCTGTCAACCATGTCCACCCCCTATTAACCCCTCTGACCCCCTGTTACCCCTGTTCCCGCCCCCTGTCTCCCTTGTCTACCCCCCTGTCTCCCTTGTCCACCCCCTATTCACCCCTCTGTCACCCTTCTTTTACCCCCCCTGTCACCCCTGTTCAACCCCCTGCCACCCGTGTTCACCCCTTCCCCTGTCACCCCTTTTCACCCCCCCCCCCTGTCTCCCATGTCCACCCCCTCTGTCATCCATGTCCACCTTGGCCACCCCTCTGTCACCCCTGTCCATCTCTCTGTCACCCATGATCACCCCCCATCCACCCCTCTGACCATCCCCTAGTCTACCCCTCTGTCACCCATGTCCACCCCCTATTCACCCCTCTGTCCCTTTGTCACCCCAGCCCACCCCTCTTTTACCCCCTTTTCACCCTCATGTCATGCATGTCCACCCCTCCTATCCACCTCTCTGTCACCCCTGTCCATCCCCTTGTCACCCATGATGTTCACTCTCCATTGTCCACCCCTGACCACATCCTTGTCACCCATGTCCATCCCCTATCCACCCCTCTGTCCCTTTGTCACCCCTATCCACCCCTCTGTTACCACCTTGTCACGCCTGTCCACCCCTCTGTAACCCCCTACGCCCCCTGTCACCCATGTTCACTCTTCTACACCCCTCTACCACACATGTACACTCCTCTACACCTCTATCACACATGTACACCTCTCTGCCACCCCCTACGCCCCCTGTCACCCATGTACACTCCTTTACACCCCTCTGCCACCCATGTACACTCCTCTACACCCCTCGGTTACCCATGTACACTCTTCTACACCCATCTGTCACCCATGTACACTCTTCTACACTCCTCTGTCACCCATGTACACTCCTCTACACCCCTCTGTCACCCATGTACACTCCTCTACACTCCTCTGCCACCCATGTACCCTCCTCTACAACCCTCTGTCATCCATGTACACTCCTCTACACCCCTCTGTCACCCATGTACACTCCTCTACACCCCTCTGTCACCCATGTACACTCCTCTACACCCATCTGTCACCCATGTACACTCCTTTACACCCCTCTGTACACTCCTCTACACCCCTCTGTCACCCCCTACGCCCCCTGTCACCCATGTACACTCGTCTACACCCATGTACAACCCTCTGTCACCCATGAACACTCCTCTACACCCCTCTGTCACCCATGTACACTCCTCTACACCCCTCTGTCACCCATGTACACTCCTCTACACCCCTCTGTCACCCATGTACACTCCTCTACACCCCTCTGTCACCCATGTACACTCCTCTACACCCCTCTGTCACCCATGTACACTCCTCTACACCCCTCTGTTACCCCTGTACACTCCTCTACACCCCTGTCACCCATGTACACTCCTCTCCACCCCTGTCACCCATGTACACTCTTCTACACCCCTCTGTCACCCATGTACACTCCTTTACACCCCTGTACACTCCTCTACACCCCTCTGTCACCCATGTACACTCCTCTACACCCCTCTGTCACCCATTTACACTCCTCTACACCCCTCTGTCACCCATGTACACTCCTCTACACCCCTCTGTTACCCATGTACATCCCTCTACACCCCTCTGTCACCCATGTACACTCCTCTACAACCCTCTGTCACCCATGTACACTGCTCTACACCCCTCTCTCACCCATGTACACTCCTCTATATCCCTCTGTCACCCCTGTACACTCCTCTACACCCCTCTGTCACCCATGTACACTCCTCTACACCCCTCTTTTACCCCTGTACACTCCTCTACACCCCTGTCACCCATGTACACTCCTCTACACCCCTGTCACCCATGTACACTCTTCTACACCCCTCTGTCACCCATGTACACTCCTTTACACCCCTCTGTCCCCCATGTACACTCCTCTACACCCCTCTGTCACCCCTGTACACTCCTCTACACCCCTCTGTCACCCATGTACACTCCTCTACACCCCTCTGTCACCCGTGTACACTCCTCTACACCCCTCTGTCACCCATGTACACTCCTCTACACCCCTCTGTCACCCATGTACACTCCTATACACCCCTGTCACCCATGTACACACCTATACACCCCTGTACACTCCTCTACACCCCTCTGTCACCCATGTACACTCCTCTACACCCCTCTGTCACCCATTTACACTCCTCTACACCCCTCTGTCACCCATGTACACTCCTCTATACCCCTCTGTCACCCATGTACATCCCTCTACACCCCTCTGTCACCCATGTACACTCCTCTACAACCCTCTGTCACCCATGTACACTGCTCTACACCCCTCTCTCACCCATGTACACTCCTCTATACCCCTCTGTCACCCCTGTACACTCCTCTACACACCTCTGTCACCCATGTACACTCCTCTACACCCCTCTGTCACCCATGTACACCCCTCTACACCCCTCTGTCACCCATGTACACTCCTCTACACCCCTCTGTCACCCATGTACACTCCTCTACACCCCTCTGTCACCCATGGAAAAGAAAGTGTGGAGCCTTTGGTTTGTTTTGCAGGTTTAATGGTGAAGAATTGTGGCTGGAAGAAATTGTCATGATGGCGCAGACCAGATGGAGAAGAGAAGGGAACAAGGCTGATTAGAGAAGAGGTCATTCATGAGTTGCTGTCTAAAGCAGCACTTTAATCTACAGCTAAATAGATATAGTGCATTTTGTGTATTGCGGCCCCTGCTTGGGTGAGGCTGAGGCCTCTAAGATTTATTAAAGAAATAACACAGAAGCACAGAGTATTTCTGGAGGGAACTGTCGTGAGGCAGACTGTCTGCCAGAAATACTCTGTGCTGCGGGGAAGCCTACTCCCTCTTCTACCTTCCTTTCACGGCCCCCCTACATGATGGTACAGTCAGAGATATAAGTTATATTTCACATATAACTTATATCTCAAACTGTGCCATCATGTAGGGAGCGGTGAAAGGCAGGCGTAGGCTTCCCAGCAGCACAGAGTATTTCAGACAGTCTGCCTCACTACAGTTCCCTCCAGAAATACTCTGAGTTGCTGTGCTATTTCTGTAATAAATCTAAGAGGCCTCACCCAAGCAGGAGGCAAAAAAGGTAAAGTGTGTGGCTTATGAATGGACTAGTTGCTATTTTCTACCTGCCTTTCACCGCTCACTATATGATGGCACAGTCAGCGATGAGTTATATATCTGACTGTGCCATCATGTAGTGAGCTGTGAAAGGCAGGTACTCCTGTGAAAAACTTTTTTATTTTTCTTCTTTTAAATCAACTGGTGCTAGAAAGTTAAACAGATTTGTAAATTACTTCTATTAAAAAATCTTAATCCTTCCTTATTAGCTGCTGTATACTACAGAGGAAATTATTTTCTTTGGATTTCTCTTCTGTCACGACCACGGTGCTCTCTGCTGACACCTCTGTCTGTCAGGAACTGTCCAATGCAGGAGAAATTCCCGATAGCAAACATATGCTGCTCTGGACATTTCCTAAAATGGACAGAGGTGTCAGCAGAGAGCACTGTGGTCGTGACAGAAAAAAAAATCCAAAAAGAAAAGAATTTCCTCTGAAGTATGCAGCCGCTAATAAGTACTGGTAGGAATAAGATTTTTTAATAGAAGTAATTTACAAATCTGTTTAACTTTCTGGCACCAGTTGATTTAAAAAAATGTTTTCCACCGTAGTACCTCCTTAAGGTGAGTGAAGGCTGGAGCCAAGTTGGATCGCAGACAAAGATCCCAAGTTGGCACAAAAAGGAGGAGTATAGTTCAGTGTTTTTAAGCGCTTGGTGTAGTTAAGGTTATTGCCATTGCCATCCCTCAAAGTACACCATAGCCTCAAGTGTACTGCACCCCCTATTCTATGGCAAATATTCATGTACATACTGGGCGGGAATAGGGGTGGGGCCAGGGTGGAGTCTTGCTGGGGGCCCTTGCTTTATTTGGTCCAGGGGCCATGAGTGGTGTCAGTCCACCCCTGTCTGTGATATATAGTGATAAAAAGAAACCTATCCTATTCTTTGTTCTCTGTTACTTACTCACTTTCTTTATTGGTAATTTACTCCCTTTGGTCCCCACTTTCTTAGCCGTCTCTCCATCATTTTTTCTCTGTGTAAGCTTGTGAACTAATCTATCAGTATTTATGTCATATTCTTCATCACTACTGCAAGTTCGTCTTGTCCTAACAAACTAACTTTTAGGGATAACTTTAAAAAAGTTTGTGGGGCTTGATGGCTACTCAATGGTAAAGTACTCTGATCCGTTTTCTTCAAAAATAATGTTGTAACCATTCATCCATCCTGTTCATTTTTATTTGTACATCCAAGTAACTAATGGATTTCTCATTGGAATCAACTGCAAATTTAATGAGATTTTGACATTCATTAAGGGAAGCAGCATACTCCTCCATCTGTGTGTGATTCCCTCCCTACAACAAGAATACATCATCCACAAATCATAGTCAGCAGATGATGTTTTTCTTCACTAAATGGAACAAACCTCTTTTAACATGCTGACATAAAAATGTTGGCCACACTGGGGGTGACAGGGGACCCCATGGACGGTCCTTGTAACTGTAGGAAAGACTCTTCACCAAATCTAAACCAAATCCTTGTTAGTATTAATTCTACAAAAGCAGTCATGTGGTTTTGTTACGCCGAGCGCTCCGGGTCCCCGCTCCTCCCCGGAGCGCTCGCAACTTCCTCGCATTTGCAGCGCCCCGGTCAGACCTGCTGACCGGGTGCGCTGCAATGTCTCTCTCAGCCGGGATGCGATTCGCGATGGGGGAGGCGCCCGCTCGCGATGCGCATCCCGGCTCCCGTACCTGACTCGCTCCCCGTCGGTCTTGTCCCAGCGTGCGCGGCCCCGCTCCTTAGGGCACGCGCGCGCCGGGTCTCTGATTGGCGCAGCAGGCTTAATTAGTGTGTTCACCTGTGCACTCCCTATTTATACATCACTTCCCCTGCACTCCCTTGCCGGATCTTGTTGCCATTGTGCCAGTGAAAGCGTTCCCTTGTGTGTTCCTAGCCTGTGTTCCAGACCTCCTGCCGTTGCCCCTGACTACGATCCTTGCTGCCTGCCCTGACCTTCTGCTACGTCCGACCTTGCTCTTGTCTACTCCCTTGTACCGCGCCTATCTTCAGCAGTCAGAGAGGTTGAGCCGTTGCTGGTGGATACGACCTGGTTGCTACCGCCGCTGCAAGACCATCCCGCTTTGCGGCGGGCTCTGGTGAATACCAGTAGCAACTTAGAACCGGTCCACCAACACGGTCCACGCCAATCCCTCTCTGGCACAGAGGATCCACCTCCAGCCAGCCGAATCGTGACAGGTTTCTCCAATGTTTTTTATATTTTAGGCAATAAGTATAATATTAGGGTTCTGGGACCACAATAATCACCATCCTTCAGACCTCATTAATAATACTTATCCCAATTATATATATATATATATATATATATATATATATATATATATATATATGTCTTATACCAATTCATCAGTCTCCTTTTCAAATATATGAACATATTCAAGCCCAAGTCACCTCCGCTTCCAAAGTGAGTCTTCGTGGACGAGCCGCAGTTTCTCCGCTACATGAGGGAAGCCTTGGCTCCCTTGCGTGCAAAAGAAAAGTCGGTGACAGCTCCTCCAGTTTCTACAATGCCACAAGAAAAGTTACGATCTCTGGCTACTGCGCCACGGCTCCCTTGCCTGAAGGTTTGGCAGAAAGAGCGGGTGACAACCGTTTCATCTGCATCTCCAGCAGCGGGTGCCGCATCAAACCAGGTGGTGGTCACCGTGGCTCACAATTGTCAAGGATCTCATGGATCCAGAGCATCATAACTCCATCAGAAGCTCCTCATCCATCATGCCACCCGATGAGGAAAGAAAAGGAAGGTTGCCCACCGGAGTGGAAACCCCAACCTCCACCGTACTAAAAAAGAAAGCTGTTTTTGACAAGGAAGGTGAGACACAATAACGCTCACTCCTTCATCTGCCTTATTTGCCTTAGTTGTTTTTATTTACTACCCTTTTTGGCAACAAAGCCCAAATTCTTCAGTTCCTCTTATCATTACCCTATAAGGGCCTGTGTAGGACATTCAGCATCAATGTCCCAGGAATGATACATATACAAATACCCCAGCCTGTGCAGGACATTCTGTACCAATGCCCCAGGACTGCAACATGCTTAAGTTTCAAGTTCCTGCAACGTTTAAGAACTGTGCCTGGCCTTGGGCCAAGAAGGAACCAAAATGCTTACATGTGCTCAACTTATGTAGTGAACTTTACTAGATATTCTTACACCCTCTTGGTTGGTAGCCACAAAGGCTATGCGTGTCATTCCAAATTATTTTTCTAGTTAGGATTGTCTAGTGGAGAAAATTGCATAATCTAGATAGTCTTAAACTGTTTTTATAATGCCTTCCTTTCATTGTGCTTTCTTTAAATTATTTCCAATCATTTTGCCTCGTCAAACTAAAATTGTCTTATTACTGTATCCTGTTTGCCTCATACCACTGTCGTAGTAATTCTTAAAGCCAGACAGTTAGTAAAAATATTTTTCAGGATGTTCTCTTCTCTTCATGTTTTATGGTGTATGTTTAAATTGTCTCCTGAAGCACATGAGGGGCCCGAATTTCAAGGTGGCACCTTGGTAGTTAAAATTGCTGTGGATAGAGGTGTCCTTATGTTGTCTTTGTTTATCCCAGGGTGTGGACACAGGAGGACTCGGATTCTCGCCATGGGGAGAAATGCTAGTAGCCAATGGGCCCCGTGGCACCGGACTGGTTGCGAAATGATAGCCTATGGCAGCGCCGGCCCACCTTTAGGAGTTCCCTTGGAGTTGTAGTGCTGCAGCCCATGGTGTACATCAAAGTCTTGTTATATGTTTGTTTGTCTTGTGCATTTGTCATTCCGAAAGCAGTTACAAAGCAACTAAACCCTACCACAATTATTACAAATACCCAATTGGCAAAAAGCATTTGGTTTTCATCAAAAGCACCAATTGTATTAACACCAGGAAGAGACTTTAAGTTGCACCTCAGCCTGCCCTTCACCACCCCTCAACTGCCGGGACTAAGCCCGAGGGCAGCTGTGTTTTAGAGGGGGAGTTTGTGGTGTCCCAGCACAGGTGGCTGTCCCGTGGTTGAGGACTGACTCGGGCAGCCTGGCAGCACAGAGTGTTGGGCCAACTGGAGTTCCTTAGTATTGTAAATTATGTGTATAGTGTAATATAAAATAGTATATTTTTCTTAAATTAATTTGGTTGTTATTCTTTTAATGTAAGTTTAACCCCTTAAGGACCGGGGGTTTTTCCGTTTTTGCATTTTTGTTTTTTGCTCCTTGCCTTTAAAAAATCATAACTCTTTAAATTTTGCACCTAAAAATCCATATGATGGCTTATTTTTTGCGTCACCAATTCTACTTTGTAATGACGTCAGTCATTTTGCCCAAAAATCTACGGTGAAATGGAAAAAAAATAATTGTGTGACAAAATTGAAGAAAAAAAACGACGTTTTGTAACTTTTGGGGGCTTCCGTTTCTACATAGTACATTTTTCGGTAAAAATGACACCTTATCTTTATTCTGTAGGTCCATACGATTAAAATGACACCCTACTTATATATGTTTGATTTTGTCGGACTTCTGGAAAAAATCATAACTACATGCAGGAAAATTAATACGTTTAAAATTGTCATCTTCTGACCCCTATAACTTTTTTATTTTTCTGTGTATGGGGCGGTATGAGGGCTCATTTGTTGCGCCGTGATCTGAAGTTTTTAACAGTACCATTTTTGCATTGATAGGTCTTATTGATCGCTTTTTATTCATTTTTAAATTATATAAAAAGTGACCAAAAATGCACTATTTGTGACTTTGGAATTTTTTTGCGTGCACGCCATTGACCGAACGGTTTAATTAATGACATATTTTTATAATTCGGACATTTCCGCACGCGGTGATACCATATATGTTTATTTTTATTTACACTGTGTGGTTTTTTTATTGGAAAAGGGGGGTGATTGAAACTTTTAATAGGGGAGGAGTTAAATGATCTTTATTCACTTTTTTATTTTCACTTTTTTTTGCAGTGTTATAGGTCCCATAGGGACCTATAACACTGCACACACTGATCTTCATCATTGATCACTGGTTTCTCATAAGAAACCAGTGATCAACGATTCTGCCGCATGACTGCTCAGGCCTGGATCTCAGGCACTGAGCAGTCATTCGGCGATCGGACAGCGAGGAGGCAGGTAGGGGCCCTCCCGCTGTCCTGCCAGCTGTTCTGGATGCCGCGATTAGCCGCGGCTATCCCGAACAGCCAGACTGAGCTAGCCGGCAACTTTCACTTTCGCTTTTAGCCGTGCGGCTCAGCTCTGAGCGCGCGGCTAAAGGGTTAATAGCGCGCGGCGCCGCGATCGGCGCTGCGCGCTATTAGAGGCGGGTCCCGGCTTCACTATGACGCCAGGCCCGCCGTGATATGACGCGGGGTTACTGTGTAACCCCGCGTTATATCATATATCAGGAGAGCAGGACCAAGGGCGTACTGTACGCCCTTGGTCCTTAAGGGGTTAATGAATTACTGTGCCTTTAAAATATGTGAGCAGCAGACCCCATGTGACCATGTGAGCCAATGAGACCCCAAAAGGTCCCTCTGTATAGTGAGGTATAGGGGAGGAGTTAGTTAGTCTAGTGCTGGACATTGTTCAGGAAAGTACCAATTCAGACTCCTGAGCAATATCTAAGCTGTGTGTTTATTGACTCAACGTGTGTGGCCCAGGTAGACTGCTTACCACCATCAGACCGTGGTTCGGATAAACTGTGCCCTGGTATCACAAAGTAATCAAGGTACGTCCTACTAACACCTAGTGGCCGCCACACATTCCCATCTGATAGCTGTTCATTTGCCCGTGAAATATATAAGTCACAATCTATTATGACGGTAGCTTTGTCATTATCAGTCTATTTTATTACTACTAAGTGTTTGTTTGTTTGTTTTGTTTTTAAAGTGTTAAAGGCCGTTTTTTTTAATCAATAGTCATTTTTTTTTTCCTTTTGCCTTTTAGACCTAACACTTTTTGGAAACTTTCTAACAAGGGACTATGGATCTGAAGGTATCTTGCTATCCTTTGTGTACGTTCTTACCATTTCAGTATTTATATAATATATTTTAAGTCTTTAACCCCCTATTAGTAGCATTTAACTGAATAGGACAAGGTTGTGGTATCTTACACTGCCACTATTATTAGAATGGCAATTGCAGGCACTGTGCATTTGTAAACACTGAACAGGCTCCCAAGTTTGCCCACGAGGGGCCGTCAGTCAGACCCCTGCTGATCTAATATTGATTTCCTATCCTTAGTAAACCAATTTTTTAATCCTGAGGCTAAGTTTCCACTTGTTTTCTGGCCAAAAATAAAAAAAAGCAAGAAAAAACACCAGAAAAAAATGCCACGGCATTATCCTGCATTTGGCGTTTTTCTCCTTGCATTTTCTCAGGTGCTTTCGCCTTTGTGTGGAAGTTGCATTTTTGTCCCCTTTTAGCATTTTTTTAAAAGAATTTTATTGGGTACAAAAAAGGAGGATGCAGTAGGGATGGAAAAAATTGTATTTAACAAAATTTATATTTTTTGGAACTAAATTCTAAATTTAATCAGGGACCAATTCATGTAAGCAGACGGACCTAAAAATTTAGCCAACAATATCAAAAATTTAGAAATGGGCCATTTAATTGTAAAAATAATATATTTTTTATAATTAATTTTGTGAAACTTTTTATTAGTAATGTACTTTTAAATATATGTTTAATAAAGTGTGTGTTTTTAACTTTTTTTTTTACTTCTTTAAATTTCAGGGGTGCCAACATTTACGGCCATGACTGTATTTTAATTATATGTTTAATAAAGTGTGTGTTTTTTACTTTTTATTTTTTTTTATTTTTTAGGTACTACTACTTCTCCCAGCATGGAACATGGTACTAATAAACAGATTACTCCTGCGATTGTCCTTTATATTGCAGAGATGCGGGCAGCTCTATACAGTGCTCACATCTTTGCCAGCCATTGATGTGAATAGAAATTCACATCACTGATTCATATTTGCTGCTCAGAGTGGTGATTGGCCAGATGGTGCCAGTCAATCACCACTCTCAACTGGAAATATGAATCAGTGATGTGAATTTCTATTCACATCACTGGCCAGTCTTATAGTACAGAGATGCGGAGCACAGAAGAAAGCCGCTCCGTATCTCAGAAGGATGAAGGACTATCGCAGCGGGTGTCTGGAGTGTCACTCGCTGTGATCTGTGCTTAACTGCAGGTGCTACTGCTCCCAACATGGAGCACACTCTGCTCTATGCTGGGAGCTGTAATACCTGCATTAATAGACAGAAGCGGGCAGCCGTCCACACTTCTATGGTCCCCTGCCCGCACTGTATCCTACTGTGATGGGAAGTTCTCTTCACATCACAGATTAATATATGCCGCTGAGAGTGGTGATTGGCCGACACCATCTGGCCAATCACTGCTCTCAGCGGGAAATATGAATCTGTGCTGTGAAGAGAACTTCCCATCACAGAAGGATACAGTGCAGGGGAGCGGAGAAGTGTGGCCATGCCGCCCGCTTCTATGGATTATATAGGAGGATCGAAGTGACACCCGGGGCGATCTGTCTATTAGTACAGGTTCTACTACTCCCCGTATAGAACAGTCTGTTCCATGCTGGGAGGAGTAGTAGTACCTAAAAAATGTAATAAATAAAAATAAAAAAACACATACTTTATTGAACACATAATTAAAATACATTACTGATAAAAAGTTTCACAAAATTAATTTAAAAAAAATTATTTTTACAATTAACCTCCTAAGGATGCAGGGCGTGACCCCGCAGCACATCAGGGCATCATAGCCGGGAACCTGGGCTAACAGCGCGCGGCACAGATCGTTGTGCCGCACGCTATTAACCTTTCAGACGCGGCAATCAAAGTTGATCGCCACGCTGAAAATGAAATTAAGCGCTTCCCGGCAGCTCAGTCGGGCTGATCGGGACTATCGCGATAAAATCGCTGTCCAGATCAGCTAGGACGCGAGCGGAGGTCCCCTTACCTTGCTCCGTCGCATCCGATCGACATTTGTTTGCTCCAAGCCTGAGCTACAGGCTTGAGCAATCAAGCCCCTATTACGCTGATCCATGTAAAGCTATGGCTTTGCAGGGATCATGGTAAAAGATCAGTGTTTGCAGTGTTATAGCCCCCTATGGGAGCTATAACACTGCAAAAAAAAAAGTGAAAAAAAAGTTAACAAAGTGGAAAAAAAAAAAGTTTACAAAAAGTTATTTAACCCCTTCCCTAATAAAAGTTTGAATCACCCACCTTTTCCCGTAAAAATAAATAAAAATAAACATATGTGGTATCGCTGCGTGCATAAATGTCCGAACTATAAAAATATATCATTAATCAAACCACACGTTCAATGACGCGCAAAAAAATTCCAAAGTCCAAAATAGCGTATTTTTGGTCACTTTTTATATAATTAAAAAAATGAATAAAAAGTGATCAAAAAGTCCAATCAATGCAAAAATAGTACCGATAAAAACTTCAGAACACGGCGCAAAAAATTAGCCCTCATACCGGCCCGTACACAGAAAAATAAAAAAAGTTATAGAAGTCAAAAGATGACAATTTTAAACGTATAAATTTTCCTGCATGTAGTTATGATTTTTTTTCAGAAGTACGACAAAATCAAACCTATATAAGTAGGGTATCATTTTAACCATATAGACCTACATAATAAAGATAAGGTGTAATTTTTTTCCCGTTTCGCCGTGGATTTTTTTGTAAAATTACTAATGCCATTGCATTAGAATTGGTGTCGCAAAAAATAAGCCATCATGTGGAATTTTATGTGCAAAATTTAAAGCGTTATGATTTTTAGAAGGTGATGAGGAAAAAATTAAAGTGCAAAAACGGAAAAACGCTGAGTCCTTAAGGGGTTAAATGGCCCTTTTATACATTTTTTATATTATCGGCTACATTTTTAGGTCCCTGCCCGCCCACATAAATTGTTCCCTGTTTAAAAATTTATAAAAATGTAATTCTAAAAAATATAAATTTCGCAAAATGTTTTTTTCCATCCCTACTGTATCTTTAAATTTTTTCATTTTTTTAATGGTACCCTATGAAATTTTATTTAAAAAAAAAGAAAAAAGGTATCTCCATCCCTTTTTTGGATCACCAAAGTCCAAAAAAGATCACCAAAGTCCAAAGAACCGCCTGCAAAAACACCGAAGTTAAAACCCACATGGCGTTTTTTGGGGCGTTTTTCCACCCCCATAGATTTCTATTCTATGGAAACTTGATAGGGACTGTAAAGGCCATTCTTAGTCATAACAAGGGCTAGTTACTTCTATATGGCTATGACAATTATTTTAGCACCAGAGGCTTTGCTGATCCAGGGCTGTTCAGAGGCACAGGGTATGTCACTTTTTTGTTCAGGGCCATAACAGCTCCATCAGTTGTAACACAATATTTGGAGGAGTGGGAGCAGATTTCTTGGCCCGTTCCAATATATCCCAAGTGTATTCAAAGGGACCGAAGGCAATGTGGAGAATTTTTTGTTGAGTTTCTTCCAACCAATCCCTAGCGATCTAAGCCAGATAAAGCATGGCACTGTGGTCAGTGACAAGCTTCTGAATATTTAGGTGCAGGTTGATAAGCAAGCAGGTATTTATAATGTTCACCAGGAGTTGTGGTATGATGACGAACTTGAGCAAGCTTCACTGCATGGTTATTGTGGAAATTTGTCTTACTTGTCAGCTGTTGTACTGCTGCTGGGCAAGAGCAGACTGACAGGCTGTTCCAGCCGAGGGCTCAGCCGGGATAAGGGCAGCTGTATACGCAGCTCACATGTATACTGTATAGCTGAAAGCCTTCTCTGTGGCCTGCAAGGAGACATGAAAAAAGGTATTCCTGGGCCGTGTTTTTGGAAGGGACCGGAAAAGAAGTGGTCGATTTCCCGGCCACCAGTTCCGTGAAGGACTATCATACAGAGGCCTTCCCTTCCCCCTCCAAGACCAGACAGATATTCTCCCCCATAAACCTCTTACACACCAACACCATTCTTTCCTACAAGAGATCGGCCCTGGATGGCAAGAGGTTCCAGAGGATTTCAGAAATCAATACCTTCTTCAGGTGAGAGCATATCTTCAACATTCTTCCCCCATACCCTTGGGAGGAAGAATAATACATTTTTTCCACACTTGGTCTATGATCACATCAGACTCTTGGATTCTCAATACAGTTCAGGGTTATCAAATAGATATTGTTTACCCTCCAGTACAATATCAGTTTCCACAAAAAAGGATATTTTCAATATCAGATCAAAAACTCATTCAACAAGAAATCAAGGAACTATGTTCCAAGGGCACAATAACTCAAGTACTTCTGAATTCCATGTTTGTTGAACAATCTCTTTCTAGTAAAAAGAAAGATGGAGATCACAGACCTGTGATAAATCTAAAAACCCTCAACAACAATGTTTGTCATCAACATTTTAAAATGGAGGTATCCATCTACTAAGAGATTTAATACTAGCAAACGATTGGTTAGCGAAGATAGGCCTCAAAGACGCCTATCTCATGGTGCCTATGCACCCAATATCACAACCTTACCTCCAATTTTTATGGAAGGGACTCAAATGGCAGTTTATCAGTCTGCCTTTTGGTCTGCCCTCAGCCCCCTGGTGCTTCACAAAACTAATGAAGCATGTTATAGCTACATTAAGGGCTCGAGGAGTTTGTCTAATAATATATCTGGATGACATTATTATGGCCGAATCTTTGGATCTGATCCATTTACATATACAGTGGACAATTACTCTACTATCCAATGTAGAATTTATCTTCGGTATTAACACCTTCAAAGGAACTAGAATTTTTAGGATTTTTAATAAACACTCAATCAGCCATTTTGAGTCTGCCATCCAAGAAACTAAAAACAATTCGCAGAGAGAGTCGATAAGTTACGAACAGTTAGTCTCTCTCAGAACTATAGTCTGTATAGTAGGTCTCCTCTCAGCATCAATTCAAGCCATTTTTCCTGCACCTCTTCATTACAGGGCTTTCCAACGTCTCAAAGCCCAACACTTGAGACATGGATTAGGCTTTTCAAACAAGGTCTCTCTGACACCAGACACCAAAGAGGAGCTATTATAGTGGCTCAATTATATCCAAGCATGAAATGGGAAAAAAATCTTCAATGTATCCCCAGATTTAATCATAGAGTTAAATGCCAGCCAACTAGGTTGGGGAGCTCGATACAGTCCTCTTTCAACTGGAGGGAAATGGGCAAACAAGGAATCTTCACTACAAATCAGTTGCCTAGAACTTCTTGGGGGTTCTTTTGCCCTCAAAAGTTTTGTCAGACACAAATTGAACTGCTGTATTCTGCGGATGGACAACATTTTTGCAGTCCAATATGTCAATCGATTAGGAGGCACCAAATCAAAACTATTAACCAACATTGCGAAAGAATTCTGGCATTTTTGTCTTACCAAAGATATTATCTTGAAGGCAGACTATATCCCAGGATTGTTTGATTCCATAGCAGATTTGAACTCTCGATATCTAACCGACAACAGCGAAGACTAGATCACCTGGTGTTCAACCAATTCAATTCATTATGGGGACCTCTTCATATAGACCTTTTTGCCTCATGGCTGAATCGCGAACTTCCCCAATTTTTCAGTTGGCGACCAGATCCAGACTATCATGGCACAGATGCTCTTCTTTAAATATGGCCACACAAGACACTTTATGCCTTTCCACCATTTACACTGATCCCAAGAACATTCTTAATAACCAGGTCTCAGAAATCCACAATAGTATTGATATCACCATTATGGCCAACCCAGTCTTGGTTTCCCCAAGTTCTAGAAATGTCTATAGACTTTCCACACATATTACCATGTCATCAGTCCATTCTCCTGGATCCATCATAGAATCCTCATCCCCTCATAATATCAAAATTATTATCTCTATTAGCATGGTTAATTTCAGGCCATCAGGATCTAATATTGACCTGCCAAAATTAGCTCAGGATATCCTCTCTGACGCTTGGGCACCAGGTACCAGATCAGCTTACGGATCAGCCTGGACAATTTGGTCTGATGGGTGCAATCGATGAGATCTGGATCCCATACTGTTACGCTGAGCGCTCCGGGTCCCCGCTCCTCCCCGGAGCGCTCGCTACCCTCTCCCCGCTGCAGCGCTCCGGTCAGATCCACTGACCCGGGGCGCTGCGATTCCGCTTCCAGCCGGGATGCGATTCGCGATGCGGGTAGCGCCCGCTCGCGATGCGCACCCCGGCTCCCGTACCTGACTCGCTCTCCCTCGGTCCTGTCCCGGCGCGCGCGGCCCCGCTCCCTAGGGCGCGCGCGCGCCGGGTCTTTGCGATTTAAAGGGCCACTGCGCCGCTGATTGGCGCAGTGATTCCAATTAGTGTCTTCACCTGTGCACTTCCCTATATCACCTCACTTCCCCTGCACTTCCTTGCCGGATCTTGTTGCCATTGTGCCAGTGAAAGCGTTCCTTGTGTGTTCCTAGCCTGTGTTCCAGACCTCCTGCCGTTGCCCCTGACTACGATCCTTGCTGCCTGCCCCGACCTTCTGCTACGTCCGACCTTGCTTCTGTCTACTCCCTTGTACCGCGCCTATCTTCAGCAGCCAGAGAGGTGAGCCGTTGCTAGTGGATACGACCTGGTCACTACCGCCGCAGCAAGACCATCCCGCTTTGCGGCGGGCTCTGGTGAAAACCAGTAGTGACTTAGAACCGATCCACTAGCACGGTCCACGCCAATCCCTCTCTGGCACAGAGGATCCACTACCTGCCAGCCGGCATCGTGACAGTAGATCCGGCCATGGATCCCGCTGAAGTTCCTCTGCCAGTTGTCGCCGACCTTACCACGGTGGTCGCCCAGCAGTCACAACAGATTGCGCAACAAGGCCAACAGCTGTCTCAACTGACCGTTATGCTACAGCAGTTACTACCACAGCTTCAGCAGTCATCTCCTCCGCCAGCTCCTGCACTTCCTCCGCAGCGAGTGGCCGCTCCTGGTCTACGCCTATCCTTGCCGGATAAATTTGATGGGGACTCTAAGTTTTGCCGTGGCTTTCTTTCCCAATGTTCCCTGCATCTGGAGATGATGTCGGACCTGTTTCCCACTGAAAGGTCTAAGGTGGCTTTCGTAGTCAGCCTTCTGTCTGGAAAAGCCCTGTCTTGGGCCACACCGCTCTGGGACCGCAATGACCCCGTCACTGCCTCTGTACACTCCTTCTTCTCGGAAATCCGAAGTGTCTTTGAGGAACCTGCCCGAGCCTCTTCTGCTGAGACTGCCCTGTTGAACCTGGTCCAGGGTAATTTTTCCGTTGGCGAGTATGCCGTACAATTCCGTACTCTTGCTTCAGAATTATCCTGGAATAATGAGGCCCTCTGCGCGACCTTTAAAAAAGGCCTATCCAGCAACATTAACCCCTTAAGGACCAGGCCATTTTATACCTTAAGGACCGGAGCGTTTTTTGCAATTCTGACCACTGTCACTTTAAACATTAATAACTCTGGAATGCTTTTAGTTATCATTCTGATTCCGAGATTGTTTTTTCGTGACATATTCTACTTTAACTTAGTGGTAAAATTTTATGGTAACTTGCATCCTTTCTTGGTGAAAAATCCCAAAATTTGATGAAAAAAATGAAAATTTTGCATTTTTCTAACTTTGAAGCTCTCTGCTTGTAAGGAAAATGGATATTCAAAATATATTTTTTTTGGGTTCACATATACAATATGTCTACTTTATGTTTGCATCATAAAATTTATGAGTTTTTACTTTTGGAAGACACCATAGGGCTTCAAAGTTCAGTAGCAATTTTGAAATTTTTCACAAAATTTTCAAACTCACTATTTTTCAGGGACCAGTTCAGTTTTGAAGTGGATTTGAAGGGTCTTCATATTAGAAATACCCCATAAAAGACCCCATTATAAAAACTACACCCCCTAAAGTATTCAAAAAAACATTCAGTAAGTGTATTAACCCTTTAGGTGTTTCACAGGAATAGCAGCAAAGTGAAGGAGAAAATTCAAAATCTTCATTTTTTACACTCGCATGTTCTTGTAGACCCAATTTTTGAATTTTTGCAAGGGATAAAAAGGAGAAAATTTTTACTTGTATTTGAAACCCAATTTCTCTCGAGTAAGCACATACCTCATATGTCTATGTTAATTGTTCGGTGGGCGCAGTAGAGGGCTCAGAAGGGAAGGAGCGACAAATGGTTTTTGGGGGGCATGCCGCATTTAGGAAGCCCCTATGGTGCCAGGACAGCAAAAAAAAACACATGGCATACCATTTTGGAAACTAGACCCCTCAGGGAACGTAACAAGGGGTAAAGTGAACCTTAATACCCTACAGGTGATTCACGACTTTTGCATATGTAAAAAAAATATATATTTTTTTTACCTAAAATGCTTGGTTTCCCAAAAATTTTACATTTTTAAAAAGGGTAATAGCAGAAAATACCCCACAAAATTTGAAGCCCAATTTCTCCCGATACAGAAAACACCTCGCATGGGGGTGAAAAGTGCTCTGCTGGCGCACTACAGGTCTCAGAAGAGAAGGAGTCACATTTGGCTTTTTGAAAGCAAATTTTGCTCTGGGGGCATGCCGCATTTAGGAAGCCCCTATGGTGCCAGAACAGCAAAAAAAAAACACATGGCATACCATTTTGGAAACTAGACCCCTCGGGGAACGTAACAAGGGGTAACGTGAACCTTAATGCCCTACAGGTGTTTCACGACTTTTGCATATGTAAAAAAAAATATTTTTTTTTACCTAAAATGCTTGTTTTCCCAAAATGTTTACATTTTTAAAAAGGGTAATAGCGGAAAATACCCCCCAAAATTTGAAGCCCAATTTCTCCCGATTCAGAAAACACCCCATATGGGGGTGAAAAGTGCTCTGCTGGCGCACTACAGGTCTCAGAAGAGAAGGAGTAACATTTGGCTTTTTGAAAGCAAATTTTGCTCTGGGGGCATGCCGCATTTAGGAAGCCCCTATGGTGCCAGAACAGCAAAAAAAAAACACATGGCATACCATTTTGGAAACTAGACCCCTCGGGGAACGTAACAAGGGGTAATGTGAACCTTAATACCCTACAGGTGTTTCACGACTTTTGCATATGTAAAAAAATATATATTTTTTTTACCTAAAATGCTTGGTTTCCCAAAATTTTTACAATTTTAAAAAGGGTAATAGCAGAAAATACCCCCCAAAATTTGAAGCCCAATTTCTCCCGATTCAGAAAACACCCCATATGGGTGTGAAAAGTGCTCTGCTGGCGCACTACAGGTCTCAGAAGAGAAGGAGTCACATTTGGCTTTTTGAAAGCGAATTTTGCTCTGGGGGCATGCCGCATTTAGGAAGCCCCTATGGTGCCAGGACAGCAAAAAAAAAACACATGGCATACTATTTTGGAAACTAGACCCCTCGGGGAACGTAACAAGGGGTAATTTGAACCTTAATACCCTACAGGTGTTTCACGACTTTTGCATATGTAAAAAAATATATATTTTTTTTACCTAAAATGCTTGTTTTCCCAAAAATTTTACATTTTTTAAAAGGGTAATAGCAGAAAATACCCCCCAAAATTTGAAGCCCAATTTCTCCCGAGTACGGCGATACCCCATATGTGGCCCTAAACTGTTGCCTTGAAATACGACAGGGCTCCAAAGTGAGAGCGCCATGCGCATTTGAGGCCTAAATTAGGGACTTGCATAGGGGTGGACATAGGGGTATTCTACGCCAGTGATTCCCAAACAGGGTGCCTCCAGCTGTTGTAAAACTCCCAGCATGCCTGGACAGTCAACGGCTATCTGGCAATACTGGGAGTAGTTGTTTTGCAACAGCTGGAGGCTCCGTTTTGGAAACAGTGGCGTACCAGACGTTTTTAATTTTTATTGGGGAGGGGGGTTGTATAGGGGTATGTGTATATGTAGTGTTTTTTACTTTTTATTTTATTTTGTGTTAGTGTAGTGTAGTGTTTTTAGGGTACAGTCGCACGGGCGGGGGGTTCACAGTAGTTTCTCGCTGGCAGTTTGAGCTACGGCAGAAAATTTGACGCAGCTCAAACTTGCAGCCGGATACTTACTGTAATCCTCCGCCCATGTGAGTGTACCCTGTACGTTCACATTGGGGGGGGGGGGGGAATCAGTGCAAAACTACAACTCCCAGCATGAACGGTCTATCAGTGCATGCTGGGAGTTGTAGTTTTGCAACCGCTGGAGGCTCCGTTTTGGAAACAGTGGCGTACCAGACGTTTTTCATTTTTATTGGGGAGGGGAGGGGGGCTGTGTAGGGGTATGTGTATATGTAGTGTTTTTTACTTTTTATTTTATTTTGTGTTAGTGTAGTGTAGTGTTTTTAGGGTACAGTCACATGGGCGGGGGGTTCACAGTAGTTTCTCGCTGGCAGTTTGAGCTGCGGCAGAAATTTTGCCGCACCTCAAACTTGCAGCCGGATACTTACTGTAATCCTCCGCCCATGTGAGTGTACCCTGTACATTCACATTGGGGGGGGGGGGACATCCAGCTGTTGCAAAACTACAACTCCCAGCATGTACGGTCTATCAGTGCATGCTGGGAGTTGTAGTTTTGCAACAGCTGGAGGCACACTGGTTGTGAAACACAGAGTTTGGTAACAAACTCAGTGTTTTGCAACCAGTGTGCCTTCAGCTGTTGCAAAAGCTACAACCCCCAGCATGTACGGACAGCGGAAGGGCATGCTGGGTGTTGTAGTTATGCAACAGCTGGAGGCATACTACTTTGGCTGGGGATGCTGGGGATTGTAGTTATGCAACAGCTGGAGACACACTGGTTTGCTACTTAACTCAGTGTGCCTTCAGCTGTTGCAAAACTACAACTCTCAGCAGTCACCGACAGCCAACGGGCATGCTGGGAGTTGTAGTTATGCAACCACCAGATGCACCACTACAACTCCCAGCATGCACTTTAGCTGATTGTGCAAGCTGGGAGTTGTAGTTACACAACAGCTGAAGGTACACTTTTCCATAGAAAGAATGTGCCTCCAGCTGTTGCAAAACTACAAGTCCCAGCATGCCCATAAGGGCATGCTGGGAGTTGTGGTGGTCTGCCTCCTGCTGTTGCATAACTACAGCTCCCAGCATGCCTTTTTTGCATGCTGGGAGCTGTTGCTAAGCAACAGCAGGAGGCTGTCACTCACCTCCAACGATCCTCGCTGCACCAGGTCAGTCCCTCGTCGTCTCCGCCGCCGCCGCTGCTCCTGGGGCCCCGATCCCAACAGGGGCGCCGGGGATCGGGGTCCCCAGCACCCGGGGTGCACGTCCCGCACCCGCTCACGTCCTCCGGAAGAGGGGCGGAGCGGGTTGCGGGAGTGACACCCGCAGCAGGCGCCCTGATTGGTCGGCCGGTAATCCGGCCGACAAATCAGGGCGATCGTGAGGTGGCACCAGTGCCACCTCACCCCTGCTGGCTCTGGCTGTTCGGGGCCGTCGGAGACGGCCCCGAACAGCCTGTAATTCCGGGTCACCGGGTCACTGGAGACCCGATTGACCCGGAATCCGCCGCAGATCGCTGGACTGAATTGTCCAGCGATCTGCGGCCATCGCCGACATGGGGGGTCATAATGACCCCCCTGGGCGATATGCCCCGATGCCTGCTGAACGATTTCAGCAGGCATCGGGGACCGGCTCCGCTCCAGATGGTTGCGGGGGGCCGGTAAAACACATGACGTTCTCATACGTCATGTGTCCTTAAGGACTCGGAAATGGAGACGTATGAGAACGTCATGTGTCCTTAAGGGGTTAAAGATGTTCTGGCCGCACGAGAAATTCCTGCTAATTTACATGAACTTATTCACCTAGCCACTCGCATTGACATGCGTTTTTCCGAAAGGCGTCAGGAGCTCCGCCAAGATATGGACTCTGTTCGCACGAGGCGTTTTTTCTCCTCGGCTCCTCTCTCCTCTGGTCCCCTGCAATCTGTTCCTGTGCCTCCCGCCGTGGAGGCTATGCAGGTCGACCGGTCTCGCCTGACACCTCAAGAGAGGACACGACGCCGCATGGAGAACCTCTGCCTGTACTGTGCTAGTACCGAACACTTCCTGAGGGATTGTCCTATCCGTCCTCCCCGCCTGGAAAGACGTACGCTGACTCCGCACAAAGGTGAGACAGTCCTTGATGTCTACTCTGCTTCTCCACGTCTTACTGTGCCTGTGCGGATGTCTGCCTCTGCCTTCTCCTTCTCTACGGTGGCCTTCTTGGACTCTGGATCTGCAGGAAATTTTATTTTGGCCTCTCTCGTCAACAGGTTCAACATCCCAGTGACCAGTCTCGCCAGACCCCTTTACATCAATTGTGTAAACAATGAAAGATTGGACTGTACCATACGTTTCCGCACGGAGCCCCTTCTTATGAGCATCGGATCTCATCACGAGAGGATTGAACTTTTGGTCCTCCCCAATTGCACCTCGGAAATTCTCCTTGGACTTCCCTGGCTTCAACTTCATTCCCCAACCCTGGATTGGTCCACTGGGGAGATCAAGAGTTGGGGCCCCTCTTGTTCCAAGGACTGTTTAAAACCGTTTCCCAGTAACCCTTGCCGTGACTCTGTGGTTCCTCCAGTAACCGGTCTCCCTAAGGCCTATATGGACTTCGCGGATGTTTTCTGCAAAAAACAAGCTGAGACTCTACCTCCTCACAGGCCTTATGATTGTCCTATCGACCTCCTCCCGGGCACTACTCCACCCCGGGGCAGAATTTATCCTCTCTCTGCCCCAGAGACTCTTGCCATGTCTGAATACGTCCAGGAAAATTTAAAAAAGGGCTTTATCCGTAAATCCTCCTCTCCTGCCGGAGCCGGATTTTTCTTTGTGTCCAAAAAAGATGGCTCCCTACGTCCTTGCATTGACTACCGCGGTCTTAATAAAATCACGGTTAAGAACCGCTACCCCCTACCCCTCATCTCTGAACTCTTTGATCGCCTCCAAGGTGCCCACATCTTTACTAAATTGGACTTAAGAGGCGCCTATAACCTCATCCGCATCAGAGAGGGGGATGAGTGGAAAACGGCATTTAACACCAGAGATGGACACTTTGAGTATCTGGTCATGCCCTTTGGCCTGTGCAACGCCCCTGCTGTCTTCCAAGACTTTGTTAATGAAATTTTTCGTGATCTGTTATACTCCTGTGTTGTTGTATATCTGGACGATATCCTAATTTTTTCTGCCAATCTAGAAGAACACCGCCAGCATGTCCGTATGGTTCTTCAGAGACTTCGTGACAATCAACTCTATGCCAAAATTGAGAAATGTCTGTTTGAATGCCAATCTCTTCCTTTTCTAGGATATTTTGTCTCTGGCCAGGGACTACAAATGGATCCAGACAAACTCTCTGCCGTCTTAGATTGGCCACGCCCCTCCGGACTCCGTGCTATCCAACGCTTTTTGGGGTTCGCCAATTATTACAGGCAATTTATTCCACATTTTTCTACCCTTGTGGCCCCTATCGTGGCTTTAACCAAAAAAAATGCCGATCCCAAGTCTTGGCCTCCTCAAGCGGAAGACGCCTTTAAACGACTCAAGTCTGCCTTTTCTTCGGCTCCCGTGCTCTCCAGACCTGACCCTTCCAAACCCTTCCTATTGGAGGTTGATGCCTCCTCAGTGGGAGCTGGAGCTGTTCTTCTACAAAAAAATTCTTCCGGGCATGCTGTCACTTGTGGTTTTTTTTCTAGGACCTTCTCTCCGGCGGAGAGGAACTACTCCATCGGGGATCGAGAGCTTCTAGCCATTAAATTAGCACTTGAGGAATGGAGGCATCTGCTGGAGGGATCAAGATTTCCAGTAATTATTTACACCGACCACAAGAACCTCTCCTACCTCCAGTCTGCCCAACGGCTGAATCCTCGCCAGGCCCGGTGGTCTCTGTTCTTTGCCCGATTTAATTTTGAGATTCACTTTCGTCCTGCCGATAAGAACATTAGGGCCGATGCTCTCTCTCGTTCCTCGGATGCTTCTGAAGTTGAACTCTCTCCGCAACACATCATTCCACCTGACTGCCTGATCTCCACTTCTCCTGCCTCCATCAGGCAAACTCCTCCAGGAAAGACCTTTGTTTCTCCACGCCAACGCCTCGGAATCCTCAAATGGGGTCACTCCTCCCATCTCGCAGGTCATGTGGGCATCAAGAAATCTGTGCAACTCATCTCCCGCTTCTATTGGTGGCCGACTCTGGAGACGGATGTTGTGGACTTTGTGCGAGCCTGCACTATCTGTGCCCGGGATAAGACTCCTCGCCAGAAGCCCGCTGGTTTTCTTCATCCCCTGCCTGTCCCCGAACAGCCTTGGTCTCTGATTGGTATGGATTTTATTACTGATTTACCCCCTTCCCGTGGCAACACTGTTATTTGGGTGGTCGTTGATCGATTTTCCAAAATGGCACATTTCATCCCTCTTCCTGGTCTTCCTTCAGCGCCTCAGTTGGCTAAACAATTTTTTGTACACATTTTTCGTCTTCACGGGTTGCCTACGCAGATCGTCTCGGATAGAGGCGTCCAATTCGTGTCTAAATTCTGGAGGGCTCTCTGTAAACAACTCAAGATTAAATTAAATTTTTCTTCTGCATATCATCCCCAGTCCAATGGACAAGTAGAAAGAATTAACCAGGTCTTGGGTGATTATTTGCGACATTTTGTTTCCTCCCGCCAGGATGACTGGGCAGATCTCCTTCCATGGGCCGAATTCTCGTATAACTTCAGAGTCTCTGAATCTTCCTCCAAATCCCCATTTTTCGTGGTGTACGGCCGTCACCCTCTTCCCCCCCTCCCTACCCCCTTGCCCTCTGGTCTGCCCGCTGTGGATGAAATTTCTCGTGACCTTTCCATCATATGGAGAGAGACCCAAAATTCTCTCTTACAGGCTTCATCACGCATGAAGAAGTTCGCGGATAAGAAAAGAAGAGCTCCTCCCGTTTTTTCCCCTGGAGACAAGGTATGGCTCTCCGCTAAATATGTCCGCTTCCGTGTCCCTAGCTACAAGTTGGGACCACGCTATCTTGGTCCTTTCAAAATTTTGTGTCAAATTAATCCTGTCTCTTACAAACTTCTTCTTCCTCCTTCTCTTCGTATCCCTAATGCCTTTCACGTCTCTCTTCTTAAACCACTCATCCTCAACCGTTTTTCTCCCAAATCTGTTCCTCCCACTCCTGTTTCCGGCTCCTCGGACATCTTCTCTGTCAAAGAGATCTTAGCTTCTAAAAAGGTCAGAGGGAAAACTTTTTTTTTAGTGGACTGGGAGGGTTGTGGCCCTGAAGAGAGATCCTGGGAACCTGAGGACAACATCCTAGACAAAAGTCTGCTCCTCAGGTTCTCAGGCTCTAAGAAGAGGGGGAGACCCAAGGGGGGGGGTACTGTTACGCTGAGCGCTCCGGGTCCCCGCTCCTCCCCGGAGCGCTCGCTACCCTCTCCCCGCTGCAGCGCTCCGGTCAGATCCACTGACCCGGGGCGCTGCGATTCCGCTTCCAGCCGGGATGCGATTCGCGATGCGGGTAGCGCCCGCTCGCGATGCGCACCCCGGCTCCCGTACCTGACTCGCTCTCCCTCGGTCCTGTCCCGGCGCGCGCGGCCCCGCTCCCTAGGGCGCGCGCGCGCCGGGTCTTTGCGATTTAAAGGGCCACTGCGCCGCTGATTGGCGCAGTGATTCCAATTAGTGTCTTCACCTGTGCACTTCCCTATATCACCTCACTTCCCCTGCACTTCCTTGCCGGATCTTGTTGCCATTGTGCCAGTGAAAGCGTTCCTTGTGTGTTCCTAGCCTGTGTTCCAGACCTCCTGCCGTTGCCCCTGACTACGATCCTTGCTGCCTGCCCCGACCTTCTGCTACGTCCGACCTTGCTTCTGTCTACTCCCTTGTACCGCGCCTATCTTCAGCAGCCAGAGAGGTGAGCCGTTGCTAGTGGATACGACCTGGTCACTACCGCCGCAGCAAGACCATCCCGCTTTGCGGCGGGCTCTGGTGAAAACCAGTAGTGACTTAGAACCGATCCACTAGCACGGTCCACGCCAATCCCTCTCTGGCACAGAGGATCCACTACCTGCCAGCCGGCATCGTGACACATACATGCACCTTTAAATCAAGTTATTAATTTTCTTTCTCATTCTTTTCACTTAGGAAAAGCTTATAGAACTATTAACATATACCGTTCTGCTATTTCATTTTATCATGCCCCGTTTCATGCAATCTTTATAGGAAAACATCCCTTAATATGTAAATTAATGAAAGGTATAACATTTTGAAAACCTCCTCAACCAAAATACCAGTCTACTTGGGATGTCAATTTAGTATTAGATACAATTATTTCATGGGGGGGACAATGACAATCTCCCATTAAAATTATTGTCCTTTAAACTAACAATGCTTCTATGTCTAATTTCATTTAAAAGAGTTTCTGATGTTCGCGCATTAGAAATTACTAAAAGACAAATTACTCCTCAAGAAGTAGTTATTTTCTATTCAAAAACGCACCAAAACTAGTTTTCTATCCAGCCTTCCCACAACAAGAAAATGTATGTGTTATCAATTGCTTAAAATCCTATGAAAGTAAGACACAGAATTTAAGAACTAATTCTTTTCAACTCCTTATTTCCTTTTGCAGACCACACTTACCTGTTTCTTATCCAACATTAGCCAGATGGATTAAACAAACCATGGCAATTGCAGGTATTGATACCTCAATATTTGGAACTCATTCCATTTGAGGTACCATGTCCACCAAGGTCAAACAAGCCGGAGGTTCTTTGTCAGACATTCTGAGGGCAGCTAATTAGTCCTTATAATCTACTTACAAAACATTATTTCAGACCCGACACACGTTTCAATGTCTTTTTTTAATAATTAATTATTACAGAACAGTATATATAATAAATTGTTGTTGCATATATTATTAGCTTTAAACAAGCATAATGTGAGTCTCCGTCCTGTAATAAAATTGGAGATTTTCCTATACTTGGTGACAGAAAATATGGATTTTATTAAGGACAGGAGACGAACATTTTCCCACCCTGATCCCAACCCATTCTATTTACATTTATTTCTAGTTCTTCCAGCTTAACCAAGCTACAAGTGTACTTCTTCATATCTTCAGTTTTCTCATATGAACTACACAAAGTTGGGAAGTCTTCCTCTCCAGTTATACTCCGTTTCTGGATGTTTCCAGTTTTCTTTCAGTTCTCTCCAGTTGCACATTACTTCGTTCTTGACAATTTTTTCCCCCTTGCATTACACCATCAAGGAAAGAGGGAGTGGCTTGTGGTTCGGTCCCTTACATAACAGTTGGACTATACCATTATGGACTACCAGTTATGAACTAAATATTTTTTCTTTGATATTATATCTGTTAACCCTTTATTTGCTTCTATAAAAACAGTAAAGAAAGATAAAGCATAATGTTTGTCTCCTGTCCATATTTTCTGTCACCAAGGATAGGAAAATCTCCAATTTGCCCACAGTTGAGCCTTATGCACTTGTGCGCACATCTTTCCAATGTTTGCCCACTTCCAGCATGTCTGCACGGCTCTTTTCTCTGCCATGCGCATACACATACACATGGCGCTTTCTTTCCGTGTCATGCAGGATCCGCTCAGATCTCCACCTCCGTGAGTCTAACATATTATTTTTAACAATGTAAATGCACTGTATCTTGTACTCCTTTCCTTGTACACTATTGGGGAGATTTATCAAAAACTGTGCAGAGCAAGAGTGGTGCAGTTGCCCATGGAAACCAATCTGATTGCTTCTTTCATTTTTACAGAGACCTGTGAAAGATAACAGAAGCAATCTGATTGGTTGCCACTCTTCCTTTACACATGTTTTGATAAATCTCACCCTATGTATATATATGTATGTACCATGATGGACTGTACTCTCACAGTTTTTTGCACTGATCGCTAATTTTGACATTGGTTCACATTTGTTATTGCTTGTGTGTAAATGAGTGATGTAATTGATGATGTCACAATGTCCACCATATTTATATTCTTCCATTTGCACTATGTAATTGCTTGAGAAAGGCTGCTTACTAGTAGCTGAAACGTTGCCACTGAAGAGTGGTCTTTTGGTTTATATATATATATATATATATATATATATATATATATATATATATACATACAGTAGAGACCAAAAGTTTGGACACACCTTCTCATTCAGAGTTTTCTTTATTTTCATGACTATGAAAATTGTAGATTCACATTGAAGGCATTAAAACTATAAATTAGCACATGTGGAATTATATACATAACAAAAAAGTGTGAAACAACTGAAAATATGTCATATTCTAGGTTCTTCAAAGTAGCCACCTTTCCTTTGATTACTGTGTTGCACACTCTTGGCATTCTCTTGTTGAGATTCAAGAGGTAGTCACCTGAAATGGTTTTCACTTCACAGGTGTGCTGGTGTGGAGGAGGAGGTGTGATGGTGTGGGGGTGCTTTGCTGGTGACACTGTTGGGGATTTATTCAAAATTGAAGGCCTACTGAACCACAGCATCTTGCACCGGCATGCTATTCCATCCGGTTTGCGTTTAGTTGGACCATCATTTATTTATCAACAGGACAATGACCCCAAACACACCTCCAGGCTGTGTAAGGGCTATTTGACCAAGAAGGAGAGTGATGGGATGCTGCGCCCGATGACCTGGCCTCCACAGTCACCGGACCTGAACCCAATCGAGATGGTTTGGGGTGAGCTGGACTGCAGAATGAAGGCAAAAAGGGCCAACAAGTGCTAAGCAGGTAGTCACCTGAAATGGTCTTGAAGGACTGTTGAAAGACCATTTCAGATGACTACCTGAAATGAGACCATTTCAGGTGACTACCTCTTGAAGCTCATCAAGAGAATGCCAAGAGTGTGCAAAGCAGTAATCAAAGCAAAAGGTGGCTGGAACCTAGAATATGACATATTTTCAAACGTTTCTGTTATGTATATAATTCCACATGTGTTAATTCATAGTTTTGATGCCTTCAGTGTGAATCTACAATTTTCATAGTCATGAAAATAAAGAAAACTCTGAATGAGAAGGTGTGTTCAAACTTTTGGTCTGTACCAGGTTGCTCTTATATATGGTTGACCTTTAATAAAAATACACTGAATGAAAAAACGTAACAGCCTGCGTGTTTCAGGTCGAAAGACCCTTAGTCATGGTATAAAAACAACAATACAAAGTACAAATTTAAATAGAACTTTGTATTGTTGTTTCTATGTCATTACGAAGGTTCTTTCTACCTGAACCACATACTCTGTTACGCTTTGTATCGAGTGTATTATTTATAATAAAGATTCACTGCAAACTGGTGCTGAACATTACCTTTTTTGAAGAATTTGTTTCTGATGGGGGACGCAGCCTGCCAGCCCTTGCACAGGTGCATGGGTGGAGATTTAAGCTGTTCACCCTCTACTCAGATCTTCAATTTGAAGTTAAAATAATACATTACTATCTCTCCTACTGTAAATAATAATCAGATTTTTGTCATTGCGAAATTTAGATGTCACCATTTAAGGCTTTCCTATTACACACATATCGCCTACTAGATATAGCCCTAAGAAACGTATTCACACAGTGGACTGACTTGTAGCATATTAACAACTTAACCTACACGTGAGGATGTTGCACTAACAAGCCGACACCTTCATCAGGACGCACCCTTCATTTTAAGGTCACCCGACAAAGCATTTATCTGTTATACAACCAGTAGTTATAATCCCAGAATAACAGAGAGTAACGCTGCACCTTCATGACTTCATTTTAGGGTTATGAAATCTCCAAGTCATTACAACGTTACTCCAAGGGATTTGGTAAAGGGCCAAAAAAAAAAAATTATGATCTCTGGGCACCTTCACTGAGGTTCATTGTCTCCTGAAAACTGGGTCAGAAGGTTTACTAGACTATATGGGTCACCAAACATTAGCATTTATGAATAAAGGATGTATGAATTAATATATTAAATATCCATCTAAAAATAATAAAGAACATGGAAAATTCCTAGTGAAAACTAATATATCAACACCTTAGAAAATAGTTAGAGGGGTATACACGCTGGAAAACATTTTTTTAAATCAACTGATGCCAGAAAGTTAAACAGATTTGTAAATTACTTCTATTTAAAATTCTTAACTCTTCCAGTACTTATCAGCTGCTGTATGCTCCACAGGAAGTTCTTTTATTTCTAAATTTCCTTTCTGTCTGACCCCAGTGCTCTCTGCTAACACCTCTGTCCATTTTAGGAACTGTCCAGAGTAGGACCAAATTCCCATAGAAAACCTCTCCTGCTCTGGACAGTTCCTAAAATGGACAGAGGTGTCAGCAGAGAGCACTGAGGTCAGACAGAAAGGAAATTCAAAAAGAAAAGAACTTCCTGTGGAGCATACAGCAGGATTAAGATTTTTAAATAGAAGTAATTAACAAATCAGTTTAAAGGGGTACTCCGGTGGAAAAAAAAGATTTTTAAAATCAACTGGTGCCAGGAAGTTAAACAGATTTTTAAATTACTTCTATTAAAAAATCTTAATCCTTCCAGTACTTATCAGCTGCTGTATACAACAGAGGAAGTTGTATAGTTACTTTCTGACCGACCACAGTGCACACCTCTGTCCGTTTCAGGAACTGTCCAGAGCAGGAGAGGTTTGCTAGGAGGTCTGCTCCTGCTCTGGACAATTCCTGACATGAACACAAATTTCAGCAGGGAGCAGTGTGGTCAGACAGAAAACAACTCAACTTCCTGTGTAGTATACAACAGCTGATAAGTAGTGGAAGGATTAAGATTTTTTAATAGAAGTAATTTACAAACCTGTTTAACGTACTGGCTTACCTGTTTAGGTAAATTGATATAGCATTTTTTTTATCCACCAGAGTACCCCTTTAACTTTCCGAAATCAGTTGATTTAAAAAAAAAGATGATAATGTTTTCCAGCGGAGTACCCCTTTAAGGAATCACAGGGCTGAGATGGGTGTGATGGTCACTGGGACTTCATCTCCTCTGCACCCTCATTTGTTCTGCATTTAGAGCTTAATCCATGGATAGTAGGAGAGTCTTGCAAAATAGATGCTATATCCAGCTGTTGCAAAACTACAACTAGTTTGGCCCAAAAATCTCCACCATGTTTTGGAGAGATAGCACTCTTCTTCTTTATGGAAGACAATATAGAGCAATACTGAGCAGTGTAAGCTGTGAATCCAAGCACTGGAGTGAGGTATAACACTAACTGCAAGCTTTTGCAACCACTCTTTTTTTTTTTTCAGCCACCACCCACCTCTCTCCATAGATTTGTAAAGGCATCTGCAACCAGATACTGTACTTCAGCGAGCTGATCCATCTTAATATGGATTTGAGCTGTTTTTACGTATAATGAGATTAGTTAAGAAGAAAAGGGGGGGGGCTGATAAGTAGTAGAGAAAGAGGCACTTGTACTATCAATTTAAACAAAGATTGATGAAAGTGTAGTGCTGCTTGACTCCCTACATCAGTCTTTTCCAAAAAAAGAGTGCCTCCAGCTGTTGCAAAACTACAACTCCCAGCCGTTGGCTGTCCGGGCATGCTGGGAATTGTAGTTTTGTAACAGCTGGAGGCACATTATTTGCAAAACACTGCTCTACACCCCTCTTTTTGCAACCACTGACTGCAACAAAATCATAATGGAAATGAGTGTACCCACTGGTTGGAAAGAATATGGGTGTTGTATTATTGAGCCGGGGGTCCCTGTGTCAGCACATTCCCGGATCAGCTCTATTCTATGTGTTTACTTTGGTTTCTGGGCATCTTTCAGTACTCTGTATAGATGTGCTGTTCATCTGTTCACCTTTAACCTGCCTGAATCCAGCCACAGAGCTCCCTGCAGCCTCTGAACATCCTCCAGCAGCTTCAAAACTGCTGCACCCAGGGTTTCATTCTGCGTAGTGAGAGCCACATCCATGCAAGAGAACAGCCGAGTCAGCACATAAGGAAAATTACGGTTATTCAAGGGCACTGAGTATACAAAGAGGAATAAAAAATATTTTTAAAAACTGCTTGTTTTTTTAGAAGGTTATATCAGTGCCAATAGTCCACAGGAACAAATATTCTATTACTGCCTCATATGTACAAAAATATAATTACCATAATACTGCCTCCTATATACAAAAATATAACTTCTATAATACTGCCTCCTATGTACAAGAATATAACTTCTATAATACTGCCTCCTATATACAAAAATATAACTACTATAATACTGCCTCCTATATACAAAAATATAACTTCTATAATACTGCCTCCTATGTACAAGAATATTACTTCTATAATACTGCCTCCTATATACAAAAATATAACTACTATAATACTGCCTCCTATATACAAAAATATAACTTCTATAATACTGCCTCCTATATACAAGAATATAACTTCTATAATACTGCCTCCTATATACAAAAATATAACTTCTATAATACTGCCTCCTATGTACAAGAATATAACTTCTATAATACTGCCTCCTATATACAAAAATATAACTACTATAATACTGCCTCCTATATACAAAAATATAACTTCTATAATACTGCCTCCTATGTACAAGAATATAACTACTATAATACTGCCTCCTATGTATAAGAATATAACTACTATAATACTGCTCCTATATACAAGAATATAACTACTATAATACTGCTCCTATGTGCAAGAATATAACTACTATAATACTGCTCCTATGTACAAGAATATAACTACTATAATACTGCTCCTATGTACAAGAATATAACTACTATAATACTGCCTCCTATGTACAAGAATATAACTACTATAATACTGCCTCCTATATACAAGAATATAACTACTATAATACTGCTCCTATGTACATGAATATAACGACTATAATACTGCCTCCTATATACAAGAATATAACTACTATAATACTGCTCCTAGGTACAAAAATACAACTACTATAAAAACTGCTCCTATATACAAGAATATGACTGTAACGCTGAGCGCTCCGGGCCCCGCTTCCCCTCCGGAGCGCTTGCGGCGTTACTCCTCTGCTTGCAGCGCTCCGGTCTGCGAGTCTGACCGGGAGTGCTGCTCTATGTCCCTGGGCGGGGATGCGACCCCCGCGGCGGAACGTGCCCGCCCGCGGGTCACATCCCGTGTCTCTTACCGGCCCCGTCCTTCTGTTCAGTCCCGGCGCGCGCGGCCCCACTCTCTAGGGCGCGCGCGCCGGGTCTCTCAGATTTAAAGGGCCAGTGCACCATTAAAGCACTTCCACTCCATAAAAACCCACTTCCCCTTCCTGTCCCTGCCGGATCTTGTTGCCTTGTGCCCTGAGAAAGCGTTATAGTGTGTTCCCAAGCCTGTGTACCCAGACCTTCTGCTGTTGCCCCTGACTACGAACCTCGCTGCCTGCCCTGACCTTCTGCTACGTCCGACCTTGCTCTTGCCTTGTCCCTGTGTACCGCGCCTGACTCAGCTGTCAGTGAGGTTGAGTCGCTATCGGGTGGAATGACTTGGGGGTTAGCTGCTGCTGCAAGTCCATCCCGCTTTGAGGCGGGCTCTGGTGAAAACCAGTAACCCCTTAGATTCTGTTCCCCTGGTATGGCCCACGCCATCACCTCACTGACACAGAGGATCCACCTCCAGTGTCCTCTCTGCATACCAGTCCGGATCCTGACAATATCTACTATAATACTGCCTCCTATGTACAAGAATATAACTACTATAATACTGCTCCTATATATACAAGAATATAACTACTATAATACTGCCTCCTATGTACAAGAATATAACTACTATAATACTGTCCCCTATGTACAAGAGTAAAACTACTTTAATACTGCTCCTAAGTACAATAATAAAACTACAGTAATACAGCCTCCTATGTACAAGAATATAATAAGTACTATAAAGGTACGTTCACACAAGCGGATCCCCAGCGTGTATTACGCTGCGGATCCGCCGGTGAAGGACAGCTGTATGCTAGCTTTACAGGTGCCTGCTCGGAGCGGCAATACACCGCTACCAGCAGACACACTGCGATGTGCGATATACTCGCACATCGCGGCAGCTCTCGGGCTAGCTCATACAGCAGGGGGAGCGGCCGCGATGTGTGCGAGTAGACCGCGCGTGCGCAGCGACTCACACATTGCTTCAGTGTGTCTGCTTGTAGCAGCGTATTTCCGCTCCGAGCAGGCACCTGAAAAGACAGCATACAGCGGTCCTTCAGCGGCGGATCCGCAGCGTAATATGCGCTGGGGATCCCCTCGTGTGAACGTACCCAAAAGCTGCTCCATATGCATAGAAATACAGATCTGATTTTGTTGGAGAATTTTCACATAACTGGAGTAGCAAAAAGTGCTTAAAGGGGTACTCCAGCCCTAGACATCTTATCCCCTATACAAAGGATAAGGGATAAGATGTCAGATTGCAGGGGTCCCGCCGCTGGGGACCCCCACAATTTCTCCTGCAGCACCCCCTGTCATCAGCCTCACGGAGCGAAGATCGTTCCATGTCTGATGACTCATGATAAAGAGCTGGAGTATTGTGATGTTCCGGCTCCGCCCCCCTCGTGATGTCACAACAGCCCTCTCAATGCAAGCGTATGGGAGGGGGATTAATGGCCGCCACACCCCCTTCCATAGACTTGCATTGAGGGGGCAGAGCCGTGACATCACAATACTCCGTGAGGCTGATTACAGGGGGTGCTGCAGGAGAAATTGTGGGGGTCCCCAGCGGCAGGACACCTGCGATCTGACATCGTATTCTCTATCCTTTGGATAGTGGATAAAATGTCTAGCGCTGGAGTACCCCTTTAAGTCCAAAATGGCAAAATAACTCTATTATTCACTAAGCGTCATAGTGTTGTCTGAAATATATTAACACTCTGCTGTGGTCAGAATAAATGGATATAATAATAATAAAGGTAATTTCAATAACACCACCATTTTTTCTTACATGCAATTACATTAAATAAATAAATAAACAGCAACTGGAAATACAAACCACAAGCAACCTGCACGTGCTAAAGTAAGAGAGCTGCTAAGTTAAAGTTTTCCACGAGTAAATTCCTTGGTGGCAAAAATGGGGCCCACATAATGGAGGTCGATTTTAACCTTTGCAACGTGTCTGTCTGTCTTGTGTTTGTGCCACTGGATGCATCTTCACCCCAAAAAGTACACTAGTTCCCTAAAGGACCATATAAAATACTTAGCACATCTGCAGTCTCAAATCTGCAAAGACACGCATATGAACAGTGGCTGTAGAATTTGAACGGCGGCTGTTATATATAAACAGTGGCTAAAGTTATCACGTCAGGCTGACTTAAAGGCTACTCCAGTGGAAAACTATTTTTTTTTTTTTTTTTTTTATAATCAACCTGTGCCAGAAAACTAAATTACTTCTATTTAAAAATCTTAATTCTTGCAGTACTTATCAGCTGCTGTATACTTTACAGGAAGTTCTCTTCTTTTTGAAATTCTTTGACCACAGAGCTCTCAGGAACTGTCCAGAGCAGGAGCAAATCACCATAGCAAACCTCTCCTGCTCTTGACAGTTCCTGAGAGGGACAGAGGTGTCAGCAGAGAGCACTGTGGTCAAAGAAGATAAAAAGAGAACTTCCTGTAAAGCATACAGCAGCTAATGAGTACTGGAAGGATATGGTTTTTAAATAGAAGTAATTTACAAGTCTGTTTAACTTTCTGGCACCAGTTGATTTAAAAAAAAAATTTCCACTGGAGTACCCCTTTAAGTCTAAGGTGGATGGGCATCTTAGGGGTCTGAGGTCTGAGTTATGAGACCCTCCACCAATCACTATAAGGAGCAGGCAGAAGCTTACACCTTTCTCTGAGCAGAGCCTAGTTGTGCCATGCAGTATTGATAGAGCACAGGGTTTAGCTGAGCGCTTTTGTCCTCTCATTTTAGTGATCCGTGAAGGTCTAAGGCTGCTTTCACACTATGAAAAGGACCCGTTACATAACGTCTGTTATAAAATAGCAGGCTATCGCGGGGTTAAACGGCCATTAGAAAATCCCTAACGGACGTTAGAAAATCCCATTATAGTCTATGGGATTTTTCTAATAGCCGTTTTAACCCGTTATCACCCGTTATTAATAACGGACGTTATTTTGTGACGGGCGATTGAACGGAAGGAACAGTGCATGCACTATTTCTCCCGTTATTATTTTCCATCACAAAATAACGTCCGTTATTAATAACGGGCGATAACAGGCTAAAACGGCTGTTAGAAAAATTTCATAGACTATAATGGGATTTTCTAACGTCCGTTAGGGATTTTCTAATGGCCGTTTAACCCCGCGATCGCCTGCTATTTTATAACGGGTACTTTTCATAGTGTGAAAGCAGCCTAAGCACCCGGACCCCACTTGTTGGAAGTGTTTTCATAGTACACAGAAGATTAATATACTTAAATAGGGATATCCTATTAGAACAACCTTCCTTTGTCCTATAAGGAAATATGGGCATCATGGAAGGGTCTCATATACCAACCCCTCTGCTTGCCGTACATGGCAACCATGGCCAGAGGTTAGAGAAGATGGACCCGTGGCAGTAGTTTTTGTTGTATTTATTGTTTTATTGAGAGCATTGTAGACATTCCCACAGTTGTACCTTTTCGTAATTGTTTATCTAGTGCCTTATATAAGTTTTACAAAGCAGATGGAATTCGGCTTATACAACCGCTTGTTTCTCAATACTCTCCACATCCCCTTTGGCATTATTATTTCTGTCTGAGGTCAAAGACATTAACGTCATGAAGGTGTGAATTCTGCCATTAGTTACAGAGCAGCTTCCGGGGATTTCTCTGTGCCAGCTTATCAATCATAAAGTCATGCACCGAATTCAGCATATGGGGAAGATACGTGCTAAGCAGGAAAACTGTTCTTCTTCCTATAAGGACATAGGAGTGTATTTTGTGTGTTTTGGTCTTGTACTGCCCCCCCCCCTCCCCCCCCCCCATGACCTCTGCCACATGCAACCGCGCCTAACCAAGGCCCTCCCATGACCAAAATCTAGTCTGTATGTATGATGTACGAGAGCAGTGTATTTAGACGGATGATATATACTGTATATAGTGATGACAGGATGAGGGACGGGTGTACAAATTGTGACCGACCTCGCAAAAACCGATCGGAACAGTAGTTCTGCCGCCCTTCTTAGGCTGGGTTCACACCACATTTTGTTAAATACGGTTCCCATATACGCCTGGGAGGAGGGGGCGGGGCTTAATCGCGGCGCCCGCACTCAGCCGTATTCGGCAACCGTATTTAATGCATGTCTATGAGCCAACCGGAGTGAACCGCAGCCTCCGGTCGGCTTCGTTTTTGGCCGTATGCGGTTTCCCGACCGTAGGCAAAAACGCGGTCGACCACGTTTTTGCCTGCGGTCGGGAAACCTCATACGGCTGAAAACTAAGCTGACCGGAGGCTGCGGTTCACTCCGGTCGGCTCATAGACATGCATTAAATACGGTTGCCGAATACGGCTGAGTGCGGGTGCCGTGATTAAGCCCCACCCCCCTTCTCCCAGCCGTATACGGGAACCATATTTAACAAAATGTGGTGGGAACCCAGCCTTACACTGCCGCCCTATGACCGGGCTTTGTTGGCCTAGTGATAAATTCACCACTTATATGAGGGGATGTGAGTCCTGAAGACAAAATGGTCAAGGGATGAGATACGTTACTGATATTTTACTGAAGTGTTTTTATTTATTTTTTTCTGTGCATTTGAAGGTACGGATTTCATCAATATAAATCAGTGTTTCCCAAGCAGGGTGCCTCCAGCTGTTGCAAAACTCCAACTCCCAGCATGCCGGGACAGCCAACGGCTGTCCCGGCATGCTGGGAGTTGTAGTTTTGCAACAGCTGGAGGCACCCTGCTTGAGAAACACCAATATAAATTAATAGATGAAATGTAAAAGTTCCGGAACATATTACTGACATAATGTATTACAATAAACATATAACTACTGTCCAGTCACTCACTTCAAAAAAAAATTTCAATAGAATCATCAAATATTAAAGATTATTAGAGGGGAGATTTATCAAAAACCTGTCCAGAGGAAAAGTTGACCAGTTGCCCATAGCAACCAATCAGAGCGCTTCTTTCATTTTCAAAATAGGCCTCTGAAAAATGAAAGAAGCCATCTGACTGGTTGCTATGGGCAACTGGTCAACTATTCCTCTGCACAGGTTGTGAAATATCTCCCCTATGTATCTCCTATATTTTATATTTGTTTACTTATTAAAACCAGATATTAATACATATATTGTTTTTCTTATTTGTTTTTATTTGTTCTCATTATGCCAGAATTAGTTTCAGTTGTTTTTTTCACTAACAACACCTATCACTGGGACCCCAACCCAACCCGAGAACAAGAATATGGTATCCCCCCCATCTGATTTCGATCTAGGATTTCAATTGAACTCTATGGGACAGACAGTCCCATAGGCTATGTTCAGAAGGAAGAAATTCGCAGATGCAGAATTCCGCGGCCACATTTTTCCGCATCTATGCAGAATTTCTGCTGAATTTGTGCGGAATTCTCGCATGAATTCCACATGAATACACAGAGAACATTTAAGAGTGTTTGATTCATTGAAAAAGTTTCAATTTTGCGCAGAATCCGCACAAAATTTGCACGATTTCCACATTTAGCGCAGAAAAGAAAGTCCCACCGACTTGAATGTGCTTCCGCCGCTGAATTCTGCAAAAAAAATAAGACATGACTTATATTTTTATGGAACAATGAATGGGGAATTTTAGCTGCAGAAACGGAATGAATCTGTGGAATCCCATTGAACACACTTGGATATAAACACATGCAGAATTTCCACACGGATTTCTATACTAAAATCTATGCGGAACTTCTGCCGTGTCAACATAGCCTAATAGTTCTCCTGCAGAAATCTCCCAATATTATTAATATATTAGAAAACGCATTATAATCCTTTCCCCAGACATTGTCCAGTTTTTCCCTTTGTAAATAACTTATACTGTGAATGCATTAAAGGAGAAATGCATCTACTAGAATGTGTTCTGTACTAAATGTCATCTAAATATACTTTCCTTGTAAGGTTTTCCTAGAAGTCCATGTTCTCCGAACTGCTGATACTCATTTCACTGTCTGGGCCTCCTTTTTGACCTCTCTCTGCTACTGTAAAATATCACTAGACTATACATTTTCTATATACGTTTTTTTCCCCATCAGGCCACTGTAGGAAAATGCCTTAAAGGGGTTATCCACCATAAGGTGATTTTAGTACGTACCTGGCAGGCAGTAATGGACATGCTTAGGAAGGATCTGTGCTTGTCTTGGGGCTAAATGGCTAAGACATCAGATTACCATAACACTGTGGCTAGCTTTTTGTGAACTAGTATTTCCTGTTTGACTTTTCTTTTTTTGACTACAAATCCCACAATTCCATCTTCCTCCCTCCCACACATCAGCCACCCCACCCATTGAAACATAATTGAGCTGCATCCATTCAAAAGACCTGTGGTTTTCAATCAGGGTGCCTATAGCTGTTGCATTAGTTGCAGATTGATCTCTCTCCCACCAAGCGATCCCTCCCCCCATTGAAGCAGACAGGATCTCTGTCATCAGCTGACTAGTGAGTCAGGTCTCGGCCGCATTGCAACCTGGGAAAAATCTGAGACAACAGTTTGTATGCTGTTAAAAATAAATATTGGGGTGAAAATCACAGAAGAATTGTGAGAAAACCGTCACACACAGGTACAGACACTATATTATGAACTACACTAACTTTACAGCCCCTGTAGCATAGTCAAATAAAAAATAAAAAAACTGGAATACCCTTTTAAGTCTTTTTCTTAGGCCGGGTTCACACTGCGGAATCAGTCGGCGCTAGGATCACTGTGATGTGGTGTCTCCATAGACGGCAATACATATCCAGAAAAAGAATGAACAAGATGAAAGTCTGAAATTTAAACTACCAAATTTTGAAATTCAGAAGTGAGCGTGGTGCAGCAGAATCAGATTCTTTTTTCCTATAATTTTTTTTATTTTTATTTTGCAAATATATTTTATACAAATATATATATATATATATATATATATATATATATATATATATATATATATATATATATAAAGAAATCATATATAAATAGTAGAAAAATCCCACCACTGCTGCTTTAGAATTTCAGCTCAGAAATTCTGTAGTGTGATCATGGCCTTAGTGCTCATTCACAGTACGGAATTTCTCTTGGTAGATATTTTGAGATTCCATTTGTAGCAGGTGCCAGCGGAACATGCTCTAAAATGTGACGTTTCATTAGATGTTAAAAAGTACCTGTCTTCAAACCATATTTTCTAAACTAACTCAGATTATATACCCTAACTATTCCTAACACCCCTCCTGCCCTTAAAAAATGTTTCTGACTTTTTAAAAGCTCTGTATCATACCTTTCCCCTTGCTCACATTGTCTGAGCTCCCGGCAGGAGAAAGTGGGCGTTCCCCAGCAGGCGTGATGTCACTGAAGCCTGTGAGAGCTGTGCCCCGCCATGCCATGTCCCGCCTTGCCATGCCCCGCACGCACTTCTGAGCTTGTAAGTCTGTGTGTGTTGAGCACATGAAGTTCTGCATAAATTCAGCACAAATTCCGTGCACATTTTTGTATTTAATAACATACAAACAGTTTCTGGTGATACGTATTGTTGCCTTAGTATCTCATAAGTGTTTCTCAGTGCGTCACCTCCGTAACAATCCTGCATGTGATGTTAAATGTCCTAATAACCTGTATATCTTCTGATTATCTCCATATTCCTTTATACATTGTATATTCATTTATTCATGTATGTACGGCAGCATTGGGATTAATGCATTCATTGACCCACTTTCAGTAACGCCTCCCAAGTCTCGCCCATTTTGACCTGATACCGTGTGTTTTTCATGTTTAAATATCACACATAGCTTGGCTTGTATGTAATGGTGTCTATGTTTACGGAGGATAGGATAGTTCGGTCCTGGAAAGCATCTATTAGCATCAAAATCAAAGTTATTATCTACATACTAACCCAGTGTTTCCTAACCAGAGTGCCTCCAGGTGTTGCAAAACTATAACTCCCAGCATGCCCGAACAGCCAAAGGCTGTTCGGGCATGCTGGGAGTTATAGTTTTGCAACAGCTGGAGGCTCTCTGGTTAGGAAACATTGCACTAACCCGTGGGGTCAGTATTAACCGTGTCTCAGTTTAGCAGTGACACTAACCTTGAAGTCTATGGGCAAGGGGCCCAGGCTGCAGCTGACAGCTATACATTACTATTCAAAGCATCAAGAGGTTTTGTGTGCTGAGAGCAACGCATACAGCAGACATATTCCTTAAGTGGGCACTCACTCCCCGATCCGTCTGTCTTTATAATCTGACCTATAAAGCGTGTCTCCATTTTCATTTTACCTAAGCACATAACTTCTAAAGTATTGGGCCCCTTAAAGACTTGAAAAAAACTTGACATTCTGAAAGGAATGGCCTTGACTTGGGTGCCCAGAGCAAAGAAGAAGACGGTCATCCAGCACTTCGTGAAAGACAGCTTCATTGAAGATCACATAACACACTGTTAAAACCAACTATACCATCAGACGCGTTTCGAGTGCATGCGCTCTTCCTCGGTGACGTCAGTCTGTTCGCAAGTGAGGGATTAAATACCTGTGCGTGGGGCCGAGTATGCCTATGCACCATGAACTATTCACCTCCCCGGGAAACAGACTGACTGCATAACAGTATGATAAAATACATAAGACCAACATAGTTAAAACAACATGGATCAGACAACATGCCGAGTGAATCAGGGACACCGGCAAAGTTCAGTAGTGAAAATAACTCATGGTGGACATTAAAGGGGAATTCAGGGCAAAAACATTTTATCCCCTATCCAAAGGATAGGGGATAAGATGTCTGATCGCGGGGGGCCGTCACGCCCCCTCCCATAGACATGAATGGAGGGGGCATGGCATCACGTCCCCAGTCCCGGAGGTTTCCGAAACTGGAGATTTAGCACCCGCATAGAATGTGGGTGCTGCAGGGAGATCGCGGGGGGTCTTAGCAGCGTGCATCTTATTCCCTATCCTTTGGATATGGAATAAAAAAAAATTGCCCGGAATACCTTTCTCATTCTTGATGGGGCTCATGTGCCCAAAGTAAATTGCCATAATTCCTCCCTGTCAGACAGTTTTTTGCACAGGCGTCCCTTTCTCACTCTGACATTTACATGTTCTATTGCATATATTTTTAATCCAATTACACTACCTCCATGTCCAGAGTGGAAGTGCGCAGAGGCAGCAGATCTGTGGTGGACAGTTGTACCGCTACTGTCATTGATGTGTTCTAGTGCCCGTGTTTTTAGCTTGCGTGTGGCGTACCCCACAAAGTGCATTCAACGATGTGTACTACATTGCTGTAATGGCAATTAACGTAGGTCTTTATAGTGAATGTTTTAGTTCTCAAATTGTTTAGTGGGGTTTGGCAAAGTTGCAAGTTCGACAGACTCTGTGGTCACATTTGAAAAAGCCTTTTTGGGCTAACCAACTACTGTTGGATTCGGCTTTAGTTTGGACAGTACAGTGGTCCCTCAAGTTACAATATTAATTGGTTCTGGGACGACCATTGTATGTTGAAACCATTGTATGTTGAGACCCATAACTCAATAGAAACCTGGTAATTGGTTCTATAGGCACCAACATGTCATCCAAAAATAGGAAAAAGTGAGAATTAAAGAAAAATAAGTAGATAAGTAATATAGATAAAGCAAGTCCTTACATATAAAAGTAAGAAAGATCTGCTGGAAGATGTAATCACTGTCTATGTCAGTGTTTCCCAAGCGGGGAGTCTCCAGCTGTTGCAAAACTACAACTCCCAGCATGCCCGGACAGCCAAAGGCTGTCCGGGCATGCCGGGAGTTGTAGTTTTGCAACAGCTGGGGCACCCTGCTTGGGAAACACTGGTCTATGTAGAGGACAGGAGCTTCTTCGGGGTCCTGTACAGTACACACAGTGTCCCAAAAACTAACATGGAGTCGCCCTCACCTGGTGTCCAAAGGAGCAGGTAACCCTGGTACAGGTAAAGTGTGCAGAACATGTAATACCTCCCTGTACTGTAGGGAGGCGCTACCAGACACCAGTCAGTGCATACACTTTAGTAATACAGGGGTTTTACCAGTAAAATGCCCATTCTGATTGGTCAGTTCTTCCAGCCATTGACACGTTTCGCAGATCTGGACTGTCCGTACATTGTATGTTGAGTCTGGTTTCAACTTACGATGGTCCAAAAAAGACCATTGTATGTTGAAACTATTGTATGTTGAGGCCATTGTAAGTTGAGGGATCACTGTACTAGGTGACAATCTGTCCATCAAGGTGGGTGCCCTTTTAGAAACCACGTGACAACCCCCTCATAATATGTTATAAAGAACTTCATCTTGTTTTAAAAGATGCAGGTGTCTCAAAACAATGTTTTTGAGGTTATTGAAGTGGGAGGAATACGTAAGGGCGAGAACAGGTTTATGGCATCGTTCTCTAGTATTGTGTGGAGGATTGATACATTTTTCACGGTCCTTACCCGCTACGATATGTCTGGCTCCTTTTAGTGTATGTGAGGAATAACCCCTACATTTAAATGGGCATTCTCATTAGAACAAATTTTTGCTATTGCACTACTTGTGGTAAATAAAAAAAGATTTCTAATATACTTTGGTTAAAAAAATGAAGTTTTCTATGTTTTATTTGTGCTTAAAAAAAGCTCAAGAGCACATTTTCCCCCATCTCATACACAGACTTAGGACCAAAGTCCAAACACAGGAAGTGCAGTCTGCAGTGCTGAGGGGGGTGCAGTTTCTTTTATGCCTAGTGAGCTCGCCTACAGGTATGGAGCATGTGGTATGGAGAGGATGATTACTATCAGCCCTGAGGATGGTGTTGCCCAAAATGGGTTTACAATGGGGGGAAACTGAAATACCGTAATTTCATGGTGTTTAACTGTTAGTTCTAGGTCCAAAAAACACTATAAATGTAGGATTGACATGATGGGTGAACCTCAGATTGTAGGGATTAACATTCAGATATTCAGCAAACAGTGGCACGGCCGCGACATCCCCTTTTCAAATGAGGAGGAGGAGGAGGTCATCTATGAACCATCCATACCACTGTATGCTGTCACTGAATGGATTATCCGAGGGAAAAATGTATTTGGACTCCCAAAACGACATGGTAAGATTGGCCAGAGACGGGGAGTGTCTGGCCCCCATGGAAACTCTGCTGGTTTGAACAAAAAATTACCTGTTTAAAATAATTTCGGGACATAAGAAACCAGACAGGGAATAATTACCATGTTTGGATAGGTGGTGATCCAGGGCCTGCATGGCAATGTTCCACGGGATGCACGTGTACAACGACACAACATTACATGACAGCCATGCAAGCCCTGGATCCCATTGCATGCGCTCAAATGCTCTGAGTACATCCCTGGAATCTTTAAGATACCCCCTACATGTTGAACAAGTGGTTGGAGCAATTGGTCCACCCACGTGGACAAGCGTTCAAGCAGAGAGCCATTACTAGAGACTATCGGTCTCATGGGTGGAGGCACGACACCTTTGTGTGTCTTGGGACAGCATACATCACTCGGATGACAGGCTCGTCAACAAAGAGATAGTCCCTGTCCCTCTCGGTGATGACACCTAGTGCCAGGCCTTCACCAAGTAAATCGGATAATTCCTGTTTGAATTTGGGCATGGGGTCAACATGTAATTTTCTGTATGTAGTGGTGTCAGTTAACATGTTTTCAATCTGTGTCACATACATGTTTTTGTCCATAATTTGGACTAAACCTCACTTATCCTACATTCTAACAACTATGTCTTCATAGGATGACAATTCTTTAAGGGCAATACGCTCCCTTTTAGAAAGATTGTCGGACATAGGGGAGGTGTCAGTCAAATGGTTACCAAGGGCAACAAAGTCCCTCTCCACAGCACTTTGGAATAAGTCCATGCCATCCATACGGGAGGCATGTGGATAAAAAAAAAAGAGATTCTTGTTGACATGCCAAATGTTAGAATCAATACACTGCTCAAAAAAATAAAGGGAGCACTTAAACAACACAATGTAACTCCAAGTCAATGACACTTCTGTGAAATCTCACTGTCCACTCCGGAAGCAACACTGATTGACAATCAATTTCACATGCTGTTGTGCAAATGGAGCAGACAACAGGTGGAAATTATAGGCAATTAGCAAGACAACCCCAATAAAGGAGTGGCTCTGCAGGTGGTGACCACAGACCACTTCTCAGTTCCTATGCTTCCTGGCTGATTTTTTGGTCACTTTTGAATGCTGGCAGTACTTTCACACTAGTGGTAGCATGAGGAAGAGTCTACAACCCCCACAAGTGGCTCAGGTAGTACAGGACGTTTGGCATTTGCCAGAGAACACCAAGATTGGCAAATTTGCCACTGGCGCCCTGTGCTCTTCACAGATGAAAGCAGGTTCACACTGAGCACATGTGACAGACATGACTGAGTCTGGAGACGCCATGGAGAACCTTCTGCTGCCTGCAACATCCTCCAGCATGACCGATTTGGTGGTGGGTCAGTAATGGTGTGGGGTGGCATTTCTTTGGGGGGCCGCACAGCCCTCTATGTGCTAGCTAGAGGTAGCCTGACTGCCATTAGGTACCGAGATGAGATCCTCAGACCCCGTGTGAGACCATATGCTGGTGCAGTTGGCCCTGGGTTCCTCCTAATGCAAGACAATGCTAGACCTCATGTGGCTGGAGTGTGTCAGCAGTTCCTGCAAGAGGAAGGCATTGATGCTATGGACTGGCCCGCCCGTTCCCCAGATCTGAATCCGATTGAGCACATCTGGGACATCATGTCTCGCTCCATCCACCGGCGCCACGTTGCACCACAGACCATCCAGGAGTTGGTGGATGCTTTAGTCCAGGTCTGGGAGGACATCCCTCAGGAGACCATCCTCCACCTCATCAGGAGCATGCCCAGGCATTGTAGGGAGGTCATACGGGCACGTGGAGGCCACACACACTACTGAGCCTCATTGTGACTTATTTTAAGGACATTACATTAAAGTTGGATCAGCCTGTAGTGTGGTTTTCCACTTTGATTTTGAATGTGACTCCACATCCAGACCTCCATGGGTTGATAAATTTGATTTCCATTGATAATTTTTGAGTGATTTTGTTGTCAGCACATTCAACTATGTAAAGACGAAAGTATTTCATACAATTAGTTCATTCATTCAGATCTAGGATGTGTTATCTTAGTGTTCCCTTTATTTTTTTGAGCAGTGTAGTATTACTGGAATTGTCAAAACAATCACCTTGTTCTTGTAAGTTACACAAGGTTAATTGGTCTGTGAAAGATAGGTTACGGTATTCATTATCAAAATATTTCTTGGCTTCATTGTTAACCCCATAATTGTTATCCATTTCTATAAAAAAAAATTTTTTAACAGTTAGGTTGCAAATGAAGCGATTTATTTCACATAATGTCCCAAACACATCAAGCCCATTAACCGGTGTAAAATTCAAGCCCTTAGACCATGGGTGTCAAACATGCGGCCCACAATGAATATCTTTGCAGCCCGGCAAAGATATTCATTGCTCTTGTTACCTGGAGGCAGGCGGAGATAAAATAAAAAAGTCAGAGGCGGTGTGAGGTGGAATTTTGCAACCCATTCAAACGTGCGACCGCTTCTCCCCTCAGCTCACATCGGTCCAGGAGCAGTTGAAGGATGGCGGAGGCGGTCCAGTAGCTCTAAAGTTAACAAGTAAGTAATTATCGGCTCTTACATGTTACAGTGGGGTTATTAACTACTAACCTAGCGAAGGAATCAATTTTTCTTCCCTGGTGGCCTAGGGCAATCAATTGTCTGAGACATTCAAGCACCAACAAGAAGTGTAACCATATTGGTTGTCATTTTGTTAAATAATGCCTCATCAATTGATGGTAAGGGTGCGTTCACATGACGGAATCTCCACTCGCTGAATTCCGCGAGTTCCGCTTGTGGAATTCCGCAAGAATTCCGTAGTGTGAACGCACCCTAAGACTGCTATCAACACCTTCCAGCCTTCCCATTTATGATGGACGCCCACAACTTGGACTTGACAGAGGACAGGGCTTAGCAACTCTGGTGGACTAGTGGTTCTCCACAAGTTACTATGACTGTTACTATGACTTTGGGGTCTTGATCAGCGTTTTCCAACCAGTGTGCTTCCAGCTGTTGCAAAACTTTAACTCCAAACTTTAACTAGAAAGTGTTCAAATATCCTACAGTGTTCCCACTGGCTGAATGAAGTATTACACAGTTCCCACTAAAATGAATAGGTTGCCCATGTAAGTCAGTATTTCCCAACCAGTGTGCCCCCAGCTCTCGCAAAACTACAACTCCCAGAATGCCAGGAAAGCTAATGGCTTACTTTGGTGTTATCTGTAGGAGAACCCTACAGCAAGTGTTTAAATACCCTACAGTGCCCCCACAGGCTGAATAAAGTATTGCACAGTTCTCATTGAAATGAATGGGAGGTTCATGAAATGCAGGGTTTCCCAATCAGTGTGCCTCCAGCTGTTGTAAAACTACAACTCCCAGCATGCCCAGACAGCCTTTGGCTGTCCGAGCATTCTGGGAGTTGTAGTTTTTCAACAGCTTACACTTAAGGGGTCTGTAATTAGAGTCAGGGTTCAGATGAGCAGCATGTCCACGATGGAGGACAGAGTTCAATTCATGTTACTGTGACAGCTGATGCTCACATGCCCGTCATATTTCATGCCATTAGGTCAGGCCGTCAGTATTCAGGGTCATGTGTTGTGCTATAGTCATAATCCATAGCCGCTATAGGACTCTTCACTACATCAAATATCAGATACCAGATGATACAAGACATTACAATGTGAGAATACCAACAAATATCTGCATGTATAACCGCACAATACAGACTACACAGCAGACAGGAAGCAATGTATTCTAATTATTGGTCTTAACTAAATTGCATCTTCATAATGATTTGTTTTTTACTAGGCAGCTAAAAGGAGATACGATTTTCAGGTTTTATAGTATTACATCTATGTAGAGTATTTCCCATTACACACCCATATAATGGATATCTGACAATGGATCTGGTCACCTTTTCCCTTCACAAAAGTGATTTTCACTTTTTAGTTATATTCAGCTGAATTTTTATCCAATTAGCTAAGTATACTATAAGAATATAACTACTATAATACTGCTCCTATGTACAAGAATATAACTACTATAATACTGCCTCCTATGTACAAGAATATAACTACTATAATACTGCCCCCTATGTATAAGAGTATAACTACTATAATACTGCTCCTATGTACAAGAATATCACTACTATAATACTGCCCCCTATATAAAAGAATATAACTACTATAATACTGCCTCCTATGTACAAGAATATAACTACTATAATACTGTCCTCTGTGTACAAGAATATAACTATGATAATACTGCCTCTATATACAAGAATATAACTATGATAATACTGTCCTTTGTAAACCTGACCAAAGGGAAGATGACCCAAGCCTCAATTTCGGGAAGGAGAAGAGTAATAAGGCTGGGTACACACTATGATTTAACTATACAGGAACTGGATACGCTGGGGGGAGCGAAAACCGGGCGCCCGTATCTAATTCATTTCAGTAAGCCAACTGGAGGCAAAGTCACTCCAGTTGGCTCCTCTTTGCGGCGTATCTGGTTTTCTGACCGGAACTAAAACCGCGGCATACCACGGTTTTAGGTACGGTCACAAAGCCGGATATGGGGCAAAAATAACCGTTTGACTCCGGTCAGTATAGTTAAATCATAGTGTGAACCCAGCCTTAGCAAATATCCCTACTTCTGAATTTGAAAAGTATGGTAGGAGCAGCCAGCTGTGTGGTTGAAGATGGCGCTGGATCAGAGATGGGGAATAACTTGTCACACAATACCCTGTGGGTTTCTGTCCATAAGGAGATCAGCACTTTGCGGTAACAATTAGGATGGTCTTCATTACAAAGTTCTTTACCATTGGACTATGTGAATAGATTGAATCAATAATCACATAATTGGGGTGGCACTGCAGAGATGCCAAGAGGTGATATGATATAGTGCAGCTGGCATCTGTTGGCTTATCTGGATAACAGCATATATTAGAGGAACTTGGCAAAGTCCTGTAGGATGTAAGGGGAGCAGCTTAAATACGTGGCACTGTTGGTCATAGTTATTCAGGACACTGTTGGTCATAGTTATTGAGGACTATACAGATGGCATTATTTGTTTTTACTTAATCCCTCTGGGTTTAACAAGGTGTGGCGAGTCATATAAGGTTCCATCTTGACAATGTCATTCAGATGTTTCAGTCTTACCTATTAATCTGATCTGCCCAATAGAGAATGCTAGATCCATTTGCAAAAAAAAACGTGCACTTAAGGGTAGGGTCACACACAGAGCATCCACAGCGTATTTGATGCTGCAGATGCACTTGCTGCTTGTGACTGCCGTGGGAAATCTGCCGCTTCAATCAGACACACAGAGCTACAAGGAGCAGAAAGTTCGCTCTGCTGTTACTCTGTGACTGTCAGCAGCGCATCTGCAGTGTCAAATAAGCTGCAGATGAGCTGTGTGTGATCCTACCCTGAAAAGTAAAATCCTTCTCTCATGATGCTTTTTCATGTTATGAAGGCCTCCTTCTTCCTAGATGTTAATGACTTCTATTATTAGTGACCACAATGCAATGTAACATCCAAGCTCCAACGCCGCTCCGCTTCTCCCTCGGTTCATCCAAGGTAATGATCATTGTCAGTCTAGGCAACGTTCCTGCGCATCTGGTGACCTGGACGGTCCAGCCAATGAGGAAACATGATTGCATGGCCAATCTGCATCAATGACGGCACTTACACCTCTCAGAGGTGGGATATTTAAATTACCTAATGTCTGATATCAGTGCCTGTGATTGAGATTCTTACTTTTTCTATAAGCGTTTTCCTTGTGCTCTGTTATTCTGTGACCCGACCTGTGTATCCTGACTTTTGCCTGTTATCCAACTACTCTTTGACTGCTGATTTTGTATGATGACATTATCTAGGTTTGATCCATTGCTTGTCCTGACTTTGCCTCTGGTTTATGATTTTGTACTTTATCGTCCTCTTGATTTCTGACTTCTGGCCCTACTAAATCACTTTACACTAGCAGTAGGGTAGCATTGAGGCTCATTGACCTTTTGGCTTTACTGAGGGAGTGTCAGGCATGACAGAATCTGCAGTTTATTTCAGGGTAATGGTGGAAAATGAGTATTATTTAAGAAGTCAGAAGATTAGTGAAGGTCCAGAGATTGTTAAAAGTGTAGTCCAGTAGGGAATACATTTTTTTAATACTGGATAACTTCTTGAATGTCACAATATATGCTCATAATGGATCACAAAGCTATAGCCACCAGGATCCAGCATGACAAAGGAACAACACGACTGTCACTAGACAGCAGAACTGGATTCACTTATAGCAGTTGCATTTTCTGGGTGGTTTTCAGTACTCAAATACCCCCAGGACTTACAGAGAAGAATAGAATGAGCAGCAAGCAGTCACAACAATAAAATTCAAGCATGTATCAATACTGGAAGATAATAAGAATAGCAAGAATAACAAGAATATAATAATAATGCAAGTCAAGAAGGAAGCAATAGATTAAAAATAGGAACAAAAAGAAGGACTGGACCTGGCTGACCCTAATCTAACCCTTGATCTTTCCCTAAGCTCTAAGTTAACATTAGACAAACCAAAGCTTATTGCCCCACAATATCTATGCAACAGTAGAGACTCTAAATTATCCCCAACAGAACCAAGAAGCAGACTCTAAAGCCAACAGAAACAAAGCTAAAACTAGTGTAACTCGCAACCAGGCAAATTAGGCAACAGCAGCAAATTCCAAATACAAATAAATAAGATACAAAAAATACCAAAAAAACAAGGGCAAGAACCAAAAAACTAAAGTCATACCACATACAATGGTACAGACAGCATACCCTAAATCTGAAAAGAACTGCATGAGCCAAGAACCTTTAAAAACTAACCAATAGGATTTCCACCCAAAATTATCCAGACCTGAGAAGTCAGGATCAGCTGTTCCAAGCTAATACATAGGAAAAGATTGAATAGCAGATGATTCCTGCTACTTGAAACAGATGGAGCCTATGCAGGACTCTATAGCATAATTCTAAGATAATACACACTCATAATGCAAAGATGAATGAAAGTAGACCCTATGACCAATCACACAATCCAAAGGATTAAACCAATGTCCGAAGTCTCAACATCTACCTTACATGTTCCCTCAGATCCCATGCCTCTTTCCACCTTTCTATGTTAATACCACTATCAACAAAGGAAAGGTTTAGCTTTTTGAAGCTTTATTTAAAAACTGGGACAATTCGCCGGACAGTGGAGTTAAAATGTTAAAAAAAAATTTTAGTAATCTTTAGAATTATGTGATTTTTTTTCTTAGTTTTTTGTCTCCATGGTTTGGACAGGAGTTAGTTGTTATGGCAGCTAAAAGCAAGTTGTGTATTGCAATACTGATGTGGGACAGTGGGGGAGTTCAGAAAAGGATTTGTGGTTTTGCTTGTATTTACTTTCGGCTTCCATGGTAAATAACTTAGTATAATATAATGGAGCTGATAAAATACAAATGTTTAATACAACGTAAACACAAGGCTTAAACTAACCAGCAGCTATTACTTGTTATACCTTCAGTGTCCCCAAATGCTCGTAGGAGCCATCGGTACTGGGTGGTTTACTAAGACTTCTGGATTCTGTTTAATTTAGCTGAGCAGAATAACAAGACTCTGAAAATCTGAGGGTTCCCTACTATTTAACCCCCTTGAGGATGCTACCTATTTAGGGCCTTCAGGGCACAACTAGCTTCTGTTTTGGAATAACTGTATTATTCCATCAACATAAATTTAGCTTGTTACTGTCGTTTTGGTGTACGTTTTAATCTATCACGTAACTCCCATTCATTGTATGTAACTTACCATATGTGATAAAAAAAAAACTTTAAATAATATTGAAAATCATTATTATTATCATTTTTATGTATGTTATTTATTTTTTTATTTTTTTAAGCAAACTTTATTAAACTATATAGAGCCATTCTGTGGATGAAGCCATGCTGATATAGGAAGCCAAGCTGAGGACAAGACCTGAGATAGGGAACCATGCTAGGGACCAGAAATGAGATGGGTAGCCATGCTGGGTGCCAGGAAGGAGGTGAGGAGCCATGCTGGGGACAAGGAATAAGGTGAAAAGTTAATGAGGGTGCTCATCCTGTCCTCCCAATCAGGGAGTACAGGATGAGCATCGGAACTGTAACAGCAAAGTATAGTGAGTAATGCTATTTTCTTTTTTTAGACAGTATTCCCCTTTATAAAAAAATGTTTTTCACCCCAAACATGGTGTAGATAGGATTTTCCATTTCTTATCCACCATGTATAACTGAGAAACTGTCAGGATTCAGCAGGCTGGAGGTGGATCCTCTGTGTCAGAGAGGGATTGGCGTGGACCATACCGGTGGACCGGTTCTAAGTTGCTGCTGGTATTCACCAGAGCCCGCCGCAAAGCGGGATGGTCTTGCAGCGGCGGTAGCAACCAGGTCGTATCCACCGGTAACGGCTCAACCTCTCTGACTGCTGAGATAGGTGCGGTACAAGGGATTAGGCAAGAGCAAGGTCGGACGTAGCAGAAGGTCAGGGCAGGCAGCAAGGATCGTAGTCAGGGGCAACGGCAAGAGGTCTGCAACACTGGCTTGGGGACATACAAAGAACGCTTTCACTGGCACAATGGCAACAAGATCCAGCAAGGAAGGGAAGGGGAAGTGAGGTTATATAGGGAAGTGCACAGGTGAATACACTAATTAGAACCAGGCGCCAATCAGCGGCGCACTGGCCCTTTAAATCGCAGAGAGCCGGCGCACGCGCGCCCTAGAGAGCGGGGCCGCGCGCGCCGGGACAGCACAGCCGGGGAACGAGTCTGGTAAGCGGCCCGGGATGTGAATCGCGAGCGGGCGCGTCCCGCATCGCGGATCGCATCCTGGCTAGGGACATTATGGCAGCGCTCCCGGTCAGCGGGTCTGACCGGGGCTCTGCGAACAGGAAAACGCTGCGAGCGCTCCGGGGAGGAGCGAGGACCCGGAGCGCTCGGCGTAATAGAAACCTTTAAGACCCAAACACGAGATCACACATTCATATGGTCTCTATGAGCCATTTAAACTGGTTTTGGAGAATCAAAAGGACAGGAGGACAAAAGAGTAGATCCTTAGCCATATCAGGTGAACTTTTTCACCCAAGACACAAATGATCTATCTTATTCATCACGCACAGTATCACAAGAGCATTCAGCTCAATGGAAAAGTTATCTTTAAATGAAAAGAAGAGGATCAGCAACAGGACAAAAAATAAATCATGGAACTGTCATTAAAATCCTGAAAATAAGACATTATGATGAAACAATGATCATATTGTCACCATTTGGAAAAGGTGTTTGAGAATCCTAAGGATGGGAAGACGAACTACTGGATCCTTTTGACGAATGAAGTGAAATCTTCCACAAATAAACACACTCAAGATTTATTATGAGAAGATTCCACTTATTGGAGAAGTTATACTCAGAAGAGTATAACAAAAAGTCAACCAGCAGCAAGATGGGTGGAGACCTAAATTCAAGATAATACAATTTGGAAACACCCTGGTATTTTGGTCACCAGGAGCCACAGAATCGTTGGTTTTAGAATCCCATGGAAGAGAAGGCCAAATCAGGTGAAATCTTCCACAAATACCCAGAATCAAGCTTTTTCATACTCAACATATATTATGAGAAAATTCAGCTCAAAAGAAAAGTTATACTTTGACCAAAGGGGAGATGAACAACAAAGCTGTAAGAACCCTGAAGACCCACACACACAACATTGTGGTGAAATTCTGAAGCCAGTAGTCAACATATTAATTGTTAAAGAGTGATTTTCACCAAGTAAAACTTTTAATATAGTGTTCTTTATGTTATTTCCAGACACTTTCCTATTCACTTTATTTTTTAATTAGTCACAGAAATATGTTTAAACTGTTATTGAAAAAACGGCCACTAGGTGGCTCTGTTCTGATCCATGCCGCAATATATATATAATGAGTTCGGTCTCCTCCCGGCCTGGCAGGAGACCGAACTCAGGAAGTGAGCGAGGCACAGCTCTTGCTCACTTAGAGCCAGCCGAGGCTCAGTGCAGCACTGGAGCCCGAAGAAGAATGCTGCGCTGAGCCTGACTGACTGATAGCTGCACAGAGAGGTCTTCTATTTTTCACAGCATCGTTTTACCGAGCAGCAGCGATGAGAGAGTGGAAGTGGTCCCTGAGCAGGCTTCAGTGATGTTGTGCCTGCTGGGAAGCGCCCACTTCCTCATGCTGGCAGCTCACACTATGTGAGCAATAATGAAGGCATGATGCAGAGCTTTTTAAATCTCAGAAAACATTTTTAAGAGCAGGAGGGGTGTTAGGAGTAGTTAGGGAACATAGCCTGTGTTAGTTTAGAGTACTTTATTTGGTGACAGGTCCTCTTTAAGGTCAGGTTGGTCTGCAATGTGACAGAGCCAGATTCCATGCAATAGTCATGAGAGGAAATACCCAACATGAGGAAAGATTATCCCGCTTGCATGGCCATTTGTAGCAGTATCACATAATGCTTCAGGCCTGAAGAATGGCTGCTTATCTAATAGTATAATAGTTCACAAATCATGAAGAACACAATAAAAACTAAGTCATGACCTAGATTTTGGTTAGATTCCTGTCAATCCTCGAGGTTACAGGTATCATTGTCTACATACCTAGATAAAATCCTGAACTCATAATCGTGGCATTTTGGGAATTATAGTTGGGGGGTTACCACAGGCAGGTACATAGCGATAGGGTGCACATCACACAACCACCAGTTTCCTCCATACCCTTTCATATGAGAAGACAATAGCATTAGATGCAGAAAAACAATCTGATTGGTTGTGAGGGGCAACTTTTCCTCTACACAAGTTTTAAAGGAGATGTCCGGTGCTCACTTTTCTTATTGTATCCGTTTCGGGCTGCAAAAAAATAAGAAAATAAGCTTTCTCTTGCCTACCTACACTCCCCCGGTGCTCCAGTATAGGCGTTCGGTCCCCGGGCTGTATTCTTCTTACTTCCTGTTAGCCCGGCACGTCACACGGAGCTTCAGCCTATCACTGGCCGAGGCGGGACATCGCTGCGGCCGGTGATAGGCTGAAGCTCCATGTGACGTGCCGGGCTAACAGGAAGTAAGAAGAATACAGCCCGGGGACTGAACACCTGTATCGGAGCTCCGGGGGCACGTAGGCAGGCAAGAGAAAGTTTGTTTTCTTTTATTTTGCAGCCCGGAAAGGATACAATAAGAAAAGTGAGCACCGGACACCTCCTTTAATGAATCTCCCCTAACATCTGAATGATGCAGAAGACTAAAATAACGAAAACAATCTAATAACAAATATATTTGCATATTTTCGTTACATTTCTGCCATGCATGATGAAAATGCATTCAGAGTTCATCTAATAGTTTTTCAGATGGGCGGTGTTATTGTATCTTCTTCGGCAAATCAGCTTTTCCCTTTTTGTGTTTCTGCCGTTCAGACTGCAGACAGGGAGGGGGTTCTTTGAGATCGAAAAACGAAAGCTCAGAGTAAAAATGTGCTGAACGAAAAGAAACTAAACTTAACAAGAGTTAAACATTATGGGGGAGATATATTAAAACCTGTACAGAGGAAAAGTTGACCAGTTGCCGATAGAAACCAATCAGATCACTTCTTTCATGTTTCAAAGGCCTTTTTCAAAAAGAAAGACGCGATCTGATTGGTTGCCATAGGAAACTGATCAACTTCTCTGCACAGGTTTTGATAAATCTGCCCCAATGAGTGAGGTTCAAAAACTAAGAGAGAACTTAACTAAACGAACAGAAAATAATTTTTGTGTCATGCACATGTCTAGTGACTATGTTCGGGCCATTTCTCACATGTATATGTGTAATATTGCTCAAAAGCTGCAATTCTGAGTCCAGATAAATGCACATACGTGTGGAAAATGGCCTGAATGTCCTCACTAGTTGACTGTGTTTGAGCCATTAAGTGAATAGGGCCATGGCAGTATGCACACACAGGGGTGTAAGTAGAGTATTTGAATCCTGGGGCGGATCAAATATTCGGCACATCCATTAAAGCTGTTATCCACCATAAGGTGATTATAGTACTTACCTGACAGAATAGGCATTTCCTGTTGCATTATGTTCTCTAAACTACACATCCCACAGTTCCATGCTTGTAAGTATGAAGTCACTTTCCTTCTTCCTACACATCAGCCACCCCACCCATTGAAACACAGTGTTTTCTAATCAGGAGGCTTACAGCTGTTGCAAAATTGAAGCAGGATAGGCTCCCTCTGATCACCTGACTAGTGATGTCAGGTCTCGACGCACTGCAACCTGGGAAATCGCGAGACATGAGTAATTTTGTAGGCTGTTAAAAATAAATATTGGGGCGATAATCACAGAAGAATTGTGAGACCACTGTCACACACAGGTACAGACACTATCTTATGTACTACACTAACTTTACAGCTCCTGTAGCATAGTCAAATAAAAAAAAATCCTGGAATACCCCTTTAAGCAGGTAGCCTCCTTAGTAGGCCAGATATCCCTTCCACCCCCAGTAAGCAGGTACAGTGGGGATCAAAATTTGGGCACCCCAGGTCAAAATTTGTATTAATGTGCATAAAGAAGCCAATGAAAGATGGAAACATCTCCAAAAAGACATCAAATTACAGATTAGACATTCTTATAATATGTCAACAAAAGTTAGATTTTATTTCCATCATTTACACTTTCAAAATAACAGAAAACAAAAAATGGCGTCTGCAAAAGTTTGGGCACCCTGCAGAATTAATATCTTGTACTGCCCCCTTTGGCAAGTATCACAGCTTGTAAACGCTTTTTGTAGCCAGCCAAGAGTCTTTCAATTCTTGTTTGAGGTATATTTTCCCATTCTTCCTTACAAAAGTCTTTCAGTTCTTTGAGATTTCTGGGCTGTCTGTCACGCACTGTTCTTTTGAGGTCTATCCATAGATTTTCAATTATGTTGAGGTCAGGAGATTGTGAAGGCCATGGTAAAACCTTCAGTTTACGCCTCTTGATGTAATCCCCCGTGGATTTCGAGGTGTGTTTAGGATCATTATCCATTTGTAGAATCCATCCTCTCTTAAACTTCAGCTTTTTCACAGATTGCATCAAGTTAGCATCCAAAATTGCTTAAATTTTACTGAATCCATTTTTCCTTCTACTCGTGAGATGTTTCCTGTGCCACTGGCTGCAATACAACCCCAAAGCATGATTGATCCACCCCCATGCTTAACAGTTGGACAGAGGTTCTTTTCATTAAAATCTGGTCCCCTTCTCCAAACATACCTTTGCTCATTCCAGCCAAAAAGTTCAGTTTTAACCTCATCGGTCCACAGAACTTGTTTCCAAAATGCATCAGACTTGTCTATACAGGGGCGGACAAATCACATGTGCAGCATGTTCAGCTGCACAGGGGCCCGCCACTATGCATGGGCCCTCAGGCACTGGCCAAGGGCCCCCTTGAGAGAGAGGAGCAGCTGGTGAGGATCCAGGACAGTTGCCCCGATCCCCACTCAGACAAGCTCTATTTTTATTTTTATTTTTACAATCCCTGCGCTGCTCCTGCTCCGGTATCATTAGGGAGACAGGCAGTAGCGCAGGGATGAAGTCACCTTATTCATGGCTCCGCCCCCAGCACAGGAAGAGGGCGGAGGCCGAGAGCTGACAGGCCTCCCAGGAGCACAGCGGCTGTGAGGTAAGTTATGTCCCCTGTCCTGCCTCTCTTCTCACTAGCAGTATAACCTGGGGCTGGGGGGTAGCAGCCCAGTGGGGTCACTTTCCCTGCTCCGGTGTCCACAGGTCACCTACAGGTCACATTTTTGGGCAAAATCACGGTAAAAATGGCGCAGTTTTTACCGCGATTTCGAAAAAAAATTGTAATGTGACCTGTAGGTGATCTGTGGACCCCGGAGGAGGGAAAGTGACCCCACTGGGGCCACAACATGTGTACACACTGCTTGTTTATTTATCATTAATCTATTAAGGCAGTGTTTCCCAACCAGGGAGCCTCCAGCTGTTGCAAAACTACAACTTCCGGACAGCTAAAGACTGTCCGGGCATGCTGGGAATTGTAGTTTTGAAACAGCTGGAGGCACACTGGTTGGTAAACACTGAGATAGATAGATTGACTGGGCATAGATCAGTGTTTTCCTACCACGGTGCCTCCAGCTGTTGCAAAACTACAGTCCAGGCATGCTGGGAGTGGTAGTTTTGCAACAGCTGGAGACACCCTGGTTGGAAAACACTATCTATCTACCTATCGATCTATCCATCCCACAGGGTGCCTCCAGCTGTTGCAAAACTACAACTCTCAGCATACCTCAACAGCCAAAGGCCCAAGAGTTGTAGTTTTTTAGTTTTGCAACATCTGGAGGCACCCTGGTTGGTAAAAAGATATCCATGTCCTATCTATCTATCTATCTATCTATCTATCTATCGTATCTATCTTATATCTCTCTATCTATCTATCCATCTAATATATTTCTATCTATCTATCTCATATCTATCTATCTATCTCATATCTATCTATCTAAAGAAGCAGCAGCACACAAAGTATACGGTGCAAAAAAAAGCTTGAGAAAGGCGACGAAGAGGTCGCAGAAACGTTGCTCTGTCTGCACTGATGCAATAAACCACAAACCTTTTTTTGCACCGTATACTTTGTGTCCTGCTTCTTTGGATTTACTTATTGGGATCCCAACACCAAGGCTCCTACACAGCGTGCACCAGTTACCTGAAATACTATATTGGTTGTGCTGCTCTCCTGGGATATATTTATCTATCTATCTATCTCATATCTATCTATCTATCTCATATCTAGCTATCTATCTATCTCATATCTAGCTATCTCATATCTATCTCATATCTATCTCATATCTATCTATCTATCTCATATCTATCTATCTCATATCTATCTCATATCTATCTCATATCTATCTATCTATCTCATATCTATCTATCTCATATCTATCTCATATCTATCTATCTATCTATCTCATACCTATCTCATATATATCTATCTCATATCTATCTATCTATCTCATACCTATCTCATATCTATCTATCTCACATCTATCTATCTCATATCTATCTATCTCATATTGATCTCCTACCTGAACAATTGATGTATGGGGGGGGCAGGCACGTTCTTTGAACAGGGGCCCTATGCTGTCTGTGTCCGCCCCTGTGTCTATATGTTCATTTGCAAAGTCAAACGCTGATTTTTGTGGTGAGGACGTAGAAGAGGTTTTCTTTTGATGACTCTTCCATGAAGACCATATTTGTACAAGTATCTCTTTATAGTGGAATAGTGTACCGCAACTCCAGTGTCTGCCAGATCTTTCTGGAGGGATTGTGCAGTCAAACGTGGGTTTTGAATTGTTTTTCTCACAATCCTGCGAGTTGTTCTGTCTGATATTTTTCTTGGTCTTCCAGACCTTACATTAACTTCCACTGTTCCTGATGACTGCCATTTCTTAATTACATTCCGACCAGAGGATATTGACATCTGAAAACGTTTTGCTATCTTCTTATAGCCATCTCCAGCTTTGTGAGCGTCAACTATTTTGAGTTTCAGATTTCTAGACAACTGCTTAGAAGAACCCATGGTGCTGATTGTTGGGGCAAGGTCAGATGAGTCTGGGCATTTAAAACCTTTGAGATTGACATCACCTGGTCTTCCCAGATGATGATTGAGAACAATCCATGACACTGGCAGGTCTCAGCTTTGCAAAGGGGGCAGTGCATGCTATAAATTCTGCAGGGTGCCCAAACTTTTGCAGACGCCATTTTTTTGTTTTCTGTTATTTTGAAAGTGTAAATGATAGAAATAAAATCTAACTTTTGTTGACATATTACAAGAATGTCTAATCGGTAATTTGATGCCTTTTGGAGATGTTTCCATCTTTCCTTGGCTTCTTTATGCACATTAATACAAAATTTTACCTGGGATGCCCAAACTTTTGATCCCCACTGTAATCACACCAATTAGCCAGGTAGCTCACAGTAGGCAAGTAATCCCCTCATTAGCTAGGTAATTCCCCCAAATTAACTAGGTAGTTTCCCCAGTAGGCTGTAATCCTCCTCCCAGTAGCCAGTTATCCCCCACCCCCCAATAGTCAGTAACCTCCCTCAGTAATCCCTACTCCCCTAGTAGCCAGTATTGCCCCTCACAGGTAGTAATCCCCCTATTAACCAGTAATCTCCCCCCCTTCTTATAAATGTATACATTAGGATGCCATTTTATAGGATTCCAACACAAACATGTAGCGTAAATGCAAATCGGTGAACCTCCACCAACTGCTGCTATCTACAGCCAAAACTGACTAAGCTAGATATTTTTGATATCACAATATCTTACAAGACTGAGAGGCTCTTGTAATGTAACAAATTGAGACCTAACATATTTTGTGTACAGGACACATGTATGGTGGGAGCCCCTCAAGTTATACCTCTGACCACTGCCATAGATGATGCTTAATAGGCAACCATTTATTAGACAGGCCCATTACTAGGCGTGATTTCTAGATAACCATCGTGGAGTACCGCACCCTGTCATTTATATAATAATCACTTGGTCTGAGGAGTCTTCTAGAAAACGACATTGTGTTAATAAATTGCATCGCAGCATAAATTACAATCTGAGCAGATTTATTTTTTATTACCAAGGTGGTATAAATCAGGGCGTGCAACATTAATGACTCTCTTCGAGGAAATGCACCAAGATGAGGTTCAGGACATGTAATTTGGTGTTTTGTCATCTTATAATTGTTGAGAAAAAAACATAATTATTTATAAATCTCCATATATGAAGAAAGAAAATAGGAATAGATAGACAGATGATGTGCTGCATCTATTTGTTTTGTACAAATAGATAGATATGAGATAGATAGATATGAGATAGATAGATAGATAAATAGATAGATATGAGATAGATAGATAGATAGATAGATAGAGAGATAGATAAATAGATAGACAGATGATGTGCTGCATCTATTTGTTTTGTATAAATAGATAGATATGAGATAGATAGATAGATAAATAGATAGATATGAGATAGATAGAGAGATAGATAAATAGATAGACAGATGATGTGCTGCATCTATTTGTTTTGTATAAATAGATAGATATGAGATAGATAGATATGAGATAGATTGATAGATATGAGATAGATAGATATGAGATAGATTGATAGATGAGAGATAGATATGAGATAGATAGATATGAGAGATAGATGAGAGATAGATAAATAGATATGAGTTAGATAGATAGATATGAGATAGATAGATATGAAATAGATAGATAGATATGAGATAGATAGATATGGGATAGATAGATAGATAGATAGATAGATGGATATGAGAGATAGATAGATAGATATGAGAGATAGATAGATATGATAGATAGATAGATATGAAATAGATAGATATGAGAGAGAGATATGAGAGAAATAGATAGATATGAGATAGATAGATAGATATGAGATAGATATGAGATAGATATGAGAGAGATAGATATGAGAGAGATAGATATGAGAGAGATAGATATGAGATAGATATGAGATAGATAGATAGATATGAGATATATAGATAGATAGATATGAGATAGATAGATATGAGATAGATAGATATGGGATAGATAGATATGGGATAGATAGATATGGGATAGATAGATATGAGAGAGATAGATATGAGATAGATAGATATGAGATAGATATGAGAGAGAGAGATAATAGATCGAAAGATAGATATGAGATAGATAGAGAGATATGAGAGAGAGAGAGAGAGAGAGAGATAGATAGATAGATAGATAGATATAAGAGAGAGATATGAGAGATATAGATGGAGAGGAGAGAGAGACTAATCTGATCAGCTTCTATGAGGTCAGTTATAGATTGGACTGAGGTGAAGCTGTGGATGTTGCATATCTGGACTTTTCTAAGGCATTTGATGCTGTGCCACACGAAAGGTTAGTACATAATATGAGGATGCTGGGACTAGGGGAGGAAATATGTAAATGAGGGGGGGGTTGTCTTTCTCTGCATTAACACAGTAGGGTTCTAGGTGGAACTCGATGGGCTCAACGTTTTTTCAACCTTACAAACTATGTTACTTGAATTTAGGCAGGAATAGAAATAACTTGACATGTTCCCCTATTAATCCATCATGTCTGCTCTGCAGCTGTGAGAAAAAGCAGTTTATGTAAAAAATGACATAAATGTTTCCATGTTGTGGTGACAGTAACAGATGGGTGTGACGACTGCGGCTCTTAATGGAACCAGGAGGAGCTGTTATAATGTCTCCTGTGTATAAGGAGATCAGGAGGCCTCTTACCCACACATTACATATTCTCTAGATAATGGACGAAACAGCAACATAAAATAAAAGCACTTTCGCATATTTTTTTTTTATTTGTCTAAAGAGGAGTCATATTTCCATCACCTAATGTGTATGTCCAATTTCTTGATTGTACATAAAATGTTAAATGTTTACATTACATCCTGTATTATACTTCAGAGCTGTACTCACTATTCTGCTGGTGGGGTCACTGTGTACATACATTACATTACTTATCCTGTACTGATCCTGAGTTATATCCTGTATTATACCCCAGAGCTGTACTCACTAATGTGCTGGTGGGGTCACTGGGGGAGATTTATCAAAACCTGTGCAGAGGAAAACGTGCCCAGTTGCCCATAGCAACCAATCAGATTGCTTCTTTCATTTTTCACAGGCCTTCATAAAAATGAAAGAAGCGATCTGATTGGTTGCTATGGGCAACTGGGCAAGTTTTCCTCTGCACAGGTTTTGATAAATCTCCCCCACTATGTAAATACATTACATTACTTATCCTGTACTGATCTCCAGAGCGGCACTCACTATTCTGCTGGTGAGGTCACTGTGTACATACATTACTTATCCTGTACTGATCCTGAGTTATATCCTGTATTATACTCCAGAGCTGTACTCACTATTCTGCTGGTGAGGTCACTGTGTATATACATTACTATCCTGTACTGATCCTGAGTTATATCCTGTATTATACTCCAGAGCTGTACTCACTATTCTGCTGGTGGGGTCACTGTGTACATACATTACATTACTTATCCTGTACTTATCCTGAGTTATATCCTGTATTATACTCCAGAGCTGTACTTACTATTCTGCTGGTGAGGTCACGGTGTACATACATTACTTATCCTATACTGATCCTGAGTTATATCCTGTATTATACTCCAGAGCTGTACTCAATATTCTGCTGGTGGGGTCACTGTGTACATACATTACATTACTTATCCTGTACTGATTCCTGAGTTATATCCTGTATTATACTCCAGAGCGTGTGGACCTACTTATCCTGTACTGATCCTGAGTTATATCCTGTATTATACTCCAGAGCTGTACTCACTATTCTGCTGGTGAGGTCACTGTGTATATACATTACATTACTTATCCTGTACTGATCTCCAGAGTGGCACTCACTATTCTGCAGGTGGGGTCACTGTGTAATTACATTACCTTATTTATCCTGTACTGATCCTGAGTTATATCCTGTAGATCTTTTATTAAAATTTCAAACATAACAATAAAAAAATTACAAAACATAAACATATCATATCCGACAGAACATATCAATATAACGATCATAAAACCAACACCATAGCATAAAATACAACACCGGTCCACAACACACTCATTCCTGCACACAAACAAATATATACAATATTTACAAAAGACATATTCCTATAATACCCATAATACCCATACCATACTAATAAACTATATACACTAATATACACTAATACTAAATGTGATTTTCCTGGCCCAGTTGCAATACCAAAAACCCAATACCAGTAATATACCAAAAGAATAACAACAACAACAACAATAATAATATATACAAAATAATAAAAACCAACACAAACAAAATAACACCACTTTTTTTTATTTTTCTATTTTTTTTTTTATTTTTTTATTTTTTTTTTGGCCCTGAGCTGGTCCCGCATCCCATGCCCCCAGTACATGTTACCAGACGTCCATGAACCAGTCCAGGATTTTCTGTATATATAAAAGCTCATACAAACCCCCTCCCCCCTTTTTAACCCACCCAACCTAAACTAAACCCAATCCCCAGGTGGCATCACACAATATATACAATATATACATTACATAAAATATACACAGACTAACAATATATAAGTATACAAATAGACTACAACAATAAATAAAATAACAAATACATATAACACTATAAGCCAAACAACAAACCCCTAAAGCTCAAGTTCAGCGCCTGCAAACCCTATATTACCATAAACCAACTGCTCAAAACAAAAAGACTAATGTGCCAGCATCAGCCCACCACCAGGGGGAGACAACAGGCTAAGGCACTTTAAAGGCAGAGCCCCTCCATAGACGAGAGGCCCTGCCAGCACCCAGCCTCTCGTACTCCAGAGAACGCACCTTCACCAGGTCACCGAGAATGTTCCTAACCACCACATCCACAGGGAGGATTTTACGCTGCGTCGACACTAAACACCGTGCGTTCCACGTGTAGTACCTAACCACTGAGCTGACTAGGAATAAAGTGCACCGGTCCCAGCCTCCAAGGTTTCTGAATGCCCCATAGGCCCATTCCGCATAAGAGAGACTGGCCAGCCGAGGCCAACCAATGGAAGCGCCCACCCTGTTGTAAACCTCTGCGTTAAAGGGACAATGAAGCAGAAAATGCTCCATGCTTTCCAGCATGCCTCCACACTCTTCGCGGGGACATCCCCGGTCATCAGAGCTCCTGCACTTCAGATTGTCCCTCACACACAGTTTCCCATGGAAGCAGCGCCAAGTCAAGTCCCAAAACTTCAAGGGGATCCTGATAGAATTCAAAAGCTCTAAACCCACCTCCAGATCCCGACTTGGGCAGTCCTTGAGCGCCAATGGCCTCTGGAAATGAGAAGACAGGACCCTCTTGTCAAGGAATTTCCTCGACAGAGTCCTAATCTCCCCCATCCCCAGACCCCACCGACGAATAACCTTCAGAACCGGGGTAGCGTAAGCCGGGAGATGCCCGTGTGGTGTGCGAAGATCCTTCACTTGCCCTCCTGTCTCCCATTCCTGGAAGAAAGGCCAAAACCATCCCCTACAGGAGGATACCCACGGAGGAGCCCTCTCTGACCAGAGGTTTGCTATATTGGTCTTAAGAAAGGTATTCACTAGGAATACCACAGGGTTGACCATACACAACCCCCCTAGTCTCCTTGTACGGTAAGTAACCTCCCTCTTCACTAGGTTCAGTCTGTTCCCCCATAACATTTGGAAGAACACACTGTAGACCCGGGTCCAAAGAGGTTCTGGCAACATGCATACACTGCCCAGGTATATCAGTAAAGGGAGCAGGAATGTTTTGATCAGGTTAACCCTTTCCCGGAGGGTCAAAGACCAACCCTTCCACTGATCCACCTTCTGAGCGGCGATCTTAAGCCTGCTGTCCCAGTTTTGTTTGGGGTAATCCCCTTGGCCAAATTCGATGCCGAGAACTTTTGCAGATTCCTGGGGCTCTGGAAGGGCGTCCGGGAGATCAAAATTAGGATCTCCCCCTCCCAGCCAGAGACTCTCGCACTTATCCCGGTTGATCTTGGACCCGGATGCCTCCGAGTAGCGGTCCACCTCTGACATCACCCATTGGCCTTCCTCTTGTGAGGAGACAAACACGGTGACATCATCAGCATACGCTACCGCCCTCAGAGCCAAATCCGGCACCGCCAGGTCCATTCTCACCCCCGCCAACGGTCCACAATCAATCCTCCTAAGGAAAGGATCAATTGCAAACACGTACAGCAACGGGCTCAAAGGACAACCCTGACGGACACCAGACCCAACCTCAAAAGAGCGGCCAATCCAACCATTCACAAGCGGGAAACTTTCTGCCCCTGCGTACAAGGTCTTAAGCCAATCAACAAACCCCCCCGGCAGGCCATATCTCAGAAGAACAGACCAGAGGTACTCATGGTTAACCCGATCAAACGCTTTTGCCTGATCCAAGGACAGCAAGTACCCCTTCCAGTGGCCAGCCCTACCCTGCTCCACAGCCTCTCGGACACTGAGCACAGCACTAAATGTACTGCGGCCCGGAACAGAGCAATGCTGAGCCCCCGAAAGGAGCCGGGGTGCAAACTCCACCAGCTGGTTAAACAGCACTTTTGCCAGAATCTTTCGGTCCACATTGAGAAGCGCTATGGGACGCCAATTCTCAATGTGGAACGGGTCTTTACCCTTTGACAGGATGATCAGCGCTGACCTCCTCATTGACTTTGGCAGAGTGCCCGAGGATAGACACTCATTAAATACCTCGGTCAACAGGGGAACCAAAGTGTCCTTAAAGGTCTTATAGAACTCAGATGTTAAGCCATCTGGACCGGGTGACTTCTTGAGGGCAAGCCCATCAATAGCCATCCTGACTTCCTCTTCCCGGATCATCTCTGTCAAAACGTCAAGAGAGGGGTCTACTCCTAGTTCAGGGATGGTTTCAGCCAAGAAAGCTGACACCTTATCCCGATCTAGATCCTTCCTTCCCAAGAGGTGCGAGTAAAAGGATCTGACGACCTCCAAGATCCCTGATCTGGACCTTTTCAAGGATCCCGTACTATCAATCAGTCCTGAGACTACCTTACTATTCACTGACATCTTGCAGTTTCTGTAAGGGTCGGGCGAGCGGTACTTCCCGTAATCCCTCTCAAAAACCAAAGATGCGTGCCTATCGTACTGACACCTCATCAGCAAGGATTTCACTCTGGAGATATCATCACGACTACCTCCAGTCGAGACAAGGTGCTCAAGTTTCTTCCTCAGGCCCTGGTACAAACGGTACCTGTTTAGGCTTCTGAGGCCTGAGAGCTGGCGGAAGAATCTCGCAACCCTTTTTTTGAAGATCTCCCACCACTCTGACTTACTGCTACAAAGGCCCAGCAATGGTACCTGGCTCTGAAGAAAATCCTCAAAGGACTGTCTTATCTCCGCTTCTTCCAAGAGAGACGAATTCAGCTTCCAATAGCCTCTGCCCATCCGGGGGGTCTCTGTAACATTCAGAGAAAACAAAATTAAACAGTGATCGGAGAACTCCACCTCAACAACAGACACTGCTGAAGAGACGGCCTCCTCCTTTAAATAAAACCTATCTATCCTAGACCTACAACTACCCCTATGATAGGTGAATCCCGCGTGGCCTGGGGTGTGCCGGATGTGGACATCCACCAGGCGAGCCTCACTCGCTATGCTATTTAGGGCGACGCTATCATAAGTCAGCTTGTCTCTGGCACCTCCCCTGTCTTGGGGCCTCGTGACAGCATTAAAGTCCCCTCCAAAGACCACCTGCCGACTTGTAAAAAGATAGGGCTTGATCCTCATAAAGAGACACTTCCGGTCCCACTTAGACTGTGGGCCGTAGATGTTAATAAGGCGAAGTTCTTGTCCCTTCATGAGGACATCTAAGATCAGGCACCTCCCCATTTCTAACTCGATAACCCGTCGGCATTCTACCGCTGCGGTAAAAAGGACCGCCACTCCGCTATACGGCTCGGCCCCAAGAGACCAGTAGGAGGGCCCATTCCTCCACTCTCTTTTAGCCTTGTAGATAGATGACATATCTGTTAGCCTGGTCTCTTGCAAAAATAAAATATCAGCATTAATATGGGCAAAAAAATCATAGGCCGCAAATCGAGCCGTATCTGACTTTATGCTGGCAACATTAATGGATGCCAGAGTCAACGGAGAGGGTGCCGCCATCAAGGGTGATTGAGTTAGACAGCTTTCTTTTTCCCACCATCCTTCCCATCCACCCCACCACCCTCCTCATCAGATGATGGTTTACCCCTTTTTAGTGAGATGGATGTGTCCATTTTCCCTTTATTTACATTTTCCTCGTCCCCTGACTCTGAGCCAGTCCCCCCCCCTGAAGACATAGGTTCCCCAGGGAGAGAGGACTCAGGGTCCCCTGTGGGCCCCACCGCAACATCCGGAACCTCACCCCCAGCCTCCTCCTCCGAAGAGGAAATGTCGCGGAGGGCTCGGAACCGGTTGGAGAGACCAATCAGAGGGGGGTCAGTTGTACCTTCCTTTGGCATCTGGCGGGTGGGAGAAGATTTTAAATCTCCCTTTTTCTTATTCCTCCGAGTACCCCGCTTTGTTTCTGCCCATCTCCCTCTGTCCTCATCCGCGCTCTCACCATGGGAGGACAGCGAGGAGACAGTATCCTCCTCTTTGTGGATCCTTCCAGTCTCCTCATCCAGTTCACTATCCCCCAGGGCCTCAGCAGTAACACTGGTCGCAGGGACAGGATCAGAAGCCACCTCAGCTGGCTGATGCTCCTGTGACTCCCGAATCTCCCTATCCCTTTGACGCTTCTTGAGACGCCTCAGTTGGGCAGGCGTCTTCTGCTTACTTTTCTTCCCTGGCCCCTGCACCCCTTCATCCCCGCCAGCCATCCCCCCAGCAGAGTTCACCTCATGGCTTACCCCCACTGGGGCAACAACCGCGTTGACAAAGGAACGAGGGCAGCGACTGCATGGGTGACCTAAGTCACCACACAGGTGACACCTAATCTCTGCACAAGATGCAGCGAGATGGCCTATTTCCCCACACAGAGTGCACTTCTGCACAGTGCAATTGGCACTAAAATGTGTGGGGTCACCACATCTGTGACAGAGCTTCGGCTGACCCTGGTAGAAGATCTGGATACGATCCCTTCCGAGGAAGATGGTATATGGGTAACGGTGTTTCCTGAAAGCTTAAGCTTGACCATAAACGTCCAGGCCCCTGACCAGATGCCATATTCATCCCTGTTCTTTTTTGGGACCTCCACCACCTCTCCATACCGACCTAGCCACGTCATGATGTCAACACAAGAAAGTGATTCGTTACGGGTTAAAACGGTCACTTTCTTGACATTGTTTTGGCGAGACACCGCCTGAATGGCAAAGTCTCGCCAGCCGGGCTCTTTCTTTACCAGCTCATAATTCGACCAGAAGAGCTCAAGCCCCTCTGGCCGAACAAAGCTGATATCGAACTCAGGGGTACCATAAGGATGTATTAAGGCGTAGATGTCAGCTGCCTTAAAGCCCAACTTCAGCAGAAGCTCAACAACTTTAGATCTTGGAGGACATGTATCACTGCCTCTCCACCTCAGCCGGACCACATTCCTTCGGAGACCACCTGGCCCGGCTGTTGGGAGGGACCACACAGTATCCCCCCCTCTTTCCTCTCGGAAGGCTGAAAGACCATGTCTTTCTATCCAAAAGGATAGATCAACCTCCCTACCCTCTACATTGATTGATCTCTCCCCTCTCCTTAAGGCCCCCAGGAGACGCTGCTGCAAATTGCCCCCCCCAGAGCCAGAAGACGAGGAAGGTGCCCCCCTCCCCCCAGCGGTGACATTTGCGTAGCTGCGTACCGGTGCTGCCACCGCTGGGGGTGCAACTGGACCAGGCCCTACATCCCCACCACTAATCTGTGCCCCTTCACCACCCTCCTCCACATAATCCATACTCACACCATTATTGCCTGTTTTAGCTGATGTGCCCCCCATACCTCCACCCGTGCTACAGCCCATACTACAATTCACTCCAACATTAACCTCTTCATTCATACTGGCTGGACCGGTGCGTTCTGGTGCAGATAGTGTACCATCAGCATCACTGGGTACCAGAGCTGGAGCCACCACCACAGGACAGGTCACCGGTCCTTTATACAAGGACCGGGAAGCCTGCCTAGCCTGTTTATTAGTGGCCCCAGCCCTGTTTTTACTGGTACCCTCCGCCTCATCAGTACTGGAGTTTTCTGCTCCTGGGCGCCGCTGTTCTGGATAAGCGGCGCCAATACAAAATAAAGGTTTTAGTCCAGTCTTTCTGGGAGGCGAAGACATCTTGGCCCCAGCAGCTCTTTCACGATGACACCGCTGCTCCAAAGGAACAGCAGTGCCAACGCTCAGAGCCACCGGAGCTCCCGCAGCTGACTCTGGCACAAAGCCGCCCCCCCCTCCCGTTAGGGAGCAGCCCAATGTGCCAGAGCCATCCATGCCCATCGCTGGGCAAATATCACTGTCCGACCTCACAGCCGATACATTGTCTGCTCCACCACTGTTACTACAAACAGCGATGGAGCTCACCGCCACACTAGACTCCATACTCTCCCCACTCTCCTGCACTGAGTCCACAGCAGAACTCAGGCTGGGCTGAGAAATGGGGTTCACACAGTGAGCTGACCCTGCGGCCAGTCCGGGGGGCTCAGGGAGGGGGGTATATACAAATGTTACCTGCTCCTGGAGCTTGGTCTTCTTTAGCTTCTTTTTCCTTCCCCCAGGTGCCTCCTCTGGTAACTCATCCCCAAACGTGAAGTCCTAGAGGCGACCTGGGGACTCCAGGAGCTGGATCTGGGCCATCAGTGCCCCTCCCTGGTGACTGGTGCTGCTCTCATCCCCCGAACCGCCAGAGCCACGGCCAGATGACATCGCCACTTGCCCTGCAGGGAGCCCACTGTATGGGGTCAGATGTTGCAGACCCCCGGGTGGATTTGGCTCAACATTATCGGCCTCCGCAGCGTCTCCTTCCTCCTCCACCCGTGGCTGAAGCCCCCTCAGCCGTCTCTGCTTCTCTCTCTCCATTGTATGAAAGCGGTCTTCATTTAAAAGTTTTTCCCTAAATGGCCCGCTGTTCTCTAAAATAAAAGTTCTCTTCTTCTCCAGTATCCTTATTTCATTTTTCAGCTGTTTAATCCGGGCTGACAGCTCAGCTTTCTGTCGTTTCGCCGCAGTTTCCATCAGGGCTTTTGCTTCCCGTACCTCCTCCTGGAGCCTATACAAGCTGCCCCTTGCTTCCTCATATCCACGGATGTGTTCTGCCACACGAGAGTTATGGGGGACTCCAGACTCCCGGGCCCTAGGCATCCCCCAATCCTCCTCCACACATCCGTGGGCATTTAGCTTTGCTCCAGGAGGAGTATCACAGTCCACATTGTCAGGCCTTGTTGTCACAGTACCTGTGCTTCCGGAACTTCTTGCACTTGTAGTCCCACAACTTGCAGGGCCAGCCTTGCGGCTGCTCTTTGTCTCTACGGGTTCAGGGGTGGCTGGAGATGCATCGCTGCACCTCCTGGCAGAGCGCCTCAACCCGGAGACCTCTGATGCACTTCCTGACGCTGGTCCCTCCACACCTGGTCGCTGGCTCCCCCTGCCCCCCGCGGACCTGATTCGGGGGGCAGGTGTTGGGGTTCTCCTCTCCTCGCTCATGCCTGAACACACGCTCTCCCTCTGGGGAAGGAAGAACGCTGTCCGGCACAGATGACACGGCAGAGCTCAGAGCGCACACACACCAAACAATCCAGCAAACGACTTCCTCCACACTCAGCAGACTCACAGGAAGATGCTCCCTCTAGTGGCAAGACTCCAGAGCTGTACTCACTACTCTGCTGGTGAGGTCACTGTGTAATTACATTACATTATTTATCCTGTACTGATCCTGAGTTATATCCTGTATTATACTCCAGAGCTGTACTCACTATTCTGCTGGTGAGGTCACTGTGTATATACATTACATTACTTATCCTGTACTGATCCTGAGTTATATCCTGTATTATACTCCAGAGCTGTACTCACTATTCTGCTGGTGGGGTCACTGTGTACATACATTACATTACTTATCCTGTACTTATCCTGAGTTATATCCTGTATTATACTCCAGCGCTGTACTTACTATTCTGCTGGTGAGGTCACTGTGTACATACATTACTTATCCTATACTGATCCTGAGTTATATATCAGACAGGAGGCTCGTATCTTGCATTAATCTTTCTTTATTAATGCCCATAGCAGAAAATTAAACTTTCAGGTTAATGTATTGAAAGAAAAACGTTTTGCAAAACTACATCTCCCAGCAGCCCCTTTGAGGACTAGTAGCCAATCATATTCCGATGACCTCTATAAAGGGAACTGCTGTGCCATAACTCCTCCTCTTTCTTTCTGCTCATAGCGACAGATAAGTATTTCTCTTCACACTGTATTCATAAATATAAGTTTTTTCCTTACTAACATTCGGGGGTACTCTATCGGTATACCCCTGTCCTTATCCCTGCTGGTGACTGCATTTGCGTTCATCAGCCGGGTGTTACTAAATCCTATTAATCCTATTAAATTCTATTTTCCTCACGGACATGGCACTTGTTGCACAGTGTCCCCAGTTTTCACCTTCTATATTTTTCCGGCGCAGGTCGCCCCACTGACGACCCTGCGCTCCGTTCTTTGTTCCCCCTTTATTCATTCATACCTTTCTCCCGGCGCCATATTGCGGCGCCATTTTCTCCTTCTCCCTCAGTTCACTGTTCCCGCCGCTCTCGGCCTTCCCGCGCGTCTGACGCGCTCGGAGGGGCGGTCCGTTCTAGGGGCGGCAACCAACGACCAATCAGAGACCCGGAGTGGCGTAATCTCGCGAGATTTCGTCCCCGGGCTCTCTAGCTCCGCTGTACCTCTCACCACAGCCCTCAGTTCAGCGCTGTCGGTGAGGAGAGTCAGAGCCTGAGCGTTACGGAGCATCTGTGCAGTTATTAACAGGTTTTTTCCTGTCCTCCTGTGCTACTGTTCCCCTATAGGCCCCTTCCCTGGCAGGTCTACCCTTGACCTCCCTCTCAGAATCCTATAGATATACCACTTAGATATATATATATATATATATATATATATATACTTACCTATATTTCTTCTGATATGTCTGAGGAGGCCAATACCAGCTCCCTTCCTGGGATGAGCTCTCAATCTGAAGCAGCGCAGTTCATGAATGCTGCACAAATTCAGGAACTGATTAGCAAGTCAGTTCAAGCGGCCCTTGCATCTGCCGCTTTACCGTCAGGGTCTCATCAACCCCTACCACCAATGTCACTGCCAATCACAAATGACCCGATTATTAAGAAAGGCAAAGCCTCGCACAAGCGTAAGCACACAGTGCCCGCTCACGACTCCCCGGCAGGGGAAGATAATTCCATGCTCCGGGCAACCTCTATCACGGTTAGCCAACCCACTTTACCTTCAGACTCTCTCCGACCCTCGGGCCTCGAGGAGATAACAACTAAGAGGCATAGATCCGCCAGGCGGGCAAAGCCAGATTCTTATGTGGACACCTCTGAGGAGGATACGTCCGGAGAATCTGAATCCTCTGCAGAGTCTGACGCATATGATGAGGAAAGTGGGACTACTGCGTTTCCCAACAACGCTACCCCTGAAATCCAGGGCGAAACAATTCTTGACTCTCTCGGAGAGCCATTTTTTGACCCGGATGCGATTTCCCACCCTCGCTCCGGAGATTGGGCACCTCTCCCACAGGTCTCTAGTTTTATAGAACACTGGACCCGTAGGTCCCTGGGGAGATCAAATAGGAGTAAACTTAAGGCAGAATGCCCTAGACCCTCGATTCCGAGGAAAGTGACCGATACCCCAACGGTAGATCCCATCCTCGTTAAATACCTTACAAAAATTGGTAAATTTCCAAAAAAAGGGCATTGAACGGTCCTTTAGATCAATACAGGACCGTATCCTGGATCTTCTAGGACCTTTGACGAAGATCCTAAATCTTTCTGAGCAGGCCGCTGCATCCAGCCAGCCTGTGGATCTCACCCAACTTAGAGGTTGGGCCCAGAGGGCCATTTGTATGTTAGGAGCCGCAAATACGACTTGCTCGGTCGAAAGACGGAGATCCATTCTTATGCGATTGGACCCTCAACTGTCCCATCTCGCTGAGTCAGAACCAGGCCCCTCTGCTGAGGGCATGCTTTTTGGCGATAATCTTATTAAAGATATCAACAAATTTGTGGGTTTGTTTACTTCACTGGACAAGGCCCAAACGTCCTTGAAAAAGTCCACTCCCGCAAATAAGGTTTTTGCCAAGGCCGGCAGACATAGGGGCCGCTCTGCCGGCCGATCTAATTATTACAGGCCACCACCCAGAGCTCCAGCTCAATATGCACAGGCTCCTCCATCCTACCAGATTCCTGTGGCGCAACCCGCGCCGTTCTTCCCTCCCAGGGGTAGACCATGGAGAGGACGTGGTGCCCGAGGCTATCCCCGCTCTCGACCATTCACTGGTGAGTACTCCTCTACATATACATTCACATATCCCAGTGGGGGGCAGACTACAGTCTTTTATCCACGCCTGGTCTGCGATTACGGCAGACTCATGGATCCTCAACACGGTGGCGGGGTACCAAATAGAGCTCCACTCCCTTCCGGTGTTGGGCATAATACCACCCCCCATACAGTTCTCCGACCTAAACGTTGTTCTTATAGACAACGAATTACAAGATCTCCTGTCCAAAGGAGCAGTGATAGAGGTCAATCCAACCTCCACGGGGTTTATCAGCAACCTCTTCTTGGTCAAGAAGAAGGGTGGCGGATTCCGCCCGGTCATAAACCTTCGCAATTTGAACCAACACGTAGTGTATCGACACTTCAAGATGGAAGGGATCCACTTCCTACGGGACCTCTTGTGGCCGGGGGATTGGCTGATAAAGGTAGACTTGAAAGACGCCTACCTCACCGTGCCCATTCATCCATCATTCCAACAGTTTCTCCGTTTCCTTTGGAGAGGGCAAATGTGGCAATTCACTTGCCTCCCCTTCGGCCTATCGTCCGCCCCATGGTGCTTCACCAAACTCCTGAAGCCCGTGGTAGCATCCCTGCGCAGCAGAGGCGTAAGGATGATCATATATCTGGACGATCTGCTCATTATGGCTCGGTCCAGAACCCAAGCCATTTCCCATATGCATTGGACGGTTTCTTTACTACAGGAATTGGGTTTCCTGATCAACCACGAAAAATCTGTGCTCGTCCCGGCTCAGGAAATGGAATTCCTGGGGTTTTTGGTGGATACCCAACAAGCGGTTCTCCGGCTCCCCAAGTCCAAACTAGCCCTTATTCGCAAGGAAATCAGGGCGGTACTCCACAAGGGTCGCGTTTCACTACGTGTCCTTGCGCGTCTGGTGGGCCTCCTATCGGCCTCCATCCAGGCCATATTTCCGGCCCCCCTTCACTATCGGGCCCTTCAGAGACTAAAAACACTACACCTCCGACAAGGCCTCAGATATGCGGACGAGGTACCCCTCTGTCCGGAAGCCAAGGAGGAACTACAGTGGTGGCTGCGTCATGCCGTCGACTGGAATGGCAAGACCATATTCAACTCCAGCCCGGACTTCATCATAGAGTCGGATGCGAGCCGACAGGGCTGGGGCGCTCGGTGCGGAGAGTCCTCTACAGGAGGGACGTGGTCCGCAGAGGAATCTCTATTACACATCAACGCGCTGGAATTGCTGGCGGCATTCTTCGCCATAAAAAGTTTCTAACCACACGCATTCAAATGCTGCGTGTTGTTGCGCATGGACAATGTGACAGCGGTTCAATACGTCAACCGCTTGGGAGGTGCGAGATCCAAAATCCTGGCGGATATCGCAAAGGATTTTTGGCACTTCTGTCTTCTCCGCGACATAGTTCCAGTGGCGGAATACATTCCGGGGGTTTCCAACTCAGTGGCAGACTGGAATTCCCGTTACATGATCGATGCCAGCGACTGGAAGCTGGATCGATCAGTATTCCTGGCGTTACAGCGACTCTGGGGTCCATTTCTCTTGGACCTATTCGCTTCACGTCTCAACCACCAACTGCCCCGCTTTTACAGCTGGAGACCGGACCCGGCAGCTTGCGCAGTCGACGCGTTTCGCCAACACTGGCCGGCGGGGACGCATTATGCGTTCCCGCCATTTCCTATGATCTCCAAGCTTCTCCTCCATGTGATGACTCAGCGTGCAACGATAGTGTTGATCACCCCCTGGTGGCCGACTCAACCGTGGTTCCCTCTCCTACTGGGGATGGCGATCGATTATCCACGGTTGCTTCCTCCCCTCCAACATCTCCTCACCAATCCAACCAAGGGTCTCCATCCTCTGGTGTTGGAGGGCAACCTGCCTCTCCTGGCGTGGTTGGTTTCGGGGTCTCGGAATCAGATAACGAACTTTCAAAATCAGCTAGAGATCTTCTCGCCCTGGCCTGGGCCCCCGGGACTCGATCGGCTTATCGATCAGCCTGGAGACTCTGGGTTCGTTGGTGTGATCAACGGCAGATTGATCCAGTTCACGCCCCTGTATCCATAGTGGTCAACTATTTAGCCGACTCCTTCGAGTCAGGAAAGTCATTTAGTTCCATCAACGTCTACCGGTCGGCCATCTCGGCCTACCATAATCCGGTAGACACTTTACCCGTCGGCAAACATCCCCTGGTTTGTCGACTCTTGAGGGGCATTAAGTTTAAACGACCCCCACGTCCCAAATACCAGGCCACTTGGGACGTCGCCAAGCTACTCGACTTATTTTCCGCATGGGCGGATAATGATGACCTTCCCCTACGGTTATTATCTTTTAAACTGACCGTCCTTTTATGTCTGGTCTCCATTAAACGGGTTTCAGACGTGAAAGCCTTGGATGTATCCAGACGTCAATTCTCACCGGACGGCGTTCGGTTTTCGGTCGTCCGTAGGACCAAGACCGGGATTCACTCGATCTTTTATTCCTTCTTCCCTGACCATCCTCGACTCTGTGTTGTTCGTTGCCTTCAGACATATGAAGCACAGACAGCGGGGTTGCGGTCTTCGGAGTCCTCTCAACTCCTTATTTCCTATGTCCGACCCCATTTGCCGGTGTCATCGGCGACGTTAGCCCGATGGGTTCGATCCGCCATGGACATGGCAGGGATAGATGTTTCCCTTTTCGGCGCACACTCTTCCAGGGGCGCCATGGCCACTAAGGTAGTTACCTCAGGGGGCTCCCTTGTGGATCTGCTTTTAGCGGCGGACTGGTCGTCAGAGACGACTTTTCGCAGATTCTATTTCAGACCGGAGTCTCACGTATCCATGTCGGCCCTTTCTACTGTGAGCTAATTTACTGGTTATACATGTTATTTGTAATGTTTACTGTTGAGCTTTAAACTTGCAAGATACGAGCCTCCTGTCTGATATATAAATCGAGATTTTCCTTGCTTCCGCGACGGAAAATATTAGTTATATGAAGACAGGAGGCGAGTATCTTCCCTCCCAACCCAACCCTATTATGGTGTTCTTTTCTCTTTTCTGGTTTCAGGATACTGAAGAGCGCCTGCGTTTAGGTGTTGGCGGCTGAGATGTTCCTGTTGTCCCCGTTGGGACGTTGTTTCTTCTGTTCGGTTCTTCAGAGGACGGCAATCCCGTGGCTGCTCTTGCAACGGCGCTCCGGTTCCAGAGGTCCGTCGTTAGGATGTGGAGTCAAGTTGGAGTCTATGTTCGGCTTTCCTGTGTCGGCTATGACGTCGGGTCAAGAAAGAGGAGGAGTTATGGCACAGCAGTTCCCTTTATAGAGGTCATCGGAATATGATTGGCTACTAGTCCTCAAAGGGGCTGCTGGGAGATGTAGTTTTGCAAAACGTTTTTCTTTCAATACATTAACCTGAAAGTTTAATTTTCTGCTATGGGCATTAATAAAGAAAGATTAATGCAAGATATTCGCCTCCTGTCTTCATATAACAAATATTTTCCGTCGTGGAAGCTAGGAAAATCTCGATTTATATCCTGTATTATACTCCAGAGCTGTACTCAATATTCTGCTGGTGGGGGTCACTGTGTACATACATTACATTACTTATCCTGTACTGATTCCTGAGTTATATCCTGTATTATACTCCAGAGCTGTACTCACTATTCTGCTGGTGAGGTCACTGTGTATATACATTACATTACTTATCCTGTACTGATCCTGAGTTATAACCAGTATTATACTCCAGAGATGTACACACTATTCTGCTGGTGAGGTCACTGTGTACATACATTACATTACTTATCCTGTACTGATCTCCAGAGCTGTACTCACTATTCTGCTGGTGTAGTCACTGTGTAATGTGTTGAGCCTGGTAGACAGTGGGGTTCCTGAGAGTAGGATCCCAAAGCTATATGATTATACCCTAGCTGTTGTGGGGCCTAGAGTTCCAGTAATAAGAGAGAGCCTACTGGGCACTAAATTGGTGGTTATGCTCCATCCAGTGCCCTAGAAGTCAGGGTTAAATGAAGTAATTATCAGACAGCGTGTGGAGAGAAGAAAGCTCCTAGAATGAGAACAGGGTCCAGAGCCTGACCAAGAAAGCAGTGCCTCTCTGGAGATAGTAATAATCAAGACTGTATTAGTGTTGCTCACGAATATTCGCAATTCGAATTTTATTCACGAGTATCGCATATTCGCGAATATAGCACTATATATTCGCAATTACGAATATTCGTTTTTTTTCTTTCTTTCACAGTACACATCCCAGTGATCATCCCTCTCTGCTTCCAGCTTGTGTGGTGTAAAGAAGGCTCTAATACTACTGTGTGAGACTGCCGTACGAATTTTCGTTTATGCTAATTTTCACATATGCGAAAATAAACGCGAATATTACCAATATGCGAATTTAGTGAATATATGATGAATATTCGTCCATATATTCGCAAAATATTGCGAATTCGAATATGGCCTATGCCGCTCAACACTACACTGTATGTGAAAAAAGTTATACTTGTTTGCCTGAAATGCGCTGGCCCACCCTCGTATATAGTGTGTCACTCACTACAGCAGTGTAACTATACCATGCAGAATGTTTCCACACTGTACAGGACGTGTCCGCCCGTCACACAACCATTATGTTATTTCAGTTTTACACTGTAATTAGATAATCAGCCCATTTATAATGAGGGTTTCTTTGAGAATACATTGACCCATAAAGCTCGCCCTCTGGTCGCTGGTGACGTGATTCCAGCTGCTGCCCATGTTTTCTTCTTCATGACAAGTCTCGTCCTGCCGCTGGGGTGTTTCGTGATCCTCCCTGTGCAGCACACGCCTAAGAAGTGAGTGAAGCTCATCTTTGCTTCAAAATCAAAACTAAGTTGTAATCCATTTTGAAAGGGTTTGGGAAAAACAAGTGTGCTTTTTGCCCTAAAAAGAAAAAAAACTGCACATAAATGTAAGTTCTGGTATTTAACGCACCAGGAGGAACAATTACATCTTGTACATGAAGAGACCACACGAGCAGCAGTCGTGAGACCACTGGTAATAGTGGACATCAGCGATAACGCTGAAGCCCATCATTAAAGGGGTACTCCGCCCTAGACATCTTATCCCCTATCCAAAATAAATAAAATACAACTGCAAAAAACAGAATGTGTCAACACAGCCTGAGGGGAGATGTATAACTAGTGTATATATAGCCTCATCCCTAAGAGATAACAGTAGCAACATACATATAGAATTGGAGAGAAGGTGTATGACTAGATTTCCTGATCCCATTAAGATAGCAGTAGTATACAGATAGAGCTGGAAGGGAGGTGTATGACTACTACCCTAATCCCATAGAAATAGCAGCAGTATACAGATAGTGCTGGATGGGAGGTGTATAATACAGTGGTCCCTCAACATACAATGGTAATTTGTTCCAAATGAACCATCGTTTGTTGAAACCATCGTATGTTGAGGGATCCGTGCAATGTTAAATATAGGAAGGAATACTCACCTGTCCCCGCGCCTCCGGACCTTCACCGCTGCCCTGGATGTCGCCGTCCATCACTGTCGCCGCGTCCCCGTGGTATTCCCGCCGCTCCAGACCGTCTCCGCTGCCCGGGATCATCGTTCGTTATCGCCGTCATCACGTTGCTAAACACGCCGCTCCAATTGGATGACGGGATGGCGTGTGCGGCGACGTGATGACGATGGAGAGCGACGGTGATGCAGGGGTGCCGAGGACATGTAAGTGATCGTCACCGGACCACACGGGGCACCTTAAACGGCAATCCGGTGGCAGCTGAAGTAGTCTGCGCTTCCGGATAGCCGTTTATGTGATGGCCCCGACATATAAAAGCATCGTATGTTGATGCTGCTTTCAATATGCAATGGCCTCTAAGAGGCCATCGTATGTTGAAATTATCATAGGTCGGGGGGGGGGGGGGGCACTGTAGTATATTTCCTGTTCCCATAGAGATATCAGAAGCAGTATACAGATAGAAGTGGGTGGGGAGGTGTATTATTTAATATACAGGGTGGGCTATTTATTTGGATACACCTTAATAAAATGGGAATGGTTGGTGATATTAACTCCCTGTTTGTGGCACATTAGTATATGTGAGGGGGGGAAACTTTTCAAGATGGGTGGTGACCATGGTGGCCATTTTTAAGTCGGCCATTTTGAATACAACTTTTGTTTTTTCAATAGGAAGAGGGTCATGTGACACATCAAACTTATTGGGAATCTCACAAGAAAAACAACGATGTGCTTGGTTTTAATGTAACTTTATTCTTTTATGAGTTATTTACAAGTTTCTGACCAATTATATAATGTGTTCAATGTGCTGCCCATTGTGTTGGATTGTCAATGCAACCCTCTTCTCCCACTCTTCACACACTGATAGCAACACCGCAGGAGAAATGCTAGCACAGGCTTCCAGTATCCGTAGTTTCAGGTGCTGCACATCTCGTATCTTCACAGCATAGACAATTGCCTTCAGATGACCCCAAAGATAAAAGTCTAAGGGGGTCAGATCGGGAGACCTTGGGGGCCATTCAACTGTCAACGATCAATCCATTTTCATCTAGGAATGTTCGGACCTGACACCCATAATGTGGTTGTGCACCATCTTGCTGGAAAAACTCAGGGAATGTGCCAGCTTCAGTGCATAAAGAGGGAAACACATCATCATGTAGCAATTTCGCATATCCAGTTGAATGGCCCCCAAGGTCTCCCGAATTGACCCCCTTAGACTTTTATCTTTGGGGTCATCTGAAGGCAATTGTCTATGCAGCACCTGAAACTACGGATACTGGAAGCCTGTGCTAGCATTTCTCCTGCGGTGTTGCTATCAGTGTGTGAAGAGTGGGAGAAGAGGGTTGCATTGACAATCCAACACAATGGGCAGCACATTGAACATATTTTATAAGTGGTCAGAAACTTGTAAATAACTCATGAAAGAATAAAGTTACATTAAAACCAAGCACATCATTGTTTTTCTTGTGAAATTCCCAATAAGTTTGATGTGTCACACAACCCTCTTCCTATTGAAAAAACAAAAGTTGGATTCAAAATGGCCGACTTCAAAATGGCCGCCATAGTCACCACCCATCTTGAAAAGTTTCCCCCCTCACATATACTAATGTGCCACAAACAGGAAGTTAATATCACAACCATTCACATTTTATTAAGGTGTATCCATATAAATGGCCCACCCTGTATAACCTGATACCATAGAGATAGTTGCAGCAGTATACAGAAAGAGCTGGGAGGGGAGGAGTATGACTACTATATATCCTGAACTCATAGAGATAGCAGTAGTATACAGATAATTCAAAAGGGGAGGAGTATAACTACTATATATCCTGCGATAGCAACAGATAGAGTAGGAGGGGCGGTGTTACTAATGGATACAGCTGTGCTGTAATAAAACAAATTGCACTGTAGTTCTATTGATGGTAAGTGTGCATGATTCTTCTCAGAATAACAACAACACAGACCATGGAGTTGTAGACAGCAAGGAGAAGACAAAGGCTTCTTAATAGAAGCTAGCAGTCATTATACCAGGAGTTGGCACAGACATCTCCTGGCTGCTGCACCCAAGATGCCAATCTCCACAACAAATGCAAACCCTAAAGACTCAGGGCGTCTCCCATGTAATTCGCTTTCACTGCACCTTGCTGGAAAGTTATTGCTGATGAACATCCAGGCTACAGGAGGGATAGGAGTTACCACTTGGGCCCCGCGTGGTACCACTGGCAAATTGGTTGTGTTAGTAGAGCCTTAATTCTCAGGTTGAAGGTTTGTGCAATTCACCAGACTGCTTGCGGCTATATTACCGATCCGGTTTTTAACACTAAATTATTACAGAATACATATTACAAGGAATGCTTTTAGCTGCAACCCGTACGTTTCAGCATGTTCTTTGCAAAAAAAAAAAAGCGGCAGCCAAGAAAAATTATCCAACTTGTCACTAGATAAGTCAGTGTTTTCCCAACCAGGATGTCCCCAGCTGTTGCAAAACTACAACATCCAGCATGCTGTTGTTTTGCAAATGCTAAGTCTTTTTGTAGTTGTTATGCAACAGATGACTCAGAATAGCTAAATGTCACAAATATTGGAAACTTTTTGTATAGTGTATAAATGCAAATGTTTTGGCCAATAAAAAAACTAAATATAGCTGAAAGCCTTAGGCTGTCCAGGCACGCTGGGAGTTGTAGTTTTGCAACAGCTGGAGACACCCTGGTTGGGAAACATTGAGCATAGGGTGGGTTCACACCACGTTTTTGCAATACAGTTCCTGTATCAGGTTTTTGATAAAAAACGGATTCCTCAAAACCAGACTAAACTGTATCAAAACATGTGTACAAATTTTTATCTGTATACGGTTTGAAAAATTATGTCCGGTTGCATCCGTTTTTTAAGAAAAAAAACTTAGAAGTTTTAAACTTTTCACTCCATTATGAATAAAGTTTTACTTGTTTGATTGAAATTCCAAGAAAAAAAACTGAGCAAAGCCAAAAACCGTATGGTGAAAACCGTAAGGAACCGTACGCACATACGATTTTGTACGGTTCCCATTGACTCCCATGTTAAAAAGAAAACATATACAGTTTAATACAGTTTTTCACCCGGACCCAAAAAAAAAGTCAAAAACCATATGGTTTGAAAAACGGAGACAACCGTATACATTATGGTGCATACGGTTTTGAATGGGAAGTCTATGGGCACAGTTTTCTGTACGGTGGCATACGTTTTTTTTTTTTTTTATGAAACCGTATGCCGAAACTGTATAGTAAAATCGCGGAACTTATAGTATGAATACTTATAGTATGAATTACTTTGTTTAAAGCCTTAGAGGAAAAACTCTATGTAATACTATAGTGCCCCTAGTGGCAATCTGATTAAAGAAGCATTGCAGAAATATTTATATATATATATTTTTTTTTTTTTTTTTTTTTTTATTAATAGTGCAGCATAGGCTATTATTAGAGAACTGTGCAGAGGTTCTTGGAGACTTAAAATGAATATAAAAAAAAAAAAGTTTAAAAATATATCCACGGCCTCCCCATAATAAAAATATAAACCCCCCTCATTTTCCAAGTTAAAAAAAGAAGTTAAAGAAATAAAAAATAAACATATCCCCGCAAGGTGAACAGCATAAACGTAATAAAATAAATAACCTAAACGGCATAATTGCTGATTTTTTGGTCACATCATACAGTCATGGCCGTTAATGTTGCCATCCCTGAAATTTTTCTAGAAAATGAAGTATTTCTCACAGAAAAGGATTGCAGTAACACATTTTGCTATACACATGTTTATTCCCTTTCTGTGTATTGGAACTAAAGAAAAAAAAAGGGAGGAAAAAAAGCAAATTGGACATAATGTCACACCAAACTCCAAAAAATGGGCTGGACCAAATTATTGGCACCCTTTAAAAATTGTGGAAAAATACGATTGTTTCAAGCATGTGATGCACCTTTGAACTCACCTGGGGCAAGTAACAGGTGTGGGCAATATAAAAATCACACCTGAAAGCAGATAAAAAGGAGAGATGTTCACTTAGTCTTTGCATTGTGTGTCTGTGTGTGAAACACTAAGCATGGACAACAGAAAGAGGAGAAGTGAACTGTCTGAGGACTTGAGAACCATCTCCAGAGATCTAGATTTGCCTTTGTCCACAGTGTGCAACATTATCAAGAAGTTTGCAACCCTTGGCACTGTAGGTAATCTCCCTGGGCATGGACAGAAGAGAAAAATTTATGAAAGGTGTCAACGCAGGATAGTCCAGATGGTGGATAAGCAGCCCCAAACAAGTTCCAAAGATATTCAAGCTGTCCTGCAGGCTCAAGGAGCATCAGTGTCAGCGCGAACCATCCGTCAACATTTAAATGAAATGCTATCATAGGAGACCCAGGAGGACCCCACTGCTGACACAGAGACATAAAAAAGCAAGAATACATTTTGCCAAAATGAACTTGCCTAAGCCAAAATCCTTCTGGGAAAACATCTTGTGGACAGATGAGACAAAGCTTTTTTGTAAAGCACATAATTTTACTGTTTACCGAAAACGGAATGAGGCCTACAAAGAAAAGAACACAGGCCGTCATTTATCATTGTAGGTGTAAGGCTAAGTTTCCACTTGTTTTTTTTTCTGGCAGTTTTTGGATATCTGTCACTGCAGTTTTTGAGCCAAAGCCAGAAGTGAACTCAAAAGGAATAGGACATATAAAGGAAGGACTTATACTTCTCCCTTATGGATCCACTTCTGGCTTTGGCTCAAAAACTGCAGTGGCAGTATTCCAAAAACTGCCAGAAAAAAAACCAAGTGGAAACTTAGCCTAAGTAAAGCATTTTTCTACACCTTTTTTGTGTGTGCTTGTAATGTGTAGGAGCATTACATTTATTAAATGGTCACAGAGCATCTGATAAATTTTGTGCAGGTAAACATTTTCAGAAATTTCTTTCTTCACAAAAAAATTTCTCTCTTCCAAAAAGCTAAGCTAAGTCTGGACTGGTGTAGTTTTAGAGACTTTTCAGTGGCTTTGCGCCACGGAATGAGACCTACAAAGAAAAGAACACAGTACCTACAGTGAAATATGGTGGAGGTTCAATGATGTTTTGGGGTTGTTTTGCTGCCTCTGGCACTGGGTGTCTAGAATGTGTGCAATGCATCATGAAATCTGAGGATTACCAATGGATTTTGGGTTGCACTGTACAGCCCAGTGTCAGAAAGTTGGGTTTGCGTCAAATATCTTGGGTCTTCCAGCAGGACAATGGGGGAGATTTATCAAAACCTGTGCAAAGGAAAAGTTGCCCAGTTGCCCATAGCAACCAATCAGATCGCTTCTTTCATTTTTAACAAGGCCTCTGCAAACTGAAAGAAGCGATCTGATTGGTTTCTATGGGCAACTGGACAACTTTTGCTCTGCACATGTTTTGATAAATCTCCCCCAATGACCCCAAACATACATCAAAGAGCACCCAGAAATGGATGGCAACAAAGTGCTGGAGAGTTCTGAAGTGGCCAGCCATGAGTCCAGATCTAAATCTTATTGAACACCTGTGGAGAGATCTTAAAATTGCTGTGGAGAGATCTTAAAAGTGCAACCAAATATTAAGTTAAGGATGCCAATAATTTTGTCCAGCCCATTTTTGAAGTTTCGTGTGACAATATGTCAAATTTGCTTTTTTCCCTCCCTTTTTTGGCTTTGTTCCAATACACACAAATGGAATAAACATGTGTACAGCAAAACATGTGTTAGGCTGTGTTCACACCACGTTTTCAACCACACAGGACCGCATACAGCTAGGGGGAGCTAAAACCGGGCGCTCCCGTATCCCTGCTGCATGTAATTCATTTCAATGAGCCGACCGGAGTGAAACACTGACTCCGGTCGGCTCATTTTTGCCCCTGTATGGCTGAAAATGTGGTGTGAACCCAGCCTTACTCAGATCCTTTTCTGTGAGAAATACTTAATTTTCTTGAAAAATTTCAGGGGTGCAAACATTTACGGCCATGACTGTATGTCAGAAAATAATTAAAGAAGTACAATGTCCAATAAAATATATAAATAACCTATCTGCACCCGGGGTGAACAATTATGGAGGCTCCTTCACACAACACCATTCATTTATTTTTCTTATGCCGCTTTGGAGTGCTTTTTCTACCATGAAGAAAAACACTAAAGCGGCATAAGAAACAGAAAATAATGGAGTTGTGTGAATTCTATTACTCTTGGTCATAATTAAAGGAGTAGTCTCACGCAAAAGAAAACCCGCGGATAGGGAATAAGTTTTATATCACGGAAGGTCCAAGCGCTGGGGCCTGTAGGTAGCCAAGCGCGATCTACTGTAGGTAGCCCCAGCTCTCCCCAGGAGCGGCACATCACGACCCCCACCCCTTCCATATATCTCTATGGTATAGGCTTTCCCATAGAGATATATGGAGGGGGTGGGGGTCATGATGCGCAGCTCCAGGGGGAGAGCTGGGGCCTCGTACAGGAGATCGGGGGGGGGGGGGGGGGGGAGTGCTCAGATCCCCCGCAATCTATAAAAACGTTTTTTTTTTTGCATGAGACAGCTCCTATAATAAAAAGCAATCAAAACGTCCCATCAAAACAAAAATGGTACAAATAAAAACTATAGACCACAGCGCAAAAAATTAGCTCATCATACATTCCAGTATACGCATAAGTAAGAAAGTTATAGGGGTCAGAAGAGGGTTATCTAAAGTATACTGATTTTGTCTAAAAAGTAGTTTAACATTTTTTTTTTTTATAAAAATATGTATAAGTATTTAAATAATAGAAAAGTAACAGTCCGTCACCAGTACAATACCCCCACGTCTTGTCCATCTGCCCCCCTGCATGTCAAACCCCAAGTGTTTTGATGAACAATAAAAAAGCATCTGAAAAGAAGACCCTGGTGAGTGCTCCACATTACTTTTCTTCGCATTGCATATGTTTATATTCTAACAAAGGGAATCAGTATAGCTTCCAGGGGCCGTGTCTGCACATAGCCCAGCATTCACGCACAAGCGGTCATAAACCTAGTGGTGCCAAGTATACCTCTTCCAGTGATTCAGAATAGAAAAGTAGGTTACTATGGGTATCGTTTTAATCTTATTGAATCACAGAATAAAGAGAACATGTCAGTTTTACCGTACAGTGCACTGCATTAAAACTAACCCCAATAGATTGCGTTGTCTTTTTTATTTATTTTTCTTCAATTTCCCCCCAGAAATGTTTTTCTGCTTTGCCGTACATTTTATGGTAAAATGAAAAATGTCATTACAAAGAACAATTGGTCGCGCAAAAAATAAAAAACGAGCCCTCAAATAGGTCTCTAGATGGAAATATAAAAGCGTTATATCTCTTAAAAAGCAAGAAGGAAAAACAAATATGCAAAACTGAAAATTGAGAGTTAAGAGATTGAAGTGGAGGAACTTTACATTTATTATACAAAATAGCAGATTTAGCAGATTTTTTTTTCCATCAATATGAATAATTCAGTCTGTGGAGATTGTGTGAAAATGAAGGACAAAATATTACACACCAGGATGCATAGGCAGTAAAAAAAGAAAATAAAAAGATATTAAATCGTCACACCCTTCCATATACAGTCTTTTGATATAGCTGAAATTACAGGATCAGTAAATCTCCAAGCATAATTCACAGTGGTGTTTGGTCAGTCCCTGGACTCCTGCCCCTCCTGAACGCACACATACGTACGTTCCTTACACTGAAGCCTGTACTGGTCCTACTGCCCTTCATTCAGATGTTCCACCTCTCAGACTGACACTCAACTCTCTTGACCAGACCTTCTCCAAAAATCTTAAAATCCTCCAGTATGGCCTCCACGTTGGGGATCAAAAGCAAGCTGTTACTTTTTGTATCTACTATTCTTCCATTCACTTTGGTTATCTGAAGAAAAAAAAATAATAATAAAATAATATAAAAATATAATAAAACAAAAAAATGACATAACTTTTTTTTTTATATTTATTGTTTAAGCACAAATGCACAATGTTTGGAGAAAAAAAGAACACTGAAACCAATGCGAAAACCTAATTCTAAATGTGAAGGCCTGGTGGAAGGGGCATCAAGGTTTGGGATGGCCTCGCCTCCCTTGTAATCATTGAGCAAACAGTGAATTCAAGGTGTATGAAAACAGTTTTTGCCTCTTTTTTCTTCCTGCACTGTGGATGTTTACTCAATGTGCTCAATAAAAGTCATGAGAAATGAAAGTCTTTTCAGGTTATTTGTTTAGTTACATTGGGGGACATTTATTAATGTTGGTGTGAGGTAGAAGAGATTTTGCCCATGTTTACTTTTTTTTTGCACAGCTGCTCAAAATTTGCCAAAATGGAGCACAGGATATGATAAATGTTGCCCAGTTATAGAAACCAGTTAGCTGCAGAGCTAGGTTTAAGCTTTTTGCTCTGGAATGTGACATGTTTGTACATGTCCTATTAGGTGGTGTAGGTTTGCGGAAAAAAAAGTAAGCTTTGCGCAAAGGTTGTGCGCAAGAAAATATGTGCCACGCATGATAACTTTTAGCCCACTGCATAATGTGCTTCACAGTGCCCCAAACAATACACTGGTTTGAAAAATGCTCTATAAAAAAAAAAAAAAAAAAAACATACACACACACATAACAAAGGCGCAACAATGGCGCAACAATGGCAACTGTGCAAAATGTGGTGCCTAATAAACCCCAGAAAAACTGTGTACATCCATTGATAAATCTCCCCCATTGTGTTTGCTCTCCGGGTTACAACAATAGGCAATATAATATAACATTGTATTAGTAACCTAACCTACACAGAAATCCAGATCATACTGGTTACAATTTTTTTCTTTCATCTCAAAATGGGGGGAAATTTATCAAGACATGTATGCCTGTTTTCTGGCATAGAAAAGTAATATTTTTGATTTGCTCAAAAATATGCACCTTTTCTGTGTTTCAGTCTCTTCTGCACCTCCTCAACCAAAAGGGTGTGGAATTCATATAAAAGGGGTATTCCAGGATTTTTTTTCTCTTTATCCTTTTAGCCCATGATGCATAGTTATAATACTGTGTAATTTGCTTCTATTACCTCCGTGCTCCACTTTGTCCCGTTTTCATGCACAGGACCCTCACCCGGAAGCGCTGTATTTTACTTCGGTCTCTGACCTTTCCCAGCATTCCATGTAGCCATAAAAAATATGTCATAAGTCACATGGTCTCCAGGTGTGGCTATGCTGCAGTGAGTGGATGGATAGCAGGATGTACTGAAGTAATGCTATCCACCAATCCACTGCAGCATAACCATTCCTCCTGAGACTATGTGATTTATGACATATTTGCCCAGATTGATCGATCAGCCCGAAACCCTAATTGTCTGGTTTTTCCCATAGCAACCAATCGCAGCTCAACTTTCATGTCTTAACCAGCTCTTGTAAAGGAAAAATTAGGGTTTCAGGCATATTGATAAATCAGGGTCATTGTCTTTGGTCGCATGGAATGCTGGGAAAAATTAGAGACAACAGTAAAATAAAAAGACTTGCACTACAACACTTCCGGGAGTGGGTGCATGAAAACGGGACAAAGGGGCGCATAGCGGTGTTAATAGAAGCTTATTACACCGTTTATAACTTGCCATCATGGGCTCAAAGGCTGAAGAAGAAAAAAATCCTGGAGTACCCCTTTTAGTGAAGTGAGTTTTTAGCTCCATTTATTATATGTAATTTTTACTAAAATTTTTGCATCAATCCACTCAATAGGTGGCGTCCACTGCATTGAAAAGGTTCAGTTCACCAGAGGACCCCTTTAAGTATAATGTGTCTTATGTGTATAAAAATGTGTACGTAGTATCTAAACTTCAGAGTTTCAACAGTGGTGGATAGTCGGAATTTTACTGCACATTTGCACAAAATATACAAATATTTATTGTTCTGCCTGTGTGTGCTGTCCCATTTAACCTTATAATTGATGACATGTGACATGTATGATCACATTAGGCGGATTATAACTGATGACCGTGCACAGCCCCGGGGACATTCACAGAGAAGGTAATGATCCATGTACAGAGCCTGCTACACCCGTGGATGACGCTGAGGATACGGCATCTCCTAATACACCGGCTACAGAGCCCCGCAACATTATAATCTTACTGGGCTCCTTTAGTTGTAATAAGTAACAGCAGAGGGAAACAGTTTAACCCCTAAAGGACCAAGCCCATTTTGGCCTTAAGGACCGGAGCGTTTTTTTGCACATCTGACCACTGTCACTTTAAACATTAATAACTCTGGAATGCTTTTAGTTATCATTCTGATTCCGAGATTGTTTTTTCGTGACATATTCTACTTTAACATAGTAGTAAATTTTTGTGGTAACTTGCATCCTTTCTTGGTGAAAAATCCCAAAATTTGATGAAAAATTTGAAAATTTTGCATTTTTCTAACTTTGAAGCTTTCTGCTTGTAAGGAAAATGTATATTACAAATAAAGAAAATGTTGATTCATATATGCAATATGTCTACTTTTCATCATAAAATTGATGAGTTTTTACTTTTGGAAGACACCAGAGGGCTTCAAAGTTCAGCAGCAAGTTTCCAATTTTTCACAAAATTTTCAAACTCAATATTTTTCAGGGACTAGTTCAGTTTTGAAGTGGATTTGAAGGGTCTTCATATGAGACGGCCCCGAACAGCCTGTAATTCCGGGTCACCGGTTCACTGGAGAACCGATTGTCCCGGAATCCGCCGCAGATCGCTGGGCTGAATTGTCCAGCGATCTGCGGCCATTGCCGACATGGGGGGTCATCATGACCCCCCCTGGGCGATATGCCTCAATGCCTGCTGAACGATTTCAGCAGGCATCCGGCTCCGGTCCCCAACCAGCTAGCGGTGGGGACCGGATTTCCCACGGGCGTATGGATTAGGGATCGACTGATAATCGGTATAGCCGATATTATCGGCCGATAATCACAATTTTGGGCATTATCGGTATCGGCAATTACCTTGCCGATAAGCCGATAATGCCCCGCCCCCCGGACCGCCGCCACACCGCACCCCCGACCCACCGCGTCGCACCCCCCACAGTGATGGTGGGCGGTATACCGGTATGGATTTTTGCCCATACCGCTATACCGGTCGGGCCCCTCCCCCACCCTCCGAGTCAATAAAAAAATGTAACTTGAACAGCTGATTCCAGACTTAAGCTTATTGATAACCCAATTGAAGGTTTATATGGGAGTAGACCGTTTAGATGCAGAACGCCATCGCAACTCAGGAACAAAGAAGTTCTTCTCTAAATGGAAGTCCTTTATTGTAACACACTTTGATTCCCAGGGGATAGCTGACATAGTTAGACCCTTCAGACACACAGAGTGGTATATTTTGGAGCTCCTAAAGGGCACTTTGGGAGCGCTACAGCTTCCGGACAGCTAGGAGCTGATGGATCACTGACTCTAGATGACTTATGGGCTCCCGCGGGAGTCGAGGAGTGAAGGAAGGGGATTGTTAGGTTCTTTATTATTGCTACTCTTAGAACAATTTGTTATACTGTCACTTTTTGTATGATTATAATTTTGTTTTGTTTTGCAAAATGGTTAATAAAAATATATTATAAAAAAATAAAAAAATGTAACTTTAAATCAATGATCTGCAGCGGTGTCGCGGGGGGTTAAATAGCCGATAACTTATACCGGAATATCGGTATAAGTTATCGGCTATGGGCCCTAACCTACACCGATTATCGGTATCGGCCCTAAAAAAACGATATCGGTCGATCCCTAGTATGGATACGCCCTGCGTCCTTAAGGACTCGGACTGCAGGGCCTATTCATACGCCCTGTGTCCTGAAGGTTAAGGCTCCCATCTCCCCCAATTTTAGAGAACTAAATGAACTTATAGCAGTGACTGGTCCACTCTAAATAACCCAGGACATGCCTTCTACATCTCTGTACTGTAATGTTAACCCCTTAAAGACGCTGTTCTATGAAGCACATTAAGGAGCTGAGAACGCTATCAACAGCAGGGACCCGTGGCTACTGGTGTACATCAACCATCAGGGTGATATTCAACATTAACCCTTTAGATGTCATAATTAAATTTGATCTCAGCATTTAAATGTGTTAAAATACAGTGTTGATAAGCTCAGTGGAGTTGAAATAGTGGTGTACTGATCAGTTGTCCAATAGTGCAGGAAGCCATGGCAGCCAGTACTAATGGAGCACCGATAACACTGATCAATGCTGTTTTATGGCACTGCATTGTTCAGTGTATGCAATAAGATTTCCTGTTGTTATTGTTTCTTATGGGGAGTAAAAATAGTGAAAAAGAAGTTAATAAATGTGAATAAGCCCCTTCCCCAATATGTTTGAATCACCCTATATAAATTGGGTATCTTTGTAATTGCATGGGCATACAGAATAAAAATGTGAAATTTTTACCCAAAAGTCCACTGCGTAGATCTGAACAAGTCCAAAAATGACGGAATGGCTTTTAATTTTTGTATTTTATCCCACAAATATTTTTTTTTTGTTTCACCGTAGATTTGTGATGTAATTACTAAGTACAATTGGTGGCACAAAAACAATCTCTCATATGGGTCTGTAATCAGAAAATTAGTTACCGCTATAATAAAAAAAAAATGCAAAAAGGAAAAATCCTTTCAACCTTTAAGGGGTTAGTGATGTAATGGGTAACGGATAGTACTCACTTTAAAAGGCTGCGGCGCGAAGCTGGACGGATTCCAGATAACACCGATCACTTCTCCTCCGTGAGCGTCATAGAAGAACAAGGCAAATTCCCCATAAGACTCCTAAAATGAGACATAGAATGCACATCTATAATAACACATATGAGTGGTGGACCACAAGTCTCAGCAAACCCTACATCAAATGATATCTATGAGTTGTCCTTTTTGTCATAATTATATTTTTTTTTTTTAATTGCTAGAAGTTTGACCAAAGCAAAGCCTGAAATGTAAAGTAGCTCCTCAAAAGAAAAGTTCAAAATGTAAAGAGTTTACACATGATGCATATGCCTAGGTCTACATGAAAAAGTTTCATAAAATCTTAAAAACTTAACAGTAAAAATGTACGTAATTTGTAGTATCCATTGAAAAGTAAGATTCTGGCTTTTACTGTAATGCCAAGATCTCAAGCCCTAAGGATAGGTTCACTAGGCTGAAATATAAGGCTACCATAGGATTTTTAGGTATTGTCATGGCTTTGGTTGCAAATTAGGCCGACTTGATGACGAGTGAAAGGGTTAACATATAGATGGGTGGATGTGAGTGCATTCTCACCCTCAGTTCACTCAGGTATAACTGGACTGGATCATAGTCCACGACTGGGAAATAAGAGTCAATGGTCTGCGCGGTCTCCTTCAGAATCCCACGGAAAAAGGACATGGCCGGCTGATCCACAGCTTCCCTATGTCGGGGGATGTGCTTGGGGTTCAGATGGATGAGAACGTCATAGAGATCCAGGGGAGGGCGGAAAACCATCTGTGAAAGAGACAAAAAAGTGTGTTATACAATTACTGTCTTCATTAAAAGAACAAATCCACTTTTCTACAAGGATTCTTACACCCCACTTCATAATTTGCTCCATTATGCAAAGTGTTGCAGGACTTGATCCACTAACAGAGAGTTATTGTTCGAGTATTGAGATCTCCTTTAAAGAGTACCTGTCATCAAACCATATTTTCTAAACTCAGATTATATTCCATAAGTACTCCTAACACCCCTTTTGCCCTTAAAAATAAAAAAATTATCTGCTTTGAAAAGCTCTGTCTCATACCTTTCCCCTTGCTCACAGTGTGTGAGCTCCCGGCAGGAGAAAGTGGGTGTTCCCCAGCAGGCGCAATGTCACTGGAGCCTGCAACAGCTGTGCCTCGCCATGCTCCGCATGCACTTCCTGAGTTTGGCCTCCTGCTTGGCCGGGAGGAGACCAAACTAACTGACTTGTGCAGGGAAAAGAATAGAGCCAACTAGTGGCCGTTTTTTCAATCACATTAAAAACATATAAAAGGTTGAGAATTTTAACAGCAAGTAAATATCAAAGTGCCTTACAATTACATAAGGAACAATATATTAAAAGTTTAGTTTGGTGACAGGTACTCTTTAACTCAATAAGGGGATTCCCTATCTTCTAAGGGGGAAAATAGGTAGGTAGAGGGAGGGGACTTCTACCTAAAAGGGAGAGTTCATCTACCTACTAGGGGCTTCTACCTATTAGGGGGGAATTCCCTACATGCCTTATTACGGGGGTTCCCTGCCTAACTATTAGGGGCTTCTCCACAACAAGTGGGGGCGGGCTTCCCTGCCTAACTACTTGGGGTTTCTACTTCATGAAGGGGATTTGCTAACTACTGGGAGCTCCTACCTAATAGGGCGGAGGCTTCTGTACTTACCATGGACTTCAACCTAATGGGGGAGGTGCCTTACCTATCTACCTACTGGAGGATTTTACTTAAAGAGAGGTATTCTCTACCTAACTACTGGGGGATTCTACCTAATAAGAGGGATTCCCTACCTAACTAATGGGGGCTTCTACCTAATGGGAAGGATTCCCTACCTAACTACTGCTGGTGGCTTTAACCTAATGAGGGGGATTCCGCATCTACCTAGTGGAGGCATATATTAATTATATGTATCAGTGAGGGCCTCAGGTTCGGCTTTCGTCTATAGCTTCACAAAGTCTAGAGCCACCTCCGCTGTCACATGCGCGGACACTATATTTGACCAGTGCAGCAGTGAAGTCCCATAGACTTGCCTTTGCCCGTCTGGGAATGCTGGAAGTTGTTGTTTTGCAAAATCTGGAAGCGCCACTAGTTGGAAAACACTGGTCTAGACCTTGGGTTCTCAACCCGGGGTACGGTACCCTTGGGGGTACGCCACAGGTTGAGCGGGGGTACGCGAAAGTGCTGTCAAATACCGGCCATGCATTGTACTTTGTAAGTGAGCTGCGTGGTTGCCGGGGAGACGTGTGACCTCCCCTGATGTTGCGCGGACTTGACGCACAGCGCAGGAGGACATCACATGTCAGTGCGGCCCCGCCGAACGGGACGCGCTGCATGAAGGAACGCCACAGGGGACCTCAGGATGCCCGGTAAATGAAAGAAAAAAAAAAAAACAACTGTATGGGCCGGAGGGGGACTGTATGGGCCGGAGGGGGACTGTATGGGCCGGAGGGGGGACTGTATGGGCCAGAGGGGGGACTGTATGGGCCAGAGGGGGGACTGTATGGGCCAGAGGGGGGACTGTATGGGCCAGAGGGGGGACTGTATGGGCCAGAGGGGGGACTGTATGGGCCAGAGGGGGGACTGTATGGGACAGAGGGGGGACTGTATGGGACAGAGGGGGGACTGTATGGGACAGAGGGGGGACTGTATGGGACAGAGGGGGGACTGTATGGGACAGAGGGGGGACTGTATGGGACAGAGGGGGGACTGTATGGGACAGAGGGGGGACTGTATGGGACAGAGGGGGGACTGTATGGGACAGAGGGGGGATGTCTGGGACAGAGCACAAGGCATTAAGATGGAGGGGGAGAGCGATAATGGCGGAGGGGGGGATGGGGAGTAATAAAACACAAGGCATTTAAATGTAATGCCTTGTACTTCATACTCCCCATCCCCCTCCACCATTATCCCTCTTCCCTTCCATCTTAATCTCTTGCGCCATCCCCCCCCCCCCCCCTCCATCTTAATCCCCTTGCGCCATTGCCCCTTCCTCTGATCCCCTTTTGCCATATCGGATAATAATGGCAAAAGGAGATTAATATGGAGGGGGGGGGGGGGGGGGAATGGCAAAAGGGGATCAGAGGGAGGGGGGATAATAACACATGGGGATTAATATGGAGGGGGGGTTGATTATCCCTCCCTCCCTCCCTCTTAATCTCTTTGTATTATTATTTTCCCCTCCCTCTGATCCCCTTTTGCCATTTTTCCCCCTCCATATTAAACCCCTTGTGCCATTATTATCCGATATGGCAAAAGGGGATCAGAGGAAGGGGGAATGGTGCAAGGGGATTAATATGGAGGGGGGGGGAATGATGGCAAAAGGGGATCAGAGGGAGGGGGGCATAATGGCAGAGGGGGAATAATCAACCCCCCCCCCTCCATATTAATCCCCTTGTGTCATTATTTCCCCCTCCCTCTGATCCCCTTTTGCCATTCCCCCCCCCCCCCCCTCCATATTAATCCCCTTGTGCCATTATTATCCGATATGGCAAAAGGGTTATCAGAGGAAGGGGGAATGGCGCAAGGGGATTAAGATGGAGGGGGGAATAATGGCACAAGGGGATTAAGATGGAGGGGGAATGCATTAGTATAAAGGTAAGAACACGCCTTTTGTCCACGGGTACCCCTCACGCGCAAGTTCCGTCCGAGGGGGTACCCACGGACATACTTTCAGCCTTTGGGGGTACAGTCGGCAAAAAGGTTGAGAACCACTGGTCTAGACAATGGGCCACCCTTATCTTTGTCTTCATCTTTACATAGAGGACTGTAACCCCCCTTATGTTTTTTTCCACTAGTTCCTTATAATTTTACACCTGGAGCAGCCAGATAACATGCTTATGGCAGACACTGCAGGAGCCCATGCGTTTAATTCACCTGCACGACCATAGCTGCCTGCATTCTTACTCAAGGCTGCATTGTGTGCAGAAGCCTGGTTCAGCATTCGTTTTCACCCCCCGATCAGGATACACAAAAACTCACATTCACCTGGTGTTGTATAACAGGCATTGTGCAAGCTCAGGCGTGACAACACGACACTGTGGTTAGTGCTCAGACACCAATATAAACAGATGGATCCGGGGGTTGTGTAATCGGTGACTGCACTGCAGGTGTGAACTGGGGAATTCACAGCAAACATGGCGGAACAGTCACAAAAAGGGGGACACGTCACCCATCCAGGGCGAAGTTACACATCTCTCTGTACTCTGTCATGTGAATAGGCCCTTGGGGGACGTTCACCCGTACACAATCCACAGATTTGCTGCAGACCTATTGTAGTCAATGGGGCCGTCCACACTGCTGAATTTCCGTCAGTGAAATTCTGTTGAGGAATTCTGCTTGCAGCAGATTGTTTTCAATGGCATTCTGCTACACTGTTCACACTGCAGAATTTCCGCAGCTCAAAATTCTGCCGTGGAAATGCAAGATTAAGGATCCCCCAAAGAATGACAATGTGTTCATTCTTTTGGCGGAATTCTGCCGGACTGCACTGGCAGCTATGGAGACCCGCGGCCCTACCACTGATTCAGCAATGTGGACAGGCTCAATGGGGAGCAACATAATCCACTTACAGATCTTCTGCTTGCAGAACTCCACAGCTGAAAACTTGCAAGTGGAATTTTTGCACCGAAATTCTGCTTGCAGAATTCCATAGCGGGAAAATCCACAAATGGAATTTCCGCTGCAGATTATGTACATGTGAGCATATCCTAAGGGCCTATTCATGCAGCAGAATAGCCTGGCAGACATTCTGGAAGCGGCAGGACCGCAGGGATAAGCACAGTCTTCATTGATGGCAATGCAAATCCGAGCGAATACAGCTGAAAGAATGAACATGCTTATACTTTCTGAGGAGTCCGGAATTGGAATTTCTGCCACAGATATTTTGCATTATGCACAGTGCAACAGAATGCAGCACGGTTCAGCAGAAAATGGAAGATTGACCCCCATTGTGTAACGCAGACTTATGTATTTATTTTTTCAAATAAACTGGTGCTAGAAAGTTATACAGATTTGTAAATTACTTCAATTTAAACATTTTAGTCCTTCCAGTAGTTGTATGCTCCAGAGGAAGTTGTGCAGTTCTTTTCAGTCTGGCCACAGTGATCTCTGCTGCCACCTCTGTTCATGTCAGGAACTGTAAAGAGCATGAGCCAGAATGAATGGAGCAGTGGTTGAGCATGCATGCTCTAACTCCATTCACTTGGGAGACAATTGACCTCCATTCTCATAAATGGTTGGGCCTGACCCCTATCGATCACCTATCTCGGCCATGAGGGCCTAGGATTGGGAAATCTCATTAAGAATGGGTGTTTAGTAGATGCAAACAGACCCACAACCACATATCTTACATACTTATATCTAGCACTGCTGCAGGATTTAAATGTTTGTATCAATTGTTAAGTAGAACTAAAAGCCAGAAGGAAGAGGGTTAAAAAATGATCACAATACAGAGAACACAGGGAAACAGAATCCTTCTCTGTAAAGATGTTCTCCACAAGAGAAAGTATGGATCTGCACATCGTGTCAACACTTCTGGAATGTCACCGCCATCTGCCCCATACATTTCACTGAATGCTAGAAACACAGGATGGAGCCTCCTCCAAGATAGATCCTAAACTTGTAGCCTATCCCCCTACACACAGGGTCTGTGTATCACCAGCTACTATACACTCCCTGGCCACTTTATTAGGTACACCTCTTTATTAAGACTTTCAACATGGCATGGTTGTTGGTGTCAGACGGTCTGGTCTGGGTATTTCAGAAACTACTGTACAACCCCATATCCACAACATATATCCAGTGTGCAGCAATTGTGTGGATGGAAAAGCCTTGTTGATGTCAGAGAATAATGGGTAGACTGGTTCAAAATGGCAAAAAGGCAACAGTAACTCAAATAACCACTGGTTACACCCAAGGTATGCAAAATACATCTCTGAACGCACAACACGTTCAACCTTGAAGCCGATGGGCTACAGCAGCAGACGACTACATGAGGTCCGATGAGTCTCCATAGCAGCGGGGACATTTAGTTCACAGGGTCAGAATTTGGAGAAAACAACACGAAAGCATGGATCCATCCTGCCTTGTATCAGCGGTTCAGGCTGGTGGTGGTGTAATGGTGTAGGGGACATTTTTTTGGTACACTTTTAACAACTGAGCATGGTATCAACATGAATGGCAGCCTACCTGAGTATTGTTACTGACCGTGTCCTTCCCTTTATGACCACAGTGGACCCATCTTCTGATGATTCTTCCTGCAGGATAATGCCCAATGTCACATGACATCATCTCATACAGGACAATGAGGTCACTGGACTCCAATGGCCTCCACAGTCACCAGATCTATTCCTATAGATCCCCGCTGAGATGTTCTGGAACGGGAGATTCTTATCATAGATATGGAAGATCTGTATGATGTCCCCATGTCTATATGGAGGAACTATGGGATGTCATCATGTCCATATGGAGGAACTGTGTGATGTCTTCATGTCCATATGGAGGAATTGTGTGATGACATCATGTCCATATGGGGGAACTGTGTGATGTCATCATGTCCGTATGGAGGAACTGTGGGATGTCATCATGTCCGTATGGAGGAACTGTGTGATGTAATTATATCCATATGGAGGAACTGTGTGATGTCATATCGATATGAAGGAACTTTGTGATGCCATATCCATATGGATGAATCGTGTGAGGTCATTATGTCCATATGGGGACATACGTTTCCTGCACTTTGTAGTGTCACGCAAAATAAAGGCAAATGGAGGTTCAAATCGGAACTAGCAAGGTGTACCTAATAAAGTGGCCAGTGATCATGTAATATGGTCTCAATCACTCTCTCCGCAATCATTGCTCAACTTGCATGGGATATCCTCTAACAGCTGTATTACATAACCATACTTTGTATCCAGCCTGATACTACAAACTCCTCCAGTATTATTTGACCCAGATTTTGGTCCAGATTCCATGATCAATTGCAATGACAACCCAGCCCTCATGCAACCGATTGGGGTTAAATACAGCATACAAACCTTAAGTCAGGGCTCGACAAATCCCAGGCACCAGGTTGAATTTTGTCCTGGTGCCTATGTTTTATGTCAGCCCTTCGGACCCATTGGGTACGTTCACACTGTTGTCCTGCTAGCATGCACAGTGATCACACTAATTTGCAGCTCCCAGGCCTGCATAACACTTCTTTACCCGACCTATGGCATAAATGTACATAATGGGTACGTTCACACGAGCAGATTTTTTTTGCGGATTTTCCGCTGCGTATTTGAAAGTGGGCGGCTCTTCCGCAGTCCCTACTGACTTCAATGGGGCTTCCAGCGGATTTTCAGCAGCGTAAATTCCACCGCGGAAAATCTGCTGCGGACAGCCGAGAAGAGCCCGCCCACTTTCAAATACGCAGCGGAAAACCCGCAAAAAAACCCATTATGTACATTTATGCCATAGGTCGGGTAAAGAAGTGTTCTGCAGGCCTGGGAGACGCAAATTAGTGGTATCACTGTGCATGCTAGCAGGACAACAGTGGACGTGACTACATGACTATCACTTTCCATACCCACTGCATATGTCCGTTTTGAAACCAGGATGCCCCCAGCTGTAGCAAAACTACAACTCCCAGCATGAGCTGAGAGTTGTAGTTTTGCAACAGCTGGAGGCATCCTGGCTGGGAAACACTGGCATATGTGAAGACCAGAAGTCCTGCCCCCTGCTAGTGGATAGGTTTTAATGGAAATCGGTGCATTTAACTTCCATAAAAATTGCAATCTTGGGAGAAGGATGGTGTTGGTGGTTGACCATAACCCCTCTATCATTTAGGGGCATTCAGCCTTTATAAGGTTCGCACGTGACAATCTATTGTTTATTTCTCACTGTAGACAAGACGACACGTGTCTTCAACCGATCACGTCTATTTCATGGCCGATTAGAGCTAATGCTATTAGGGCGCATGGAAGCTTCACGAGCGGCACCATGGGATTATTGCCTATGCACTGAAGCTTTAAAGTGATGGGCGAGTTTTCACCACGTTCACCCTCGGTGCCAAATCGCTATGTCCTTCTATTGATCCACCTCCTAAAGAGTCTTCCTTTTCTTCCTTTATTCCTAATTGATCTGGCTTGATATCAAATTCTTAACAATGATAAGACTAATTTTGTTCCGCTCTTTTTTTCACCTCTGACTAATTGTATAATCCCGGCAGTCATTGAGGTACTCAGCCAGGCAGTCTTAAAGCAGAAAAAAAAGAAAGGCCAATCTAGTCCTTATATAACCTGTCAGTCCACTTTCCTATGATAGGAAGAAACTTTTTTTGGGGGGTAATCACAATGTCCAGCAAACTCTTCTCTGGTGCTGCACCTACTCTCTGGAAGGTTCTCCCTTTCTGTTACTGTCTAAACTTTCCATTAGCTTCTCCTTAACACTTATTTTTATAAAATATTTTATATTATTTATTTTTATATAGGGGGAATTTATTCCACAGTGCCATAAACCTGGTAACCCCATAGAAAAACATACACTTCCCTGAAGGCCATGTTTTCTGGACAGTTATTTTTACCAGCTGATAAAAGCATGGAGCTGCATAAAAAGGGGTTATCAAGGAATTGGAAAACAATGCTAATTTCTTCTAATGGAAAAAAATAAAAATAAAGCGCCACCCCTGTCCTCAGATTGTGTGTGGTATTGCAACTCCGTTCCATTGAAGTGAATGGTAGCCAAGTTGTACCACACAGATGTGGTGCTGTTTTTGGAAATTAGCTAAACCCTTTAAGCCATGGCTAGACAAATTGTTAAGAATTCAAGGAACATCCATCTGGTTTCTTTTAAAAGTTGGTCTCAAAAGCTAATGGGTACTCAGAAGCTCAGCGCTTATACTTACTGTGCACCTCTTTGAATATTTTCATGCATGTATATCTAGATTTCTATGCATTTTACTAATTGTACCCCACCATAATCTGTTATCCATTGTTTGAATTGTTTTGAATATTTAATAAAATCAGATTTGTTAAAAAAAAATGTTAAAAAATTCTCCCCTCGTGTGTCTCAGTTATTAGTGTCTACTCATTTCTCCCTTTTGTCACAGTTATGTGTTCCCTTATCTCTCCCCTGTGTCAGTCATTAGTGTCCCCTCATCTCCCCCATGTGTCACAGTCAGTATTGTCCTCTCATCTCTCCGTGTCAGTTATTATAGTCCCCTCATCTCCCCCGTGTGTCACAGTCAGTATTGTCCTCTCATCTCTCCGTGTCAGTTATTATAGTCCCCTCATCTCCCCCGTGTGTCACAGTCAGTATTGTCCTCTCATCTCTCCGTGTCAGTTATTATAGTCCCCTCATCTCCCCCGTGTGTCACAGTCAGTATTGTCCTCTCATCTCTCCGTGTCAGTTATTATAGTCCCCTCATCTCCCCCGTGTGTCACAGTCAGTATTGTCCTCTCATCTCTCCGTGTCAAAGATGAGAGATAGTCCCCTCATCTCCCCCGTGTGTCACAGTCAGTATTGTCCTCTCATCTCCCCTTGTCAGTTATTATTGTCCCCTCATCTCCCCCGTGTGTCACAGTCAGTATAGTCCTCTCATCTCCCTTTGTCAGTTATTATAGTCCCCTCATCTCCCCCGTGTGTCACAGTCAGTATTGTCCTCTCATCTCTCCGTGTCAGTTATTATAGTCCCCTCATCTCCCCCGTGTGTCACAGTCAGTATTGTCCTCTCATCTCCCCGTGTCAGTTATTATAGTCCCCTCATCTCCCCCGTGTGTCACAGTCATTATTGTCCTCTCATCTCCCCTTGTCAGTTATTATAGTCCCCTCATCTCCCCCGTGTGTCACAGTCAGTATAGTCCCCCTTATTTCCCTCTGTGTCAGTTATTACTGTCCCCTCACTGTCTTGTGTCACAACCATTATAGTACCCTCATCTGAGTACAGAGAGTCACCAACAAGGTAGCTGATTGGCTGCAGCAGTCACCTGTAGTCTGCTGCTTCTGTAACACCAGAGCGCCGACTGAAGGCAGAATGGGGGATCCACACAGGAACGTAGGCAGAGGTAAGTAAAACTGTTTTTTTGTTCTTTTTTAAGGATGGACAGTCATTTAGTCACTGTTCCGACCTGCCGCCCAGGATTTGTCAAGCCCTGCCATAAAGCTCCGACATTCCCTGCATAGGCAGCCACAGAGTACTCCTGCTAAGCAGAGAATGCACACACTGACTAACAGTGACTAATGCATAGAACAGAATTTTCCAACTAGTCTGCCTCCAGCTCTTGCAAGACTACAACTCCCAGCATGCTGGGAGTTGTAGTTTTGCAACAGCTGGAGGCCCCCTGGTTGGGAAACACTGGCATAGAAGCTGCATACAGCTGCAGGGGGCAATAGACTACAGTGCAAGTGGGTACATCAGAGGAAGGCTTAGCTTAAACTACTGAAAGATAGTCCTCACTTAACTAACAGGGTAGATTGTCGGCTTCATATTGTACATAATGCTGCCTAGTAGGGGGCCTTCTGTATTATATGTGTAGTAGCTTCTCCCAAGTTGTACCCACTAACTATCCCTTATCGCCCATATGAGGGGCATTTTTTAAGCCCTATCCCTGGTCCACCCAGAAACAACCCTTTTTGGGGAGCATCTACAGGAGGCCCAAATTATAATAATACTATTATAATACTCATGTATTCCTTTTCTTCAAGTGTTATATTAGTATGATAAATCCACCAATTACAGTGGTCTTCAACCTGCGGACCACCAGATGTTGCAAAACTACAACTCCCAGCATGCCCGGACAGCCAACGGCTGTCCGGGCATGCTGGGAGTTGTAGTTTTGAAACATCTGGAGGTCCACAGATTGAAGACCACTGACCTATTACATACACTGTACTTATGACTACTCCTAAAACATCAGGGCGGCCCCTGCATGGAAGTGACAAGATCTGAGAAGTAGAGATGTCTGCCATGTGAGAAGCGTTTTACATTGACCAGGACACATCTGTTTCTGCCTCAGTTGTTGTTCGTGATGGGAAACTTTTGCGCCCCCTTCAGGAGAAAATGAGTAATGGACAAAGCGGCCGCACTACTAAAAGGATGTAGAGAGGATGCTGAAATCCATTTCTTTTTCTACAGTAATCTCTGTTCTTTTGAAGAGACCACTCTACTGTATCACTTGTCAGATCGTCATTTATAGAAACTTAGATTTATTCAACATTAATTTCTAAATTGGGTCGCACAGTGCCCCCTGCTGGTGATCCAGAGCTTGCCATTTTTTTTTCCAAATCACACCTTTGGCTGTCCGGGTATGCTGGGACTTGTAGTTTTGCAATAGCTGGAGAACGGAGAGGTTCGCTATGGGGATTAAATCCTGCTCCGGACAGTTCTAGACATGGACAGAGGTGTCTGCAGAGAGCACTGTGGTCAGACTGGAAGGAACTATACATTTTCCTCTGTAGTATACAGCAGCTGATAAGTACTGGAAGGATTAAGATTTTTAAATAGAAGTTATTTATGAATCTGTAGTTAATTTGAAATCATTCTACACCCCCCTCCCCCGTAATTTAAAGACATAAAATATTTTTCATTGTAGCCTGATACTGGACATGTACTGATCTTGTGGTCCTGAATCATCACTTACCTTAATGTCATTGCTTTCTGACGGCTCCATCAGCTGCTTCTCCAGGATCACTAGAGACTCAGAGGCAAGGATGATGAGACGCTGCAAGAACTAGAAAAAAAAAGAAATGCAAAAAAGCTTTACAGACTGCTCCAACCAAGGAGCGCACAAGACCATCACCTGCAATAAGGACAGGTTTGCTTTTTTTCATCGCCACCCCTGTCCTCAGGTTGCATGTTGTATTACAATGTGTTTCCATTCACTTCAATGGAACTGAGCTGTAATACCACACAGAACCTGGGGACTGGGGTGGCGATATTTATGGAAGATATTAGCTCTGGTTTTCTATTTCTGGTAAACCCCTGGTTATTACTTATCACCTAACCACAGGGGAGGATGAGAGACCCCATTCTTGTAATCTAAAGGTGCCCCAGTGGTCAGACTCCACCAACCAAATACTTATTTTCTATCCTATTAATATGCCCCAATGGGGCCCAATTAGCAATTTCCCCTCTCCGGTGTTAAGTGACTCGTTAGTGTTACAAGGTATCAGGTGTCTTAAGTTGGTGGTTTGGCTTCTACACGCTCTAATACTAGTCACTGAGGGGGAGATTTATCAAAACCTGTCCAAAGAAAAAGTTGCCCAGTTGCCTATAGCAACCAATCCGATTGCTTCCTTCATTTTGAAGAGGCCTTGTTAAAAATGAAAGACGTGAGCTGATTGGTTGCTATAGGCAACTGGGCAACTTTTCCTCTGGACGGGTTTTGATAAATCTCCCCCTGAAAGTTCAACATGGCACCTCATGGCCACCTCAAGACCCTGAAACTGAGCTGCAGCAAGGTGAGCAAGCCTATACAGCAGTTTCAGAGAAGAGGCTTCACAAATATTGACCAAAGAAGTTAGGTGCAAGTGCTTAGCGTAATATCTAGAGGTTATCTTTGGGAAATAGACGTATGAGTGCTGTCAGCATTGCTGCAGGGGTTAAAGAAGACAGTCTGTCAGTGCTCAGCCCATATCCTGCAAATGGGTCTTCATGGCTGTCATCCCAGAAGAAAACCTCTTCAAAAGGTGAGATACAAGAAAGCCTGCAAATAGTTTGCTGACAAACATAGACTAGCTAAGTACGGTTCCTATACACTGAAGGTAATCAAAGATCCTGAAAGTGCATCCCAACCTGTGGCTCTCCAGCTGTGGCATAACTACTCCCATCATGCCTACAGCTGTCAGGGCATGATGGGAGTTGTAGTTCTGGAAAAGCTGGATAGTCACAGGTTGGAAAACATTAAAACTAGTCATGGCGCTCACTGACCAGCCTGGGCACGATGGGCACGGGAAGGGCTGCTATGCCTGGTAGCACTCTCCCCCTTGCACAGACTTGCTATCTGCACAATGACGGATGCACGCTTAATTAATGCAGACTTTAATTCAGCCGGAAAGACTTAGTTCACACCTTCTGAAAGATTAATGTCAACGTGCCAAGATGGAGCAGTGCCCCCGGCTTTATTTCTTTTCTTTTTTTTTCCTTCTTCAAAGCCTCTAAAAATGGAGCGCTTGTTGCTTTACAGCTGTGCCAGGTTGGTAAAGATTGCAGGGACCAAGACCCGACATGCCCCAGTGTCGTCTTACGTCAGCAATGTCTGGAAATTTCGCCCAAGGAGGCGACCAGTGGTTCTCACCCCAACCCCATCACCAGGACACGTGAGGATAGATGGGAGCATTACATGGCTGATGTTATCAGGCTATTGACATATATAAATCTGTGAATAATAACCCCCAAAGGAAGTTACACAGAGGCGACTAACATCTGCCTGCTGACTAAACACTACCATTACTTTTGACATTTCATGTACAGTAAAATCTACATATTGAGTAACTTTGCTACTTATCTCTATCTTGAGTTATGTAATACAGTATATCACGCTATACTTACATCCACAGATTTTTGTTTCTGCTGGTTTCCTATTAGTTTTTTAAGGATTTCTGTTGCTTTGGTCATTATTGAAAACAGTCAGCAAGCTTGTCGTCAAGACATAACTGCTGAGCAGGCAATGGAAAAAGACTAAATCCAGCTACAAAGTTGGAAAAAAATGAAAACACAATATTTTAATGATATCATGTTAAAACAAAAAACTAAAACTAAAACAGGTCTGTAAAAACAAAAGAAATGTCAACGCGCTTCGAGCTTAAAGGCATGCCATGGCTAAGAGCTCTTGAAGCTTGAAACGCGTCAGTGTTTCTTTCGTTTTCACAGACAAGTTTATTTATTTATTTATTTTTTTTTCCATGTTTAGTTTTTTTCTTTTTTTTTCCAACTTAGGAGCTGGACTTTTTTCCATTGCCTGCATACTATACGGGATCTGGCTCGATGCTCTTCTGCGCTCCCACCTAAGATTTCGCTTTCTATACTGGATTAAGTTCACATGGGTCGGGAGCTGACTTTGTTTTCCTTCTTTTCTAACTGCTGAGCACCTATAAGGGTGAAGCAAAAATAACATATGCTTCACCTTTTACTATTATGAAACCGTGGAAAGTCGCAATAAACCATGTACGGTTTAGCCGCGTTTCCCAGCAACGTAGCACACTACCGCCTCACAGTTGCAACGTGTGGACTAAGACAGGCTATAACTTAGTGTCAGGACACTTCGCAACTTAAAGGCACGATTTTAGAGGGAAACTCCTATGAAAATTTTTATTTCTCCTATATGCCCGATCTCCTGCCAAAGAAGACTGTTTTATGACATTGCCGATCAGCCTATCACCGGCCGAGGTGGGACATCGATGTGGCCTGTGATTAGCTGAGCTGCAATGTGACATGTTGGGCCCCAAATGCCAGAAGAAGACCGAGGCTGGAGGACACAGGCACCTGGGAAGCGGCAAAAGGTAAGTCAAAGTTTATTATTTTGATTCCAGCAGCCTGTGCATATAGGAGAAATACAATTTTTTGTGGAATTCCCCTTTAATCAAGCATGTCTCTGCACAGTGAGACGAAGACCAGAGAAGGGGAGCCTTCAAGTAACCAGGTGACACAAGAAGCAGCCACATTTGACTGACCGTGATACATGGCAGACAGCTACTTCCTATCTAGAAAAAAGAAGGCAAAACCCCTAAACTTAGGGCTCACTGTTACTACGGATTTCACTTGCAGTAGACTCCTAGTGATCTTAATGGAATTCTGCTGCTCAGTCCACACTATGGAAATTGGATTCCGCCAGTATATAAAACATGTCGGAGAAGTCCCAGCACTGTGTTTTAGTGAATGGGACAGCGCTTACTGTTCATAGCAGATTGCTGGCTCCGGAGGAAGCTGCTGTAAGCGGAATCTGCCCGGAGGTGTGAACTGGGCTGAGAGAAAGAGACTGTAGATACAAGATGGAGTCTTGTACTTCAAACACATGAAGAAGATGACGCCTGTGATTCCGATACCTGAGCAGTTGGCTTCTCTTTGGTCCACACTGACATTTTCCTGTCTTTTGGTGTAGCGATAAACATCACCGGGAGCTCAGTGCGCGCTGAAGTAAAGTCATTCTGAATCTCTACGAGGTCATCATCTGAGCAAAACAGAAAGAAAGCCATACACTAAAATCACATGGTAGATACATTAAAGTATTTGACAAACATGTCCTAAGTTACAGTCTATTATATATTCCAAAGCTGCACTCATAATTCCGTTCTGAGAAGTCTTTTCTGCCCGTAGCCTTCCAGCCTCCCTCCTGCTAGTCCAGTGTTTCCAAACCAGGGTGCCTCCAGGTGTTGCAAAACTACAACCCCCAGCATGCCCGGAGAGCCAAAGGCTGTCCGGGCATGCTGGGAGTTGTAGTTTTGAAACACCTGGAGGCACCCTGGTTGGAAAACACTGGACTATTCTCTTTTCCCTGCTTTCGAGGTGAGATGTCAGATCATGATGTGCCAGCTCAGCCAATTACTGCCCAAGAGCGGGCACCACTCCAAACAGTGATAGGCTGAGGGGGCAGGTACTTCAATTGTGGTTATAGGTTAAATCACTTCTGCCCACTTATAAGTCTAATGGGTTCACCTGGATGTGGTCAAGCACCAGCAACTTCATGACTAGGTGCAGTAACCAAATTCCGCACTCTTAGCCAGAGGATTCATGCTAAAACAGGTAAGCACAAGCACATTATTCTCTAATAATCGCCTATGCTTTATAGAAACATAGAATGTGTTGGCAGATAAGAACCATTTGGCCTATCTAGTCTGCCCCCAATATTCTGAATAATGTCAATGGTCCTTGTCCCTATTTTATATGAAAGATAGGGACAAGGATGCTGCACTATAAAAGCAAGAAAAATTCCAGAGTGCTTCTTTACTGTCAAAGTTTGTAATATATGCACAGATACTAAGGGAAGATTTACACTACAAAATGTCCGGGCAGAGATTCCTTCTACTGCGGACACCAACTACTGTCTTCATAGACAGCAAGGCATATCCGAATGGTTTACGCCAAAAGAATGAACATGACCATTCTTTCAGCAGAGTCTGGAGCTGTGCACAGAGCAGCAGAATCCACTGAAGACAATGGAAGGCTGCTGTGTAATTGTAAACGAAGCCCAGCTCACCTCCTTCCCATGTGGTTGGGCTCGGATCTGCAGATCAGCCAGGTGCAAAGCAGCAGCATGCCTAATAAACAGATGATCCAGCACTACTAAAGCAAAACTTCAGCTTTACTGTAGGTTACAAGCAGTACAACACACCAGTGTCAGCACATCTAAGAGTTTTAACAGACGTTTCAAGTGAATGCACGCTTTTCATCATTCGCATGCACATGAAACGCGTCTGATAAACATGCACACTTATCATTGGTATGTGCTTGAACAACAGGCTTTTTATCATCATTCGCATATACACTTACTATCCCACAGCTATACACCAACATAGCACTGCTTCACACAAACTAGCTTAAGAGCCACCTTCCTCTCTTGTGGCCACTGTGGCCCCAAGCATTTGGCTGCTGAATGACACCAGGAACAACAACACCATTGCTTTATTTCCAGATATTCTACATGCACAAGCTGGAAATCTGCACAGTCCGTTAAACATATACAGAAAAGAATCAAGAAAAGTGAAACTTCATTTGAAAGTAAGAAGACCAATTTCAGAGATTGTAAACAATTTGGTATAATGAAACACGTACCTGTCAGGTCTCCATTGAGGTTTACAATGAGGGGGCTGTTCTTCCAGTCATATGAGGCCAAGAGATTGAGGAACCGGAGGAAGCCCACCTGGGGGGAACTGAAGAAGAAAGGACAAGAAAGGTGAAGATCTCTGGATGTGACATCATTAAGTGAGGTCACGTTTCAAACTTATCCTAGTTTAGAAACCCTATTTTTCAACACCCTACTGAAATCTAAGTTAAGCAAGGGTGTTGGGTGTCCCCATTTCAAGACTCTCCTCTATTAGCCAGAGTAGAACCCAGCTGCAAAGTGAGTAGGACCTGACATGTCAGTACTCTTCATGGACAGTGCATAATGCTTCATCTTCCCAGTTTGTGGCGCTGCAGGGAAACTAAACACTCATTGAAGGGCTGATCCAAAGAGACCATCTGAACTATGGCAGTCCTAATAGGGGGGATTCTAATAAACAGGGATTGTGGAAACCAGGTTGCTAAAATGCCACCAATCCACAAAGCTGATGGTCTGGTCCACAAATTCTGCATACATCAAGTATTTTCCTAGGTTCAACAGACTACCATACCACGCCACAGACTGCGGAGGGTCCCAGTGGCCGGACCCCCCCGTTCAGACATCTTATACCCTATCCTTTGGATATGGCATAAGATGTTTAGAGGTGGAGAACCCCCTTAAAAGGTAGGATCACGTGTGCAGTATTTTGCTAGGCATTTGCTGCTGCGTGTTTTCCTACCCATTGAAGTCAATGTGTGACCCTACCCTAAGACATCATGGAAGATGTTAAGTAAGGCAGGAAATCGTGATGTGTTTTAGTTTGAGACGGTACCTTGGAGCAGTGAAGGGCACAGGATGCAGGAAGAGATACGCCACCAGGAGATCCACACACTCGTCCGAGATGCAGCCGTCAAGGAGCTGAGAACTGATCCAGCGCTTAGCAAGACGGGATGTTGCCCCAAATGCTGGAAGCTGCTGATGGAGACTGAGGAGACAAACAATGAGATGAGAATTGATCCTCCAAAGGACCCAGCATGGTGCATACAACTTACTTACGCACCTTAAGGATGTGTTCACACATACAGTATCCTGTGCATATTTGATGCGCAAGATTTAAAGCTGCAGATTCTATGCTACAGGGTTCAATATAAACACATGAACTCAGCTTCAAATCTGCAGCTTCAAATCCTGCGCATCAAATATGTGCAGGATACTGTATGTGTGAATATACCCTAAATGGCCTCTAACTTTTTTTCCCCTAATGCAATAAAACTGTTTTTAATGCAAATTTCATATACAATTGTATAATGAAAAAAGTTTTGCACATTTTTAATACTACTTTCAAGATCCCTATTTGCTCTCAATAAAGAGATACTTTCTTACTGCCATTACCTTAAAAAAAAAACCTGTAATCATCTATTACAGGGGTCCTTACCTGTCAGTGGCACAGTTCATTAAAGGGCAGTGGCCCAGTTCATTAAAGGGCAGTGGCCCAGTTCATTAGGGGGCAGTGGCACAGTTCATTAGGGGGCAGTGGCCCAGTTCATTAGGAGGCAGTGGCCCAGATCATTAGGGGGCAGTGGCAAAGTTCATTAGGAGGCAGTGGCCCAGTTCATTAGGAGGGAGTGGCCCAGTTAATTAGGGGCAGTGGCACAGTTCATTAGGGGGCAGTGGCACAGTTCATTAGGGGGCAGTGGCACAGTTCATTAGGGGGCAGTGGCACAGTTCATTAGGGGGCAGTGGCACAGTGGCACAGTTCATTAGGGGGCAGTGGCACAGTTCATTAGGGGGCAGTGGCACAGTTCATTAGGGGGCAGTGGCACAGTTCATTAGGGGGCAGTGGCACAGTTCATTAGGGGGCAGTGGCACAGTTCATTAGGGGGCAGTGGCACAGTTCATTAGGGGGCAGTGGCACAGTTCATTAGGGGGCAGTGGCACAGTTCATTAGGGGGCAGTGGCACAGTTCATTAGGGGGCAGTGGCACAGTTCATTAGGGGGCAGTGGCACAGTTCATTAGGGGGCAGTGGCACAGTTCATTAGGGGGCAGTGGCACAGTTCATTAGGGGGCAGTGGCACAGTTCATTAGGGGGCAGTGGCACAGTTCATTAGGGGGCAGTGGCACAGTTCATTAGGAGGCAGTGGCACAGTTCATTAGGAGGCAGTGGCACAGTTCATTAGGAGGCAGTGGCACAGTTCATTAGGGGGCAGTGGCACAGTTCATTAGGGGGCAGTGGCACAGTTCATTAGGGGGCAGTGGCACAGTTCATTAGGGGGCAGTGGCACAGTTCATTAAGGGGCAGTGGCACAGTTCATTAAGGGGCAGTGGCACAGTTCATTAGGGGGCAGTGGCACAGTTCATTAGGGGGCAGTGGCACAGTTCATTAGGGGGCAGTGGCACAGTTCATTAGGGGGCAGTGGCACAGTTCATTAGGGGGCAGTGGCACAGTTCATTAGGGGGCAGTGGCACAGTTCATTAGGAGGCAGTGGCACAGTTCATTAGGGGGAAGTGACACAGTTCATTAAGAGGCAGTGGCACAGTTCATTAGGAGGCAGAGGCACATATTGAGAACACACAGTGGCACAGTTCATTAGGGGATAGTAAAAGAAAAAGATATAGTCCAACACAGCAAGTTGTTTAAGAAACTTGGATTTATTCCATAGACGGCATAAACACAAGCAAAGTGGAACAGGAAATTATGCGTTTCAGGTTTCTTGCACCTGCACTGGACTTCATATCTTTTTCTTCTATTGTGATAGTGTCGTCCTAATCTATCTATGCTGCAGCCAGCCTGATATAGGTAAGCTGAATCTACTATCTACATTTGTATTAGGGAACAGTGGTACAGTTCATTAGGGGGCAGTGATACAGTTTATTAAGAGGCAGGGGCACCGTTTATTAGGAGGCAGTGGCAGAATTCATTAGAAGGACACACAGTGGCAACATTTATTAGGGTGCAGTGGCACTGTTCATTAGGGATCAGACAACAGCAGTTATTAGTGAAGAGACAACAGCACAGTTCAATAAATGGGCACTATCATTAAAACTAATTTTTGCTATTGTACTCCTTATGGTAAATAAAAAAATCTTTCTAATATAGTTTTAAAAAAAAATGTTTTTCTTTACTGTTTAAAAAAAGCTGCCACTAGGTGTCTCCCTACTTGTCCAGAGCACATTTCCCACCATCTTTTGCACAGACTTTGGACTCCTGCTGGCCTGGCAGAAGTCCAAAATCAGGAAATGCAGTCTGGAGTGCTGAGGGTGTGTGTGCAGCCTTAGCCAATCATAACTCATCTCACACACTGAACTGGGCTGAGTGTAACGGAGTGAGGGAGGAAGTTCTCCCATGTATGGCTTCAGATGATGTCATGCCTGCTGGGTAATGCCCCTTCCCAGTCTGTGAATCTGACTGAGCAGAAAAAAGGAGATGTTTTTAGTACTCACTGTAAAATCTCTCTCTCTCTCGTAGCCTTCATTGGGGGTCACCTATACTGATGGGTATATGCTCTTGCTACTAGGAGGCGCTGACACTAGGAAAAAAAAGTCGGCTCCTCCCTGGCCGGATATACCCGCCCACTGGAAGTGAGGTAACCAGTTTCATCACAAAAGCAGTAGGAGAAGCCAAAAAAGAACATGTCCGAAGGACCCTAGAAAATAATCTCCTTTTCTTGGTCGCTTCTTCATTGGGGAAAACCTATACTGATGGGACGTACCAAAGCAGTCCCCCCAGAGTGGGAAAAACAACCATCAGAGAAAGGGAAACAGCCCAGAGACCGAACTCACATGTCCACAAGGTCTGCGGATGAGTCCCCAGGCCAATGATAAAAGAGGCACAGAAACTGAGCTCTTGGAAGATTCCTCGTCAATGAAGATGGATTAGGATGCCAAGGAATGAACCGCCCACTGCAAAAGACCCAAGACATCAGGGCCAAATAGAGAAACAAGAAAAGGATGACTAGGAAGCCAGATGGGCTGGAATCATCCCAGAAGCAGAAAGGAAACCAACTCCTAGGAACACAGCAAGGAGAGCCGTGTATGCCTGAGCGGAAGGCGAGCACAGGAGGTGGAGACCAGAAAAACACAGGAAAAAAAAAAAAAAGAAGAAACGGAAACGGCTCTAGATAGGTCTGGTGCATGAGAACAAAAACCTGAGCAGCTGCAGACCATAAACCCCTGTCCCCGGGGCCCGCCGGGAGCACCCGGAAGGAAACAGTAGCTTGACAGGTGTAATCCAGGTGACCAAAACACCATCCAACTCGGGAGGACATGGACCCCAAAGGAGGAAGGAGCGAAATGCCCTGAGAAGGGGCATCCCGAAAAACAGAGAGAGCGACCTGGAAACCAGAGGCGCCTGAACCACCTGAAACACGAACACTGAAAACAAACGGGCAGGAAAGGAGCGGAATACCCCAAAAAGGAGTATCCCGGAACACCGGATCGGCCAACAAGGGAAGTGGAGATTCCCGAGGCCCCTGGAAGACCTACACCTGAAGAGCAAGGAAAAAGCAACGTACGCGAAATGCTCCGGGCGACAAACCGCCATAACGAGACAGGAAGTGCAGTACAGAAAAACCGCCCCACAAAATGGGATCGTGGATGAGTCCAGGTCTGATCACTGCACATGTGAGACCTCAACCATCACTAAGGCCCAAAGAACCTGGAGAGCTGCCTAGAAGAAAGGCACACTATATCATCCTAGGGTAGTGACCAAGAAATTGAGACTAACGATCATGGACCCCAGCAATCCGAGCGGACCAAAGCACCCCGAAGAAACATCCCGGAAGACCGGGTCCTGCAAGTGGAAGGTGTCCCTAACTGCCGACACCAAACTCTCCACCATGTCTGACATGCGGGAAGTCACTTCCGAGTCAGAGGGAGGATCCGAATCGGAGTCCGCCCGCTCACCAGGGGACTGGGAGCGCTCCAGGGGAGATCTGGAGCAAGGGGAGGTAGACCTGGAGCGGGGAGACCGGGTGTGGACTCCGGGCGACCGTTGCTGACGCCTAGAGGAGACGGAATGGGAGCGGGAACTCCAGTGGGAAGGCCCCGGACAGTCCGACTCAGGAGAGGAAAGGCACCCCGAGCGGCCTCGGGAGGGCCGAAGGGAAGGGCGGGAGGAGGGACGATGAGGACCACCCCAACGCGGACACAACCTCCCGGGAAACCCTGGCCAAATCAGAGATGGACTGGGAGAGGGAGGAGACCCATTCCGGAGCGGGATCAGACCGATCGTCATCTGGAGGGCCACCCTGGGCGGTAGGCAGGACAGTACTGGGACGCAAGGAGGCACAGAGCGTACAGGTAGGTTCGGAGGAACCGACTGGCAATTTGGCTTTCCAGCCTGAGCAGGCACAGTAAGTGACCAGCGCAGTGGCACCCTGCCGGGAAGGGGGGGGGGGGGTTGGATATTAGGAGCATTAGTAAGTCAGACAACCAGAGACAGTCACAGACAAGGAGTGAGCTCACCCAGGGGCCTGTGTCCTGAGAGGGTCCTGGAAACAGCTGGAGGAACCACTGTGGGCCAGCAGGTAGAAGAGACGAGCAGCTGAGCAGATCAGGAGCACGGGAGCAGCTGAGCGGAGCCAGAGCACGTCCACACTGAGGAAAGCCGGAGAAGGGGAGGAGCCACTGCATCCCACAGAGCGAGCGAGGACGTCTCGTAGGGCGACTCAGAAGTTCAGCCCCATCGCGCGCGCGTGCTCCCAGGAGATAGGAGGACGGAGCGTGCGCTGGAAAAAGACTGGCCGGAGGATTAGGAGGAGGGCCAGGGACAACGGCGCGCTGCTCTGTGAGTGGGCGGAGCTAAGCGCAGGCCCGAGCCGCGGGCTCAATGATCCACCCACCTGCAGCTCCGGACCTGCCAGAAGACAGGGAGACTGCTCACACTACTCTGTGAGTAGGCGGATCCAAGCGCAGGCCTGAGCCGCAGGCTAAATTAGCAACTTGCCCGCAGCTCCGGACCTGCTGTGGACAGGGGGACTGCCTGCACTGAAGTCGGGCGGCAACTTAACAGAACAAAAGGGACCTCCATACTTACCAAAAAGGGACCTCCACAACTTACCTCTGAAGGCTTCAGCCAGCTAGTGCCACCTGCCTTAAGCCGACATGGCGAACAGGCGCGATTGAGGGACCCGGACCATAGGTACACCATCAGGCGCTGGCCGTTGGCGAGGAGGGGTTAACGGCCCATCCATAATGCACCGTGCCCCTAGCTCGCATGTGGGGGAGCAGTCGGCAACATGCTCCTGTCACCCCACGCTAGATAAAATAAAAAAGGGAGAGAAAATCTAATTATACCCTAAAACTAGGAAAAAAACTAAAGAATGAGGACCAGCTCTGGAGAGCTCCAGACCTGCGTCTAGCCTTCTCTGACACTAAGGTAAAACTGAGTTGCTCAGAGCCAGGAGGCGGGTATATCCTGCCAGGAGGAGCCAGCCTTCTTTTGTTTTTTGCCTAGTGTCAGCCTCCTAGTGGCAAGCAGCATATACCCATGGTCCTGTCCCCCCCCCCAATGAAGCGCTCGAGAAAAAGAAATTAAAAAAGAAAATAATTTCCTCTGTAGCAAACAGCTGCTAATAAGTACTGGATGGATTAAGATTTTTTAATAGAAGTAATTTACAAATCTGTTTAACTTTCTGGCACCAGTTGATTATTTTTATTTTTTTAAAGTTTTCCACCGGAGTACCCCTTTAACTTAATATTTGGATGGAAAAAATAACTGAAATCAGTAGCTTCCTATAACCATCAATAAGCTTCTTACACCTCTCAGCCGGAATGTTGGACCACTCTTCCTTTGCAAACTGCTCCAGGTCTCTCTCATTGGAAGGGCGCCTTTTCCCAACAGTAATATTAAGATCTCTCCGCAGGTGTTCAATGGGATTTGGATCTGGACTCATTGCTAGCCACTTCAGAACTCTCCAGCACTTTGTTGCCATCCATTTCTGGGTGCTATTTGACATATGTTTCAGGTCATTGTCCTGCTGGAAGACCCAAGATTTAATAACCAAGGAGAGTGCGACACACGTTTTAAATGCAGCTTTGATTTTTCTTTATGTATATATTCAGCAGATATACAATTTTCAAAAATATTCACCCATGTGCACAAATAAATCAGTAGCGTCCAACGGGAGACATCTTTCAGCTCATCAGGTTTTCTTGACTTTTATAACCTGTGTACAGCCATCTCCTACACCAGCAGGTGAGTAAATCCATGCAACGTTTCGAAGGAAACACCTTCTTTGCCCAGCATGATGTGAAAAACGCCCATCACCACATTAAATACGTTTACATTCTCGCGAGATCTTAATTCTACAGCGGAAATACAAAAATTACAAACCAAGAAGCAAGTTAGCGAACAGAGTTTTTTGAAAGCTAGGCAGTCAGGCACATTTGCCTGCCTGTCATGCCAAAATTGTAATGCGATTATAAAAGGAGATGTCGTTGTCCATCCTATGAAAGGGACTAGGATCCCAATCAAAGGCTGGCATTCCTGTAACAGCACACAGGTGATTTATTTTCTTAAATGCCCATGTGGGAAGGGCTATGTTGGCCAAACCACAAGGAGCATTAAACAGAGAATAAATGAACATAAGAGTTCTATTAGAACGTACAGAAAAGAACAGGATAATGTGAATAAGAGCGAAGACAGTGTGGCAAATAAAGAAAAATTTTAAACAAGTGTACCCAGAAACTTTTCAGAATATAGACACAATGTCAATGAACTTAGATTGCAGATACTTGAAAACATAGAGGGTGAGAATAAAGAACAGATAAAAACGAAATTACTGAGGAACGTGGTGCGCTGGATACAAAAACTGGGCACGTTAAAACCGGATGGGAATAATGAGATCTGCAACTTTAATGTATTTTTATAACTAAGCGTACACTTTAGCTATACTGTTTTGTTTTTATGTGATTTTAACTTCTTTTGATACCTTTTGATACGTATTTTGTAATTTTTGTATTTCCGCTGTAGAATTAAGTTCTCGCGAGAATGTAAATGTATTTAATGTGGTGATGGGCATTTTTCACATCATGCTGGACAAAGAAGGTGTTTCCTTCGAAACGTTGCATGGACTTACTCACCTGCTGGTGTAGGAGATGGCTGTACACAGGTTATAAAAGTCAAGAAAACCTGATGAGCTGAAAGATGTCTCCCGCTGGACGCTACTGATTTATTTGTGCACATGGGTGAATATTTTTGAAAATTGTATATCTGCTGAATATATACATAAAGAAAAATCAAAGCTGCATTTAAAACGTGTGTGGCACTCTCCTTGGTTATTGAATGCATTGTTTCTGAGTACGGAGCACTCAAGTGACCACGTGTACCCTATGCACAGGGAGCCCGTATATTTATTAGTGGAAGACCCAAGATCTCAGACACCCAGCTTTCTGACACTGGGCTGTAGAGTGCGACCCAAAATTCATTGGTAATCCTCAGATTTCATGATGCCTTGCACACATTCAAGGCACCCAGTGCCAGAGGCAGCCAAACAACCCCAAAACATCATTGAACCATATTTCACTGTAACTACTGTTTTTTATTTCCTTTGTAGGCCTCATTCCGTTTTTGGTAAACAGTAGAATGATGTGCTTTACCAAAAAGCTCTATCTTGGTCTCATCTGTCTACAAGACGTTTTCCCAGGAGGATTTTGGCTTACTCAATTTCATTTTGGCAAAAAAAAAGTCTTGCTTTTTTATGTATCTGTGTCAGCAGTGGGGTCCTCCTTGGTCTCCTGCCATAGCATTACCTTTTATTTATATGTCGATAGATAGTTCGTGCTGACACTGATGCTCCCTGAGCCTGCAGGACAGCTTTAATATCTTTGGAACTTGTTTGGGGCTGCTTATCCACCATCCGGACTATCCTGACTTGAGACCTTTCATAAATTTTTCTCTTCCGTCCACTCCCAGGGAGATTAGCTACAGTGCCATGGGTTGCAAACTTCTTGATAATGTTGCGCACTGTGGACAAAGGCAAATCTAGATATCTGGAGATGGACTTGTAACCTTGAGATCGTTGATATTTTTCCAAAATTTTGGTTCTCAAGTCCTCAGACAGTTCTCTTCTCCTCTTTCTGTTTTCCCTGCTAAGTGTGGCGCACACACAGACACACAATGCAAAGACTAAGTGAACTCCTCTCCTTTTTATCTGCTTTCAGGTGTGATTTTTATATTGCCCACACCTGTTACTTGCCCCAGGTGAGTTCAAAGGAGCATCACATGCTTGAAAATCTTTTTGGAGTTTGGTGTGACAATTTGCTTTTTTCCCTCCTTTTTTTGGTTTAGTTCCAATACACACAAAGGGAATAAACATGTGTATAGTAAAACAAGTGTTACTGCAATCCTTTTCTGTGAGAAATACTTAATTTTCTAGAAAAATTTCAGGGGTGCCAACATTTACGGCCATGACTGTAAGTGTCAGATCGTGTGGGGTTCGGCCTCTGACTACTCACACCCCCCCCCAATCCACCCAACCACTAACCCACCCCCACCCTGTGCAATTTCCCTCAAAAATTAAGTGCGTCAACCACTGCACGAAGCAGCGACCAACACGCCGCCTCAATGCAGCTCTATGGGAGAGCCAGAGATTGCTCAGCACAGCCCTCTGGGTCTCCCATCGAGCTGCTTTGAGGGGACATGTCGGCTGCGGCTTCATGCAGCGGTGAAACACGCCCCATTGAGGAGTAGAGTCAGGGTCCCGTACAGTCGATCGCAAGGGGGCCCAGTGGTCAGACTCCCGGCAATCTGACACTAAGTTTACGTTTTTATATCCTGGAGTACTCCTTTAACTAAAATAAGTTGAGTGCCCCCTAATCTATTATTTCTCACAGCTGAGGGTTTGCTTCAATTCCATCATGTCTAGACAATCCTCTGAAATCTCTTAATCATCAATATACAAACATAAATGGTTCAGTGTCCCAGTGCTCACCCATGTAGCGTGCTTGTCAGATGAGGCAGGTGAATGGTTTCAAGCTCAAGCTTAAGTGATTCTTCTGTGTCTCGCGACTTCAGGATTTTGTCTGGACCAATAAACTCCTTTATGAACTGCGGCTCTCTGTGATACGCCACTTGAAGGCGGAAAACGTAGCCATCCTTGAGAAAATTAAAAAGGGATCACACATAAAGCAATAACCATCTCGAGCAGTTAGTTTTTCTTTTTTTCAACCAGTGTACCTCCAGCTGTTGCAAAACTACAACTGCCAGCATGCCCGAACAGCCAAAGGCTGTCCGGGCATGCTGGGAGTTGCAGTTTTGCAACAGCTGGAGACATACTGATTGGGAAACACTGATCTATAGGAAGACATATAGACTGAGAAAGGGGCAGGGGGACAACATGGCACATGGTAGGGAGAAGACTGACCTTGTAGACATCGGTATACGTAGCGGTGGGTTTGCATAGGAAGTCATGCTGCTCTTTCAAGAGCTCTGCCAAACGAATCTGGAAGGCGGCCTTCACACGTTTAATGGCGTCTTTAGCTTGAGGCCACTTTCCGCTTCCTTCCATATGACAAATCACTGCAAGAGAAAAAAAAAGAAAGAAGAAAATATAGATAATCACTATGAATATATAGTTTGCATTAACTTTGCGCCCGCTCCCAGTCATAGAAGGGGAGCGGGTACAGGCACGTACATGTAGGCCCTTGTGTCCTCTAGGGGTTAAAACGACTCTTAACATGTCACAGAGACATGTTAAAAGTTTTGATCAGTCGGGGGTCTGAGTGCTGAGACCCATACCGATCAGGTGAACGAGCTGGTATGAAAGCGCAGTAGACCGCTTTTAGTTCTCTCGCTGCCCCATAGACTTAAAATGGAGCAGCAAGACAAAGACAGCTGAGAGGCAGAAGTAAAGCATGCTACTCGTTCTCCAGATCAGTGTGGGTCTTGTTATTGAGACCCTGACTGATCAAAACTTTTCACATGTCTCTGTGACATGTCAAAAGTATTTTTCAGCGTCAGGCCCTGAGCTGCTAATTTCTTCCAAAAACAGCGCCATTCCTGTCCTCAGGTTGTGTGTGGTATTGCAACTTGTCTCCATTCACTGCAATGGAACTGGGCTACAATGCCACACACAACCTGAGGAAAGGAGTGGCGCTTTTTTGGAAGATATTAGCTCAAGTTTTCTATTCCTGGACGAACCCTTTAATGCTCCAGGGAGTACATTCGCGCCTTGACGCGTTAAGTCTCAGATGGCAAGGGGCATACATGTATACCCTTTGTGTTGTCTAGGAGTTATAAACCATCACAAAAAGCCAACACTATATTACAATCTGCTGCAATGCAAGTCTGTACAACAGACTACTATACGGAGCCTGTAAACCCTAAAACCCCCAGTGAGGGTCACAATATTACATATGTTATACATGATGGTGAATACCTTTGCTTAAAGGGGTACTCCGGTGGAATTTTTTTTTTTTTTTGTAAATTACTTCTATTAAAAAATCTTGACCCTTTCTGTACATTTTAGCAGCTGTATACTACAGAGGAAATTCTGTTCTTTTTTCATTTCTTTTTTTGTCTTGTCCACACTGCTCTCTGCTGACACCTGATGCCCGTATCAGGAACTGTCCAGAGCAGGAGAAAATCCCCATTGCAAAGCTATGCTGCTCTGGACAGTTCCTGACATGGACAGAGGTGTCAGCAGAGAGCACTGTGGACAAAACAAAATAAGAAATTTAAAAAGAACAGAATTTTCTCTGTAGCATACAGCTGCTAAAAAGTACTGGATTTTTTAATAGAAGTAATTTATAAATCTCTTTAACTTTCTGGAACCAGTTGACTTATAAAGACCTAAAAAAAAAAAATGTTTTCCACCAGAGTACCCCTTTAACCCCTTGCCGCAAAACACCGGGTTAATACGGCGCTGCGGCATGGGAGGGTTATAAAGCACGGTTCGCTATCAGCAGCCAGGACCCGTGGATAATGCCGGACATCGCCGTTCCAGCAGATGTCCGGCATTAACTCTTTAGACCCGGCAATCAAAGTTGATCGCCGGGTCTAAAGTGAAAGTTTCCCGGCTGATCGGGACCATCGCGGTAAAATCGCAATGTCCCGATCAGCTAGGACGCAGCAGGAGGGTGCCTTTCCTTCCTCTTGCACATCCGATCGGTGATTGATTGCTCCAAGCCTGAATCCCAGGCTTGAGCAATCAACCGCCGATAACACTGATCAATGCATTGCAATGCAAAGGCATTGTTCAGTGTATTGAATCAATGTACTGCATGTTATAGTCCCCTATGGGGACTATAAAGTTTTAAAAAAAAGTTAATAAAGATCATTTAACCCCTTCCCTAATAAAAGTTTGAATAACCCCCTTTTCCCATAAAAAGAAAAAAAAAAACAGTGTAAATAAAAATAAAAATAAACATATGTGGTATCGCCACATGGTGTAAATGTCCGAACTATAAAAATATATTGTTAGTTAAACCGCACGGTCAATGGTGTACGCGCAAAAAAATTCCAAAGTCCCAAATAGCATCTTTTTGGTCACTTTTTATACCATAAAAAATGAAGAAAAAGCGATCAAAAAGTCTGATCAAAACAAAAATCATACCGGTAAAAACTTCAGAGCACAATGCAAAAAATGAGCCCTCATACCACCCAGTACGTGGAAAAATAAAAAAGTTATAGAGGTCAGAAGATGACAATTTTAAACGTATACATTTTCCTGCATGTAGTTATGATTTTTCCAGAAGTGCGACAAAATCAAACCTAAAATAAGTAGGGTACCATTTTAATCATATGGACCTACAGAATAAAGATAAGGTATAATTTTTACCGAAAAATGTACTGCATAGAAAGGGAAGCCCCCAAAAGTTATAAAATGGATTTTTCTCGGTCGCTCTTCATTGGGGGACACCTTACTGATGGGTATATGCTCTTGCCACTAGAAGGCGCTGACACTAGGAAAAAAAGTTGGCTCCTCCCTGGCAGGATATACCCGCTCACCTGCAGTAAGGTAATCAGTTTTAACTAGTGTCAGTAGGAGGCAAGACACAGGTCTGGGAGCTTATTATTTTCTAGTAAGGGCTGTCTAGTTAGATTATTTACTACCTTTTGTTTCCTTTTTTTCAGGTGGGGGTTAAGGAGCATGGCGCTACCTGTTCCCCCATATGCGGCTAAGGGGCAAGGGACATAAAATACAAATGCACCGTTAACCCCTTCCCGCCAACATGCGGCTAAGGGGCACAGGACATAACATACAAATGCACCGTTAACCCCTTCCCGCCAATGGCCAGCACCTAGGGGTCACACCTTGGGTCCAGGTCCCCCTATTTTCCCTGCCCGTCTTGGACTGTAGCAGAATGACGTGATGCAGGTATCCATAAGACTGGCTGAAGACATCTTAGGTGAAGATAGCTCCGCCCTTCTTAGTCTTCTCTTCCCCGATTCAGCGTGCGAGCTGGGAGATCAGTGCTCCTCCTCTCCGGCTCACACGCTGCTGGAGGTTATTGTCCCGCCCTCCTTCCCTGTTGCGGGGGTCGGCGTGGGCAACGGTACTTGGCTCCCGTAGCAGCAGCCAGGCGGGAGCTTGTGGTCCGGCCCGCTATTGCCCCGATAGCACACTGCTAGGAGCTGTCGCTCCTCCAGGGGCTTACTGTCTGCCGCTTATGGGCAGCACTTTGCGGGGTGCCCTGCGCCCAATGTCCCCTTCCAAGTTATTGTGGAAGGCTAGAGTCCATATTTTAATGTATAATATCAGACATTTATTTTATATTTTTAAAGCATAAAAATAAAAATAAAAAAAAAGTACATATTTCTTGATCACTCAGACCATTTGGTGGTATTTGGCTCCCTCTTGTTGCCAACACTTGTATTACAGTGTGATTTCTATTGTTGCTCACTTCATGGAGCACATGAAAACCACCGTGGCAGGTTGTTACCAGGGACTCAAGTTTCCTTGGAGTCGGGAGTCATGTTCCAGCCATATGTGCCCTTCCACCACTGAGTGCCATACAATGAGCAAGTTCTTTTGCGTTCCTGGCAGACGCTCAGGTTTCTTTCAAGATTCCTCATCGGTCAGGTCTGCTAGCCATCCATCCATGTCATGCTGTGGGTTTCCCTTCTCCACAGGCTATTGCATACGCGGCTAGTACTACGGATCCCCTCATCCAGCACACGGTCCTCAGGGGAATATTCCTGCGTGGCATGGATTAGACTTGATATCATTATGGCAGACAGTAGTCTCGCCTGCTCCTCTTTTCACGGTTGCCATGTCCGCGGCTCACACTCTGTACCCCACTGCTGGTGCGAGGGCCCAATACACCGCCTGTCATACATCATCGGCTGCTGTATCTGCGGTTGCAGTTCCGGTACCTCACTACTGTTGGAGGTGTCTGACGGAGCGTCCCCATGTCTACTATGGACCATACCAGTAAGCCAGACAGTGGTCTGCATGGTTGCCTACACCACCTGTCATACATCAAACGACTTATGTATCTGCGGATGGAGATCCGGTGCCTCACTATTGGGCAAGGTGCCGATGGGATAAATCGTTGTCTACTATGGACCCATACCAGTAAGCCAGACAGTGGTCTACACCGCCTGTTATACATCAAACGGCTGGTGTATCTGCATCTGGAGTTCCGGTATCTCACTACTTGTGAGCGGTCTGCTTGGTTTACTACATTGCCTGTCATACATCTCACGGCTTTTGTATCTGCGACTGATGTCCTGATCACCGCTGTGCGAGGTGCCGACGGAATGACTCGCTGTCCACTGTGGGTCCATACTAGTAAGCCAGACAGTTGTCTGCATTTTTTCTTCAGCCGCCTGTCACACGGCGCACGGCCAATGTATTTGCTACTGGAGTTCCAGTACCCCTCTTCTGTGCGCGATATACGTAGAACTCACCCTGCGTGTCCCAGAGACACTAAATGGGATGTCAGGGATGCATTCCACTGCTCCTCTGCCCCCTATATTTCCCAGGGGGCAGGGTTTCTCGGTCTCCAAGCCCTCCCACCTATGACAAAGGGGCACAGTTATCGCCTGTCTGATTGTTCCCTTTTCGCCAGACACCTGGGGTGTTCTTGTTCAGTCAGACTGTTGTCTACACTGGTTCCGCCGCCATAGGTCTCTGACCTCTCGGCTGCCGCGGAAGTAGCCAGGTTTTCCTCTACCTTCACTGCTGGGTGAGGGATCTGAAGCAGGGTCCCTGCAAGTATTCGGGATTGATTCCTGCCGGACAATCTTCGTCTGTTGGGGTTCCTACACCACTGGGTAGCCCTTTGGTTAGGCCGCACTCCAGTGCCACGCTTTTCATGGAGGTTGATTGGAGTGACCCTGGGTGCTCAGGAATCCTATACCTGCCAATCAGACAGGTTTCTGCATGACTTACTATGTCGGGTCAAGTACCATACATTTTCATCACATGGACGGTAGTTCAGGTTACTCACTACCATGTTGTCGTTTCGAGCGAGTCTCCCCATGTTACCCATGGGCCTTATACATTGCTCCACATACTGGTTTACAGGGTTACCTACTTGGCCAGTTCCCTCTCTGCTACCTGCTGCTCTGTTGACAGGCTGCTATCTCACTTCACTGTGTGTTTCCGTGTGCGGGACCCGGCATGGCCACGGTCCCTTTGGCACATAGTTAGACTGTGTCTGCATGGGGTTGTAATCCACCTGGCCACCTCCCCAGTTTCTGCCGCTGCTGCGGAGGCTGCAGTACGGTGTCTCTCTTTCCAGGTGTAGTTCCGCAGAGTTCCGCAGGTCCTAGTTCTTGGGACCCTTTCTACCTGTAAGTCACACTGTGCAGCATCACTCTGTTCTCCTTTTTTAGGTTGCTGTTGGTCTGCTAGAGGCATACCTCTCTTCCTGCTGGTCCCTTGGATGTCTGCGGTTCTTTTGTGTCCACAGTTTTAGTACCCCACTGCTATTGTAGGGTACCCATTTCTGTGTTCCTACTTATGCTAGGACCGCCCTGTAGGTGTAGGGCCCACCTTCCTTTTGTTCGGTGGGGTGTGCCTCGAGGCTTCCGCTAATGTTGTTTCCGCAGTTCTGCGACGGTTGAGCACTTCTGTTCTGACATGGGGCCTGCTGGGGCGACAGTCAGTTCAGTCCCTCCCTATGCCTCCAGATGTGTTTTCCGGGGTTTCTCTCTGGGGTGACTCAGGCACCTACTCGTCACTCTCTGGAACGGCTCTCAACACTTCTTGTCGTTTTTGCCCAGCTCCAGTGTACAGGATTCCGTTGGGGCCTGAGGGCTCCGTCCACCCAGTACTTGTTCCGTACCTGTGGGGCAGCATTTCCCTGCTCATACTGCGCCTTGCCATTCTCCTTTCCACAGGGTATACGGGGATCAGGGTGTTTGGCATGGGTCTGTTTTCATCTCGACCACCTTTGTTTTCCCTTGTTTTCCCTCCTCTGGAGGGACTATTTTGTTGAATTTTTTTCTAACTTCAAGATGATGCCATCTCGCTGTCTCCAATATATAGGTGGAGTATCTGTCAGGGCCCTTGTTTTTTTTTCTGAGAGCATTCAACAGAGCCTTTTCCTGTCTAGGCTTGTGTGCTCGCTGTCCACCATCGCAGCCTGGCTCTCTCTCTGCTTTTTGGTTATCTACAGCTGCTCACGCAGCTTGGCTCTCTCCTCTGTTGAGGAGCTGGTACAATCTCCCTGGAAGGGTGTGTTTTTTCCCTTTTGTCTGTGTCAGTTGTACTGCACAGTCACCAAAGTCTTCTGGAGTCATCCTTCCTGTGCCCAGCTAGGTTGTCATTTGTTTCTTCCTCCATCCACATTCTGGCAGGATGTTTCTTCTGAGTGCTCTGGTCCGCTTGGACCACCGGGGTCCAGGATTGGTTGGTCTCCTTGACTTGGACTCTGTCCCAGGAAGCTGTGGCGTACCTTCTTTTCTGGTGGCTCTTTCGGTTCCTGGGGCCTTGGTGATGGTTCAAGTCTTGGGCATGTGTAGTGATCCGGCCAAGACTCCTTTGCGATCCCATTAATCGGGGCGGTCTTTCTGTTCCGCACTCCTTCACGGAAGTTCGTCGACCAGAGAGTTTTTCGCAGACGTCCGTTTTCCTTACTCTTCAGTTCGTCTTCCAGGTGACTCTACGTCTCCAGTTTACTTGTTGGTCTCTCCGGTATCCGAGATGCCCCCCTTTTCAGGGTGTTTTCCGCTCCTTTCTTCCTTCGGGGTCCATGTCCTCCAGAGTTGGAGGGCGTTTAGGTTAACCGCATTACACCAGTATGGCTATTTCGCCTTCTGGGTGCTCATGGCGGGCCCATGGGATAGGGGTTCTTTGTCTGCGGCTGTTCAGGTCCTTGCTCTCATGCTCCGGGCCTCTCCAGAGCAGGATTCCATCTCTTTGTTTCCTGTGGTTTCTTGTCTCCCTATATGACCCGGGTGTCCTAGGTCTCTACAGAGGACGGCCCTTTCCTTTGACGTCCTAGTGCATCTCCTTTGACGGGAGATCTTCCGGGAGTTCAATTTCTGGGCCTAGTGTGTCTACTCCTGGAGGGCTCGTCCGTAGGCCTTGTGGACACTTGAGTCCACCCCTATGCAAACCCTAATTTAGTCCTCAAATGCGCATGGCGCTCTCTCACTTCAGAGCCCTGTCGTATTTCAAGGAAACAGTTTAGGGCCACATATGTGGTATCTCCGTACTCGGGAGAAATTGCGTTACAAATTTTGGGGGGCTTTTTCTCCTTTTACCCCTTATGAAAAGGAAAAGTTGGGGGCTACAACAGCTTGTTAATGTAATAAAAATAAAAAAAAATTACACTAACATGCTGGTGTTGCCCCATACTTTTTATTTTCACAAGAATTAAAAGGAAAAAAAGACCCCCAAAATGTGTAAAGCAATTTCTCCTGAGTACAGAAATACCCCATATGTGGGAGTAAAATGCTCTGCGGACGCACAACAAGGCTCAGGGGTGGCTGATTTTACAGCGGTTCTGACGTAAACGCAAAAAAATAAATACCCACATGTGACCCCATTTTGGAAACTACACCCCTCACGTAATGTAATAAGGGGTACAGTGAGCATTTACGCCCCACAGGTGTCTGACCGATTTTTGGAACAGTGGTCCGTGAAAATGAAAAATGTAAATACTCACTGCACCCCTTATTAAATTCTGTGAGGGGTGTAGTTTCCAAAATAGGGTCACATGTGGGGGGGGTCCACTGTTCTGGCACCACGGGGGGCTTTGTAAACGCACATGGCCCCTGACTTCCATTCCAAACAATTTTTTTCTCAAAGGCTCAATGGCGTTCCTTCTCTTCTGAGCATTGTAGTGCGCCAGCAGAGCACTTGACGTCCACACATGCGCTATTTCCATACTCAGAAGAGATGGGGTTTCAAATTTTGTGGGGCATTTTGTCCTATTACTCCTTGTAAAAATTTTACATTTGAGGGAAAACTAGCATTTTAGTGAAAAAAAATTAAATAATTTACACGTCCAACTTTCACGAACAGTCGTCAAACACCTGTGGGGTGTTAAGGCTCTCTGGACCCCTTGTTACGTGCCTTGAGGGATGTAGTTTCCAAAATAGTATGCCATGTGGGTTTTTTTTTTTTTGCTGTCCTGGAACCATAGTGGCTTCATAAATGGGACATGCCCCCCCAAAACCATTTCATTAAATTTTGCTTTTCAAAAGCTAAATGTGACTCCTTCTTTTCTGAGCATTGTAGTTTGCCCGCAAAGCATTTTACGTCCTAACATGGGGTATTTCCATACTCAGAAGAGATGGGGTTACAAATTTTGGGGGTCATTTTGTCCTATTATCCCTTGTAAAAAAAAAAATATTTGAGGGAAAACTAGCATTTTAGTGAAAAAAAAACAAAAACCTGTGGGGTGTTAAGGCTCAGTGGACCCCTTGTTACGTGCCTTGAGGGGTGTAGTTTCCAAAATAGTATGCCATGTGTTTTTTTTTTTTTTGCTGTTCTGGCACCATAGGGGCTTCCTAAATGCGACATGCCCCCCAAAAACCATTTCAGAAAAACTCACTCTCCAAAATCCCACTGTCGCTCCTTCCCTTTTGAGCCCTCTACTGCGCCCGCCGAACACTTGACATACACATGAGGCATTTTCTTACTCGAGAGAAATTGGGCTACACATTTTAGGAAGATTTCTCTCCTTTTACCCCTTGTAAAAATTCAATAACTGGGTCTACAAGAACATGCCAGTGTAAAAAATGAAGATTTTGAATTTTCTCCTTCAATTTGCTGTTATTCCTGTGAAACACCTAAAGGGTTAAAAAAACCTTTTGAATGTCATTTTGAATACTTTGAGGGGTGCAGTTTTTATAATAGGGTCATTTGTGGGGTATTTCTAATAAGAAGGCCCTTCAAAACATAACTGGTCCCTGAAAAATGTCGATTTTGAAAATTTTGTGAAAAATTGGAAAATTGCTGTTATACTCTGAAGCCCTCTGGTGTCTTTCAAAAGTAAAAACATGTCAACTTTATGATGGAAAAATAAAGTAGACATATTGTATATGTGAATCAATATATAATTTATTTGGAATATTCATTTTCCTTATAAGCAGAGAGCTTCAAAGTAAAAAAAAAAATGCTACATTTTCTATTTTTTCATCAAGAAATGTTGCAAGTATCAACAAAATTTTACCACTAACATAAAGTAGAATATGTCACGAAAAAACAATCTCGGAATCAGAATGAAAGGTAAAAGCATCCCAGAGTTATTAATGTTTAAAGTGACAGTGGTCAGATGTGCAAAAACTGGCTGTAGTGTCCTACAGTGAAAACTGGCTGGGTCCTTAAGGGGTTAAAGGAGTAGAGCAGTGAAAAATAACTTCTCTCTATGGGATACATAGAGGGGGCATGTCAGCCGCAGCTCCATGCAGGGGGGTCGGCACGCCCCCTTCCAGCAGACTGCCGGACCCCGTCCAGGAGATCGTGGGGGGTCCCAGCCTTCGGACCCCATGCGATCTATAACTTATCCACTATGCTTTGGATAGGGGATACGTTATCTTTCACTACACTAAGGGGGAGATTTATCAAAACCTGTGCAAAGGAAAAGTTTCCCAGTTGCCCATAGCAACCAATCAGATCGCTTCTTCCATTTTTAACAAGGTCTCTGCAAAATGAAAGAAGCGATCTGATGAGTTGCTATGGGCAACTGGACAACTTTTCCTTTGCACAGCTTTGATAAATCTCCCCCTTAGACACAATTTTTTATATCCGAATCACCACTAGTGCTGCATTTAAAGTTTTACTATCATAGAGACACCTCAAAAGTTTTGATTGGTCAGAGGGTGCCGAGACCTCCACTGTTCGCTAGAAGAAGCTAAGAGAAAAGCTCATTTGAGCACTTGTTCTTACCGTCACCTTCTTACTGTTCGAGACGGATTCTATAGAAAGTCTATAGAGCCCATCACCTGCAGCGAAGACATGGCGAAGAGACTTAGCTGAGCATTTCGCCAGGCTATATCTAGTAATCGGTGGGAGTGTCACTAGTCAGACCCGGACCGATCAAAACTTTTGACGTCTCTATGTCACATCAAAAGTTTAAAAATAAAAAAATAAAAACACACAACAGTGGCACTTTGAATTTTGCTCCCAGAATGTGCGTGCATGGACAGACATATCCCAATACACATTACACTCTGTATTTTAGGATTACAGCAGACCACTTACCTTTTATAGGAGATACATAGGCTGGGCTAGGCTTGAATAGAGAAGGGATGAGACTGTTCTTGTCAGCAGATTTCTTATAACATGACCACTCTGGCTTCACCGGGAAAGGAGGAAACACCTAGTACACAAAAGGATGATCTATGGGTGAATGCTGTGTAGCTACCAGTAGAGACCCATGTACATCATCACATATCACAGTATAAAGACATCATCTATGTGCTACTGCAGTGTTTTCCCAACCAGTCTGCCTCTGGTTGTTGCAAAACTACAGCTCCCAGAATGTCCGGACTGTCAAAGGCTGTCCGGACATGCTGGGAGTTGTAGTTTTGCAACAATCGGTGGCACAGTGGTTGGGATTCGATACAATACAATGTATCAACAATGTTTTAAAACTACAACTCCCAGCATGCAGATTTTTTTGTACTCACCATAAAATCTCTTTCTCGTAGCCTTTATTGGGAGACACCTATACTGATGGGTATATGCTCTTGCCACTAGGAGGCACTGAAACTAGGAAATATATAACTATAACTAGGATATACCCGCCCACTAGAAGTGAGGTAATCAGTTGTCACAAAGCAGAAGGAGAAGCCAATAAAGACATAAGTCCGAAGGACCCTAGAAAGGAATCCCAGATAAAAAAAAAAAAAAAACGGATAAGAAAATCCAGACAAAGAATGAAGAAATGGGTAGGTACGGTGACCCCAATTGAAGGCTAGGAGAAAGAAATTTTACGGTGTGTACAAGAAAATCTCCTTTTCTCGGTTGCTCTTCATTAGGGGACACTGTTACTGATGGGACGTACCAAAGCAGTACGCTAGGGAGGGAATAACAACCAACAGCAAAAGGGGAATCAGTCCAGAGACCAAACCCACTCGATCGTAAGGCCTGCGGACGAGATCCAGGGCAGAGACAACCGAGGCCCACAAACTAAGCTCCCGGGAGAACCCCCGTCCATGGAGAAGGACTAGGATGCCAAGGAAGAGACCGATCTAAGTAGAGACTCCAAAGCCACAGTCCATAAAGAGAGACAAGAAAAGGTCAACTAAGAAGCCAGAAGGGCCGGAACCAACCCGAGAGGAGGTAGGAATCAACCCCAAGGAACACAGAACTAGACAGAGGGCTAAACCGGCTAGGACACAAAAATGGAAAATGGCACAAACAAGAGAACTCCATCCAGAGTCAACCAAGTCAAGAGAACATGGTGGAAAAAAACGCCAGGGAGAGCAGCGAAGGATGGAGACTGGCTGTGGAGAGGCCTGGTGCAGAAAATTGATGACCAGAACAGCTGCAGACCAAAAGCCTCTGTCCCAGGGGCCTACCGCGAGCACCTGGGAGGCGAAATAAGCTCGAGTAGAATAATCCGGATGACCGGAACGCCCACTGCCCCGGGAGTACATTGACCCACGAAGGAGGAGACAGAAGGAATAAGGCAAAAAAAAGAGAGCAAAATGCCCTGAAAAGGGGCATCTCGGAACACCGGAGTGTCCAACATGGGAACTGGAGGTACCCTGGTCACCTGGAAGACGTACACATAAAAATAAATGGCCAAAATGAGCATCCCGAAACTCTGGAGCGGCCAACATGGGAAACTGAGGTTCCCGAGTTGCCTGGAAGACGTACACCTGTAGAGTAAGTAAACCCAACTTCCGCGAAACGCTACGTTTAGACAAGAAGGAGTGTGGTACAGAAAGAGCACACCACAAATGGGACGACAGAGAAGTCGGGGCAGGAAAGCTAACCTGCCCGAGACTACAACCATCACTAAGGCCCAAAGAACCAGAAGGGCCGACCTAGAAAAGAAGACACGCCACAGCATACTAGGATAGTGTCCAAGACAAGGAGACTAACCAGACATGGACCCCAGCGGTCTGAGCGGCCCGAAGCAACATCCCGTCAGGACAGGAACAGAGGAGGAAACAAAAGGGATGGTTACTCCAGAAGACCGTAGTGTCAGTGTAGCGCAACTGACACTGAAAAGGAAGGAGGAAGAAACCCCTCCAGGTAGATTGCACCGAGGGAGGAGGAGAGCAATGGCAAGACCCAAACAACAGACGGTGCTAGATCGGCGGTCGCTGAGCCATACATGAGTGCATAAACTCTTCCAACAGAAGAGAATGCCAAGTCTGTATGAGCAGCAGTAGATAACCAAGAAACAGGGAGAGAGCCAGGCTGCAACAGTGTGCAGCTCAGCTGATTGCCCTCAACATAAAACAAGGTCCCAGCCAGATAACTCACCAATATAGAGGAGGGGAAAACAAGGGGTGGTCGCCATGAAACCCAGGCCCAGACCATGCCAAGCTCCCTGATCCCAGTACTCCCTGTGGAAGCGGAATGATCAAAGTGCGCCAGGCACTATAGGAGCAGTGAAATGCCGCCTGAAGGTAAGGGGGCAAAGTACTGTGTGGACATACTCCCCAGGAACCGTGTAACAGCATATCAAGGAATGGAGGAGCTAATTTGAGTCCTGACTACGAATGGAAGTAAGAAGCACACACACCCACCCAAAGCATTAAGTGGAACACCTCAACGTGGTGTAACCCTGGACCAGAAGGGCGTCAACAGAGCCATTCTGGTCATTCCCTAAGGCAACAGAGCCGGCGTCTGAACCACCCTACACAGGAACCCAGGACAGATACCTGGAGGCATGGGGGGGGGGGGTCCGAACCGACTGTGCCGCCCCATCATGCCCCATGCCAGAGCAGAGGAGTTCAACCGCCTAAACCTGTGGAAACAAGGTCACAGAAAGGCCTGAGGCACACCCCACAGAAAAAAGAGAAGGTGGGTTCTACATGTGCAGAATGGCCTAGTGTATGTAGGGACATAGATGTGGTTAGCGCAAGATAGTAGAGGGGTATCAAGACTGCAGATGCGAAAGAAACCAGCCATTCAAAAGTCCAGCAGCATGGTGTCACAACCATGCCCCTAGCAGACCAACGTTGTCCCATAGAAAGGGGAATAGAGTGCTGCTCTTTCTGCAAAAGCCGATGGAACCTGCAGGAAACGCCCACACCCTAACTCCAAATGGTGCCACATACCAGGACTGCTGTCGCAGACACAAGGGATGAAGGATGTATGTGGAGCAAGAAAATGCAGATACAATCTGACCGGCAATTATAAAAGATCCAATGAAACCCCGAGACATTCTTTGGAACTTCACCTTGAAAATAAGTCACCGGACTGTAACCGCGGGAGCGGCAAGAATGGGGAAGGTGACCTGGCGGAGTAGAAAACCATGCAGACACAGTCTGGCTTTCTGGCATACGGACCATGGCCACACCGGTTGCAGTAGAGAGAATCACACACCGAAAGTGGGTTACCAGCCTTCAGCCTAAAGAGCGGCAGGCATGTAGGGAGGAACCTGGTAAAGGAGGGAACCCCACGAACCAGTATGTGGTGTATTGTATAGGGCCCATGGAGCAACATGGGGAGACTCACTCGAAACTACACCTTGGCAGTGGATAACCTGAACTATCGTCCACAGCGTGGGAAGTGTATAGTAGTGGACCCGACGTAGTAGTAGTAGACCATGCAGACAACTGTCCGGCTGACTGGTATAGGATTCCTGAATGCTCAGGAACACTCCATCGAACCCCCCTACAGAAAGTGGGGTATTGGAGTACGAACTAATGAGCGACCTGGCCATGTAAGAGACCCAGCAGACAAAAGTCTGGCTGAACAAGTACATTTCCAGGTGCTGGATAAAAGGGGACAGCCATAGGTGATCACTGTGCCCCACTGCCGCATGTGGGAGGGAAGGCCTAGGAGCCCTAGATATTATCCCCACCATCTTGGGAGATCGGGGGAGGCTGAGGAGCCGCGGAATGCATCCCTGTACCCCATCAAGAGTCCATAGGACACGCTGGGATACGTCTACGTACACCTCCACAGCAGTGGAGTTCTTGAACTCCAGCCTCAGATACATCAGCTGAGTGATGAGTGACAGGCAGCTGAGGAGACCATGCAGACCACTGTCTGGCTTACTGGTATGGGTTCATAGTATCCAACGGGTCACTCTTTCGGACACCACGCACAGCAGTGGGGTACCGGAACTCCAGCCGCAGATACATCAGCAGTGTGATGAGTGGCAGGTGGTGGAGGAAACCAAGCAGACCACTGTCTGGCTTACTGGGTATGGGTAGCTGAGAGATGAGTGACAGGCGAGACTACTGTCCGGCATATCGACATCAGGACCAATCCATGCTCACGCAGGGACACTTCCAAGGAGACCTCGCATTAGACGGGGGGGGGGGGGGGGGGGGGATCCAGAGCCCTAGCCGCGGATGCGGCAGCCTGTAGAGGAGGGAATCATATTGTATGACACGTCAGAACACCCCCATGATGGGTGACCGGCGGACCTGACAGAGTGTCCTTAGCATCTGCCAGGAATGCAAAATAAAAAAAACTCTTGCAAGGGAACTCGACCAGTGTCTTGCCTCAGTAGGGAGGGACTGGAATTCGGCCGTGGGCATGACAGGCATGACATGGCATGGCACTCAGTGGTAGACACTGAATATATCCCTGACAGTTTCCAAGGAATCGAGAAATCCCTGTCAGTAACCCGCCACGTCGGTGTGCATATGTTCCCTGACAGAGTGAAAACCCTGCAGAAAATAGATATGCCAGGGGCATACCTCAACTGACAATGTAAAAAGTCTAAGGCAGGCTGGGTAGGGTGACTGAAGGGAGGGCAGTCGGCCACGTGGGACCGGAGACCCGCAAAAGAATGCGTCCAGGATACTGTGCCAGGCAGCAAAGGATAGGAGTAAGCCTGGGACCGGAGACCCGCTACCTGCAGCTGTAAGTCCCCGGTAAGCCTGTAAGAACGCAACCAGGACATTGCACCTGGCCGCAGCAGATAAGAGTAAGCGGGCTGGTGTGCCCGCACTGAGAAAGTGGTCAGCCAGGCGGGACTGGAGACCCGCTACCTGCAGCTATATGTGTAGAGATCCATAGCCCGAAGAGGGGGAAGGGAAGGTTCACCGGACTGTCCCCTCCAGAATGGCACCAGAGGCCATGAGGGGTCCGGCCCAGCACAGCCACATGTAATGGCAGCTGAGGAGCTGGGCATATGAGAGGAAGGGGACACCTGGATGAGCAAGAGGGAGGGAGAGGGGGAAGGCAGGTTGTAGTACATACTCACCCACGGCTCCATCTTCTTATACTCACCCTGAAGACTTCAACCAGCTTATGGTTGCATCATACCAGGCTAAGATAGCGGGGAGTGCAGGAGCAAGTGTACAACCTCCAGGAGCTGGCCATTGGCGATAAGGGGTTGACGGCCCATACTCTTATGTTCCATCCCCCTTTGTCGCATATGGGGGAACAGGTAGCGCCATGCTCCTGAACCCCCACCTGAAAAAGGGAAACAAAAGGGAGATAAAAACCTAGCTAAACAGCCCTTACTAGAAAATAATAAAAAAGACCAGGTCTGGAGAGCTCCCAGACCTGTTTCTTGCCTCCTACTGACACTAGATAAAACTGATTACCTCACTTCCAGTGGGCGGGTATATCCTGCCAGGGAGGAGCTGACTTTTTTTTTCCTAGTGTCAGCCCCTCCTAGTGGTAAGAGCATATACCCATCGGTATAGTGTCCCCCAATGAAGAGCGACCGAGAGATGAGAACCAATAAAAAATTCCCACAGAGGTATGTATGTATATACATGCATATATAAATATATATATATATATATATATATATATACATACACACATACACATATCTATAGCTATTTCTATCTATGTGAATGGATATAGGCAGCACACCAAAATAGATGAAAGAAATCAAGTGCTTTATTCCAAGGAAAATTGACAACGTTTCAGCGATCTCTCACCACCATTTTCAAATGGAAAATGGCGGTGAGAGATCGCTGAAACATTGTTAATTTTCCTTGGAATAAAGCACTTGATTTCTTTCATCTATTTTGGTGTGCTGCCTATATCCATTCATATTCAAAGAGGACCGGAGCACCGAGGTTCAAGGGCTTGCACCCAACCATCTGGATACGAGGAGGTGCCGCTTTATACGATAATATTTCTATCTATAGCTATCTCTCTCTCTCTAATTATATATCTCATAGCTATCCACCTATATCAATCTCTATCTGTTTCTAGCTATCTGTCTATAGCCATCTATCAATCTATATCATATCTAGCTCTTTATCTAGTATGGAATGCCCATTGAGGTCAATAGGATTGTGATGCAAGGCGGAATCAGCAAGGAACATCTGCCAGCAATTCCGTGGTGCGAATGAGCCCTTAACTCAGCATAGTCGGGAACATGTGAGGACCTAAGATTAGAGCTTACATCTGTGTAGCGCAGCGCTGGGTGCGTTCCCTGTACTGCAGTGACCGTGAGCGGAAGATTTTCCAGGTTCCACAGCTTCCTGCTTAGGTCATCATAAGACTGGATGACGGAGACCATCTGTTCCTCTCCTGTGCCTGCCTGAAACATGCAAGACAATTCTTCAACTTTAAGGAAGCAAAAAGGAACATTAAAGAAAAGAAAAGAAGGACACAGACAAGATGGTAAAGGAGTATATAGTCACCTGCTTCCCCTTGTTCAGTACACAGTCCAGGAGGTTACCAGAATAGCTGATGGCAGCTTCAGAAACATTGGCATGTCTAAGGCGGGGGGGGAAAAGAACAGGGGAAATCAATCTCCTCTCTATTGGGAGTGTGCTAATGACTGGAAGCCATAGTAAAGGGTGAGTGTGCTAATGACTGGGAGCCATAGTAAAGGGTAAGTGTTCTAATGACTGGGAGCCACAGTAAAGGGTGAGTGTGCTAATGACTGGAAGCCATAGTAAAGGGTGAGTGTGCTAATGACTGGGAGCCATAGTAAAGGGTGAGTGTGTTAATGACTGGAAGCCATAGTAAAGGGTGAGTGTACTAATGACTGGGAGCCATAGTAAAGGGTAAGTGTTCTAATGACTGGGGGCCATAGTAAAGACTGAATGTACTAATGACTGGGAGCCATAGTAAAGGCTGAATGTACTAATGACTGGAAGCCATAGTAAAGGGTGAGTGTGCTAATGACTGGGAGCCATAGTAAAGGGTGAGTGTGTTAATGACTGGGAGCCATAGTAAAGGGTGAGTGTGCTAATGACTGGGAGCCATAGTAAAGGGTGAGTGTGCTAATGACTGGAAGCCATAGTAAAGGGTGAGTGTGCTAATGACTAGGAGACATAGTAAAGGGTAAGTGTTCTAATGACTGGGAGCCATAGTAAAGGGTGAGTGTGCTAATGACTGGGAGCCATAGTAAAGGGTGAGTGTGCTAATGACTGGGAGCCATAGTAAAGGGTGAGTGTGCTAATGACTGGGAGCCATAGTAAAGGGTGAGTGTGCTAATGACTGGAAGCCATAGTAAAGGGTAAGTGTGCTAATGACTGGGCGCCATAGTAAAGGTTTAGTGTTCTAATGACTGAGAGCCATAGTAAAGGGTTAGTGTGCTAATGACTGGAAGCCATAGTAAAGGGTGAGTGTGCTAATCACTGGGAGCCATAGAAAAGGGTTAGTGTGATAATGACTGGGGGCCATAGTAAAGGGTTAGTGTGGTTATGCCTGGGGACCCTAAGAATCAGTGTTACTAGGGATGTCCCGATACAGATACTGGTACTGATATTGCACAGGAACTTGTACTACATATCTTTCCTCTGCAGGCCTTCTGTCCATTCTATCTAAATAGTGGGATTCCCTACCTACTAACTGGAGGCTTCTCCCTAATATAGGGGGGGGGGGGGAATTCTGTACCTAACTACTGGGGACTCCTAGCTAAAAGGGGGGGGGGGCTTTCCCTACATTTATACTGAGGGCTTCTACCTAATAGGGGGATTACTTACCTACTGAGGGGTTATACCTAATAGGGGGATTCCCTACCTACTAACTAAGGGCTTCTACCTAATGAGGGGGAAGGGGGGAATTACCTACCTACTGGGGGGGGGGGGTTCAACCTAATAGGGGGAGTCCCTTCCTGCTTACTGGGGGCTTCTACCTAATGGAGGGATTACCTACCTACTGGGATCTCTCCTGGGATTCCCTTCCTACCTACCTACTGGGTGCTTCCACCTTATAAGGGGGGAGGGGAGCATTACCTAACAACAACTGGGGAGATTCTATCTAAAAGCGGGGATTCCCTACCTACTGGGGGCTTCTACCTAATGGTGGGAGTGGATTCCCTATCTAACTAGTGGGGGCATATCTTAATGTGAGTGTCAGTGAGGGTCTCATGTTGGACTTTCGCCTAAAGCTTCACAAAGTCTAGCGTCACCTCTGCTGTCACATAACACATGATTGATATTGGGGAGTACTGGTATCGGGATATGCCTAAGTGTTACTTTTTCTGGAACCCCAGGCATAAGTGCATAGAAATGTCCTGAAGCCAAAATTGAAAGCCACTTTTCTGGGATCCCAAACACCAGGATAAGTCATTGTTAGGAAAGCCTTTGGATGCCCTATGAGAGACCCAAGGAACACTGAATATTCTTGTGCACTTGATCTATATAGAAACAAAATGGCAGCACTCACAGACTGAGAAGGTGTCTTATGATAAGTTCAGGAATACCACGTTTTTCTTCCAGGTTGCTTGCAGGCCAGACAACAGCCTCACATATAGATGCGTCCTGAAACCGACGCAGCTCAGACTTTTCTCCCCAGAAACTTCGGAAATCAGCAGCCTAGTTACAATGGAAGTGGAGGGAAGATTATACACATATCTATTCATGAGTTCATTACCTTTATAAATACTTAAAGGGGTACTCCGGACCTAAGATATCTTATCCCCTATCCAAAGGATAGGGGAAAAGGTGTCTGATCGCGGGGGTCCAGCCGCTGGGAACCCCCAATATCTCACATGCAGCACCCACCTCAGGGAGCTGTACACAGCGCTGCAGCCTCAGAGTCTGCCGGGTCACGACTACAGGGCCGGAATATCATGACGCCACGACAAAGCCCCCGTGTGACAACACGCCTTTTAATACCACATACTGTACAACATAAACTAGAATCATTTTAGAGATTAAACAAGTGTTTGCCAACTAGGGTGCCTCCAGCTGTTGAAAAACTACAACTCCCAGCATGCTGGGATTTGTAGTTGTGCAGCAGCTGGAGAAATCCTAGCTTAAAACAGCAAGTTAAACAGTTGAAAATGATCACAGCTTAAAGTGTACCTGTCATAATGCAAAATAAAATCCTAACCCTTATCATATACATATAATTTTATGCTACTCAGTACCTAATCCTGATCAGTTACATATAATTTTATGTTACTCAGTACCTAATCCTGATCATGTACATATAATTTTAATGTGTCTAGGACCTATATATCCGTAACAAAAAGCATTTATATCTTGCTCACTTGCTTTGTGTTCTTGGCTTCTGGAGGGGGTGTGTCCATCTGCTCTGAGTGGGAGCAGCCTGGCAGTCTGCAAATCACTGCACTCTGTAACCCTTTCCTCTCTGGGCAGTGTGCAAATCACTACACAGTAGTTTTTATGAATACATTTTCTATCTGTTCCTAATAAAGATAGATGCTAATCAACATAGCTTTCACTGTGTGTGTCATTCAGCTTTCACAGACTTCTGAATGTCTGATCAGCTTCTTTGTCATTCAGGAGTCAGAGAAAGCTTTGGTTGTTCAAGCATGCTGGGAGTTGTAGTTTTGCAAGTTTTGCATTGAAACAGCTGGAGCTGCAGTATTTATAAAGCACTGTGTTAGATCAGTATTGCCTTTAGCCGTTGCAAAACTACAACTCTCAGCATGCCCACACATCCTTTGTCTGTAGCTTTGTAAGAGTTGAAGAATACACAGCTGGAGAATACACAGCTCTAAATCAGAGTTTTACAAAGATTACACCCTTAGCTGTTGCAAAACTACAACTCCCATCATGGGAGTTGTAGTAGTTTAGGAACAGCTAAAGGCTGTAGTGGTGCAATGATGATCTGCTATACTGCATACCAACACACTTTACCGGCCAGTATTCAGTATGCTGCAAAATACAGAGTAGTCTGTCTGCATTAAGATAGATGACCCCTAGTGGCGGCTATTTTCATTTTAGATTTTTTAGTAAAATTTTATATTTTTTTAGATAAATGTATATATTTTTTTATTATGATTAGATAAATGTATATTTAAAAAAATTTAATCAGTAGTACTCCAAAATATAAAAAAAGTTTTTCATAATGACGGTGCCTCTTTAATTTGCTGTGCACCACTTATGCTCTATTGGATGGAGACCTGGGATGTGCAGGGTAGCGGTGAGTTTTTCATTTGTGCTATTTTACAGGGTTAAACCTATGTATAATGCAACCTTGTTAATGTTATTGCAGAGGAAATAAGCAGCTGGCCATATATGACCCTTGTAGCATCTGTGGCAGAGGAAAAGTTGTATTGCATCTCGCCTTTGTAATAAGATGATGGTCTGGGACTGCCAAAGCGAGAGCCACTGTTTAGGCTTGGTTAAAGTCTCCTAATTGAGCTTTTTATAGGAGCAGAAGAACAAAAAAACATGGCTGTGCTAGATGAGCTCCAGGCCAGATACCAATGACGCCTGACAAACCAAAGCGAATTGTAAGGGCTCCATCAGGTTTCCACTACAGTGCCCAGCATTTTACTGCATTAAGCTGCAGTATTTTGTTTTGGTACCTCCAACAGTCTCTATGTACTGATATGTGTAGATTCCTTAAGGGACTGGGCTGATCACACACCTTTACATTCCTAAATCCATCAGATGGGAGTGCATAGTTATGATGCGCTGGAGGTATGGGTGGGCTTATCGGGCTGGGGAAGCGTGAATAACTTACTATCCATACAGAATGTGCACCCCTCGCTTCCTTCTGACGTAGTCAGTACAGCGAAATCCTGGTGCCTATGTCAAAGGGGAAGTAAATTATTCACAACCCCGGCCCGGATATGCCCACCTATACCTCCAACGCATCCTAATTATGCATGCCCACTGGACGGAAACAGAATCACAACACTATTTTGCTTTATATTCAGGTAAGTGCAGGTGACCCAGTTTTCCCTTCTGTCTCACAATGAACTCCCCTCCTGAAAATAAAGCCAATGCAGCTATGATCTGTTTACCGTTGGTCTGGCTTCTGAAACCAACGGGACAGATAAAGCTGCGGCCAGCCAGACATTTCCCTTCTGTGTGATTTATACAGGCCTAGATGACATCCATATGCATCAATAAGGTAACTTCAAGGGGTCTTTGATAAGAAAATGTCATCTATGAAACAGGACTATTACTATTTCACCCACCTCTGGGTTATCTGCTGCTGGTCCTTTCTCTAAGACACTGGAAAAGAAATCAGGAGCAAGCATCAGTCCCAGGGTCAGGGAGCCGACGTCCTTAAGCTTTGCTGGTGTTTCTGTTATGTCCCACTGGAAAGAAAGGAGAGAAATTGAATAATGGTCACTAAAAACCCTGCTGCTATAAAAGCGTGTGAGGATAGTTCAGCAATGTTTAAGAACCAGTTGCTAAACTACAAGTACCAGCATGCCCAGACAGCCGAAGGCTGTCCGGGCATGCTGGGAGAACAAGTTTAGCAACCACTGGAGGCATCCTTGTTGGAATGCCGGGAGTTGTAGTTTAGCAACAGCTGAAGGATCCTTGGTTGGAATGTGGGGAGTTGAAGATTAGCAAAAGCTGGAGGAACCCTGGTAGGAAAATACTGCTCCACATTATCACCTTTTACTTTCAGTTTACCTCAGGCTTCTGTGGCAATGCATGTGACAGGAGGACCACCCGCTGGTCCAGGCCTTTCTTGAGGATAGACAAGATGAAGGGCAGAACGGTGGACACATAATCCCCTCCTCTGTCTAGAAGTTCATGCGACAACTTCATCTTCTTGCACGATTTTCGGAGGCTGCCCACTTCTGTAATGCTGAAACAAGACAAAGACGATCACAAAAAGTAGATTTTTTTTTTTACTTACCGTAAAATCTCTTTCTCTGAGCTTCTTTTGGGGGACATAGGAACATGGGGGACACATGACCATGGGTATATGCTGCTTGCCACTAGGAGGCTGCCAATAGGCAGAAAAACAAAAGAAAGTCGTCTCCTCCCGGCAGGATATACCTGCCTCCTGGCTCTGAGCATACCACACGTGACAGGGACAATCTGGAGGCACCAGAATCACCGAAAAGAGAGTGAAAAGAGTACAAGGAACCACGAAAGCGTCCACTTCAAGAGTCAGGGGATCACGCGACCTAGAGACGGAGCAAGGGACTTATCCGGAGTTCCCCAGCGGTGACAGATATGATGGAAGACCTCTGGATGAAGGGACCACTCGCCGGGGTCGGCGGTGGAGTGACTTAGAAAGTCTGGTTCCCAATTGTCGATCATGGGAATGTGAACCGCTGATATGGCTGGAACGTGAAGTTCCGCCCAAGATTGGATCTTCAACACTTCCCTCATGGCCGCTGAGCTGCAAGTGCCACCTTGGTGATTGATGTATGCCATGGCTGTGGCGTTGTCAGTCTGTACCCGTACCGGAAGACCACGTAGCTGGGAACTCCAGTGAAGAAGGCACAGGAAGATTGCCCGGAGCTCCAGAACATTGATGGGTAGGCTGGACTTCGATGGTGTCCAACAGCCCTGGACAGTTTCGTCCCAAAAGACACCCCCCCCCCCAGCTGAGGTGACTCATATCCGAACATGCCAATGGAAAGGCAGGAAGGAGCGGCCCGCCCGGAGGAGAGGAGACCGAAGCCCCCAAAGGAGGGAGCAGCGAACTCTGAGCGGAAGCCGGATCCCGCGGTAGAGAGATAAGGGGGATTTTCCCCACTGTGAGAGGATGGCCCACTGGAGAGGATGTTACCAAAACTGAACAATGGGAACTGCCTCCATGGAAGCCACCATCCTGCCCACAACAAACATGCAGGTATGGACAGGAATCAGACCCGGCTGCGAAGTATGCGAATCCCCAACAACAGCTCTTGGAGCTTGTCCTCCGGAAGAGTGAGTCGAGTCGCCACCGTGTCGAAGCAGATGCCCAGGGAAAGGGGGAACTCTGGCCCTCGAGAAAGGACAGGGTTTAATGCATACTCACCAACAAAGTCTTCAACCAGCCAGGGCACCTGCCTTAACCCCTTCACGACGAGCGACGTACATGTACGGCGCCGCGAAGTGTCACTTGGCGCGCGGCGACGTACATGTACTAGCGGTGATCGGGCCGGGATGACTGCTGTTATCTAACAGCAGGCATCCCGGCACATCGCCGAGGGGGGTCCTGAGACCCCCCCATGACCGCGATGCGCGCAAATCGCAGGTCAATTCAGACCTGCGATCTGCGCGATTCTGGGTCATACGGGTCACTGGTGACCCGGTGACCCGGAAAATAAGAGGGATCGTAGGTGTCCGAGACACCCTAGATCCCCCTAAAGGGATAGGAGTTTGGTGGCAGGGTTGCCACCCCTCCTATCCCTGCTATTGGTCGGCCGAGCGACCGACCGATAGCAGACCGGGGGAGGGGGGGTTAAAGTTTGGTTCCCCCGCTTTGCCCACCTATCGGTGTCCGGGCAAAACGGGGGAACCGTCCAGGGAGGGTCGGAGCCGAAGGTCCCTTACCTGGATCCCGGATCGCGATCCTCCATGCGGGGATCCCCCACGTGCAGCGGCTTCCGGGTCCTGCTAGGTGAGTTGTTGCCTAGCAACATCCGGAGGGCCACAGTTTACAGTGGTCTCTAAACCGTGGCCCTCCAGATGTTGCAAAACTACAACTCCCAGCATGACCAGACAGCTGTTTGCTGTGTGGGCATGCTGGGACTCGTAGTTTTGCAATATTTAGAGGGGTTCAGGTTGTAGATCACTAAGTGGTCTCAAACTGTAGCCCTCCAGATGTTGCAAAACTACAACTCTCAGCATGCCCAGACAGTAGTTTGCTGGCTGGGCATGCTGAGAGTTGTAGTTTTGCAACATCTGGAGGGCCACAGTTTTGAGACCACTGGACAGTGATTTACAACCTGAACCCCTCTAAATCTTGCAAAACTACATGTCTTGGCATGCTGGGAGTTGTACTTGCTTGCCTCCAGCCATTGCATAACTACATCTCCCAGCATGCCATTCCGCAATCAGTACATGCTGGGAGTTGCAGTTTTGCAACAGCTGGAGGCACACTGGTTGGAAAATACTGAGTTAGGTCATAGAAGCTAACTCAAGGTTTTCCAGCCAGTGTGCCTCCAGCTGTTGCAAAACTACAACTCCCAGCATGCATGGTCTGTCAGTGCATGCTGGGAGTTGTAGTTTTGACCCCCCTCCCGTGTGAATGTACAGGCTACATTCACACTGGCGGCAGATTACAGCGAGTTCCCCGCAGCAAATTTGAGATGCGGCAAATTTTCCGCCGCAGCTCAAACTCCTAGCGGGAGACTCAGTGTAATCTGCCGCCAGTGTGAATGTAACCTAAAAACACTACACTAACATAAAATAAAGAGTAAAACACTACATATACACACGTACACTGCCCCCCCCCACCCCCCTTCTCCAATAAAAATGAAAAACGTATTGTATGGCAGTGTTTCTAAGATGGAGCCTCCAGCTGTTGCAAAACAAAAACTCCCAGCATTTCTGGACAGCAATTGACTGTCCAAGCATGCTGGGAGTTTAGCAACAGCTGGAGGCACCCTGTTTGGGAATCACTGGCGTAGAATACCCCTATGTCCACCCCTATGCAAGTCCCTAATTCAGGCCTCAAATGCACATGGCGCTCTCACTTTGGAGCCCTGTCGTATTTCAAGGCAACAGAATAGGGTCACATATGGGGTATCGCCGTACTCGGGAGAAATTGCCTAACAAATTTTGGGGGGCTTTTTCTCCTTTTACCCCTTATGAAAAGGAACAGTTGGGGTCTACACCAGCATGTTAGTGTAAAAAAATTAAAAAAAATTACACTAACATGCTGGTGTTGCCCTATACTTTTCACCCCTCTAAATCTTGCAAAACTACATGTCTTGGCATGCTGGGAGTTGTACTTGCTTGCCTCCAGCCATTGCATAACTACATCTCCCAGCATGCCATTCCGCAATCAGTACATGCTGGGAGTTGCAGTTTTGCAACAGCTGGAGGCACACTGGTTGGAAAATACTGAGTTAGGTCATAGAAGCTAACTCAAGGTTTTCCAGCCAGTGTGCCTCCAGCTGTTGCAAAACTACAACTCCCAGCATGCATGGTCTGTCAGTGCATGCTGGGAGTTGTAGTTTTGACCCCCCTCCCGTGTGAATGTACAGGCTACATTCACACTGGCGGCAGATTACAGCGAGTTCCCCGCAGCAAATTTGAGATGCGGCAAATTTTCCGCCGCAGCTCAAACTCCTAGCGGGAGACTCAGTGTAATCTGCCGCCAGTGTGAATGTAACCTAAAAACACTACACTACACTAACATAAAATAAAGAGTAAAACACTACATATACACACGTACACTGCCCCCCCCACCCCCCTTCTCCAATAAAAATGAAAAACGTATTGTATGGCAGTGTTTCTAAGATGGAACCTCCAGCTGTTGCAAAACAAAAACTCCCAGCATTTCTGGACAGCAATTGACTGTCCAAGCATGCTGGGAGTTTAGCAACAGCTGGAGGCACCCTGTTTGGGAATCACTGGCGTAGAATACCCCTATGTCCACCCCTATGCAAGTCCCTAATTCAGGCCTCAAATGCACATGGCGCTCTCACTTTGGAGCCCTGTCGTATTTCAAGGCAACAGAATAGGGTCACATATGGGGTATCGCCGTACTCGGGAGAAATTGCCTAACAAATTTTGGGGGGCTTTTTCTCCTTTTACCCCTTATGAAAAGGAACAGTTGGGGTCTACACCAGCATGTTAGTGTAAAAAAAATAAAAAAAATTTACACTAACATGCTGGTGTTGCCCTATACTTTTCATTTTCACAAGAGGTAAAAGGGAAAAACGCCCCCCAAAATTTGTAACACAATTTCTCCCGAGTACGGAGATACCCCATATGTGGGCGCAAAGTGCTCTGGGGGCGCACAACAAGGCCCAGAAGGGAGAGTGCGCCATGTACATTTGAGGTGATTTGCACAGAGGTGGCTGATTGTTACAGCGGTTCTGACAAACGCAAAAAAAAAAAACACACCCACATGTGACCCCATTTTGAAAACTACACCCCTCACGGAATGTAATAAGGGGTGCAGTGAGAATTTACACCCCACAGGTGTCTGACGGATCTTTGGAACAGTGGTCCGTGAAAATGAAAAATTTTGCACAGCCCACTGTTCCAAAGATCTGTCAGACACCAGTGGGGGGTAAATGCTCACTTTACGCCTTGTTACGTTCCTCAAGGGGTGTAGTTTCCAAAATGGTATGCCATGTGGGGGTTATTTTGCTGTTCTGGCACCATAGGGGCTTCCTAAATGCGACATGCCCCCCGAGCAAAATTTGCTCTCAAAAAGCCAAATATGACGCCTTCCCTTCTGAGCATTGTAGTTCGCCCGTAGTGCACTTCAGGTCCACTTATGGGGTACCTCCATACTCAGAAGAGATGGGGTTACAAATTTTGGGGGGTCTTTTCTGCTATTAACCCTTGCAAAAATGTGAAATTTGGGGGGAAACCCACATTTTAGTGAAAATTATTATTTTTTTTTTACATATGCAAAAATCGTGAAACACCTGTGGGGTATTAAGGCTCACTTTATCCCTTGTTACGTTCCTCAAGGGGTCTAGTTTCCAAAATGGTATGCCATGTGTTTTTTTTTTGCTGTTCTGGCACCATAGGGGCTTCTTAAAGGTGACATGCCCCCCAAAAACCATTTCAGAAAAACGTACTCTCTAAAATCCCCTTGTCGCTCCTTCGCTTCTGAGCCCTCTACTGCGCCCTCCGAACACTTTACATAGACATATGAGGTATGTGCTTACTCGAGAGAAATTGGGCTACAAACATAAGTATACATTTTCTTCTTTTACCCCTTGTAAAAAATTCAAAAATTGGGTCTACAAGAACATGCGAGTGTAAAAAATGAAGATTTTGAATTTTCTCCTTCACTTTGCTGCTTTTCCTGTGAAACACCTAAAGGGTTAAAACATTTACTGAATGTCATTTTGAATACTTTGGGGGGGTGCAGTTTTTATAATGGGGTCATTTATGGGGTATTTCTAATATGAAGACCCTTCAAATCCACTTCAAACCTGAACTGGTCCCTGAAAAATTGCGAGTTTGAAAATTTTGTGAAAAATTGGAAAATTGCTGCTGAACTTTGAAGCCCTCTGTGTCTTCCAAAAGTAAAAACTCGTCAATTTTATGATGCAAACATAAAGTAGACATATTGTATATGTGAATCCAAAAAAAAATTATTTGGAATATCCCTTTTCCTTACAAGCAGAGAGCTTCAAAGTTAGAAAAATGCAAAATTTTAAATTTTTTCATCAAATTTGGGGATTTTTCACCAAGAAAGGATGCAAGTTACCACAAAAATTTACCACTATGTTAAAGTAGAATATGTCACGAAAAAACAATCTCAGAATCAGAATGATAACTAAAAGCAATCCAGAGTTATTAATGTTTAAAGTGACAGTGGTCAGATTTGCAAAAAAGGGCTTCGTCCTAGAGGTGAAAATGGGCTCCGTCCTTAAAGGGTTAAGCCAGCTCAGCTGGCAAACAGGAGCAAATGGGGGACCCGGACCCTAGGTCACGTCGAGGCGCTGTCGCTGGCGAGGAGGGGTTAATGGCCCATCCAGCAATGCACCATGCCCCTAGCTTGCAGGTGGGGGGGAGGGGGGGGGGGATCAGGCAGCATCATGCTCCAGTCGCCCATGCTAGAGAAAATAACAAAAGGAAAGAAAAACTAAACTTTAGACTGAATCTAGGGAAAAAACAAACGAAACACCAGACTTGTGCCTGCCTCCGGCTGACAATAAGCTAAAACTGAGTTGTTCAGAGCCAGGAGGGATATATCCTGCTGGGAGGAGCTGACTTTCTTTAGTTTTTTGCCTCCTAGCGGCAAGCAGCGTATACCCATGGTCCTGTGTCCCCCAATGAAGCGCTCGAGAAAAGACATGCACAACATTACAATACGACGATCCATGCAAATTGATGCTTTAATATGTTGTCCATTCTTCTGCACAATGAAGTTCGATTGTATATTACAAAAAAATTAATTATTATAAAAAAATAATAATATATATTAATAATAATAATGAAAGAGGTGTCAGCAGAGAGCACCGTGGTCAGACAGAAAGGAAATTCAAAATAAAAGAACTTCCTGTGGAGCATACCGCAGCTAATAAGTACTGGAAGGATTAAGATTTTTAAATAGTCTGGCACCAGTTGATGTAAAAAATAAATAAAAAAAATGTTCTTCAGTGGAGTACCCCTTTAAGAGTGCAAGATAGATTTGTGCTGCAGTTTAGCTATTGCAGGATTACCTACACCCATACTAGGAGGTGGATGCCATCTATATGTGCGGTTTTTCACTTGGCAGTTGCAGTTCTAATCTAGTATACCTCGCAGAGGATTTATGGCTAACACTTACGGCTCCTATTCCATCTCCACTCCGGTGAGGCCGTTGTTCCAGCAGAGCTCTCAGTGACGTCACACGCCAACTCCACGAGGCCAAGATATTGGAGCACATCAGAGAACCGGTAAACAGCTCTTGTCCCAGATTGGGTACTAACGTGGACTGCCTAACAACGGATATCGGTGAGCGCATAACCCTTACTCTTAAAGCGCTTCTATAATCCTGTGCACACAGACGGGCAGCTTAAACAACAGGTCCGGTGCAGTCCGGACCAGCTGCTATCATCACCGGCAACATCTTTAGTCAGCGCCTGCCAGCGCAGACAAATATCGGCACTCATAGTCCACAGACTTTCTATTCTACTCTGCTGGAACTTTTACTATCTCTGCCTTCAGAGGATACCGCAATCCTGATACACTTTCATTTCAGAAGGACAATACTGCAACATTGTTTCATAACAACGGCCATTCACAATGATTGCCATTCATCTTTATTGAAAGAACAGTTTTGTGATACATTACTAAGTGACATTTATATCTTTACAGTGAACCATTTATTGCTAGATATTTTTATCTGCTATATGAACCCACATTAGAGGCATCAGTAATTATTTTAGTGTATTTTATTTTATTGTCTGATCCCCCATAGGGCCCTGTGAGGGGATCTTCTTAATAATACCACAATTTTTATAATTAATGTGATATTATAATAAATATTACTGTTAATTGAAGCAAGGTCTGTTCCATTCATTATAAATACTATATACACTCTCCTTGAGGTTTTGGGTAAACATTTTTGCTATTGAACTTTTTCCTCTCGCACCTAGGGTATAGGTGCCTACCCAATTTAACCTCGGATCAGTGTATTAATTGTGAGCTGCCCTTATCCTTTTTCTTTAGATTAGTAAATTACTTCTATTAAAACATCTTAATCCTTCTAGTACTTATTAGCTACTGAATACTACAGAGGAAATTCTTTTCTTTTCTTTAACTTTCTGGCACCAGTTGATTTAAAAAAATAAAAATAAAAAAAAAGTTTTCCACCGGAGTACCCCTTTAACCCCTTAAGGACCAGGCCATTTTACACCTTAGGACCAGAGCGTTTTTTGCACATCTGACCACTGTCACTTTAAACATTAATAACTCTGGAATGCCTTTAGTTATCATTCTGATTCCGAGATTGTTCTTTCGTGACATATTCTACTTTAACATAGTGGTAAAATGTTATGGTAACTTGCATCCTTTCTTGGTGAAAAATCCCAAAATTTGATGAAAAATGTGAAAATTTAGCATTTTTCTAACTTTGACATATACATATACAATATGTCTACTTTATGTTTGCATCATAAAATTGACGTGTTTTTACTTTTGGAAGACACCAGAGAGCTTCAAAGTTCAGCAGCAGTTTTCCAATTTTTCACAAAATTTTCAAACTCACTATTTTTCAGGGACCAGTTCAGGTTTGAAGTGGATTTGAAGCGTCTTCATATTAGAAATACCCCACAAATGACCCCATTATAAAAACTGCACCCCCCAAAGTATTCAAAATGACATTCAGTCAGCGTTTTAACCCTTTAGGTGTTTCACAGGAATAGCAGCAAAGTGAAGGAGAAAATTCACAATCTTCATTTTTTACACTCGCATGTTCTTGTAGAACCCAATTTTTTTAATTTTTACAAGGGGTAAAAGGAGAAAATTTATACTTGTATTTGTAGCCCAATTTCTCTTGAGTAAGCACATACCTCATCTGTCTATGTAAATTGTTCGGCGGGCGCAGTAGAGGGCTCAGAAGCGACAAAGGGATTTTTGGAGAGCACATTTTTCTGAAATGGTTTTTGGGGGGCATGTTGCATTTAGGAGGCCCCTATGGTGCCAGAACAGCAAAAAAAAAAAACACATGCCATACCATTTTGGAAACTAGACCCCTTGAGGAACGTAACAAGGAATTTAGTGAGCCTTAATACCCCAAAGGTGTTTCACGACTTTTGCATATGTAAAAAAAATATATATTTTTTTCACTAAAATGTGTGTTTCCCCCCCAAATTTCACATTTTTGCAAGGGTTAATAGCAGAAAAGACCCCCCCCAAAATTTGTAACCCCATCTCTTCTGAGTATGGAGGTACCCCATAAGTTGACCTGAAGTGCACTACGGGCGAACTACAATGCTCAGAAGAAAAGGAGTCATATTTGGATTTTTGAGAGCAAATTTTGCTCGGGGGGCATGTCGCATTTAGGAAGCCCCTATGGTGCCAAAACAGCAAGAAAAAAAAAAAACACATGGCATACCATTTTGGAAACTAGACCCCTTGAGGAACGTAACAAGGAATAAAGCGAGCCTTAATACCCCACAGGGGTTTCACGACTTTTGCATATGTAAAAAAAAAAAAAAAAAGTGTGTGTTTCCCCCAAATTTCACATTTTTGCAAGGGTTAATAGCAGAAAAAAACTCTTGTGAGTATGGAAATACCCCATGTGTGGACATCAAGTGCTCTGCTGGCGCACTACAATGCTCAGAAGAAAAGGAGTGCCATTGAGCTTTTGGGAAAAAAAATTGTTTGGAATGGAAGTCAGGGGCCATGTGCGTTTACAAAGCACCCCATGGTGCCAGAACAGTGGAACCCCCCACATGTGACCCTATTTTGGAAACTACACCCCTCACAGAATTTAATAAGGGGTGCAGTGAGTATTTACACCCCACTGGCGTTTGACAGATCTTTGGAACAGTGGGCTGTGCAAACGAAAAATAAAATTTTTCATTTTCACGGACCACTGTTCCAAAAATCTGTCAGACACCTGTGGGGCGTAAATGCTCACTGTACCCCTTATTACATTACGTGAGGGGTGTAGTTTCCAAAATGGGGTCACATGTGAGTATTTTTTTGCGTTTATGTCAGAACCGCTGTAAAATCAGCCACCCCTGTGCAAATCACCAATTTAGACCTCAAATGTACAAGGTGCGCTCTCACTCCTGAGCCTTGTTGTCCGCCCGCAGAGCATTTTACGCCCACATATGGGGTATTTCTGTACTCAGGAGAAATTGCGTTACAAATTTTGGGGGACTTTTTTTCCTTTTAACGCTTGTGAAAATAAAAAGTAAAGGGCAACACCAGCATGTTAGTGTAAAAATTTTTATTTTTTTACACTAACAAGCTGGTGTAGCCCCAACTTTTCCTTTTCATAAGGGGTAAAAGGAGAAAAAAAAAACTCAAAATTTGTAGTGCAATTTCTCCCGAGTACGGAGATACCCCATATGTGGCCCTAAACTGTTTCCTTGAAATACGACAGGGCTCCGAAGTGAGAGAGCGCCATGCGCATTTGAGGACTAAATTAGGGATTGCATAGGGGTGGACATAGGGGTATTCTATGCCAGTGATTCCCAAACAGGGTGCCTCCAGCTGTTGCTAAATTCCCAGCATGCCTGGACAGTCAGTGGCTGTCCGGAAATGCTGGGAGTTGTTGTTTTGCAACAGCTGGAGGCTCCGTTTTGGAAACACTGCCATACAATACAAGACGACCAGGTAGCCGCCCTGCAAATCTGCGAGGCCGAGGCTCTATTCTGGAGAGCCCAGGATGCCCCAACAGAACGGGTAGAATGAGCCACAACCCTGAAAGGAGGAATCTTCCCCTTACAGCGATAGGCTTCCGAAATGTCAGACCGAATCCACCTAGAAATGGTGGCCTTGGAAGCAGGTTGTCCCTTGAGACGACCTTAAGGACGAAAAAGAAATCACACTGACGAAACGAAGAAGTGGTGGAGAGATAAGACCGAACAGCCCGAACTACATCCAGCTTGTGTAGTAAGCGCTCCTTAGGATGAGAAGGAGCAGGACAAAAGGACGGGAGGACAATGTCCTCATTGAGATGAAATGCCGAGACCACCTTAGGCAAAAAGGAAGGATCTGGCCGGAAAACAACCTTGTCCTGGTGGATCACCAGAAACGGAGAACGTCAAGAAAGAGCTGCCAATTCAGACACCCTCCGGATGGAGGTGATAGCAACAAGAAACACCACTTTCCAAGAAAGGAGGCGGAGAGACACCTCTCTTAGGGGCTCAAAGGGTGCACCCTGGAGGGCACTCAAAACCAAATTCAAGTCCCAAGGGGGAGAGGGCGACCGATAAGGAGGAACAGCGTGCGCCACTCCTTGAAGGAAGGTCCGGACATGAGAATTAGAAGCCAGGGGCCACTGGAAAAGAACAGCAAGGGCCGAAACCTGACCTTTAAGTGAACTGAGAGACAACCCCAGTTCCAACCCAGACTGTAAAAAAGAGAGAAGACGGGGAACCGAGAAGGTTACCGTGGAGAAGTCCTGAGCTTCACACCAACGAAAATAAGACCGCCAAGTACGGTGGTAAATTCTTGCGGAGGAGGGCTTACGAGCCCTGAGCATGGTGTGAATGACTTGGGAAGAGAACCCGCGGGCCGTCAAATGCAGCGACTGTAAATTGGGGTGGCAAAGAGGACCCTGAGAGAGCAGGTCCGGACGGAGAGGAAGGCGCAGTGGAGCGTCGTCCAGGAGCCTGACTACGTCGGCGTACCACGACCTTCGGGGCCAATCTGGAGCTACCAGAATGGCGGGGACGTCCTCTGCTTTGAGCTTCCTCAGCACCCCGGGAAGGAGCGGAAGGGGAGGGAACAGATAGGGTAGGGCAAACCCCGCCCAAGGAATCACTAGGGCGTCCACGGCCAGAGCCTGAGGGTCCCGGGACTTGGACACAAAAGGAAGGATCTTCCGATTGTGCCGGGACGCGAAGAGGTCCACGTCCGGAAAGCCCCAGAGGTCGCCGAGCTGCGCGAAGACCTCTGGATGTAGAGACCACTCACCGGGGTCGGGTGAGGACCGACGGAGGAAGTCCGCTTCCCAGTTGAGCACTCCCGAATGTGAATCGCCGAAATGGCCGGAACCTTGCTTTCCGCCCAGGTGAGAATCTTGGTCACCTCGGCCATGGCTGCCGAGCTGCGAGTGCCGCCCTGTCGATTTATGTACGCCACGACCGTGGCGTTGTCCGACTGAGCGCGGACAGGACGGGACTGAAGACGGGACTCCCAATGAAGAAGACAAAGAAGAATCACCCGTAATTCCAATATGTTTATCGGAAGAAGGGTCTCCCGGGGAGACCAGAGTCCCTGAAACGTCCAATCCATGAACACGCTGCCCCAGCCCGACAGGCTGGCATCCGTTGTAACAACCTGCCAGTGAAGGGGAAGAAAAGACCGCCCTTGGAGAAGAAGGGGGGAGCGGAGCCACCAGAGCAGAGACTGACGGACCCTGCGAGGGAGAACAATCTGACGATCAAGGGACAGCAAGGGACAGAGGAGACCTGTTCCATCGAGAGAGAATCGCCAGTTGAAGGGGGCGGTAATGAAACTGGGCAAAGGGTACGGCCTCCATAGTTGCCACTATCCGACCCAGGACTTCCATACAAGTGCGGATGGAGACTGAGACCTGGGTCCGAAGGGAGCGGACCCCCGACCGAAGCACCAGACGTTTGTCAGGCGGAAGACAAATTCGGGCAGAGGCCGTGTCAAATCGAAGTCCCAGGAAGGTTAGAGACTGGGTAGGACGGAGGACTGACTTGTCCCGGTTGACCATCCACCCAAAGCGAGTCAGAGTGTGGAGAGTGACGTCCAGATTCTCTAGAGTCTGGGCTCTGGTTGGAGCCTTGATGAGAAGGTCGTCCAGATAGGGTATCACCAAGATTCCCCTCGACCGTAACAGGCCCATCACTGGCGCAAGGATCTTTGTAAAAACCCAAGGAGCCGTGGCTAGACCAAAGGGGAGGGCTACGAATTGAAACCGATGATGGCGTGGAAATATTGGCACATGGAGGTAGGCATCCTTGATGTCCACCGATGAAAGGAACTCCCCTTGTTCCAGGGACGTCACCACCGAACGGAGAGATTCCATTCGGAAGTGGCGGATAAGAAGGTGACGGTTGAGACGCTAGAGGTCTAGGATTGGTCGCACAGAACCGTCCTTCTTGGGGACCACAAATAGATTTGAATAGAAACCCCGAAACCGTTCCCCTGGAGGAAAGGGAAGGATAACCCCATGGAGAAGCAGAGACTAGAGAGCCGCTCGAAATTGCTTCGCTAGGGGAGGAGACCGGGGGGCCCGGGATAAAAAAAAAAAAAAAAACATACCTCGGAAGGGAGGCGAATTCGATTCGGTAACCGTTGGACACCACGTCCCTGACCCAAGAGTCCTGAATGTGTGAGGTCCAGATGTCTCGAAAAAGCAAGAGACGATCTCCCACCCGAGAAGAAACCGCGGGTGGGGGCCTCACTTCATGCAGAAGTGGGTTTGCGGTTGCCTGATTTGGGCGCAAAACGGCCCGGTTGGAGTCAGACTTCCAAGACGGGCGTGCCCGGAACGAGGGAGCCTTCTTGTCTCGCGCTTGCCCGGACCCTTTGCTGAAGCCAGAGGTCCGAAAGGAAAAGGACTTCCTTTGGGAAGTAGGGCAAGCCTTATTTTGAGGTAACAAGGAACTCTTACCTCCCGTTGCCTCAGAGATAATCTCATCAAGGAAAAAGACGGCCACCCGTAAAGGGAAGCTCCGTGAGAGACCTTTTGGAAGCGGCATCCGCATTCCAAGCTTTAAGCCACATAGAGCGGCGGAGAGCCGCTAGGTGACCCACAGCAAAGGCAGAACAACGGGCTGACTGCATGGAAGCTGCGCACAGGAAGTCCCCAGCTTTAGAGCATTGGAGAGCCAGAGCAGATAGGTCCTCTGGGAGGGGATCCCGCTAAGATATCCTGATGGAGCTTTTGGCACCACTCTGACAAGGCCTTGGACACCCATGTCGAGGCGAAGATGGGAAGAAGAGAAGATCCAGCTGCTTCAGAGGCAAACTTCGCTAAGGATCCTACCTTCTTGTCCGTGGGATCCTTGAAGGCAGCGGCATCTGCCAGAGGCAGTGTAGTCGCCTTAGAGATCCAGCCAATAGGAAGAGAGGGGTGTGCCTGAAGCAAGGCACTAACTAATTGACCCCTTTTTACTGAAAATCGCGCCCACGGCACTGATTGGAGGCTGCTTCGCGCCTCTGAGAGCTCCCAGCCCTGTGGGCGGAACTATAGACTGCCGAGAAGAAACTGTAATGGCGCCGGCTCCTTGTCCCGAGTGCACATGTCAGCCGCATATGCGCTCGGGGGAATAGAGCGGGCGGCCTATACGCCGGCAGAGACTGCCGGAGAAAGTGAAAGTAAACCGGCGCTGGTAGCGCCCGGCCCGTACCAGCGTCGCGGCTGTCAGCCGCATATAAGGCGCTGTGGACATAGTCGCACTAAAACACACACACACATACAGTGAAGTGCCCAATGTAAGACATATATTACATGCCCCCTCAGGTGCCACTGCTCCCCCAGAATAAAAGTGCAGCCCCTGTATAAGCCAGCCCCATAACCTGAAAGGTGGGCCAAAAACAGGGGGTCTCCAGAGGTTGCAAGTCCGTACCTACGGAGAAAAAGGGAGGAAATATTTACCTCAGTCAGAAGAACTTACCTAATGGAGACTTTAGTGAAGTCTTCAGTCAGCTTTAGTTACCTGCATCACGCCTAGCTACTATGCGCGAGCGAGGCGAGGAGGGAAATAGGGGGACCCAGACCCATGAGGTACCAACTCAGGCGTTGACCGTTGGCGAGGGGGGGGGTGAACAGCGCATATACGCAATGCACGTCCCTATACTAGGAAAACAAAAAATCAGAAGACCTGGTCTGGAGAATTCCAGACCATGTCCACCTCCTTCAGACACTAAGCTTAAACTGATTAGCTCAGAGCCTGAAGGCGTGTATATCCTGCTGGGAGGAGCCGACTTTTTTTTATTACCATAGTGTCACGCCTCCTAGAGATAGCAGCATACACCCACAGTCTGTGTCCCCCAATGGAGCCGATAGAGAAATATGCTATTTTGGACTTTGAAATCTTTTTGAGCGTACGCCATTGACCGTGTGGTTTTATTAACGCTTGGAGCAATCAATCGCCGGTTGGACGCAACGGAGACAGGTGAGGGGACCTCCGCTCGCGTGCTAGCTGATCGGGACATTGAGATTTTATCGCGGTGGTCCCGATCAGCCTGACTGAGCTGCCGGGAAGCTTTTAATTTCATCGCCGCGTCTAAAGGGTTATTAGCCCAGGGTCCAGGCTATCATTAGCCGCTGGGATCGACCCGGTATGACGCGGGGTCACGTCGGGACCCCACGTTATATACCCGGACCGGGCGCAGGGCGTACAGGTATGCCCTGCGTCCTTAAGAGGTTAAAAGTATAGTTTGGTGACAAGTACCATTTAAGCAAATAGTTAAGCAAGTAATGGAAAGTTTCGAAGAAGTAAACACATGCAAACTTTTGCAAGGTTTCCTATTCATGTCCGGGACAGAAAAATCACTATAAAAAAATCCAATGAAGTTGCAAAAAGTTGTCAATTGTTCCCTTCTCGATCCATAGGGGGCACTACAGGCCTTTGCAGTTAACAAGATAAAACATATGGCTGCCACACTTACTGTAAAACGTGATCAAAGGTTCTCACGAAAGGCTTGGGCATCATAAGGACAAGAAGAAAGCCATTGGTGTCGGTGTCATCTAGGATCCTGAGTGATTCCTTGGCCTCAAACTGAATCTATAGGATAGAAAAACAAGCGATCACTGGGAGCGGGAAACATTTTAGGCCTCCTTGGTGTTATAGAACAACATATCCCAGCAAAACAGAAGGAAACTACCAAACTGTGGCCCTGCAGATGTTGCAAAACTACAACTGCCAGCATGCCCTGTCTGAGCCGGCTGGTTAGTTGTAGTTTTGCCTAGGGTCGGCAAAAATAACACTGAGGAGTCTCCCAATATTTCACCTGTTTGTACTTGGCAGCCGTCATATCCGCGCAGAGATTCACAACTCCCAGAGGATCCACAAACACAACCCCGAATGCCCGATGAAAATCTTCTATAGAGGGCTATAGAAAAAAAGATTATGGACATTAAAGTAGCACTCTCACTTTACTAACTCCAATGACATAATAGCTGGACACCAGGGCTACAATTAATCCTTTTTTTTTTTTAATCGGTAGTTTTTATTTTTACCCTTTTGGGGTAGATCGGGCTTTTTGACAGACTCTCATAAAAAAAAATTCTAGGCTGAGATTTACAAAAAAACACTATTCCAGCATTTTTTTTTACATTTATGCCATTACCATGCATACCATGAATCAATACTGTTATAAATAAACCGGCAGAGGACACAAGACATATCAGTATGTCCTGGCTGCCTGGTACTTTTTAAATGATATTTATTAACATTTAGTAAGATCAATACAATATCACCAGAGTGGATGCCGTCAATCCACCCCGGTGTTTCACAGTATATTACAATGGTTTTAAAAAGGTTAAGAACTAGTAAAAATGCACAAAACCATTGGCCAAACACCTCCAAATAAATATCCACAGTTGGTAAAATTTGTAATCCACGGGATGTATAGTGATGATACAGAAAGCAGCTTTTCTTAGTGTATGAGGGCAGCGCTGGAACACCTTGGCCGTGTGCGCTGGTGTGAGCGCTCCTGCCGACTCTGCTGACACATATACACTCTGCAAATAAGCGAATATTGTCAGGTCAGAGAAGCGCTGGAGTCTTTTGAATAATGTCCACTACATCAGCCTGATGCTGCGCGCACTGCAGTGAGTGATTATACAGGCTCTGCTGTTAGGTGATTGCAGCTGGGATAATGCCGGGTCAGAGGAGCGCTGCAATGTGGTGAGAGTGCACCCCTGGCAACTGGTAATAGTGGGTGAGACAGTATAGCACAACTCGGCGGTCGGCAAAAAAGGTAAAATAGTCTGTTCACTCACCCACTTTGACACCAGGGAGACGAAAGTCCTCAGATTACAGGTCCCGCAGCGGCAGCGTGCTGACTTTAGACGGGGGAGTCTGCTTTCAGACAGACAAACCCCGCTGGCATGTGGTATCCTAGCATTTCTTTGCTGGATGGATCCTCGTGGAATAGTGCACTCACTGATGGTGTGTGAGTGAAATCAGGTGGATGGTCCGTAGATCAAGGCTTACCGGTACCGGACTTGGCAGCGAAACCGCCGGAGCGGTTGCCAGACTTCCAGGAAGAAGTTGCCTTGAAGGAAGGGTCTTTTCGAGCTTGGGAGGGCGCCTGTTTGGGAGGAAGACCCAAAGCAAATGGTCGAAAGGATCGAAAGGACGCCGCCTTCTGACGGGGATCGGAGCGACGAGACTTGTTCTGCGGAAGCAGAGAACTCTTACCTCCCCATAGCTTCAGAAATAATTTCATCAAGCCGTTTTACAAAAAGCCGGGAACCGGAGAAGGGCAGCTCTGTTAGAGATCTCTTTGAGGCCGCATCAGCATCCCAGGCTTTCAGCCACATAGAGCTGCGAATGGCAACCAAGTTACCTGAAGCGGACTCCAAGGCTGCAGAGCAGACATAACAGCAAGTGTAGATAGTCAGCAAAAAGAAAAATGAAGCAATCACACAAGTTCTGTGTCGCTCTAGGAGGAAGCCGGAGCAGGAGATAGGCTGGAGTGCCGGAGCTGAGGAGACCAGCAGCAGCTGCTGTTCACGTAGCAGAGGAGAAGAGGGGAGGGCTAATTGTTCCAGGTGGTAGGTTCTCTCAGCCCAGGACATCCCTCATTGGCGGAGAGTGACCCCTGCGCAAGCAACCATTGGCCGGCAGCAAAAAACGCGGGCGGGGAGAAGCTCCGGCCCCGACCGCCACCATCAAAGTAATGAAGGAAAAATAATGGCCGCGCGAGAGCAGCTGCGGACAGCATCCAGGGTCCGGCGAAAGTAAAAATGAAGGCCGTGCGATTGCAGCGCAGCTGCGCCCGGCATAAAAGCAGAGCTTCAAGAGTAAGCAGTACCGGGGAGGGGGAGGAGACTGCCCCGCAGAACCCCAGAAGGACCCCCCAACCCCCTAGTGCAAATAAAAAGGAGACAAGTCCCCCTTTTTGTCCTCACAGGAGACCCCGCGATAAGGGGCTCCCTAGAAAAACATAGAGAGGAGGAGGGGGGAATATACAAACCCTATCTCAGCCAGCATTTTAAACACCTGCATCACGTCAGGCTGCAACAGCGGGAGGAGCAGGGAGAATATGGGGACCTGGACCCAAGGTGCAGCCCCAGGCGCTGGCTGTTGGCGGGAAGAGGTTAACGGTGCATACATTTATGCCCCATGCCCCTTAGCCGCAAATGGGGGGACATGTAGCACCATGCTCCTGAACCCCCACCTAAAAACAAGAAAATAAAAGGATAAAAGAACCTAACAGGCCCTAACTATAAAAAAAAACACTAGGACACCAAGCTAAAACGGATTATCTCAGGGTCAGTAGGTGGGGTATATCGTGCCAGGAATGGACGACTTTTTCTTTCTATGCCTAGTGTCAGGGCCTCCTAGTGGCAGGAGCATATACCCACGGTTCTGTGTCCCCCAATGGTTAGGAACCGAGAAATTTAATTTTTATACTTTATTATGTGGGCAGCCATATTGCCTGAGCTTTCTGCACAGCATTTAGAGATATGCTTTACTGCAGCCCCGTGGACATTCGAAACAATAAACTGAGGGGATGCTATTGACTCCTGTGGAAGATATTTTTAGGCATGCTGTGTACCTTGTGCTTAGGTTAGTGTGCTATTGGGAAAGGAGAGGAGCTGTGACTATCACTTATCGTGAATGGCCTGATCCCATCGTATCTGAATACTGTTGTGACCTTTTACAGTAGTCTGTGAAATCTATGTAAACAAAAGGAAGGATCTGCCAGTCAGCTAAGGAGTCAAGTGCGGTGCTGCGCACTTCTGCTGCAGCTTATAATTAGCGATCGCAGCCGGTCTGGGAAGTAAGACCCGGTGATATCAAAACTAAGGAGGAGACTGCTGAGAAGTTTGTTCTAAAGAACAGGAGGTATCCATATATTATGAAGCTTAGTCGTCAAAGCTAAAACTGCAAGATGTCACAATTATTTTATAGTATAGATCGATGTTTCTCAACCAGGGTGCCTCCAGCTGTTGCAAAACTACAACTCCCAGCATGCCCGGACAGCCTTTGGCTGTCCGGGCATGCTGAGAGTTGTAGTTTTGCAACAGCTGAGGCACCCTGGTTGGGAAACACTGGTATAGATAATAAAATTAGGGGAAAAAATTTAAAACATAAAAACATTTTAAGAAAATATGTTCATCATAACTTGATTTAGACGTTGGGTAATTTTCGGATGATTTTTTCCATTTATCAAAAGCTACTTGTGGAAGTCAGTGCAATATCTGATGTCCAGCACTAGAGGTCACTGTTATAATGGCTTCCATTTAGACATGTCAGAAGTTGTGATCGGTTGGGGTCCGACTGCTGGGACCACCACCAACTGCTAACACAAAGAGACAGAAGCTCTCTCCTTGTATTTCTGCTTGGTTTTTCTCACAAATAAAAGACTTCACAAAAGTGCCCCGGAGATGAGCCTGGGGGACAGATGCCTGATTACACTCATTATTAGACCTTGTGGATTAACATAGCCACAGCTATGCCCTACAGTTCCCAGCCCTTTTGCACACTCTTGTGATAGATTGTGACCACTGAGTAAAGTTACTACAAACCAGTAGTTGTAAAAATCTTTTTTAATTTTAATATGGTCACATGTCACTCACATCAGTTCTTTGCAGGACAATCTTGCAGCAGAAACACTTACCAAGGAAGAGTCTGTGGATTTTGACATTGTAATTCCATTGACTGTCAAATCTGTACTGGCTGTAGAAAAACAAAAGGAATAAAATAAATAATAATATAAAAATAACAATTTATTGTAAAATTATCCAAACCATAAGGACCCAATTCACACTATGTATTTTTCTTTTTAGTGCAATTCACTCAGGAATTCCGCTCAGAAATTACAGTGCAACAGCTTCCCATTATTTTTAATGACATTCTGCTGCACCATTCACACTGCAAATTTCCCAGACTCTGGCATCCGCTCGGAAATGAACAGCAGTCTTTCGAGATGGAGCATTTTCAAGGGGTCCTAGGGCAGGCTTGTTTTGCAGGTGCCCACTGCAGATGGAATCTCCGCCCGGAATATTTCAGCATAAAGTATGTGGCATCTGTCATCACTGGCCAACAACAAAGATACAAAAGGCTCTTAAAGTAACCCTGTCATTAACAAAAACGTTTTATATAATGTAGAAAATAACATTATGAATGCGTTCACACTGCAGCTCTGCAAAAATATGCACGTGTGAACGTTACCTTAAGAGTAGCAGGGATGTGGAATTCCTAGGCATTCCTCGGTGCCTAGGCAGTTCCGGGCACCGAGCAGGTGAATCTTACCTGACAAGCGCGGCGGCGCTCAGCAGTCTGTATGGAGCAGGCTCCCAACTCCTGCTCCATACTCTGCAGCCCCTGGCTGTACTCAGTAGCCAGGGGCCTCCGCTAATAGCCAGCATGCAGCGATCGCCGCGGCTGGCTATTAACCCTTTGGATCGCCGCTGTCAAAACTGACAGTGGCGTCCAAAGGGACATGTGAATGCTCCCTGGTGGGCTAGTGGGGTGGCTCCCCCCCCCCCCCCCCCCCCCCGGATAGGGGATAAGTTATAGATCATGGAGGATACGAGCAATGGGACAAGCAGGGCCCTGCGCACTGAGGACAAGCAGGGCCCTGCGCACTGAGGACAAGCAGGGCCCTGCGCACTGAGGACAAGCAGGGCCCTGCGCACTGAGGACAAGCAGGGCCCTGCACACTGAGGACAAGCAGGGCCCTGCACACTGAGGACAAGCAGGGCCCTGCACACTGAGGACAAGCAGGGCCCTGCACACTGAGGACAAGCAGGGCACTGCACACTGAGGACAAGCAGGGCACTATACACTGAAGACAAGCAGGGCTCTGTACACTGAGGACAAGCAGGGCCCTGTGCACTGAGGACAAGCAGGGCTCTTTGCACTGAGGACAAGCGGGGCTCTGTACACTGAGGACAGGCAGGGCTCTGTACACTGAGGACAGGCAGGGCTCTGTACACTGAGGACAAGCAGGGCTCTGTACACTGAGGACAAGCAGGGCTCTGTACACTGAGGACAAGCAGGGCTCTGTACACTGAGGACAAGCAGGGCTCTGTACACTGAGGACAAGCAGGGCTCTGTGCAGCAAGGCTCTGTGACACGCTCCCGGCTTACACAGCAGGCTGATTGACAAGCAGGGCTCTGTGCAGGCAAACAGGCATTTTTTCACCTAAAAATATATAAAATTTTAACCAATGTATATACATATAAGGGTGTTATATACGACAGGTACACTTTAAGACCACTTTAAAAATAAAAAAAAATAAAAACACATGCGTTCTCTGTAGGGCTGAAATGATTAATTGATATTATCGATAAGAGTTCATAATGGAAATTGTTGTTGAAGTATTTCCATTATCAATTTATCGGTTGTTAGGGGGCATGGCCTCAGTTAATATGGGGCGTAGGCAAGTAACATAGTATTCCTACTCTTTTTAACTACTGCCCTAAGTTAAATGCCCCCCTTCGTCTCTCCTTACCCTCCAGTGCCATCTCTAACTTTTTGGTGCCTTTTTGAAGAAGCAGCTGGACTGCAATATCTGCAACCTACCTCCAGCACTGAGAAAGCGGCAATGAGTTTAGTCTGGAAGCAAGCGCCGCCTCCGGTGATCGCGGGAGCCCCCCCTGTACATCCTGAAGCTCCTATCTCCATCCTGTGCTTTGACAGATCTTCCTGGTGCAGGGAGGACGGCCATCAATAAGGTCTGTGAACTACTCCTCCTCCGCTCATATGTTAACCCTTCAGGTGCTGTCCCCTGTCTTTTCTTCATGTTAACTTTTCAGGATTCAGTCCTCAATTTCTCCTGTTAACCCTTCCCTGGTCCCCTAATTTATTTTTTTATTTTTATCCGGTTAATTGAACCAATAAAATTGGCCAACTAATCGATTTTACAAATAATGTTTGGTTGTAGCCCTTGTTCTCTGCTTTGTGGCAGTATTTATGGATGGAAAAAAACAGACTTAAAGCCGAAAAAAAAGTCTTTTTATTTGCTATTTATGGCTAAAAACTGCCAATTTTACAGTGTGTAAACATAGCCATAAAGATGTCATCTCAATCAAAAGTGAACTAACTAGCGACCAACAGAGGTGAAAATGAAGCTTTCAGTTTAGCACTTAAGTTAAGAGGGGTTGTCCAGAAAAAAAAAATTAAAAGGGATCTTATTTCTTCCAAAAATAGTGCCACACTTGTCCTCAGGTTCTGTGTGGTATATTTCCTTTAGGAGCCCTCAATGGTATTATGACTTAATCATACCTAAAAACTGCAGGGTGTTCCTCAGAACCTGATGTCCATTCATTGCCTTGTTGATTTTATTCTTGGAAAGCAGATAGGCCACGAGCATCGACGCCACAAAGCCATTAAAGCCGCCATAACCCTGTAAAAATGTAATGAAGAAAATATTCATATATGTAGAGAAGTAGAGAACAATGCATGATGGAACAATCAGGGGCTACAGGCAGTGTTTTCTAACTGTTGCAAAACTACAACTCCAAGCATGGTTGGGAAACACTGACCTGAGGCTTACAATCAACCACCCATTCCCCACTAACCCTCATTATACCTTGTCAAGCTGCCGTTGCCGTAACCAGACTTTCAGGACTGAGATTCCATCTTTCATGCCAGGGAAGTCGGACATGCAGCTAGACAGGTGGTGAAAATGCTGCTCCATAGCTAGGTCACACAGGACAGTGTTATTATAGTGAGGGGTGGGCGGATCATTGGCTCCCTCTACAGGAGAAACGAGAAACACGAGACATGAACACTGCAGAATTTCCTAAAAAAATCAGCTCAGCAATTCCATTCCATTGTTTTCAATGAGATTCTGCTGCACCGTGCACACAGGAGAATTTCCTTGGAGGAAACATCTGCCATGGAAATTCATATTACGGCCCCCGCAAAAAGAATTTAATTATTTCTGTGGAATCCACTCAGATATGTATTGCCGCCTATGGAGACGGCATATCTTTAAGCGGTCCTAGTGCCGGCATGTTCCCTGGGCATGATAACTGAGACCCCAATGAATAAAAACCTTTGACTAGGAGTTGTCCAATGGATAGGGTATAAGTGTCTGATCTCAGCTAGTCTGACTACTGGGACCCCTGCAATCTCCAGAATGTGGGTCATAATCTCTCTGTGCACAGAGCAGGATCGACACCCCCTCCCCGTGAACTCTCTATGAGAGCACAGGATATACTCAAGCGCCGTGCACAGGTAGATTCAGGCGCCAGAGTTTCCTGGCGACGTCAGACATGTAGACATGAAAGTGTGCTCCTGGGGAGAAGGATGATACTAGTGATACATATTGGGGGACATTTATCAAAACCTGACCAGAGGAAAAGTTGGGAGTTGTCCGTAGCAACCAGATTGCTTTTATAAAAATGAAAGAAGCGATCTGATTGCTATGGGCAACTCAGCAACTTCTACTCTGGACAAGTTTTCATAAATCTCCCCCATTGTGTGATACAATGGCTCCAAAGTTTCAGAGGAGAAGGTTCAGCCTGCTGGTATCTTCTGATTATAATTCCCTCTCCTTCCCTACAGGGCCCATATTAACACTGGTTTCTTACCCTTAGGGACCTTTTTACGCTCCTGGAACCAGGAGACCCGCACATTGTTTTTGCTGGGGAAGAATCTGTTGAACTTGAATGTCTCAGGAGGAAGACAAACATGAATGCGGACCGTCACCATCTTCTCGTCCTTACCTGCCGGAAGAGGATGAAATGCTCAGTAAACCTGGCGCACAAGTACAGTAAAATTCCTTCTGAAGGGGTTATTGACTATAAATTACTGTGGAATGGTAAATTCTGATGTTTTCCAATATAATCTCAGTATTAATTAGTCACTATTTTTAAGATTGCTGCTTGCTGTCAGTGAATAGAAAACTTTGTGTTCTGATTAGAGGAGGAAATCAACCACAAACCCAATTCATTTTTGTTCTTAAATGGGCACTGTCACTTTAAAATGATGATGAAACGGTGTAGAGACATTTATAATATAGGTCTGAAGTTTTTTCTTTTATCCTATATGGGTATGTTCACACAGTATCTGCTGCATATTTTCTAATGCTACTCGTGTAATCAAATGAATAGCAAAATCGGCTGCAGAAAATAAGCAGCAGATACTGTATGTGTGAATGTACCCATAAGGAATAAAAAGTAAAAAAAAAAAAAAAAATCAGACTTGGGTCCATTACTCACCATGTGGCCTCAAGAGCAGCATCGGCTTTAAGTGGTTGCTGTTCATATATGTGAACTTGACGCTGCTGAAGATGTTTTTCTCTGCAAGTTGAGCAGCAATGTGTGCCAGGTAGAGTGCCCTCTTTCTTAGGTACCGCTGGTTCAGGTTATCTTTTGCTTGGAGAATTTCCTGTGTAACATGAGTAAATGATATTAAAAATCATCCAATGGCCTGGAAAGTCTGATAATCTGGCATATGCTTAGGGCTGTTATTAAAGGAGATCTGCAGAGACAGACATTTTGTCCCCTATCCACAGGATAGGGGATAAGGGTCTGATTGCGGGGGGTCCGATTGCTGGGATCCTCCAGGGAATCCTGTACAGACCCCGGCATTGCCCCTCCATGTATCTTTATGGGACCGGTGGCGATGCAGCGTTCGTGCATCCCCACCTCTCCCATAGAGCTGAATGGAGGGGGGGTGTCTGTCGATCTCTTAGTGAGGTCGACGACACAAGCATTAGAGCCGCGGCAAGGCCAGGTCCTCGTACGGGTGATTGCAAGGGGTCCCAGCAGACCCCCCACTATCAGACACTTATCCCCTATCCTGTGGAAAGGGGATAAGTAGTCTGTAGCTGCAGAACTCCTTTAATCGATTGGTCAGCCGATGAGAACAGAACGGGGGTCATATGGGTGTGTGCATGTAAGGAATAAATTGTGTGTTGAGAGAAAGTTTGTATACACATGTATCTATATTACATACACACACATATTGCTCAAATACATAATAAATGTTAACTTTGTATCGTGGTATGATAGTGACATGATAGGACTCCCCCTAAATCAGTGTTTCCCAACCAGTGTCCCTTCAGCTTTTGCAAAACTACCACTCCCAACATGCCTGGACAGCCAAAGACTGGTGTAGTTTTGCAACAGCTGGAGAAACGCTGGTTGGAAAACACTGTCCTAAATAATAATTGCAGCAAATGACCTCTTACCTGAGGCATAGTGACCGCAACATCCACATTGATCTCTGGCTTAATACATGTCCCCAGCAGGTAACTCCCCAGCACCTTGATGGAGGTCGGGGGTACAAAGTGAAATTTGCCCTTTACTTGGTATGGAACCTGCAGGAACGGAACCTTCACAGTTTTGGGAAGCCAGGACTGATCCACTAACTGAAGGGATGGGGGAAACAAACGTATAATAAATCAATTAACACAGTGAATGGGCAACGAGAGACAAGGAGAAAAAAGGCTCATTCACTCAGGGTCTTACATCTGTCTCAGGGGTCTGGGGGATTTTCTCAATGAGTTTGCTGATCTCCTGTATGAATTCCTCAATGCTTCTCCTCCTCTTGTCCTTCAGTCGCACTTCCTGAAGCAGCTCGTCAATCTGTGAATAAAAACAAATTTAAAAACTTAGAGGTTTGAGAAGGTTCCTATGATTGTTTATTGTTATGTTTCCAAAGCATTACCCCCCCCCCCCCCCCAATACAGCTTTATTTGCTAAAAGTGGAACAAATACATTTTCTTAATAGTTATTTATTGTCAAGGGATTGTCTCATAAATATCATTACTTTTCATTTATAGTGGTCCTATGAGTTACAATATTAATCGGTTCCAGGATGACCATTGTATGTTGAGACCAAAACTCTATGGAAACCTGGTAATTGGTTCAGAAGCCCCAACATGTGTCATCCAAAAATAGGAAAAAAGTGAGGATGAAAGAAAAATAAGTAGATAACTAATACAGATAAGGCAATACAGGGATCAGTTCTTTCAGCCATTGACACATTTCACAGATTTGGACTGTCCATAGCATTGTACGGTGAGTATGGTTTTAAGTAACAGACTATTCATTGTATGCAGAAAATAATGTAACCTGAAGCCATTGTAAGCTGAGGGACCACTCTACTTTATGATTTCCATAGAGCGTGGGGACAACCTTCTGGGAGCCATAATGAAGACTCAGTAGCAAACAGCATAGGTCCAGCAATGTAATACCAGGTTCCCCTGCAGTAGCGGCACAGATATTAGCTGTACATTGGAGATCTCAGAAGATTCGTATCTGAATGATGTATTGTTTTCTGTCAGGAGATATATTATATTTATTTAGTTATAAAGTCTCCCCGGCAACCCCGTCAGTAATCCCTTGGGCAGGGAGCTATATTTACCAGGTCCCGTCGCTCTGGTCGTAGCGACGTGCCCTTGGCCTGACTGATGGCTCGCATCACTGCTCTGCTCAGTCTGCTTAGGGAGCAAAGCAATGACATAGGCCAGTGGTCTCCAACCTGCGGGCCACCAGATGTTGCAAAACTACAACTCCCAGCATGCTTCATAGACAGCCTACGTCAGTGTTCTTCAACCTGCGGACCTCCAGATGTTGCAAAACTACAACTCCCAGCATGCCCGGACAGCCGATGGCTGTCCGGGCATGCTGGGAGTTGTAGTTTTGCAACATCTGGAGGTCCGCAGGTTGAAGAACACTGACGTAGGCTGTCTATGAAGCTGAGTGGGCGTCACTACGGTCGGAGTGACGGGACCTGGTAAGTTTAGCTCCCCACCCAGCTCCTCATGGCAGGGGAGACCTTATAAACTTCATATCCTCACCATCCTTGGGGGTCAAAACATATCCCCCGGGGATGGTAAGATAAAGATTTTACCATGTATAACGCATTGCCAAGTGTTATATGTGGTCAAATCTACTGCTTGTTTTCCTTTAAATTAGGTCACCGTAGATAGCTGTCAGATGATCTCTGAAGATTATTCCTGACCATTTCTCCATATAAAGGCACTTTCAAATGCAAGAAGAGAACAGGCCACCGTCATGTCATTGTGACACATTCTAAGTTTTGATCAGTGCGGATCGGGGTGCTGACACCCCAACCAAATCCTAAAATGACGGTACAGAAGCATTTCTGTCTCTTCCTTTTAATGGTCTCAATTCAGGGACCTCACCGATCAAAACTTCACATATATCACTAAGACACGTCAAAAGTGTTTCAAACATTTTAAGGACTAATTCACATTACTAGAAGAGATCCCATCTGGAGGGGAGCCGGGAAAAGAAGCCTGCTCTAGGACCGTTCCCAAATGTGCCGCCTCAATAGACGTCAATGCATTTCAAAGTGGATTCCACCAAAAGAATGACCGGAGTCCGAAAATTCCGTAGCGCAACATCTGCCGTGGAAATTCTGTAGTGTGAATGTTGCAGCAAAATACCAGAGAACAATGGGAGGTTGCTGAGCAGGGAGGGAGCTGTCCTTTCAGAGAGTGCGATGGCATGTCACAGCTACAAGCCAGACAGATCAACTAATATGGAGAGATCTGTGCACTATAGCTAATAAAATGATATTAGTAGGTTGCTTTATTACACTATTTGACACCATACACAGGTTGTTTGTTTTGCTGGACAACCCCTTTAATTCCTGTAGTCATCTCTGCTGGGGAGGTACCTGCATACGTAGGAGGCTGGTGTGGTATTGCTGCTCTGTCTCCTTCAGCTGGATCAGCTCCTCGGTGCTTAGGGGTTTGCTCTCATTGGACTCCTTCTTCTTCTTTGCAGGTCTCTGAGTATGGGGCTTTGATGGTCTCTTTGCTGCTTTTTTAGCTTTTGGCTTGGCAGCTGGAGGGTCACTGGACTCCACGATAACTCCGTTTTCAGCATGGCTGTCCTCCTGTAATCCAAGAAAAGACGATTACGAAACAAAACACCACCGTCGCTCTACCCACATGTCTATATATCTGGAGCATCCTTCATATGTTCTCCTCTGCCTCTATTAGATAGGCTCCTACATACCAAAGGTGACCAATCCTATGTAGTCTTCAATGACAGCCCTAACAACTGTCAACTGTTGCATCAGGGCTTAAAGGGGTATTCCGCACTAAGATATCTTATCCCCTATCCAAATGATAGGGGTTAAGATGTCTGATTGCAGGGGTCCCTTAGTTGCCAGGTTGACAACAACAGCCAATCAGCTGCCGTCTCCTCTCTGTTCACCTTGGCAGTAGCTACAGAGAGAAGTAAAGTATAGAAGCTCAATACACACACATATCTCAGCCATAGACATTCTGCTACACACAGCTCAACCATATACACACCTCTTTACTACACACAGCTCAGTCATATACACACAACTCAGTAATACACACTCAGCTCTACTACACACAAATCTCTGCCACACACACTCAGCTCTGCTACACAAAACTCAGCTATACTACACACAAATCTCAAAGCCATACACACTCAGCACTGCTACACAGAGCTCAGCCATATGTTGCACGAACACACACACTTTTAATACATTGCTCCTATCCCCCACTATGTATTTACCAGTTATGAAGTGAGGCTGCAGGGTTGTCTGTGTAGATGGCAGACACTGCTGACAGCCTCTGCCTCAGGTCTGCTCTCCCCTCTGTCAATGAAAACATGGCTGCTGCTCTCACAATGTTGATTGCTCTGCACAGTGATTGACAGGTCAGGAGCATACAGCACAGTGCTAAGCCCACCCCCACTTCCTGTGTTCTTACTGTGCAGCACTGTTACAACAGTCCGTTAGAACATAGAGACAGGAGGGCAACATCAACGAACATGGTATGGGGACCCCCAGTAGACAGAACTTTTTCCCATAAAAGTCATTACAGTGAGGGAGAGAGACGGACACGCCCCCTCCAGAAGGCAAGAACTAAAAGCAAGTGAGCAAGATATAAATGACATTTGCTATGGATATATAGGTCCTAGACACACAAAAAAAATATATGTACATGATCAGGATTAGGTCCACCCAGCTCATCAATATCCTTAAACGAATTTCGCACCGGTTCCGCATGTGTTTAAAAACTGCATAGAGCGTCACAACGGCAGGACAGAAGTATATGTTCTAACACGTTAACGTATTTCCCACCAATGATGTAATTATACGGAATGGGGGAGAAAAGGGTTAAAACGATCCATAGCTACAGTGCTCATGTGCCATGCAGGGCGCTGCTGCAACTCTTCTTTTGTACGTTTTGCATTTGCCATGCAGGGTGCATTTGTCTTTATCTTTGTTTATTGAGGCACATATGTCCGAGATGGTGTTTTCCAACCAGGGTGTCTCCACTTGCTGCAAAACTACAACTCCCACCATGCCCGGCCAGCAGCTGTAGCTATCTGGCTGTAGCAAAACTGCAACCCCCCATCATGCCCTGACATGTTTTGACATGGTCTAATACAGTCTTCCCCAACCTGTGGTTCTCCAGCTGTTGCAAAACTAAAACTCCTAGCATGCCCTAAGGCGGTGTACATCTGTAAGGGAGTTTTGCATTGCAAAACTACAACTCCCAGAATGCTTGACAGTCTTAGGCCCTTTTCCCACTGCCGTTGCTTCCCTTCCAAAGTGGACGTCTTTTTTTTTCTTCTAACTTTAAAGGTGTATTCCAGTGAAAAACAACTGGCTTCAGAAAGATAAACAAATTTGTAATTTACTTCTATTAAAAAAAATCTTAATCCTACCAGTAATTAACAGCTGCTGAAGGTGAGTTGTTCTTTTCCATCTGACAACAGTGCTCACTGCTGACATCTCTATCTGTCTCAGGAACTGTCCCGAGTAGGAGCAAACATCCGTAGGAAACCTATCCTGCTCTGGACAGTTCCTGAGACAGACAGAGGTGTCAGCAGAGAGCACTGTGGTCAGACAGAAAAGAACAACTCAACTTCATCAGCTAATAAGTACTGGTAGGATTACGTTTTTTAATAGAAGTAATTTACAAATGAAACTTTCTGGAGCCAGTTGATATGAAAAAATTGTTTTTCACTGGAATACAACCGGCGCTCCCATTTACGATTATGAATATTATGGGGGGGCCGCCGGGCGCCATTACAAATAGCGGGAGAAAAAGATGGCACAAGCTATCATTTTTCTACCGCTATTCTGCCCGGCTCTCCCGATGGCCATCACACTACCGTGTACTAATGGCAGTGGTCTCTAAACTGTGGACCTCCAGACGTTGCAAAACTACAACTCCCAGCATGGCTGGAAAGCCAGCTGTCCAGGCATGCTGGGAGTTATAATTTTGCAACAGCTGGAGGTTGGCTGTCAGGGAATTTTGCTTTGCAACAGATGGAGGTTGACTGTCTGGGCATGCTGGGAGTTGTAGTTTTGCAACAGCTGGAGAACCACACTCTACAGACCACTGCAATACATTATGTCAAACCCTGTCAGTCAAGCTGGGAGTTGTAGTTGTTTTCTCCGGAGGGAGATACACAATACTGCACAGTGTAAGGAGCCTATATACAGTGACATGACATGAGGATTAACCGTCACCTCATGAATCATTATGAGCTCCGCCCCCTCAAACCCGGCAAAGTTACCTGAGCGTTTCCCCGTTCAGCCTTCATCTCCTCTCCGCCCGAACACGTGGGTTACCGAATCCAGTAACTCTCAGACCACGCCCACCGAATGCTCTCATTGGACGAGGCGTCTGTCGCGCACATAGTCAGAACTCAGGCGCTCCGGAAGTGACGTATGAAGGGGAGGCGGATATGCGGGTTGCTAGGGCGGCCATGACAAGTATGGCCATCGTGCCCTTATGAGTAGATAGCTACAGATCATGTTTTTGTAGGGGAATCATGCCATGATTAAGTGAAATGCTTCCAGTCAGAACTGCTTAGGGCAGTGGGAGGTTAAGAAACTAATTTATGAGAATGTTCTGTTCAGGATCCCAGAAAAGCTGGGTGGTTACCCTTGCAGACTGTGTGGCTATAAATATTGGTGTCCGTTTTTTTGTTTTTTTTGTTAAATGGAAAGATTTGTCAACATGGCTGCCAACTTCTAGAGCAGTGTTCAACAACCTGTGACCTTTCAGCAGTTAAAAAAAAAAAACATTGTGCAATGAAGTGGTCTTCAGACTGTAGACCTCCAGAAGTTGCAAAACTACAACTTGCTGGGAGTGGTAGTTTTGCAACTGATGGAGAGCCACCGTTTGGTGCATCGCTCCCTGGGCTAGCGTGGATGCTTCTCCATGGAACAGATGCTTTAGCGTCCTTCTAAACCTGGGTTTTACAAACAGTGTCTCCAGCGGTTGCAAAACTACAAGTCCCAGCATACCTTTTTTTCTGTCTGAGGCTCCTGTCTACCCTCCGGGTGAGGTTCTTCTCTTCACTGCTTTCCCAAGGCCGCTCTTGTGGAAGGTTGTCCATGTTTCATATCTCTAACCCATTTCCTTGATGATCTGGGCCTATACGAGGATCTCCAGCTTCCCTTGGTTCTTTCCTGCTGGCACATCACACATCCCATGGAGACTTACCTTTCCTTTCTTGCTGAGGTTTTTCCCCCTCTCCTTGCTTATATAACTGTCTGACCGCTGGGACGGTTGGCATTTCTCTGCTATGGTTGTTTTGCGTTTGGAGATCCTAAAGTGTAGTCCCCCTTTCTCCTTATATCCTCTTGCAGCCTTTAGCACAGGTCCTTCCAGGTTGTTCCAGTACTCTGAAGTGGTCTTGTCAGGCTCACCTAGGTCTGTTGGCAAGGTTCTGCCCACGATAAGTTTTATGTGTTTCTCTGCATTTACTGCCCTACAGTGATGACAAATGGCCCTGTCTATTTTTTGCAGGCTCCTTTTTGTCCTCCTCTCCTAAGATAAGGAGTCTCTCTTCTCTACCTATACAGATTGTTCCTGCATCTGGCCTTGGTTTTCTCCTTCCTATCCTTGTGGTTATAGGGAGGCTTATCTGGTTTTCCCTCTAGTTACCCTTTGTTGAATATGTCGTTCCTCCTTGTCTTGGTTCTTTTCCCAGTTGTTTTTCCCCTCTGCTTCATGCAGAAGGGATCCCTGGTAGTGCTATGTTCTAGTTCCCTCCCTCGGGGACCGCTTTTGGATGTCCAACAGTCTTTTGTGTCCCCCAATGATACAAGCTAGAATTATAGGATTTTTGTGTTACTCACCTGTAAAACTCCTTTTTTTTGTGAAGTTCATTGGGGGACACAGTTCACACTGTTCTTTTTTTTTTATTTATTTATTTTTTTTTCTCTCCTGGATTTGGGATATCTACTGGCCCTTCTGAATGAGCTTCTTTGGCCTCCACAGGCCAGACTCATTCTAGTGTTCCTTTTTGGTTTTAGCTTCTCCTGCTAGCGGAATCCAGCAGAAATATTACAGAAACATCTGGGGCCGAAATTCAAACTCCGGCCTCCGCAGAAAGATTTGGCATGTTCATTATTATTGGTAGAATTCATAAGAAACTACGACTGCCATCATGCCCTGAAGCCTGCAACATAGCCTAAGGAAGCCTACATCTGTCAGAGAGTTGTAGTTTTGATATAGCCAAAGAGCCATGTTGGAGAACAAAGCACTATATCAGTGGTCTCCAAACTGGACATTCAGCAGTTTAAAAACTACAACTCCCATCATGCTGGGGTTTTAGTTTTGCATCTCCTGGAGAGCCACAGTTTGGTGCTTGGCTCCCTGAGCTAGTGGATGCCTCTCCTTGGGTGAGTTACAAACAAATCTTTTTTTAAGTTCCACTCCTAGTTTTAGCTTACAAATACTGACCAGAATACTGACATGCAAATGTGACCTTTTAGATGAACGAACTTACAGTAAATTCGATTCGTCACAAACTTCTCCGCTCGGCAGTTGATGACTTATCCTGCATAAATTAGTTCAGCTTTCAGGTGCTCCGGTGGGCTGGAAAAGGTGGATACAGTCCTAGGAAAAAGTCTCCAGCCCACCGGAGCACCTGAAAGCTGAACTAATTCATGCAGGATAAGTTATCAACTGCCGAGCTGAGAAGTTCGTGACAAATCGAATTTACTGTAAGTTCGCTCATCTCTAGTGACCTTACACAGCTTTCCAGAAACTGATATATGAGACAAATGACTACTACTGTCAATTATGAAAGGTGTTCTCCACCATAAAGTGATTTCAGTATGTACCTGCCAAACAGTAATGGACATGCTTAAAGGGGTACTCCGGTGGAAAACTGTTCTTTTTTTTATTTTTTATTTTTTTTTTAAATCAACTGGTGCCAGAAGGTTAAAAAAAATTGTAAATGACTTCCATTAAAAAATCTCAAACTTTCTGGCACTAGTTGATTTAAAAAAAAACAAAAACAAAGTTTTCCACCAGAGTACCCCTTTAACATGACAGGTCATCTTTGTCAGACCTGTAAAAAAAAAAATAATAATAATAATAATAATAACTTGCATTCTGCCAGTGCCTGGTCCCTGCTGCTTGTTGCTTCTTGCTCTTCTAAGTACCCACAGCCAATAAGTGGCTGCAGAATGTATAATACGTTTTCAATGGACCACTGGTTTTCCATAGAGCATCACTGTATTAAACACTCCAAACTATTACCAGAATCTACAGGTAAATCTTGAGGGTTGTCCTCATAGCGGAGCAGTTCAGGGCTGATCCTAAATGAAACACGGTCAGCTGCAATATTTCCAAATAGACAGTAGATGGCAATGGTGAGTTATAAACCGATTCATTATCTCAGTAAATTGTTACATATAGTTTGTTCAGATACACTAGCACAGCAGCCAGTATCACACCTAATAGGGTTCAATACACCAGATCAGCAGTCAGTCACACACAATTTAACCTTAGATACACCAACTCAGCAGACAGAATTGTTCATATTAGGATTAGAAACATTGGCTCAGAAGTCAGTACCCAGTAGTAAGTATTACATATGGTAGGCTTAGATACACCAGTTTAGCAGACAGTATCACACATGTTAGGATTAGATACACTAGCTCAGCAATTAGTATCACACATGGTATACTTAAATACACTGCTCAAAAAAAAATAAGGGGAGCACTAAAAGAGGCACTGACATTGTTAAAAATGTTTCATATATTGCAGGACTCATTATAATATGATATTTCACAATATACACCTGTTAAAAAATTTTTTAAATTTTCACCTGAAATTCAAGCTCAAAATAGCCACCACTAGGGGTCGCCTGTGTTTTAGCCAGACAGACTAGTCTATATTTTACAGCATACTGGATACCGGTATGCTTTACGGCCGGTATAGGAGATTTCTATTGTGTATGCAAAACTACAGATAAAGGATGTGTGGACATGCTGGGAGCTGTAGTTTTACATCAGCTGGAGGCAACACTGCTCTAACAGTTATTTACAAACATTGCAGCTTCAGTTGTTACTAAACTACAACTCCCAGCATGCTGAAATAGTCAAAGCTTTCTCGGACTCCTGAATGACAAAGAAGTTGATCAGACATTCAGGAGTCTGTGAAAGATGAATGACACACATAGTGACAGCTGTGCTGATTAGCATCCAGCTTTACTAGGAGAAGATAAAACAGATAGAACATGTATTCATAAAAATGCTGTACTTTTATCTAAAAAAAATCCTTGCACTAATTTTATAAATATCTATTCTTATATTTATACATTTTATCCTGCTATGAATTCACCATAAAGTCTTCTGATTACTGCAGGCAAGCTCCAAGTATCTTCCTCTGTTTAACATGTACAGCATAAAACCAGAGAGGAAAGGGTTACAGAGTAGAGAGCACTGATTGGCTGACTGCCCAGGCTTGCTCCTGTGAGGGAGACAGACAGACACGCCCCCTCCAGCCTGCACAATGAAAAAGTAACTCACCAGCAGATAAATGCTTATATCTCTGGATATATAGGTCCGAGACACATAGAAATTATATGCACATGATCAGGATTGGGTCCTGAGTAACATATCACTTTTTTCTCTTTTTTTTTGCACTATGACAGGTACGCTTTAACTCCAAGTCAATCACACTGTCCACTCACGAAGCAACACTAACTATCAATTTCACATGCTGTTGTGTAAATGGAACAGACAACAGGTGGAAATTATAGGCAATTAGCAAGACACCCCCAATAAAGGAGTGGTTCTGCAGGTAGTGACCATAGACCATTTCTCAGTTCCTATGTTTTCTGGCTGATGTTTTGGTCACTTTGGAATGTTGGCAGTGCTTTCACTCTTTTGGTAGCATGAAACGAAGTCTACAACCCACACAAGTGGCTCAGGTAGTGCAGCTCATCCAGGATGGCACATCAATGCGAGCTGTGGCAAGAAGGTTTGCTGTGTCTGTCAGCATAGTGTCCAGAGCATGGAAGCGCTACCAGGAGACAGGCCAGTACATCGAGACATGGAGGAGGCCGTCGGAGGACAACAACCCAGAAGCAGGACCGCTACCTCCACCTTTGTGCAAGGAGGAGCAGGAGGAGCACTGCCAGAGCCCTGCAAAATGACCCAACGTCCACAGATGGAGGTTATGCTTACAGCCCAACATCGTGCAGGACGTTTGGCATTTGCCAGAGAACACCAAGATTGGCAAATTCACCACTAGTGCCCTGTGCTCCTCACAGATGAAAGCATGTTCACACTGGAGGCACCGTAGAGAACATTCTCCTGCCTGCAACATCCTCCAGCATGACTGGTGTGGCAGTGGGTCAGTAATGGTGTGGGGTGGCATTTCTTTGGGGGGGCCGCACAGCCCACCACGGGCTTGCCAAAGGTAGCCTGACTGCCATTAGGTACCGAGATGAGATCCTCAGACCCCTTGTGACACCATTTGCTGGTGCGGTTGTCCCGGGTTCCTCCTAATGCAAGACAATGGTAGACTTCATGTGGCTGGAGTGTGTCAGCAGTTCCTGCAAGAGGAAAGCATTGATGCTATGAACTGGCCTGGCTGTTCCCCAGACCTGAATCCGATTGAGCACATCTGGGACATCATGTCTCGCTCCATCCGCCAATGCCACGTTGGACCACAGACTGTCAAGCAGTGCTCTCTGCTGACACCTCTGTCTGTGTCAGGAACTGTCCATAGCAGCATAGGTTTGCTATGAGGATTCTCTCCTGCTCTGGACAGTTTCCGATACAGGGATCAGGTGTCAGCAGAGAGCACTGTGGACAATGAGAGAGACCTGGAGCAGTTTGCAAAGGAAGAGAGGTCCAACATTCCGGCTGAGAGGTGTAAGAAGCTTATTGATGGTTATAGGAAGCAACTGATTTCAGTTATTTTTTCCAAAGGGTGTGCAACCAAATATTAAGGGTGCCAATAATTTTGTCCAGCCCATTTTTGGTGTGACATTATGTCCAATTTGCTTTTTTTCCTCCCTTTTTTGGTTTAGTTCCAATACACACAAAGGGAATAAACATGTGTATAGCAAAACATGTGTTACTGCAATCCTTTTCTGTGAGAAATACTTAATTTTCTAGAAAAATGTCAGGGGTGCCAACATTTACAGCCATGACTGTAGATACATTGGCTCAGCACTTGGTATCACGCATGGAAGGCTTAAATACATCAGCATAGCGCAGTGTTTCCTAACCAGGGTGCCTCCAGCTGTTGCAAAACTACAACTCCCAGTTGGGCTTTGTAGTTTTGCAACAGGTGAATACACCCTGGCTGTGAAACACTGGCTTAGCAGTTAGTATCACACATAGGATTAGATACACCAGCTCAGCAGACATTGTCAATCAATTTCCGATTAGATAAACTGGCGCAGCAGACAGTATTACGTGTAATAAAATTAAATGCAGTGGTGGTGACCTCATATGCTTAGATACACCAGCTCAGCTGCCCCTGTTCATGGAGACTGTTTAATAAGCAAATTAATAGTTGTAATTGACTTGTGCCATACGTCAGAGCACTGTTCAAGTGTCTGTGCAGGTATGATCGAGTAACATGAATTAATGTTTTTGGCATTCATAATCATATAATTAGTAACATTAATTTTCTTTGTGCTGAGATGAATGAACAGCACATGTTCTTTACAGAGCAGCATCTTCCGATTCCAAGTGGATTGCGTCATAGCAAAGGAAATGTCTCATGGGACATCAGAGCTGATAATTATTACCATATAATAATCACCATATAATACTACACCTTGTGTACTAGACATCGCATCACAGTGGATAGTTAAGAGTTCTATCACCTGGGCCAGATACGCTGCAGATTACTCATGCAGATCATCTCAAGCGTACTTCACTCCTCTTGTCTCCTATTTCCTCATAGATTGTGAGCTTTTGTGATCAGGGTCCTCACTTCTCTTGTGTCCTCCTATTTCTTAATAGATTGTAAGCTCTTGTGAACAGGGACCTCACATGGTCCTCTGCTTTAGCAGATACGTGTACATAAAAGGGGGCTCTCATGACTGAGTATGATTACTAGGGGGGGGGGGGGTCAGATCCAAGCCTTGAGTTGTATTACTGCTAGGAGATAAAATGTGAGCCCTTAATGTGATTACTGTTGGGGATGAGAGGTGAGCCCAGAATGTGATTACTTTTGGGGGGGGGGGATGAGCCCTGAATGTTATTACTGCTGGGGGATGAAAGGTGAGCCCTCAATGTGATTACTGCTGGGGAGGAATTGTGAGCCCTGAATGTGATTACTGGTTGGGGGGGGGGTAGATCCAAACCTTGAGTTGTATTATTGCTAGGGGGTTGAAAAGTAGAAGTGAGCCCTGACATGTATTACTGCTGGAGGGGGAGGAGATGTGAGCCCTGAATATGATTACTTCTGGGCATAATGAGATGTGAGCCTTAACTGTAATTGCTGCTATCAGATGTGAGTCCTAAATTACCCCTGGTGGAAGGGGGATGAGATGTAAGCCCTAGTTGTGGTTACTTCTAAGGGGATGAGATGCGAGCCTTGAATGTGATTACTACTGGGGGGGATTAGATGTGGAGCCCTGAATGTGATTATTGCTGAGAAGGAGGGGGGCGAGATGTGAGCCCTAAATGTGATAACTGCCGGGAAAGGGGGAAAAGCTCTGCTACAAATACCACCCACAACACACAAAGCTGTCCAATAGTGAGGATCCTCTCAGAAACAAACACATGGCAGGGGTGCATTACAGAATGCCACTGTCTTCTGCCACAATCGATCTGCCCAAGACAAGCCACTAGCTGCGCGGCATTTGTATGACAAGGTTAGCCTATTTCCAGGTGTATTCCGATACTAAATAGCTAATAGTGAAGTATGGGTATGTGTGTTACTCATTGTTAGCAATTTTTTGTCTTTAAAAATTTTTTGGAACGGGTTACACGTGGTCAAAAGTTTTGGCCCAGAGGTGCCCAAAGGCTAAGAAGGTTGGGAAACCCTATCTTAGATGTTTACTCCCTGGTGTAGTTTTTCTCGAATTGTTGTGACTGGTGATATTCTGGATATGACACATGCAGCCTCTTTCCTATAGCCTCTGTTAATTATTAACTCTTTTGTGGTTTGACATCTCATCTTTCACAAGAAGAAGGTAAATATTTACCGTCATTCTCATGGGTCACTCAATAAACTGCTGTTTCCTCAGGCTTAGGGAATTTGCTTTTGCCATTTAGATTATGGCAGAGCAGACTGAGATTTCACAGAAATGTATATAGACAGAAAAGGTTCCTGACTCATCCGAAAAGAGAAACTGTGTCCCAGTCATTAAAGTGCATATCCTCCCCTCCAAAGGGTGTAAACTCATTGGGATGTTTTTAGTGTCCTGTATGACACAATAATTGTAGGTCACTATTGTAGCTCCTTATATCATTGTCATCTGTGGGAAGAAAATAGCTAAGAAAGATCTATTATATTAGTCATATTCTTGTTCATTAGGGGCAGTATTATAGTAGTTATACAAATGCAAAGAAGGATGGGCGTCACTCACCGGTCCAAGGTAACGGATTTCTTTATTTATTAAAGTGCAGACTTGACAAGGTGCAAACATGGACAGATCTTCAGGGTACGCCGCAGGTCAGCAACATGCCTGGTAACAGCTGTTTGCGCATGTGTCCGCACACTTCATCAGACCCATACTTGCCTTCCATCACCTAGATACAGCTCCACCCAGTGATGTGTGCAAGTTCAGGTGTACAAAGACAAATTCTAAAATATGTAAACTGACATAAAACAGACCAAATTTACAAGAACACGCTGTAGTCTACTCTTTTGTTCAGACCCTGATTTCCAAATCTTAGGGATGTTTTGACTAGTAGTTACTTTTCGTCTAAACCTAAAACTCAAAATTGGCTAAGTGGTGCTGGCATTGTATGGAACTGCAGGTGCGGTTCTTGCACATGGTGCTGGCATTTAAACCCAATAAGAGGTGAAAATATTGTGGTTTGTAGCCTTATTACCTGTAGGACACAGGGGTGGTTTATGCCATTACTTGTAGTTGCGGGCGGTTCTACATTGGCAGCACCAAGAGAGCCATGAACACAAAATTTAGAGAACACGTCCATTCAGTTCGTTCTAAAAAAGGTTCTCCGCGTTTTATTGATCACATGAATATTGTCCATGGAGGCGACTGCGGTAGTGTACTCTTTCAAGGTTTGGAGTAGGTGAAAATAAGAGAAAATATTGATAAGAAAAAACTTCTCCAGACGGAGGCAAAATGGATTATTAAATTAAATGTATCTGAAAATATGGGTCTGCGAGTTCTTGTAAATTTGGTCTGTTTTGTCAGTTTACATATTTTAGATGTTGTTTTTAATTTGTCTGTGTACACTTGAAGTTGCACACGTCACCGTGTGACGTGGTGAAAGGCAAGTATGGGTCTGATGAAGTGTGCGGACACACACGCAAACAGCTGTTACCTGGCATGTTGCTGACCTGCGGCGTACCATGAAGATCCGTCTGTGTCTGCACCTTGTCAAGTCTGCACTTTAATAAATAAAGAAATCCGTTACCTTGGACCAGTGAGTGACCCCCATCCGTCTTTGCATTTGTATTTGGAATTGTTGTTCTGGGGTATTAGAACCGCGGTCTACGGAGTCTATCTGGTCACCAGGAGTTTCAGGCTTTGCATCTTTCACGTGCTGTTGGGAGCTTGCTGGTGTGGACATTGCGGGGGTAGTAGTGCTGACTGCTGTTTTTCTTTCTTGTTGTAATTTATAACGTTATGCGCTCCGGCCACACACGCTGGCCATGAGCGCATGATCCCCTTACCTTCTGCCCACGGGGCTGGGACTCGCATCGCGGGATGCGCCCGCATGCAAGCCCCAGTCCGTCACTCTTCGGGTGTTTCTCCTGCCTCTTCCTCTCTGCTCCGGCACGCGTGTCCCCATCCCCTAGGTGTGCGCGCGCGTGCCGGATCTTTAAGATTTAAAGGGCCAGTACTCTCATTAGTGTAGTCCACCTGTGGCTCATTTTATAAATTCCTCCACCCTCCTCAGTTCCCTGCCGGATCTTTGTTGCCTTATGCCTTTGAGAAAGCATTCCTCTGTATTACCTTGCAATGGATCAGATCTCTTGCTCTTGTGATTTGACCTTGCTCCTCTGCCACCTGCCTACTGAACTCCTGCTTTGCTTTGCTTTGACTACGCTACTGTGCCGCCTGCCCTAAGCTTCTGCTATCCAGACTACGAGTTGCCTTATCCCTCCTGTGCCTCGCATCTCCTCAGCCGCCTGTGTGGTCGAGCCTTGCCAGGGGTAGTGACCTGGGTCCATCCCGCTTTATGGTGGGCTCTGGTGAAAACCAATGGCACCTTAGACTCCACTCCCTGGTACGGTCCAAATCATCTGCCACACAGGTCCAGCAAGTCCACATCCACCGGGGTTCCTGTCTTCAGAAAGGTGAGTGTTACAGAATTAAAGTAGTTATATTCTTGCATATAGAAGGCAGTATTATAGTAGTTATATTCTTATACATAAGAGCAGTATTATAGAAATGATATTCTTAAACATAGGAGGCAGCATTAAACTAGTTATGTTCATCTACATAGGAGCAGTATTATAGTAGTTATATTCTTGTACATGGGGGGGGCAGTATTATAGTAATTATAGTAGGCAATGAGACAGGAGAGGAACTGCACCACTACTGCACTGAACGTCTGTGGCCGGAATCGCTAGTACGGCAGGTGGTAATACATGATACCGGGGGTGCAAATGAAGCGCCAAAATAACAATATTCAAATGTACGGTACAGAGAAAATAAAGCTTCAGCACTCACCCAGTTAGTAGAATCCTTTTATTTCCGATACAGCATTAGCATAATGGTCCGCTGGCCGGAGGTGTGGAGGGTAGGAGAGGGAGCCGCAGCCGGGGCTGCGGGGAAGCAGGCGACTAGTTTTGCGGAGATACCGCTTCTACTGGCCAGTAGAAGCGGTATCTCAGCGAAACTAGTCGCCTGCTTCCCCGCAGCCCCGGCTGCGGCTCCCTCTCCTACCCTCCCCACCTCCGGCCAGCGGACCATTATGCTGATGCTGTATCGGAAATAAAAGGATTCTAATAACTGGGTGAGTGCTGAAGCTTTATTTTCTCCGTACCGTACATTATAGAAATTATATTCTTCTATTTAGGAGGCAGTATTACAGTAATTATATACTTATACATAGGAGGCATTATTATAGTAGTTATATTCTTGTATATAGGAGCAGTATTATAGTAGTTATATTCTTGTATATAGGAGCAGTATTATAGTAGTTATATTCTTGTATATAGGAGCAGTATTATAGTAGTTATATTCTTGTATATAGGAGCAGTATTATAGTAGTTATATTCTTGTATATAGGAGCAGTATTATAGTAGTTATATTCTTATACATAGGAGGCAGTATTATAGTAGTTATATTCTTATACATAGGAGGCAGTATTATAGTAGTTATATTCATCTATATAGGAGGCAGTATTATAGCAGATATATCTTTCTACGCATGAGCAGTATTATAGTAGTTATATTTTTGAACATGGGAGTAAAGTAATAACATTAATATTTTAAATTGGGGGCCATACTGGCATGATGAGAGTAATATTAATTGCTTAAACACATTACTCATCAAAACCTATTTTATAAACTTCTATGTAGTGCACCACTGATTTATCAGCTGTGGTTGGAATTGCCCTCTAAAGTGGATTCCTCTAAGCATCAGTCGGATATTGTAAATTGCGCACTTCACACCAATTGTAGTGATATAGATGTATTACTGAATGCACTGCGGTTTTTCATCCAAAAACACAGCAGCTCAGATATAAACCAGTTCTCACTAGTCCTGTAATACAGATTTTTTTTTTTTTTTTTTTTTTTTTTTTATGTTGGCTTTCGCCAAAAAGATAAATATTGGTCTGACTCCAAGTAATACAGACGTGAGCAATCCACACTCCCCCATTAGCTCAGGACAGATAACTAGGGCACAAAGCTCCACAGTTAGGAGATAGATGCTGATCTCATCCAAAACTGAACATCTGAGATTGAGGTAAACACATAGGGGAGGATTTATCAAAACCTGTCCAGAGGAGAAGTGGCTGAGTTTCCCATAGCAACTAATCACATTGCTTCTTTCATTTTTTTAAAAGGCCTCTGAAAAATTATAGAAGCGATCTGATTGGTTCCTATGGAAAACTGGTCACTTTTTCTCTACACAGGTTTTGAGAAATCTCACCTGTGTCCAAAGAAGCAGCTAACACTGGAACAGGTAAAGAGTAGTACAGAACATGCCATACCTCACTGTACTGTTGGGAGGCGGTAGCAGACAGACAGTCAGTGCATACACGTCAGTAATGCAGAGTTTTTACCCAGTGAAATGCCCATTCTGATTGGTCAGATCTTCCAGCCATTGACATGTTTTGCAGAACTGAACTGTTTGTAGCATTGTATGTTAAGTCTGGTTGCAAGTTACAGTGGTCTAGAAAAGACCATTGGGGTTCTGAGGTGGTGCTGGCTACCTAATTGACTATATACCTGGCTGCCTAACTACCTACCTTCCTGGCTAACTATATACCTGGCTGCCTATCTACCTACATATCTTCCTGACTACTTATATACCTGTCTGCCTATCTACCTACATATCTTCCTGACTAACTCTATACCTGGCTTCCTAACTGCCTATCTACCTTGCTAAATATATGCCTGACTGCCTAACTACCTACCTAGTTACCTATATACCTGGTTGCCTAGCTACCTACCTAGCAAACTATAGACCTGGCTGCCTAACTACCTACCTAACTTTATATCTGGCTGCCTAACTACCTACATACTTATGTATCTACTGTATCTACAAACAACAACAAAAAACGTGGTCTCAAATGGCTGGAGGTGCTCAACCCCAAATGCAGTTGTGCATATATAATGGGGGAGCAGATCCTTCCCTTGTAGTCTGTTGCTAGGGGCGATCCCCAGCATAAAAATGCATACAATGGAGGATGCCTGCAGTGGACTACAAGTGCCACAATAGAATCCTACACCAGATAAACGGTGTGGATGTGTAACAATTAGAATACAATACAGAAATGTAGGTGCACTACTGTGGTAGATGTATACAATGACATTGGCTAATCCCTCAACACTGATGTTAAAATTGAGACATTCGCCAGTGTATCCTTATATTAAGGACACACCAGAGCCCGCACACCAACGCCAAGGTTTCTCAGATGGCACGGGACCTAACGCTAACCTACCTGTGCGTAATAAGCAAAAACCAGGGGCCAGTGGGCAATTACAGCAGCACTAGGTCGACATGTAGCCTGCTCCCAGTTCCCTCCAGCGTGACTAAGCACACATACAATGGAAGGGGGGAGAGAGGCTACAAGCCCCACCCAAGTTGGCTGATATAGGTGCATGGCCTCACAGGTGCAACCCTAATGCTGCCTGGAAAATGTTCAAGGCGCATTAACATATGGAGTTTACACACCTCCACGTATAAATTTATAAACAACAACAAAAAACGTGGTCTCAAATGGCTGGAGGTGCTCAACCCCAAATGCAGTTGTGCATATATACTGGGGGAGCAGATCCTGCCCTTGTAGTCCGTTGCTAGGGGCGATCCCCAGCATAAAAATGCATACAATGGAGGATGCCTGCAGTGGACTACAAGTGGCATATGTGGAGGTGTGTAAACTCCATATGTTAATGCGCCTTGAACATTTTCCAGGCAGCATTAGGGTTGCACCTGTGAGGCCATGCACCTATATCAGCCAACTTGGGTGGGGCTTGTAGCCTCTCTCCCCTCTTCCATTGTATGTGTGCTTAGTCACGCTGGAGGGAACTGGGAGCAGGCTACATGTCGACCTAGTGCTGCTGTAATTGCCCACTGGCCCCTGGTTTTTGCTTATTACGCACAGGTAGGTTAGCGTTAGGTCCCGTGCCATCTGAGAAACCTTGGCGTTGGTGTGCGGGCTCTGGTGTGTCCTTAATATAAGGATACACTGGCGAATGTCTCAATTTTAACATCAGTGTTGAGGGATTAGCCAATGTCATTGTATACATCTACCACAGTAGTGCACCTACATTTCTGTATTGCTATCTACTGTATCTACCTACTTAAATACCTGGCTACCTTACTACATACGTGGCTGCCTAATTACCTGCCTCCATACCTGGCTACTTAATTACCTACCTACATACCTGGCTGCAGAACTGCTTACCTACATACCTGGCTGCCTAACTACCTAGCTAACTACCTACCTACATACATGGCTACCTATCTACACATGGCGGTCTGATCTGGACAGAGAAGAAAAGGAAAGAGGACACTGCCGATCCAAAAATACATTATTGTTAGTCCCCAGATGTAACTATAATCACTTGTATGGTATACAGATCCTTTGTACAGCTAGTATCTACCTCTATGTGGCCCTGTAAATAATCACTTTTATGGTATACAGATCCTGTGTACAGATGGTATATACCTCTATATAGTCCTGTATACAAACGCTTGTATGATATACAAATCCTGTATACAGCTGGTATCTACCTCTATATGGTCCTGTATATATTCACTTATATGGTATACAGATCCTGTGTAGAGCTGATATCTACCGCCATATTGCCACTATATGGGGGAATACTGGTCTGTGTATAGTGTTTTTGAGAGAGAGAAAGATGTGTGTGTGTGTATACACACAGATATATAAATATATATATATATTTTTTATATTTTTGTGTAGGAGTGGTGCATGAGGAAATATTTGGGTGGAATAGGGGAGGGGCAGAGGCGTGACGAGGGGCAGAGTCTCACAGGGGGCCCTTGCTTTATTTGGTCATGAAGCCCTGAGTGTTGTTAGTCCGTTCCTGCCTGAGGCCATTGAAAGTTGAGGGACCACTGTATGCAGTAAAGGTGCTCACTCTTGTGGCTAATTTGGATCCTTATTTTTCCACATTTCTATGGACTTAAAACTTTGAAATAAATTATTCTATTAAACATATAAAATATGTATAAACATAAAGGGAATCTGAGCTGTTGGTACAGGCTTGTGGTGCAGGTGATACTCATGAAAATGATACCTACCACCACAACATCTCTGGCTCCATATGTCCGCCATTCTTCCTTCTTGGTATATGCAAATCCCCAGACTTGGTGTGCGGGGTGCGTCTTCAAGTCTCCTATGCATGGTGATGTCACCACTGCTACTTCCTGCATCTGCAGGGTTAATTAATGTTTATAAAGCTCCGTCTGTCCGTTCGCTCCTATCTGCAGTTACCACTTCCAGTGTACACGCTTAAGTAGCATGATGCGCTACTTCATATCCGCGGGCATCTTGGACTGTAAAAAGCAGCGCATCGGCAGTATCTGGGATAGGAGCAAGCAGACCGGCGGAGCTTAATGAATACTTATTAGTCATCCAGATGGGGACGATACACGGTGGAGATCACCGTGCATAGGGGGCTTGGGAACTCCCCCGGTGCACCAAGTCTGGTGACACACTGTTATGGGAGGATCGGTAGATGGCACACTGTTATGGAGGATCTGTGAATGACACACTTATGGAGGATCTGAGGGTGACACACTGTTATGGGGGGAATCTTTTAGTGACACACTGTTATGGAGGATCTGAGGGTGATAAAACTGTTATGGTACACTTTGGATAACACACTGTTATGGGGGATATTTGGAAGATACACTGTTATAGAAGATCTGTAATTGACATACTGTTATGGGGGAATCTGTATATACAGATATAAATATATACTAATATTATTATTATTTTGTAGTTTGTATGCAGCTGAGCTTGTGGATACAGGACCACACAGGGCAGGCGACTGATTGTTGACCAATGACTGGATATCCTGATTAATGTTAATAATGTACGGCTGTCAAACTCCCTGTGATAAATATTTGATCAGGGACATCTACCTTCCTCTGTCAGCAGAGAGCAGCCCGGGACTGGCCTGAATTATACATGACAGGTTTCTTCAGAGCTACTGTTGGATGTCATTGCTCATTTAATTCTTCAGTTCCTCTTCTGCCAGGAGTAATTATAGAAGTCGCACATTAAAAATGACACCGGTTTCTAACGCTGCCATGCTGTAAGGTGTCTGCATACGGAGGAATCTGCCAGGGGCTATCAACTGCTGCAACTAGGGGGCAGTGTGGGGGTGTCAGATGGTACTGGGGCACATATACAACAATGCAAACAATGCATCTGGGACAACTTTTCCATGGTCCTCAACCATCTCCCTAAAGCAGGGGTTCAAACCCAATAAAGTAAATAATTCTGAGGGTCCACCCTGTTGCAAAACTACAACTCCCATCATGCCCAGACAGCCTTTGGCTGTCCAAGGATAATGGGAGTTGTAGTTATGCAACATGAGGAGGGTTGCAGTCCAGAGACCATAGTTGTACACAAAGTGGGATGATGTTATCATAGTTTTTCACCCTTTTTCTTTCTGTTTTAAAAAGTTTTTTTTTAAATTGCGTAATGGGTGATTTGCGGGAAAAAAAATTAGCAAAATTTACTATTTGTTTAAACTGTAAAGAAAAAAAACGAATGTAGTGTGGCATCTTTGGATATTTGTCTGAGGTCGGTGATTTATCAACTGCAACTTTTTAACGTTTCCGCAAACACTCACATTTTTTGCACAAATCTTGCACCTGCCTGGATCACACTTTGAAACCAGCTATTTATGAAGAACGTGCATCTGTTTGATAAATGTGAGGGAACTTATTGTGTAGCACAAAAAAAAAAAAAATACTCGGTTTACACTGAAAATCACAAAAAGCAACGACTTAGGCTACCAGGAATTTCCGTCCGGAGATTCCGAGTGCGCTCACTACCAATAGTCTCCGGTGCTCAGCTGTTCGGAAAAGACAGTTTTGGCATGGGGAGCTCTAGCTCAGTTCGTTGTGCAGTGGTGGCGCTGGGTTACTGCAGGTAGGCTCCCATTCATTTTAAAGGGGTATTCCGGGCAAAAACATTTTATCTCCTATCACGCCCTTTCCCATAGATATGAATGGAGGGGGCATGGCGTGACGTCACGTCCCCAGTCCCGGAAACCCGGAGGTTTCCGAAACTGGAGATTCAGTACCCGCATAGAATACGGGTGCTGCAGGGAGATCGCGGGGGGTCTCAGCAGCGGGCCCCCCATGATCAGACATCTTATCCCCTATCCTTTGGATAGGGGATAAAATGTTTTTGCCCGGAATACCCCTTTAAGCTGCAGTAACCTGGCGTCACCACAACACAATGTATGGAGCCATCTAAAAAAAAAGTCTTTATCCGAGGCCACGTCTTCAGTTACCCCCAACTGTATATATGACTGGAATGTTTTTTATTTTATTTTTTATCAAAGAGCTGGCAGCTTATTCTAACACAATGATGTTCTACTATTCCCCCGCCCCCCCCCCCCCCCTATGATTCCGCAGTGTTGCGAAAATATTTGTCAGCTGTGCAGTAAGGAGGAACTTGTCTTATGGCAAACCATACCATGAATGATTTCTCATCACTTAGTCTCCTTGGATTACCTTTGGAACCTCTTTATAAATGTCAGAAAAACCCCTGTAATGTCAGAAAAAATCATAATGCTTCTATATGTTACTCACTAGGTCATGCAAATGCTTTACATGTCTTTTTTTATGTGTCTAGCTTCTGTATTTGGCTTACAAATCCCAATGTTCTACTGCTCACTCATTCTGACATCCACTGCTCATGAAGGGGCGTGTCCATGGCAGGCAATGAGCCGGCCCTCACTCACCATGCATTCACTTCCTCCCTGACTTTGGTGTGCTGTTTTTTTTCATCCAATCGCTGCAGGCTGTAACCCCCTCCTCTCTGTTTCCATGCTGCAGTCTGATAGGACAGGAGTGAGCACAGACGAGTGATAGTCCCATCCAGACAAGATTATGTTCTGGATGGTATAGGGACCCCTAGCGGTCTTTTTTATAAGCCATGATTTCTATAAAAAGGAGATAACATTTGTCTTATGAAATGTGTCTTAGAAAGGTTAATGTTTTGCCAAGCTGTACAACACATAAAATGTTTTTATTATGACAGTGACAATTATAATAACTTATTAAATATATAATTGTTTTATTAAGTTTTAGGTTGGATGTCAGGTTTATTTTTTTCAAACACTTTTCTTTTAATGGTTTCTTTTCTCTTTTTCTAAAAGTTTATGTTGTGAATTACTTAGTATTGTGGACATATTATTACTATAGTTATGTTATAAAAATTTGTACATTTTCCGTTAACCATAAAAGAGATATTGGGTAGGGGGAGAGCTGGCCAGATATTTTATACCACAATATTGGTCATGGTGATGTCTATAATTCAGCCCAGATAAAATGGCAGATGGTATAGCAGGTGGCAGCGCCACTTTGATTCCTTACCATGAACCCATGTATCCCATGCATCTTCCCTCACTACTCCTCCCAAAGACGGTGTAATGCTGTGTTTTCCAACCAGGGTGCCTCCAACTGTTGCAAAACTACAACTCCCAGCATGCCCGGACAGCCGATGGCTGTCCGGGCATGCTGGGAGTTGTAGTTTTGCAACAGCTGGAGGCACCCTGGGTGGGAAACACTGATGTAATATATAGGTTCACCGCTGTGACTGCTGCAGTGTCCCGTAAACCAGGCATGTGAATTTAGATTCATCTGCATTAATAACAGGCTAATGCTGAATAATAGCTACTGTATACAAAGTATACGCTTACGAAGGTTTATACGGCACCCACATACCCAGGCTTCCTGGTAGAACCCGCTAAACTTGAAATATAAATTTATAATATCCTGTGCACTAAGAATGTATGATGCTATGAAATTGTTCTACACATGGAACCTTATGCTCTCACACAGAGCCGGCCCATATCATTGCGCTGCCTGGGTCTGAGAATAAAATGTCATTGACCCCCCACCCCCTCCCCCTCTACACCCGCATGAGATAAAATTAAACCCACCAAACCACCCCCATTACTTTATATTACTAAGTGGACTTGTGATGTCCCAGTACAGGACATGGCCCTGTCAGGTTGAGTCCCTCGGTGACCTGGGGGCTCTCCTGCAGTGTCTCCCCTGCTGTTCCTATACTGTCATTTATTGTAATAGAATTGTAGTCAGTGTATTAATGTATAGTTAGTATAAAGGACCTGTGGGAGGTCATCTAAAGGACCTGTGAGATGTCACATGTTATGTTTATGTTATCATATGTTACCCAGAGGGCACCAGGTTAACACATGACCCGCAGCTTGACCAATGGGCTTTGGCTCAGCCCCCCTCTATATAAGGGGGCGGCCATTACAATTCTCTCTCTTATGCTCCCTGCTGAGGAACAGTCAAGATCAGATGTCTCAGTGCTAGTGTCCAGCTACCTGGAAGGCCTTAAAGGAGTACTCCGCTCCCCAGCGTCTGCAAAATTCCACCTCAAACCGGAACAATGAGTTCATGGACGCTGTGTGCGGGCTTGCATGCTCCCATAGACTTGCACTGAGGGGGGGCGGGACATGACGTGATCGATCAAAAGTTTTTTTGTAAACTTTTGATTTTTTTTTTCTATTGACAGGAACACTTTAAAAACATTTTTTGACAGGTTGGGGTCTCAGTACTGAGACCCCACTGATCTGGATAAGCACACAGTAGCATGCATGTCTATCATAAGTCTCTGGAGAAAGCCAGGGAGTAAAGTGTGCTACAGTGTGCCCATCCCCGCTCATTCTCCGGATCGGTGGGAGTCTCAGTACTGAGACCCTGACCAATCAAAACTTTTAACAGTGCCCATTCAAGGCTCATAATATGTGGTAGTTTTAGTGACACATCCCCTATTATGTAGACAGGGCTAGTTATGCTCTGAGATTTGATCTTCCCACCTCTAGATGTGTACATAGTGTTGTCATAGGACACATGATTATATACGCTGCTGTTCCTCAGGGAACCTCTCATTTTCTAATTCCATTAAACGCGCCCTGCTTGTTTAACTGATGTTTGTCGCCCTCAGGCTGGAGTGTCAGGAATGTTCTTATTGCACCACGGAGCTCCTTGAAGGGGACATTGCATGAATATTTACACATTTGGTAACGTCTGAAAGAACGAGTTCATTATCGCTTCACTAAAGCTGACGCCGATCACTGGTGGGGATTCATTCCACAACAATAGGGGAAGCAATAGTAAATATTAATAAGATATACTCCATACACCAGTATTTCGTGCCTCCAGCTGTTGCAAAACTACAACCCCCAGCATGCCCGGACAGCCAACGGCTGTCCGGGCATGCTGGGAGTTGTAGTTTTGCAACAGCTGGAGGTACCCTGGTTGGGAAACACTGACATACTAAGAGGCTGGGTTCATGACATATGTTTGGCTATCCAGAGCCGCCATGGACCGTTCCGCCTGATGGAACAAGCCGGATCTTTTACATCCAAAGTCCCAGGTCATGTCAACCAATATTATGTTTTGCAGAAGCTGAGGTGTGCATTATGATGTTCTGCAGGGGCTAAAGTATGCATGAGGTTCAAAAGCAGCAACAGTTCATATTTTCAGGATCTAGAGCAGCTGAGGTGTGTATTTGGAGGTTGAAGAAAGAAAGGACGGAGGGTCCAGCACTTTTTTGCAAGCAGCTTTATTGAAGATCCATCACACCATAAAAACGACAGTGAGTCAGACATGTTTCGAGCGCAAGCGCTCTTCCTCGGTGACCAAGGAGGTCACCGAGGAAGAGCGCTTGTGCTCGAAACATGTCTGACTGACTGTCGTTTTTATGGTGTGATGTATCTTCAATAAAGCTGCTTGCAACGAAGTGCTGGACCCTCCGTACTTTCTTTCTTCAATATTGGATGCCTTGCCGGGCACCGGTCCGAGCACCGTACATCAGGGAAGGTGAGCTGGATCACTCACTTGTTTGGTGTATTTGGAGGTTATTGAGTAGCTTAGGTGTGTTTCACGATGTTCTGCAATAGTTGAGGTCTGTATTATGTTCCTTAGTAGCTGAGGTGTGTATTATGATGTTTAGCGGAAGCTGGGGTGTATTAGGCACACCTCAGCTCCTTCAGAACATCATAATACACATCTCAGCTATTGCACAACCTCATAATACACATCACAACTACTGAAGAACCTCAAAATACCAACATAAGTATCAGAGGTGTATATTATGATGTTGTACTGAAGTTTTTACGTTGAGGTTCTAGAGCAGCTGAAGTTAGTATTTTTAGGTTCTTCGGTAGCTGGGTATGTATTATGAGGTTCTTCAGTAGAAGATGTAATGTCCCAGTACAGGATATACTGAATAAGGTTTTACAACATTAAACTGCCCTATTCCCTCCATCCACCATTTATACACAGCTTCACCTACATTTCAGAATGCTGCACATACTGCTTTATCTTCTGGTAAATCGAAATGCACGAAAAACTCCCTTAACATTTAACATAGCTAATAACAGAAATCAATAACTCTCTAAAATATTAAAGGTGGTTTCCTGGACTTTCATATTGATGGTCTATAATTAGAACAGTCCATCAATATGAGATCTGACTCCCATTACTCACACCTATGAACTAACTGTAGGGGCCCTGGTGCTTAGACAAATGCCAAATCCCCATCATTGCTTACCAGCCAAAGCACCATACCATGCCCTCTAACTGTCCCAAATTAGGCAGGATAGTCCTGCTTATGGGACCCCAACCTACCGTCCTGCTTTTGGCTGCCGCTGTCCCGGTTTTGCAGTGCCAAGCTTTGAAAGAACGAAGCCCTGTCATCCTCTCCTGTAACCGCCAGATGCCGGCAGTCTCAAGAGGCTGCTCACCTCCGGCACATGAGTGAGGTCATCGTGCGCAGAGGAAGAAGAGAAGAGGAGCGGCCATGCTGTGGACTATGTGGGACACAGCAACCAGGTGAGTATGTTTTTTTTTTTCTTTTTATTAAACTTGAGGCTGCATCTATAGGGGACTATAGACTACAGATATATACAGGTTGGCATTTATCTAAGGGCTTCTGCCTTCTTCCTACAGGGGAGACCTATCTCTAGGGGCTCTACCTTCACGAGGGTAGCTATCTAGTGTGGGAGGGGGGGGGGCCTGCCTACAGGGAGCAGCTATCTGGGAGGGGGGGTCTGCCTACAGGGGGGAACTTACGTAATGTAGTAAACTACAGGTCTGCCTACTGGAGCAACTTATCTAATGGGAGGGACCTACCTAATCTTCCCCAACCAACTTATCTATTTTAGGCAAAGCCTAAAATGTTTTTGTTATTTTTTTAAGCACGTTCTGCAGAGACGAGTCGTAGCTGGAAGAAATTTTCATGATAGTCTGAGCTAGTTGGAGAAGAAAAAAGTGTCCGCTCAGAAAAGATGTCACCTTTGAGTCACCAGATGTAACTGCACTGTAATCACTTATATGGTCTGTCATGGTGGTGATGGTGGTTGTCAGTCTGTCAGTATTGGAGGTGCTCCTAAACTTAAGTGACAGACAGACAACATTATTACTGTTTAAGGGTATTCTCATTCTACATGTGTGGGCGTGGCATGGTGTGGTTAAGGGGAGGAGCTTGACCCTCTTTGCTCTCAGCAAAAATCGGAAGGTATGCCATACTTTTAGTAGCACCTAAAGCAGGAACAGGCTTTCTGCATTGAGAAATACTGCTCCGCTTATTGTTGTTGTGTTTTTTACATATTCATATTGTACATTGCAGACAATGTGAATGAAGTGAGTCAGGGCTTTGTGGCACACACAGTGATTCATGTAATGGGGTAGGTTTCCTCCCTCCATGAGGCTTCCCGGGTCATAATAATTGCAGTATCACTTGTCAGGATGGGCGTGAAGTTTATTTTTAGCAAACCAACCTGCATTCAAAGTAAAGGTGACAGAAGAGCGTTCACAAGACTGCGGGCTCCATCGTATGACCTGGAAAGACAGCAAAACAAGAGTCTTCCCAGGATCACACTATGCATATAGCAAATAGCATTAAAAAAATAAAAAATAAACTTCTACACCAGTTTGCTACAACTTTAACCCCTTGACGATGCAGTGATTTTTCATTTTAGCATTTTATTTATTTCCTCCTAGCCTTTTCATAGTCATAAGTCTTTTTATTTTCCACCTATGGGGCCATAGGTCTTTTGTTTATGCGGGACAAATTGTAGTTTGAAAAAAACATTTTGAAAAGAAAAATAATTTTGCTATTTTTAGGTGCTTTCATTTCTAGGCAGTGCACTTTATGGTTAAATTGACACATGATCTTCATAACGATTATAACGATACCCAATAAGTTTTGTTTCATTTTACTGCTTTTAAAAATTATAACTATCTGTAACAAATGAGTATTCTTAAAATTGTCCTCTTCTTACCCCTGTAACAGTTTTATTTTTCCGTATACTGGGATGTATGATGGTAATTTTTTTTGCGCAGTGATCTGTAGTTTTTATCAGTACCATTTTTGTTTTGATGGCCAAAAATCGGCAATTCTGGAGTTTTATTTTTTTTAAGTTTAAGTCGTTTGCCTGCAGGTTAATACTTCAGACATTTTCACACGTGGCGATACCAAATATGATTATTTTTTGTTTTACATTATTTCATAAAAAAAAACATGGGCAAAGGGGGTAGTTAAACTTTTATTAGGGTGGTGATCAGGGCTTATGTTAAGTACAACATTGGAAAAAAAAAATTCCACAGTTTTTTCAGTCCCTATAGGGGACGCTTTCTTGCTATCACTAAACAATGCTGGGCCATAGCATAGCACTGATCAGTGTTATCGGCACTCGGCTTATACAAGCTGCCGAGTGCCGATCCAACTGCATGTAAACAGGTGAGGGCCCTCCGGCGCATTTAGCTTTGTACACTTTTACCTTGACAGCCCCTGTCAAGGTTCGGGTATAAAAAGCTAAGTGAGCTTCATGTGCACTCTGTGTCATTAAGGGGCTAAAATCACAGATGGGCAAAGTGAATAACATGGATGATCTGGTGACAATGGAGTATGGATTAAGTGATCAGTTCTTGATGTTGGAAGCAAAAAAAAAAAGGAGCAAGTGTTTAGGATCTGAACAATTGTGGCAAGGGATGTATTGAAGTGGTTAGATGAATAAGTCAGAGCATCTCCAGAATGGCAGGACTTGTGGGGTGTGTGGTTAGTATTTACCAAAAATGCTCCAGAGATGGACAGCCGGTGACTGGGAACAGGTTCATGGGGAACAAAGGCTCATTGATATATGTGGGAATGCAGGTTAGCCTGCCTGCTCCAATCCTATAGCTGTAGTGAAAACTGCTGAAAAAGTTTCTGAAAAGGTGTCAGATCTATAGGACATCATAAATTGTTGTATATGGGGGCTGTAGACCGGTCAGAGCGCCCATGCTGATCTCTGATCACCACCGGAAGTGTCTACAATGAGCACATGAAGTGGAGCTTTGAGTCTGATGAATCACATTTTAACATGAGGGCTCCCGGATGTATGTTCGTCACTTCCTTGGGAAGAGATGATAGCAGGATGCATCGTTATGGGGAAAAAATAAGTCAGTGGGAGCAGTATGATGCTCTGGGCAATGTTCTGCTGGAAACCTTAGTTCCTAGCATTGTGTATATGTTAATGTGGCACCTCGCACCTACCTAAACATTGTCCAGGTAAAGAGCCCCCTTCATGGCTGCGGGATCCCCTGATGGCAGTGGCCTCTTTTTGCAGGATAATGTCCTGGCCACACTGCAGACATTGTTGAGGGACATGACAAAGAGATCAAGGCGGTGACTTGGCCTTCGGAACCACATGTATGTCACATTACTGGCTTAGATAGGCTCAGTAGCTTACAGTTCCTTGTAATTAACTTGCAATGATGACAAGTACATATGACGGTACACCAGGGTGACATTGTGACCACACTTGTTGTACTAGATGGCCTCTGATCTGCACCTGTCTGTCAATAACTTATGTGCTGAATGGGAACTATTGCAGGACTGGAAAGTGTTCTCCTATGTGGGCTGTCCCCATCTGTAATGCTCAAAGGCATCGTCCTGAGATAATAAAATCTTTTCGACATGTAGGTCTCTCCTCTTCTCCTCAGGCTGGAATGATTGTCCTCAGCTGTTATATCTATCTATATATATATATATATATATATATATATATATATATATATATATACTCAACGTGTGTGTATATGTATGTGTGTGTGTATATGTATGTGTGTGTGTATGTATGTCTGTATGTATGTGTGTATGTTCAAGCATCACTTTCAAACCGCTAAAGATATTAACATGAAACTTGGCACACGTTACTTATATGTCAACAACAAACATAGGATAGGTAATTTAACCCTTTCCCATCCCCATTTGTGATAGTCGGGTTTTTATTTAAAGTCCCATACAAGTGTATGGGAAATATATGTTACTGCATAACTTCCAAACGGCTGAAGATATTTCGATAATACTTGGTCACATGTTACTTATATGGCAAATACAAATATATAATAGTTAAATTAGCCGCTAACCTGCCCCGATATATGAAGGATGGGGTTTTTGTTTCAAGTCCCATGCAAGTATATAGGACTTCTGGTGCCTTACTCCACAAGCTCCGCTCTGAATCTCCTGGTGAATGTGTCAGTCCGGTTGGTAAGCCACACTCTCCCAGCATGCCATGTCCCATCTCACAAAGACACACCCACCTTTTAAGCCACACCCCTTTTATTTTCAGCTTACAATATCTTTACCTCAATGCAGCCCCACCTGAGGACGGGATATGAGGATTAGAAATGAGGATTAGCTATGGGGACGGGATATGAGGCAAGGTAGGAGGATGGGATATAAGGTCGGGATATGAGGACAGGATATACGGACGGGATATGGGGTTGAGATATGGGGACGAGATATGGGGTTGAGATATGAGAAGATAATACACTGCTCAAAAAAATAAAGGGAACAATAAGATAACACATCCTACATCTGAATGAATGAACTAATCGTATGAAATACTTTCGTCTTTACATAGTTAAATGTGCTGACAACAAAATCGCTCAAAAATTATAAATGTATCAACCCATGGACTAAAGCATCCGCTAACTCCTGGACAGTCTGTGGTGCAACATGACGTTAGTGGATGGAGCAAGACCTGATGTCCCATATGTGCTCAATCGTATTCAGGTGTGGGGATGGGCGGGCTGGTCCATAGCATCAATGCCTTCCTCTTGCAGGAACTGCTGATACACTCCAGCCACATGAGGTCTAGCATTTTCTTGCATTAGGAGGAACCCAGGGCCAACCGCACCAGCAAATGGTCTCACAAGGGGTCTGAGGATCTCATCTCGGTACCTAATGGCAGTCAGGCTACCTCTGACAAGCACATGGAAGGTTGTGCGGCCCCCCAAAGAAATGCCACCCCACACCATTACTGACCCATCGCCAAACCGGTCATGCTGGAGGATGTTGCAGGTAGCAGAACGTTCTCCATGGCGTCTCCAGACTCTGTCACGTCTGTCACATGTGCTCAGGGTGAACCTGCTTTCAACTGTGAAGAGCCTAGGACGCCAGTGGCGAATTTGGCAATCTTGATGTTCTCTGGCAAATGCCAAACATCCTGCAAGGTGTTGGGCTGTAAGCACAACCCCCATCTCTGGACGTCGGGCCCTCATACCACCCTCATGGAGTCTGTTTCTGACTGTTTGAGTGGACACGTACATTTGTGGCCTGCGGGAGATCATTTTGCAGGCCTCTGGCAGTGCTCCTCCTTGCACAAAGGCGGAGATATCGGTCCTGCTGTTGGGTTGTTACCCTCCTACGGCCTCCTCCACCTCTCCTGATGTACTGGCCTGTATGACCCTGGATGAGCTGCACTACCTGTGCCACTAATGTGGGTTGTAGACTCCATCTCATGCTACCACTAGAGTGAAAGTACCGCCAGCATTCAAAAGTGACCAACACATCAGCCAGGAAGCATAGGAACTGAGAAGTGGTCTGTGGTCACCACCTGAAGAACCACTCCTTTATTGGGGGTGTCTTGCCAATTGCCTATAATTTCCACCTGTTGTTTGTTTTATTTGAACAACAGCATGTGAAATTGATAGGCAATCAGTGTTGCTTCCTGAGAGGACAGTGGGATTTCACAGAAGTGTCATTGACTTGGAGTTACATTGTGTTGTTTAAGGGCACGTTCCCACTTGGCATATGCGAAGTGTATTTCACGATGCCCAAAATCTGCAGAAGCAGCAGGAAATACGCTGCATATCACTTGCTCACCATTCACACGAATTTCCGGTAGCAGCCCTATGTGTGCAGTGAATTTCGGAGGCGGGGCTATGTGTGGGCGTGACTGTGACGTGCGGCTCCGCCTCCAAAACGCACTACACACATAGGGCTGCCGCCGGAAAGCCCTGTGTGAATGGTGAGCGAGGGATCCGCAGCGTATTTCCCGCAGCGTACTTCTGCAGATTTTGCGCAGCGTGAAATACGCCAAGTGGGAACGTGCCCTAAGTGTTCCCATTATTTTTTTGAGAAGTAAATGAGGACAGGATGTGAGGTTGGAATATGAGGAGGGGATATGGGTCAGGATTTAGGGACAGGATATGAGGACAAAAGCTTCCTCCTTTGTTGCTTTTCCTGCTTTTCCTCCCCCACAAGGATAAGCTAGGAAAAACCGGCAGCGCCGGGTACTTAGCTAGTAGTTATATAAGAGAAAACTATAGCAACACCCCCCCTATTTCTGATGGGTGATATGCTATTTGTAAACCAGATGGTTATTGGGCCATAATTGGTCCCGAAGAGGAAACAGTTTCGCTCTAGCAGCAGAATGTGTTTAAATTTTTGCAGCACCTCTGAGCCTGTGACTTGCATGAGACTACCAAAAAAAGTGCATCTTCATTTTTTTCCCCCCATTATGCAGTTTTTCTTTCAGTTTTTTCTCCCCTTCATTTTTCTCATTACAAGCCATGATTGTTTCGTCATGTGACTTGAGGATTTCTATATAAAAAATGTGTGTGTGGGGGGGGGGGGGGGGACCCACCAGAAAGAACACCAATATACATACATACGTACATTGCATTTGTTATATTTATGGAGGGGAAAATAATTATTTTAATTATAATTTTAATTATAAACTCCTCTGTGCTCTCTCTCCTGTCTGATAGTACTCCTCTGTGCTCTCTCCTGTCTGATAGTACTCCTCTGTGCTCTCTCCTGTCTGATAGTACTCCTCTGTGCTCTCTCCTGTCTGATAGGACTCCTCTGTGCTCTCTCCTGTCTGATAGCACTCCTCTGTGCTCTCTCCTGTCTGATGCACTCCTCTGTGATCTCTCCTGTCTGATAGCACTCCTCTGTGCTCTCTCCTGTCTGTTAGTACTCCTCTGTGCTCTCTCCTGTCTGATAGCACTCCTCTGTGATCTCTCCTGTCTGATAGCACTCCTCTGTGATCTCTCCTGTTTGATAGCACTCCTCTGTGCTCTCTCCTGTCTGATAGCACTCCTCTGTGTTCTCTCCTGTCTGATAGGACTCCTCTGTGCTCTCTCCTGTCTGACAGAACTCCTCTGTGATCTCTCCTGTCTGACAGCACTCCTCTGTACTCTCCCCTGTCTGATAGCACTCCTCTGTGCTCTCTCCTGTCTGTTAGTACTGCTCTGTGCTCTCTACTGTCTGATAGGACTCCTCTGTGCTCTCTCCTGTCTGATAGGACTCCTCTGAGCTCTCTCCTGTCTGGTAGCACTCCTCTGTGCTCTCTCCTGTCTGACAGCACTCCTCTGTGCTCTCTCCTGTCTGATAGGACTCCTATGTGCTCTCTCCTGTCTGATAGCACTTCTCTGTGCTCTCTCCTGTCTGATAGCACTCCTCTGTGCTCTCTCCTTTCTGATAGGACTCCTCTGTGCTCTTTCCTGTTTGATAGCACTCCTCTGTGCTCTCTCCTTTCTGATAGGACTCCTCTGTGCTCTTTCCTGTTTGATAGCACTCCTCTGTGCTCTCTCCTGTCTGATAGCACTCCTATGTGCTCTCTCCTGTCTGATAGGACTCCTCTGTGCTCTCTCCTGTCTGATAGTGCTCCTCAGTGCTTTCTCCTGTCTGATAGGACTCCTCTGTGCTCTCTCCTGTCTGATAGCACTCCTCTGTGCTCTCTCCTTTCTGATAGGACTCCTCTGTGCTCTTTCCTGTCTGATAGCACTCCTCTGTACTCTCTCCTGTCTGATAGCACTCCTATGTGCTCTCTCCTGTCTGATAGCACTCCTCTGTGCTTTCTCCTGTCTGATAGCACTCCTCTGTGCTCTCTCCTGTCTGATAGGACTCCTGTGTGCTCTCTCCTGTCTGATAGCACTCCTCTGTGCTCTTTCCTGTCTGATAATACTCCTCTGTGCTCTCTCCTGTCTGATAGGACTCCTCTGTGCTCTCTCCTGTCTGATAGGACTCCTCTGTGCTCTCTCCTGTCTGATAGGACTCCCCTGTGCTCTCTCCTGTCTGATAGCATTCTTCTGTGCTCTCTCCTTTCTGATAGGACTCCTCTGTGCTCTTTCCTGTCTGATAGCACTCCTCTGTACTCTCTCCTGTCTGATAGCACTGCTCTGTGCTCTCTCCTGTCTGATAGGACTCCTCTGTGTTCTCTCCTGTCTGATAGAACTCCTCTGTGCTCTCTCCTGTCTGATAGGACTCCTGTGCTCTCTCCTGTCTGATAGGACTCCCCTGTGCTCTCTCCTGTCTGATAGCATTCCTCTGTGCTCTCTCCTTTCTGATAGGACTCCTCTGAGCTCTCTCCTGTCTGATAGGACTCCTCTGAGCTCTCTCCTGTCTGATAGGACTCCTCAGTGCTCTCTCCTGTCTGATAGGACTTCTCTGTGCTCTCTCCTGTCTGATAGGACTCCTATGTGCTCTCTCCTGTCTGATAGGACTCCCCTGTGCTCTCTCCTGTCTGATAGCACTCCTATGTGCTCTCTCCTGTCTGATAGCACTCCTCTGTGCTTTCTCCTGTCTGATAGCACTCCTCTGTGCTCTCTCCTGTCTGATAGGACTCCTGTGTGCTCTCTCCTGTCTGATAGCACTCCTCTGTGCTCTTTCCTGTCTGATAATACTCCTCTGTGCTCTCTCCTGTCTGATAGGACTCCTCTGTGCTCTCTCCTGTCTGATAGGACTCCTCTGTGCTCTCTCCTGTCTGATAGCACTCCTATGTGCTCTCTCCTGTCTGATAGGACTCCTCTGTGCTCTCTCCTGTCTGATAGTGCTCCTCAGTGCTTTCTCCTGTCTGATAGGACTCCTCTGTGCTCTCTCCTGTCTGATAGCACTCCTCTGTGCTCTCTCCTTTCTGATAGGACTCCTCTGTGCTCTTTCCTGTCTGATAGCACTCCTCTGTACTCTCTCCTGTCTGATAGCACTCCTATGTGCTCTCTCCTGTCTGATAGCACTCCTCTGTGCTTTCTCCTGTCTGATAGCACTCCTCTGTGCTCTCTCCTGTCTGATAGGACTCCTGTGTGCTCTCTCCTGTCTGATAGCACTCCTCTGTGCTCTTTCCTGTCTGATAATACTCCTCTGTGCTCTCTCCTGTCTGATAGGACTCCTCTGTGCTCTCTCCTGTCTGATAGGACTCCTCTGTGCTCTCTCCTGTCTGATAGGACTCCCCTGTGCTCTCTCCTGTCTGATAGCATTCCTCTGTGCTCTCTCCTTTCTGATAGGACTCCTCTGTGCTCTTTCCTGTCTGATAGCACTCCTCTGTACTCTCTCCTGTCTGATAGCACTGCTCTGTGCTCTCTCCTGTCTGATAGGACTCCTCTGTGTTCTCTCCTGTCTGATAGGACTCCTCTGTGCTCTCTCCTGTCTGATAGGACTCCTGTGCTCTCTCCTGTCTGATAGCACTCCTCCATTGCTCTCTCCTGTCTGTCAGCACTCAGCACTCTGTGCTCTCTCCTGTCCTGTCAAAGCCATGATTTCTATAAAAAAGAAATAACATTTTCTTATGGCACCTCCTCCCATAGACATAAATGAAGGGGACATTGTGTTCCGGATGCCACTTCTGCAGCCCAGAGATCGAGGGAGTCCCCAGAACCGGGACCCCTGTGGTCAGACATCTTATTGCATCTTATTCTCAAGGTTGAGAAATGAAACGCACTTACCACGTTTGAAGTCCCAATCAAATAGGATGTTTTATTCCAAAAGTGCTGGTGCAGACATTACAGGATGATGTTATGCAAGGCACTGTATTTATCTGCAGCCCAGTCTCTGAAAGGAGGGGATCATGCTCTGTCAGAATGTCACAGTACATGTTGGCATTCATGGTTCCCTCAATAAACTGTAGCTTCCCAGTGCTAGCAGCCTAAGACCATGACACTCCACCACCATGCTTCACTGTAGGAAAGACACAGTTGTCTTTGTAATCCTCAACTGGTTGCCGCTTGACACTGTGGTGGTGGGGTGTGTGGCGCAATCTACAGTGGCGGATCCAGGGGGGGGGGACAACGGGGCAATGGGCCCCCCCCCCCGAGATTTCTGCCCCCGATTTCTAACATGGTGGAGCTCCACCATTCGCTCATTAATTTACCTTTCTCGCCGCTGGAACGTGATCGGCGATCAAAGGCAGGCCGGCGCGATGACGTCACATTATCGCGCCGGCGCCTGAAGATCCCATCACCGCGGCTCGCCGCTAACCTGTCTGCACAGTCTGTGCAACTAAGAAGAAGAGAGCTTCTCAGCGCGGGAACGTAATATAAGTGTATGGATTGTTTTTTTTTTACTGTTTGGCACATCTACATGGCACTGGGCTCAGGGGGCAATTAAAAAACAAAAAAACATAAATTTAATGTGAGGTACCCATGACAGGGGGGCATTATATGTGAAGAGCACATGACGGGGGTCCCCTGTCTTGTGCTCTTCACATAATGCCCTCTGTGCTGTGCCCCTCACATATAATGCCCCCATCATCATCATGTGCCCTTTAGATATAATGCTTCTGTCATGTGCCCCTCACATATGATGCCCCCTGTGGGGCAGGACAGGGGGCATTATATGTGAGGGGCACATCACAGGGGGCATTATATGTGAGGGGCAAGTCATAGGGGGCATTATATGTGACGGGTATGTCACAGGGGTCATTATATGTTAGGGGCACAGGACAGGGGGCAGTATATGAGAGGGGCACATGATGAGAGCATTATATGAAGGACACAGCACAGGGGGCATTAAATGTTAGGGGATCATGATGGGGGCATTATATGTGAGGGGCACAGCACAGGGGGCATTATATGTGAGGGGCACAGAACAGAGGACATTATATGTGATTGGCACAGCATAGGGGGCATTATATGTGAATGGCACAGCATAGGGGGCATTATATGTTAGGTGCACAGGACAGAGGGCATTTTTATTATGTGGGCGGAACAGGACGGACATTATTAATATGTGGGGGGGGGTGCAGGAGGGGCCATAATTATTATATGTGGGGGCACAGGATGGGGCATTATTACTATATGTGAAGGCACAGAGTGTTTAGCATTTTAGAGGTATGGTGTATATTATAAAGGAATTTCAGGGTTGGTACGATTTTTATGGGCCACAATACATTACAGTATTGTATTCAGAGGGTGCACTGCACGGCAAGGTTATATTCAGATGGTACAGTGTGCGGAAGTATTATATTTAGAGAACGCAGTATGTGGCAGTATTATATTCAGAGAGCGCAGTGTGTGGTAGTATTATATTCAGAGAGCGCAGTGTGTGGTAGTATTATATTCAGAGGGTGCAGTGTTTGGTAGTATTATATTCAGAGGGTACAGTGTGTGGTAGTATTACATTTAGAGGGTACAGTGTGTGGTAGTATTATGATCAGAGAGCGCAGTGTGTGGCAGTATTATATTCAGAGAGTGCAGTGTGTGGTAGTATTATATTCAGAGGGCGCAGTGTTTGGTAGTATTATATTCAGAGGGTACAGTGTGTGGTAGTATTACATTTAGAGGGTACAGTGTGTGGTAGTATTACATTTAGAGGGTACAGTGTGTGGTAGTATTCTGTTCAGAGAGCGCAGTGTGTGGTAGTTTTATATTCAGAGAGTGCAGTGTGTGGTAGTTTTATATTCAAAGACCGCAGTGTGTGGTAGTATTATATTCAGAGGGTACAGTGTGTGATAGTATTATATTCAGAGAGCGCTGTGTGTGGTAGTATTATATTCAGAGTGCGCTGTGTGTGGTAGTATTATATTCAGAGAGCGCAGTGTGTGGTAGTATTATATTCAGAGGCTACAGTGTGTGATAGTATTATATTCAGAGAGCGCTGTGTGTGGTAGTATTATATTCAGAGAGCGCTGTGTGTGGTAGTATTATATTGAGAGAGCGCAGTGTGTGGTAGTTTTACATTCATAGAGCGCAGTGTGTGGTAGTATTATATTCAGAGGCTACAGTGTGTGATAGTATTATATTCAGAGAGTGCTGTGTGTGGTAGTATTATATTCAGAGGGTGCAGTGTGTGATAGTATTATATTCAGAGAGCGCAGTGTGTGGTAGTATTATATTCAGAGGCTACAGTGTGTGATAGTATTATATTCAGAGAGTGCTGTGTGTGGTAGTATTTTATTCAGAGAGTGCAGTGTGTGGTAGTTTTATATTCATAGAGCGCAGTGTGTGGTAGTATTATATTTAGAGAGCGCAGTGTGTGGTAGTATTATATTCAGAGGGTACAGTGTGTGATAGCATTATATTCAGAGAGCGCAGTGTGTGGTAGTATTATATTCAGAGGGTACAGTGTGTGATAGCATTATATTCAGAGAGCGCAGTGTGTGATAGTATTATATTCAGAGCGCGCTGTGTGTGGTAGTATTATATTCAGAGAGCGCAGTGTGTGGTAGTATTATATTCAGAGGGTACAGTGTGTGATAGCATTATATTCAGAGAGCGCAGTGTGTGGTAGTATTATATTCAGAGGGTACAGTGTGTGATAGCATTATATTCAGAGAGCGCAGTGTGTGGTAGTATTATATTCAGAGGGTACAGTGTGTGATAGTATTATATTCAGAGAGCGCAGTGTGTGGTAGTATTATATTCAGAGAGCGCTGTGTGTGGTAGTATTATATTCAGAGAGCGCAGTGTGTGGTAGTATTATATTCAGAGGGTACAGTGTGCGATAGCATTATATTCAGAGAGCGCAGTGTGTGGTAGTATTATATTCAGAGGGTATAGTGTGTGATAGCATTATATTCAGAGAGCGCAGTGTGTGGTAGTATTATATTCAGAGGGTACAGTGTGTGATAGTATTATATTTAGAGAGCGCTGTGTGTGGTAGTATTATATTCAGAGAGCGCAGTGTCTGGTAGTTTTATATTCATAGAGCGCAGTGTGTGGTTGTATTATATTTAGAGAACACAGTGTGTGGTAGTATTATATTCAGAGGGTACAGTGTGTGATAGCATTATATTCAGAGAGCGCAGTGTGTGGTAGTATTATATTCAGAGGGTACAGTGTGTGATAGCATTATATTCAGAGAGCGCAGTGTGTGGTAGTATTATATTCAGAGAGTGCTGTGTGTGGTAGTATTATATTCAGAGGCTACATTGTGGGGTATTCAGAGAATACGGTGTTTAGCAGTATTATAATAATTATTGTTTTCATATAGAGGATCAGAATCCGCTGACAAATTAAGGAGCCATCTGGGTGTCATTTTCTGCAGAGAGAAGATTTAGCTGACAAAGTCACAGCGGTATGTACCATCGAAGCTGTCACCTGTAGTCACTGATATCATTGTGTATTCGCCTCACTATGTCCCATCAAAGCTGTAGTCACTTTTAAGTTTTGCAGTTTTCATGGGTGAAACAACAACTCTCAGCATAACCTTACCACTACTTTGGTCATACTGGGAGCTGTAGTTTTAAATGGTAAAAACTTCTTTAGCACTTTCCCATTCTGTGACAATTTGTATATTTGATTATCATGCTGGAAATTATTTTCTGCAACCTGCTATACTGACAACCTAATGTGGGGAAACTACAACCTAATGTGGGGGAACTATACTGCCAACCTAATGTGGGGGAACTATACTGCCAACCTAATGTGGGGAAACTACAACCTAATGTGGGGGAACTATACTGCCTACCTAATGTGGGGGAACTATACTGCCTACCTAATGTGGGGGAACTACAACCTAATGTGGGGGAACTATAATGCCAACCTAATGTGGGGGAACTACAACCTAATGTGGGGGAACTATACTGCCAACCTAATGTGGGGGGAACTACAACCTAATGTGGGGGAACTATACTGCCTACCTAATGTGGGGGAACTACAACCTAATGTGGGGGAACTATACTGCCAACCTAATGGGGGGGAACTATACTGCAAACCTAATGTGGGGGAACTATACTGCCAACCTAATGTGGGGGAACTATACTGCCAACCTAATGTGGGGAAACTACAACCTAATGTGGGGGAACTATACTGCCTACCTAATGTGGGGGAACTATACTGCCTACCTAATGTAGGGAAACTACAACCTAATGTGGGGGAACTATACTGCCAACCTAATGTGGGGGAACTACAACCTAATGTGGGGGAACTATACTGCCAACCTAATGTGGGGGAACTACAACCTAATGTGGGGGAACTATACTGCCAACCTAATGTAGGAGGACTATACTGCTAACCTAATGGGGGGGGGGGAACTACAACCTAATGTGGGGGAACATACCGCCAACCTAATGTGGGGGAACTACAACTTAATGTGGGGGAACTATACTGCCAACCTAATGTGGGGGAACTACAACTTAATGTGGGGGAACTATACTGACAGCCTAATGTGGGGAAACTACAACCTAATGTGGGGGAACTATACTGACAACCTAATGTGGGGGAACTATACTGCAAACCTAATGTGGGGGAACTATACTGCCAACCTAATGTGGGGAAACTACAACATAATGTGGGGGAACTATACTGCCTACCTAATGTGGGCGAACTATACTGCCTACCTAATGTGGGGGAACTACAACCTAATGTGGGGGAACTATACTGCCAACCTAATGTGGGGGAACTACAACCTAATGTGGGGGAACTATACTGCCAACCTAATGTGGGGGAACTACAACCTAATGTGGGGGAACTATACTGCCTACCTAATGTGGGGGAACTACAACCTAATGTGGGGGAACTATACTGCCTACCTAATGTGGGGGAACTACAACCTAATGTGGGGAAACTATACTGCCAACCTAATGTGGGGGAACTACAATCTTATGTGGGGGAACTATACTGCCTACCTAATGTGGGGGAACTACAACCTAATGTGGGGGAACTATACTGCCAACCTAATGGAGGGGGGGGACTACAACCTAATGTGGGGGAACTATGCTGTCTACCTAGTGTGGGGGAACTGGAAACTATGCTGCCTACCTAGTGTAGGGGCACTATGCTGCATACTTAAAGGGGTGCTCCACTGCCCCAGCATTCTGAACATTTTGTTCCAAGCCCTGGGTGCAGGCTGCGGGGGTTGTGATGTCATAGCCACGCCCCTTGTGATGTCACACCACACCCCCTCAATGCAAGTCTATGGGAGGGGGCGTGTCGACCAGCGCCTGATACTCTAATAGTGCCCCTCCCGAGACTAGACTCTGGATCCGCCCCTGGGGCAGATGTTGTTACCCTATGGGCAGCTGGCATTAACCCCTTGTATTCATGACACCAGGGCGTGGTTTGTCCTATAACCACCCGAAGGTATACCGCTGGATCCTGGGCTAGGCACAGGGGCAATAAAGACTCCGACGCCAAGTTACAGACAACGGTAGCTTTACTGAGGGTAGACAGTTGGTAAAGTCTATACAGTTCAGCCAGGGCCCAAGGAGGTGACCAGTGATGCAGAGACCTTAAGGGCTTGCTGGGACCTTTAGTAGGACTGGACAATTGAATGCAGACCACGCTGACTTGACAGATGACAGGGACTGACTTGACTTGACTCATAAAGCTGTGACTTTAGCTTACTAGACTTGATGGTGGACACACACACTAGGCACAACAGCCCTGGACCTCAGCTAAGCAGAAGAGCAGAGATCAAAGAGAGAAGCTCAACCCAGGGCCTATATGGGGGAGACTAGCAGGGAGCCCATAGGTCACTCTTGGGATCACCTGGTCATTGGCACCTAATGGGAAACAATCACATGACATATCACATGGTATAACATATGTACAATGGGGAAACAAGTGCAGGGGGCCTTGGGGACACTGAAGGAGGCTGCCTGACAGGACAGCAGGAGAACAGGGTAGCAACTCCCTTACTGGGCCACCACAACACCATCTGACCAAATAGGTTTATCTTGGTCTCATAGGCCCACAGGACATGGTTCCAGTAATCCATGTCCTTAGTCTGCTTGTCTTCAGCAAACTGTTTGGCTTTCTTGTGCTTCTTCTTGAAGAGGCTTCCTTCTGGGATGACAACCATGCAGACCAATTTGATGCAGTGTGTGTGGCATATGGTCTGAACAATGACAGGCTGCCCCCCCCCCCCCTTCAACCTCTACAGCAATGCTGGCAGCACTCATACGTCTATTTCCCAAAGACAACCTCTGTATATGACGCTGAGCATATGCACTCAACTTCCAAGGTCGACCATAGCAAGGCCTGTGCTGAGTGGAACCTGTCCTAGGAATCTGCTGTATGGTCTTGTCCACTGTGTTGCAGCTCAGTTTCATGGTCTAGGCAATCTTTTTTTTTCAGATCCTCTGTTATCTGCCATGTTGAACTTTCAGTGACCAGTATTAGAGAGTGTGAGAGCGATAACACCAAATTTAAAGGCTTACTCCGGTGGAAAACAAACCCATCCAGTACTTATCAGCTGCTGTATGTTCCAGAGGAAGTTGTGTAGTTCTTTTCAGTCTGACCATAGTGCTCTCTGCAGACATCTCTGTCTGTGTCAGAAACTGTCCAGAGCAGGAGAGGTTTGCTATGGGGATTTGCTCCTGCTCTGTACAGATCCTGACACAGACAGAGATGTCAGCAGAAAGCTCTATGATCAGACTGAAAAGAACTACACAACTTCCTCTGGAACATACAGCAGCTGATAAATACTGGATGGATTGAGATTTTTTTAATAGAAGTAATTTATAAATCTGTTTAACTTTTTGGCACCAGTTGATTAAAGAAAAAAAAAATTCCACTGGGGTACCCCTTTAACCACTTAAGGACGCAGGGCGTACAGGTACGCCCCCGTTCCCATGTCCTTAAAGGGGTACTCCGCCCAAGACATCTATATTATCTATTCAAAGGATAGGGGATAAGATAGGGGATAAGATATCTGATCGCAGGGGGTCCTGCTGCTGGGGACAGGGCCGGCCTTTGGGGTGTGCGAGCTGTGCGGCCGCACAGGGCACCATAGCAACAGGGGCGCCGGGCGGCCGACACAGCTCGCAGTAACAGGCCGGTGTAATGAAGAATTGTGATGAAGAATTAAGGCTGCAACACAGTGTGAGCTGTGCAGTGAGCAGAGCGAGACTGTACACACCCTCCCATCAACCAATCACAGTGTCTGTGCTGGCAGCTCTGCTGACTCGGCACTTTCATCAGCTGATCGGGACACAGAACTCTTCAAGACACACAATTCTTCATTACACCGGACTATGGACACCTTGGACTGGGCACTGCTGCTGGAATGGGAGCTGGATGACATGTGGTAGGTGTAGGGCAGGTGTAATGAAGAATTGTGTGTCTTGAAGAGTTCCGTGTCCCGATCAGCTGATGATTCAAGACACAGTTTTCTTCATTACACCGGCTGAAGTAGTGCTGTGAGGCTTCACATGGCAGCAGCCTGTATACAGGGGTACTCGTCCTCCACAGTCAGTGCGGTGCAGGACGTGCTCTGTGCTATGTCCCCGGGTGTCAGCTGTGGACAATGGGCTCGGAGATGCTCTCCTGATAGACTGCAGCCCTGTTCCTTCTCCCTCTTCTTTGCACTGAGGCTTCAGTTCCCTCCCTCCCGCCTTGTGCTAAGGAAGCAGCAGATGCCACAATGCCAGGTACAACCTCTCAGAGAACTTACATTACCAGTCAATTACATTGCAATCAAGTGCCCTGAGGTGAATACATGTGAAATCAGTCTAAAATTCCTAACAGTAAGCATAAAAATGGGCATCCAATATTGTGATTTTAACCCCTTAAGGACTAGGCCAATCTTATTTTTGCATTTTCCTTTTTTCCTCCTCACCTTCTAAAAATCATATCTTTATATAAAAAATCTTTTATATTTCCATCCACAGGGCTTGTTTTTTGCGTCACCAATTGTACTTTGTAATTACATGACTTATTTTACCATAAAATGTATGGCGCAACCAAAAATATATTATTTATGTGGAAAAATTTAAAAGAAAACCGCATTTTAGCAACTTTTGGAAGGTTTTGTTTTTACACTGTATGCTTTACGGTAAAAATGACATGTTTTTTTTATTCTGTGGGTCAATACGATTAAAATGATACCCCTATTATATGCTTTTCTATAATTTTACTGCTTAAAAAAAATCTTAAACTATTTAAACAAAATTAGTATGTTTGGAATTGCCCTATTTTGACCACCTATAACTTTCTAATTTTCCATATATGGGGGCGGTATGAGGGCTCATTTTTTTGTGCCATGATCTGTAGTTTTTATTGGTACCACTTTTGCTTAGGTTTTACATTTTATTTAATTTTGTATTTATAAAATGTGACAAAAGCAGCAATTTTGGACTTTTAAATTTTTTTTGCATTTACGACGTTCACCGTACGGGATAATTTGCAATATATTTTGGTAGTTCAGACTTTTATGCACGCACCGATACCAAATATGTGTATTAATTAATTTTTTTTACGCTTTTTTGGGGGTAAAATGGGAAAAACGGATGATTTATTGGGGGAGAGGATTTTTCACATCTTTTTTGGGGGAGGGGGGAGGGGGGGGCCCAACAAGGTTAGCTTGCACAGGGCGCCTGAACACCTAAGGCCGGCCCTGGCTGGGGACCCCCCAGCAATCTCTACTGCAGCACCCCGAGTCATCACTACTGGGAGCTAAGTTTGCTCCGTGCGTGATGACTCACAATACAGGGGCCGGAGTATCGTGATGTCACGGCTCCACCCCCTTATGATGTCACACTCCGCCCCCTCAATGCAAGCCTATGGGAGGGGGCCGTCACACCCCCTCCCATAGAGTTGCATTGAGGGGGCGGAGTGTGACTTTACGAGGGGGCAGAGCCGAGACGTCACTATACTCCGGCCCCTGTATCGTAAGTCATCACGCACGGAGCAAACTTAGTTCTCTGCAGTGATGACTCGGGGTGCTGCAGGAGAGATTGCTGGGGGGTCCCCAGCAGCTGGACCCCCATGACCAGACATCTTATCCCCTATCCTTTGGATAGGGGATAATGTCTAGGGCGGAGTACCCCTTTAAGGACTCAGGGCGTACCTGTACGTCCCGATAGGACAGCCAGGACCCACTGCTAATGCCAAGCTCTGCCGATCGGGCCGATGTACCACCGTGCGTAAATATCCGAACTTTCAAAATATAAGGTTAGCTAAACCGCACGGTCGATGGCGTACATGTAAAAAAATTGTGCATTTTTGGTCACTTCATATATCATAAAAATATTATTAAAAAGCAATCAATAAGTCCCATCAAAACAAAAATGCTAACAATAAATTTACCGAAAAGTGCACTGCGTAGAAACAGAAGCTATAAAAAGTTGCAAAATTTTATACAGGCTGTAAGCTCAATACATTACATTGTAACAGAGGGATATATCTCCAGTGTTGTCACATTAAAATACGTTCGGTGACGTCACAGCACCGATACTTTGTAATGATCAGCGGCATCATCAGTGACTTGTGCCCCGCCCCCTTTGCATGTTCCGCCCACCAGCCTTCCCTTGTGGGCGGGGGGCGTGACGTCACCACACCCCGTGACGTCACAAAAGGAACTAGCAGCAGTGCCTCGCTTACCTCTGTACAGCTGGGAACCCGGAGAGTGAGAGAGACACCCGGACACCCGAGTCACGACCAACCCCCCACCCCAGCCCACCGGTGGGACCCACACATCGCCGAAGCCTCGTCTGTCCTCACCGCAGCCGACAGCGGGACAGCCGCTTACTCCAGGCCGGGGATTACAGTAAGGCCTCCGCATCCTAAACAACAGGGAGAAGCCGCCCGGGGGCCACATCACCTGCCCGAAGGGGCCCCAGAAATACTGACTGAAACTAACCAAGCGCGGGGGCCCCTGAGTGTAGCCTGAGGGCACCAAGAGGGGGACAGGACTGTGGCTGGTTTCCCCCACCCCCTCCCCTGATTAATATCCACAAGAGGTGGTCCCAAGAGCTGACACTCACCGGAGACAAAGCACTATAATCCCCCCTCCTCCCCCACAGCAGGGTGGGCCCAAGAGCTGACACTCTGGAGACAAAGCATCTAAATATTTCCATAGACTCCCCCCTATAAAGGCCAGAGCTGACACTCACTGCTAACTGCTGGGCCCCAGAGCTGACACTCACTGCTAACTGCTGGGCCCCAGAGCTGACCCTCACTGCTAACTGCTGGGCCCCAGAGCTGACCCTCACTGCTAACTGCTGGGCCCCAGAGCTGACACTCACTGCTAACTGCTGGGCCCCAGAGCTGACACTCACTGCTAACTGCTGGGCCCCAGAGCTGACACTCACTGCTAACTGCTGGGCCCCAGAGCTGACACTCACTGCTAACTGCTGGGCCCCAGAGCTGACCCTCACTGCTAACTGCTGGGCCCCAGAGCTGACCCTCACTGCTAACTGCTGGGCCCCAGAGCTGACACTCACTGCTAACTGCTGGGCCCCAGAGCTGACACTCACTGCTAACTGCTGGGCCCCAGAGCTGACACTCACTGCTAACTGCTGGGCCCCAGAGCTGACACTCACTGCTAACTGCTGGGCCCCAGAGCTGACACTCACTGCTAATAGTGAGCCTGGGGGGCCCAAGAGCTTACAGTCACTAATGACTGCAGGGCCCAAGAGCTGACACTCGCTTTTAAGAAGACGTCCTGCCCCAGGTAACAAATAGCCTGCCGAGCCAAAGAGCTGACACTCACTGCTAACAAGGCGACGACTAGGCCCAAGTAACAAAGAACCTGCCGGGCTCAAGAGCTGACACTTGCTCTGGCCATACCCACCATTAGTAAACAAGTTTGCTCCAAGAGCTGACACTTACAATAGTCTTCCCATAGCGCCTCCTGGAGTACACGGAACACTCTCTAAGGACTGTTGTGTTTTTTTTTCTTTTTTTTTTTATACGTATATATTTTTTCCCTGCTCCTGGCCCACCATGGCGCAGCAGCAGATGACCAGCTCGCAAAAGGCGCTGATGCTGGAGCTCAAGTCACTACAGGAGGAGCCAGTGGAAGGTTTCCGCATCACCCTGGTGGATGAAAGTGACCTGTATAACTGGGAGGTGGCTATCTTCGGGCCCCCCAATACTCTCTACGAGGGGGGGTACTTTAAGGTGAGTAGGGTCAACTAGCTGCTGTGTGGGTGCTTCTATAAATGTACTTCCTAGAAGGGAACCTATCAACCTTGTTTGTTGCAGATTAGGTTTCAGAATTTTTGTTGAGTTCCAAAACTCGGATCTATTCGGTAAACTTATTACAGATAAGCAAACTTCCCAAATTTTATTTTTAATGCTAACTGTAGTTTTGTAAAAGCTGGAGGTACTCTAGTTGGGAAACACTGCCTTAGTGTTTTCAGAGCACTTCAGAGATGACCAGTTCACACGCGAAAACATTTGTTGGAGAATTCGCTCATCTTTAACCTTTTAGGGACCCAGGGTGTACCTGTACGCCCGTGGGAATTTTGGTCCCTACCGCCTGTGGAAATCCTTCAGCAGGCATTCCTGAGCCAATACTCAGGGGGGTCCTGAGACCCAATTCAGACCGGCGATCTGTGGTGGTGACCCGGAAAATAAGGGGGATCAGGGATGTCCAAGACACCCCTGATCCCCCTGAAGGGATAGGAGGGAGGTAGCAGGGGTTCCACCCCTCCTATCCCTGCTATTGGTCGGTCAGAAGCGCTCCACGATAGGACAGAACGGTGGAACTGTCCTGTGACTGGCGGTGGAGGACCACTTACTGGCAGCGATCATCTCCCTGGTGCGGTGATCCTGCAACTATGGAAGCCGGTGAGTTGTTGCCTAGCAACATCTGGAGGGCTACAGTTTGGAGACCATTATACAGTGTTCTTTAAACTGTAGCCCTCCAGATGTTGCAAAACTACAACTCCCAGCATGTCCAGACAGCAAACAGCTGTCTGCGCATGCTAGGATTAGTAGTTTTGCAACAGCTAGAGGGCTACAGTTTGGAGATCACTGTGCGGTGGTTTCTAAACCGTGGTCCTCTAAATCTTGCAAAACTACAACTCCCAGCATGCTGTCTCACCATGCTGGCAGTTGTAGTTGCATACCTCCAGCTGATGCATAACTACATCTCCCAGCATGCCCTTCGGCGATCAGTACATGCTGGGAGTTGTAGTTTTGCAACAGCTCGAGGCACACTGGTTGAAACACCTTCAGATAGGTTCTATTACCTAACTCAGTATTTTCCAACCAATCTGAAGGTTTTTCAACCAGTGTGCTTCCAGCTGTTGCAAAAGTACAACTCCCAGCATGGACAGTCTGTAAGTGCATGCTGGGAGATGTAGTTTTGCAACAGCTGGAGGTTTGCCCCCCCCCCCCCCCCCCCAATTCACACGGCGGGTTTACAGTGAGTTTCCTGCTTCAAGTTTGAGCTGCGGCAAATTTTCCACCGCAGAGGAAACTCTTCTTAAACCCCCGCCCGTGTGAATGTACCCTAAAAACACTACACTAACACATAACACTAACACATAATAAAGGGTAAAACACTACATATACACCCCCTTACTTAAAACTTATCATATGGCAGTGTTTCCAAAATGGAGCCTCCAGCTGTTGCAAAACAACTCCCAGCATTTCCGGACAGCCACTGACTGTCCAGGCATGCTGGGAGCCTAGCAACAGCTGGAGGCACCCTGTTAGGGGTTGATTCCCAATGTCCACCCCTATGCAATCTCTAATTTAGTCCTCAAATGCGCATGATGCTCTCTTACTACAGAGCCCTGTCGTATTTCAAGGAAACAGTTTAGGGCCACATGTGGGGTATTTCCGTACTCGGGAGCAATTGCATTACAAATTTTGGTGGCTTTTTCTCATTTTACCCCTTATGAAAAGGAAAAGTTGCAGTCTACACCAGCCAGCTGGCACACTACAATGTTCAGATGAGGAGGAGCGTCATTGAGCTTTTGGAGAGAGATTTTGGTTGGAATAAAGTCGTGGGTCATGCGCGTTTCAAAGCCCCCCCATGGTGCCAGAAGAGTGGACTCCCCACATGACCCCATTTTGGAAACTACAACCCTCACGGAATAAGGGGTACAGTGAGCATTTACACCCCACAGGTGTCTGACAGATTTTTGGAACAGTGGTCCGTGAAAATGAAAAATGTTTTTCATTTGCACAGCCCACTGTTCCAAAGATCTGTCAAACGCCAGTGGGATGTAAATGCTCACTGTACCCCTTGTTACTTTCTGTGAGGGGTGTAATTTCCAAAATGGGGTCACATGTGGGGGTGGTCCACTGTTCTGACACCACGGGAGGCTTTGTAAACGCACATGGCCCACGACTTCTATTCTACCAAACTCTCTCCAAAAGCTCAATGGCGCTCCTCCTCTTCTGAGCATTGTAGTGTGCCAGCAGAGCACTTGACGTCCACACATGGGGTATTTCCATACTCAGAAGAAATGGGGTTACAAATTTTGTGGGGCATTTTATCCTGTTACCCCTTGTAAAAATGTAACATTTGGGGGGACTGCATTTTAGTGAAGAGAAAAAAAAATTAATTTACACATCCAACTTTATTGAAAAGTTGTCAAACACCTGTGGGGTGTTATGGCTCACTGGACCCCTTGTTACGTTCCTTGAGGGGTGTCACTTGTTCTCGTGCAGATGTCGATGATACCTGCAGGCCATGAAAAAATATAAAAATCACTCACGTCTTTCCTGTGCTCCTGCACTTGGGGCCTCTTCATCGCTTGCTCCCTTATCCAGAGTGGTGCAACATCTGCCTAGTGATTTAAAATACATAATTTTGCCTTTGTTGACTTATTGGGGGGAAACTATTTAATGGGAACAGTTTTCCCCTTTTTTTATAGGAGGTTCCCTTCCTACCGGACTACCAAGCTACTGGGGGCTTCTACCTGATTTTGGAGGGGAATAATCCCCTTCCTATCTTCTGAGGGAGGATTGCATACTTACCTTTCTTCTAGGGGGTTTAACTTAAAAGGTGAAGGTTCCCTATTGATCGATTGGGGGCTTTCAACTGTTAGGGGCGGATTCACCTACTTATAAGGGGCTTTTAACGAATAGTGAGGCCTCTACCTTTATGGGTATGTTCGCACTGCGGAATTCCCACTGAATTCTGCGAGTGGTATTCCGCGCAGTGAACATTAGCATCAGTGTGAATAGGTCTTCCGCAAGGCACCTTCACACTGAAGAATTTCTGCGGCGGACAATTCCGCCACTGAAATTCTTCCTCGCAAAGAAAGAAAGAACATGTTCTGCGAGCACCGCATATCCATCAATGGTGACAGTGCAGTGCCGCGCAGTCCTTATGCAATGTGAACATACTCGATAAGGGGGTTTGCCTACCTAATTGGGGGGGGGGCTTCCCTTCCTACCTACTGGGGGCTTAGGGAGCGCCTAAGGCTTTACAAAGTCTAGAGCCACCTCTGCTGTCACATGACAAAGTTAAAGTCCCATTGACATTGAGCTTTTGGGGTGCAATTCTGAATCCCAATCTGGGGCTGAAGTTCCGCACCAGATCTTCATAGTGTGCACCGAGAAGCAGAATCCCTTTGAGATCATGGGATTTTGCTGCATGCTGACAGTCTATGTGCATGGGCCCTTATAGTTCCACATGGCACAGCTGCAGAACGCTTTTGTAGACCAATTAACTGTTTCTTTCTATATCGCAAGCATATTCTGCAGCGCTGCAGACAGAACATAATCAGCCACGTCACTATTGGGGCTCACTATCATGTCCCTATCTGTTTATTAGCGTCTAGGAGCCAGTGAGGCTTTCCAGGGTCAGAAATGTGTAGAAAAATCTTATCAGCTCATAGTGTTTGGTCGTCCCAGGTCAGTGGAGAAGGGGAATGATTCAGAGGATGGACTGGTCGACTTTCTTGCTGCGCACACGTGGGAAGGAAACTATTGCGACATCGCTGCTAAAACTTGTTTGGAGACTTACATTTTTATAGATGTGTTTCCTGCACATATACATTCTGAGCCCGGCATTTTGTGTTCCCATGTGCTCTGTTTTTAACCTGTCACACTTTCTTCTGGGGGAATACAAGTGTCAGTGCTTAAATTCTGAGGCGTCTCCGGGGATAAGCGCTGTCTGGTGGGTTGATGCCACTGCTGACTTTTTTCCATTCAAACACCCCCCATATCAGTTATTACTGTCCCCTTATCTTCCCCTGTCACAATAATTTTGTGCCCCTCCTCTTCCCCCGTGTCAGTCATTACTGTCCCCTCATCTCCTCCGTGTCTATTACTGTCCCCCCATCCCCCCATGCGTGTCAGCTATTACTGTCCCCTCATCTCGGTGTCTTGCTGTCTCCCATGCGTGTCGGCTATTACTGACGTTCCCCTTCCCTGGTGTTAAGCAGCGGATGTTTTCTGCCAGTCCTCCATTGTCATGTGACTCCTCACTGTGACTCTCCATACTCCTGAGTTAACACAGGTTGTGAGTGACCAATTGGTTTTAGTGCAGTCGGATTGTAGGTGGTCTTAATTTTATCTATGGGGTTGTTCAGCAGTTACACCCTTCCCACCCTCTCGTTACCCCTTAATCTTATGGCAGCCAAACCTCGCCGTTGTTGGCTGTCCATACATGCTGGGAGATGTAATTTTGCAACAGCTGTAGGTACACAGTTTGGAAAACACTGTAAGGGAAGAGACCATTCAGGAAAAGGAGATATATAATATATACTCACTCACCCTGAAATTTTTCTAGAAAATTTTTCACAGAAAAGAGTTGCAGTAACACATGTTTTGCTATACACGTTTATAATTGGAACTAAACCAAAAAAGAGGAAAAAAGCAAACTGGACATAATGTCACACCAAACTCCAAAAAATGGGCTGGACAAAATTATTGGCACCCTTAACTTAATATTTGGTCGCACACCCTTTTGGAAAAACTAACTGAAATCAGTTGCTTCCTATAACCATCAATAAGCTTCTTACACCTCTCAGCCGGAATGTTGGACCACTCTGACTTTGCAAACTGCTCCAGGTCTCTCTTAGGGTATGTTCACACTGAGGAATTGGAGAGGAATTTCCACAAGTAATTCTGCTCGCTTTTTTCTCTCCAACTTATTCAGCAGTGAAAATCCCCATAGAGCTGTGCAGAATTTCTGCCCCTCAGTTCACACTGAGGAATTTCCTCAAGCAGAATTCTGACGGGGAAGTCTGTTCCGCTTGAAGAAAGTACATGTTCTTTCTTTCAGGCGGAATCGGCGTCGTTCTCCCATAGAGATCATTGTTATATATTTTTTTTGAGTCAGAAGCATTTCCGCGCAGATTTTCCGCATGAAAAAAAACAAAAAAAAATTTATGAATAGAAATACTTGATACTCCTCCTCCGCATGAAACCTGCATTTCCGCGCGGAATTCTGCGCGAAATCGGAGTTCTTGTGGAAAAGTAACAATATTTTGAGGCAGAAACTTTCTGCTTGTTTTCCGCCCCAATTCCTCAGTGTGAACATACCCTAACTGGAAAGGCACCTTTTCCCAACAGCAATTTTAAGATCTCTCCACAGGTGTTCAATGGGATTTAGATCTAAACTCATTGCTGGTCACTTCAGAACTCTCCAGCGCTTTGTTGCCATCCATTTCTGGGGGCTTTTTGACGTATGTTTGGGGTCATTGTCCTGCTGGAAGACTCAAGATCTCAGACACAAACCCAGCTTTCTGACACTGTGCGACCCAAAATCCATTGGTAATCCTCAGATTTCATGATGCCTTGCACACATTCAAGGCACCCAGTGCCAGAGGCAGCAAAACAACCCCGAAACATCATTGAGCCTCCACCATATTTCACTGTAGGTACTGTGTTCTTTTCTTTGTAGGCCTCATTCTGTCTTTGGTAAACAGTGGAATGATTTGCTTTACCAAAAAGTTCTGTCTTGGTCTTATCTGTCAACAAGATGTTTTCCCAGACAGATTTTGGCTTACTCAAGTTCATTTTGGCAAAATGTAGTCTTGCTTTTTTATGTCTCTGTGTCAGCAGTGGGGTCCTCCTGGGTCTCCTGCCATAGCGTTTCATTTCATTTAAATGTCGTTGGATAGTTTGCGCTGACATTGATGCTTGTTTGTGGCTGCTTATCCACCATCTGGACTATCCTGCATTGACACCTTTCATCAATTTTTCTCTTCTGTCCACGCCCAGGGAGATTAGCTACAGTGCCATGGGTTGCAAACTTCTAGATTTGCCTTTTCCACAGTGCACAACATTATCAAGATCTCTGGAGATGGACTTGTAACCTTGAGATTTATTGATATTTTTCCACAATTCTGTTTCTCAAGTCCTCAGACAGTTCTCCTCTTTCTGTTGTCCATGCTTAGTGTGGCGCACACACACAGACACACAATGCAAAGACTAAGTGAACTTCTCTCCTTTTTATCAGCTTTCAGGTTTGATTTTTTTTTTATATTGCCCACACCTGTTACTTGCCCCAGGTGAGTTTAACCCCTTAAGGACTCAGCGTTCATTTTCTTATTTTTTTTATTTTTATTTTTTCCTTCTTAAAAATCATAACCCTTTCAATTTTCCACCTAAAAATCCATATTATGGCTTATTTTTTGCCCCACCAATTCTACTTTGCAGTGGCATTAGTCATTTTACTGAAAAAAAAACACGGCGAAAAGGAAAAAATTGAAGTTAAAACTCCATATTTTAACTTTTGGGTGCTTCCGTTTCTACGCAGTACATTTTTCGGTAAAACTGACACCTTATTATTCTGTAGGTCCATACGGTTAAAATTATATCTTACTTATATAGGTTTGATTTTTGTCGTACTAATGAATTAGTTTAAAAATGTCATCTTCTGACCCCCTATAACTAGGGATGAACGATTTTACAGTAATTCAATTCGTTACGAACTTCTTGGCTCGGCAGTTGCTGACTTTAGCCTGCATAAAGGAGTTCAGCTTTCAGGTGCTCCGGAGGGCTGGAAAAGGTGGATACAGCCCACCGGAGCACCTAAAAGCTGAACTAAGGCTGGGTTCACATCACGTTTTCTCCCATACGGGAGCACATACAGCAGGGGGGTGCTGAAACCTTGCGCTCCCATATGCCTTTCTGTATGCTCCCGTATGTAATTCATTTCAATGAGCCGGCCGTAGTGAAACGTTCAGTCCGGTCGGCTCATTTTTGCAATGTATGCGCTTTTTCCCCGGCCCTAAAAATGTGGTCAACCACGGTTTTAGGTCCGGTTGTAATACCGCATACCGGTGCAAAAATGAGTTTTAGCACCTCCTGGTGTCCTGCAAGTTGTTCGGGACACCGCGGTGGTCCTGAACAGCCGGACTGAGCTGCTGGGATGCTTTCGGTTTCACTTCAGACGCGTCGGTCAACTTTGATCGCCGCGTCTGAAGGGTTAATACTGGGCATCACCGCGATCGGTGATGTGCGGTATTAGCCGCGAGTCCCGGCCGTTGATGGCTGCTGGAACCGACCCGATATGACATGGGGTCAACGCTTGAGGTCGCATTATATCGCGTGAGCTGGCGCAGGATGTAAATATACGTCCTGCGTCAAGGAGTTAAAGGAGCATCACATGCTTAAAACAATCTTATTTTCCACAATTTTGAGAGGGTGCCAATAATTTTGTCCAGCCCATTTTTGGGGTTTGGTGTGACATTTATGTCCAATTTGCTTTTTTTCCTCCCTTTTACACAAAGGGAATAAATAAACATGTATAGCAAAACATGTGTGACTGCAATCCTTTTTTTGTGAGAAATACTAGAAAAATTTCAGGGGTGCCAACATTTACGCCCATGACTGTATGTATTTTTATTATGCATTAAAGGAGAAAGTGTACAGTATATATCCCCCAAACTTTACACTGCATGCAGAGAACAGATTCCCCCCCCCCCCCCTGACTAAAAGGCTTTGTTTTGACACCTGGAGTCCTAGATCAATTTGTTGTGATCACTCCAACCCCCCCCCCTTTAGCCTGAAATGACTGATGTCTAGTCATCTGCACATCCAGATCCCCCTTTAACCTTACAGGGACGGTGTGGCTCCTTGGAGTGTGGGTAGGGCATGCTATACATGTAGGGACAGGACTTCCTGCACCTAGCAGATGTTATATCCTGGGGCCCGCTCCTCCTGCAGCGAAAATTACCCTTACAGTTGCACTCAGATAAAGCTTTTATAGGCGTTTGGCTGTCTGGGCATGCTGGGAGTTATAGTTCTGCAACATCTGGAGGTCCACAGTTTGGAGACCACTGCATAGGAGGTAATACTCACATGTCCCCACCGCTCCTGACCCCTCACCGCTGCCCTGGATGTCGCTCCATCGCTGTCGCCGTGTCCCCGTCGCTCCGGAACGTCAGGTATCCTCGCGCTCTTTTTTTTTTTTTTTTAATTTTTTTTTTTTTCTGTGATGTGACCAGCATTTTTGGCATATTTTATTTTTTTTGCGTTCAAGGAGTACTCCAGTGAAATAAAACGTATCCCCTATCCAAAGGATTGTGGGGGACTTATAGATTGCAGGGAGGTCCAACCACTGGGACTCCTGTGATCTCCTGCACGGCACCTCAGCAGTCTGCAGGAAGGGGATGTTGTGATGGCCAACATGCCCCCTCCATGTATCAGGCAGAAGATATCTCAGCTGGATGGTTTTTGGGTTGCATTTTAATTCATTGTTTTATTCAGGACAATGTAATGGTGCTTGGTGACTAACCGTGCAGGCCGTGCTACGCTGTGGGTCAATGCGGCCCTGCCCTGGCTGTACTTGTTGTGTTTATACCTTTTTAATTACATGGTGGACGGGCATGTGGTCTGGTCCTCCCTGCTTTATAATATACATTGGGTATATTAGGTGCTGCTGGGGATCACAGGTCTGCCTGGGACATTGGGTTACAGTAGGGCAGGGATGCCATGTACATGTCCACTGTCCAACTAAATCATTCTAACTTGTCTATAGTAGTGTTTCCCAACCAATGTGCCTCCAGCTGTTGCAAAACTACAACTTCCAACATACCTGTCTGGGCATCCTGACAGTTGTAGTTTTGCAACAGCTGATGGCACCTTGGTTGGGTAACACTGGAGTAAGGACTTTCCTTCGGACCATTGGCATCTGTAGTGTATCGGCAGCTTGTGATGCCAACATTAGGACACAGGTATGCTGTCCCATTATTTGCTCTGAGTTACCACCCTTGCTCCCCCCATGCTTTACGTTGCCATTCTGTTTCGTTAGGGCACCCAATACATTTGATCAGTGCAATGAACTGCGCTTAAATATTCAGCTTTTGACTCGCTACGGCGCTCGCTCTGCTTTACACTGCAGTTTTGTTTGCAACGTCTGAAATGAGATGGGGGATTCTTATGAGAAACTTGCAAAATTTATTTTAGATTACTTTCGTGTGTGTGTGTATGTGTGTGTGTGTGTGTGTATATATATATATATATATATATATATATATATATATATATATATATATATATATATATATATAATAATTATGTGTGTGTGTGTATTTTATTTATTTTTTTCCACTGAAGGTCCATTGATCAGAATAAAGTTGTTTGCAGCAAGCTCCAGTCAGATAGATTGGATAGTCCAGACATTTCTGTGCCACATGTGAACAAGTCCTTAACGGCCCCGGCATGTGGAACAGGAATGCTCTATTTAGTAAAATCTGTAGTCTTTTTTACACTAAGGGCATGTTCACATGGGCAGATTTTCTGCTGCAGATGTTATCATTGACTTTAGGGCCTGTTTTTACACTACTGGGTGTCACATTTTGGCATATTGCTGCCTCTGCAAAATATCAGCTGTTTGTCACCAATGCATACTTGTTCACCTTTTAGTCTTGCTGTTGCTGCAGTTGTGTGAATTTTTTTTTTTTTTATGAACCAGGGGGCTCAGGATGAACAAACAAGTAGGGCAGAGAATTATTGAATATGCTGTCTAAAATTAACACTTATCACTAGTAACACTCGGACATTTAGCATTTTTTTTCTTTGGTAAGATTTTATTCTCTCTAATATTATTATTATTATTATCCAGCATATAAGATGACTTTTTAACCCTGTAAAATGTTCTCAAAAGTCGGGGGCTGTCTTATACGCCGGGTGCTGTAGTCAGCTGGGGGATGCCCTTGGTATGGATTATCCATAACCAGGGCATCCCAGTCGACTACAGCACCTGGCGTATAAGATAACCCCCGATGTCCCAGCCGAGATTAACTTCCCCCGACCCATTCGGGACATCCCTTTTTGTCCCGAAAACTTTACAGGTCACAACGATGTCCCGCTTACCTTTCTGCGGCCTCGCGTTAACTTTTAAAACGGAGGAGCGGAGCATCGAGGAGGAGGATTTGCGCTGGCCGGCATGCTAAGTTACCAGCTGCACGTCAGCTTCGGTGCTCCGACCACTGCTTCTCTGCTCCCAGGACCTACTGCTATGGCCGGAGGAGCGGTGGTTGGAGCGCTGAAGTGTTCCAGTACACAGGCATACAGCCTCCAGCCATACACTATATGGCTGAAGGCTGTATTTCTGTGGGGGAACTATACTGCCAACCTAATGTGGGGGAACTATACTGCTAGCCTAACGTGGGGGGAACTATACTGCCAACTAGGGATCGACCGATTATTGGTTTGTGATGCCGATATTCACGATTTTCTAAGTTATCGGTAATTGGCAATTACCTTGACGACAATGTGGGCGCTTTAAATCAATGAACTGCAGGGGCTTTTGCGGGGCCAGACACTGCCGCCGCCGCCGCCACCTGCTTCTCTGCCCCTGCCTGTCCTGGGGTCCTGAGTACAACCACTGACACTGCCTGATTGCCTCCCCCTGCCTATCCTTTGGCCAGAGACCGCCGCCCCACTGCCTCCCCCATCCCTGGTTTTATAATTACCTGTTCCCGGGGTCCGCTCTACTTCTTTATTTTTTATTTCTCATTTCATATCAGTGTATTAGTGTATCCTGTGGATTACTTTAGATTCGGAGGAGTGACCAGCAAAGAAAAAAAAAATAATTATATACATACACACATATACATACACACATATACACACACACATATACACACACACACACACACAGTGGTACCTCAACATACGATAATAATTCATTCCAAACGACCCATCGTTTGTCGAATCCATCGTATGTTGAGGGATCCGTGCAATGTAAGGTATAGGTCCTCAACGCTACCGATGCATTCCCAGGGGCTCCCGATGCTGTCCTGCTGCTCCGTTGTCTTCTTCGGGATCCTCCGGCATCTTCTGCAGGGTCAGGGCCTCGCTTTCTGGTGATTACGCTGCTATGCCGGCGCGGCGTGCGTAGTGACGTAATAACGACGCCGGAAAGCGAGGCCCGGACCCCGCAGAAGATGCCGGAGGATCGCAAAGTGGACCCGGAGCAGCGGGAATAGGTAAGCGAACCTGCCCGGGATGCTTAAACTGCTATCCGACAGCAGCTTAAGCATTTTGCGCTGTGGGATAGCAGTTAATGCGATGGCCCCGACATATAAAAGCATCGTATGTCGATGCTGACATCGACATGTGATGGCCTCTGAGAGGCCATCGTATGTCAATTTTATCATATGTCGGGGCCATTGTAGGTCAGGTGGTTAGTGTGTGTATGTGTGTGTGTGTGTGTGTGTGTGTGTGTGTATATGTATGTATGTATGTATATATGTATGTATATATGTATGTATATATAATTAGGGATCGACCGATATCGTTTTTTTTAGGGCCGATACCGATAATCGGTGCAGGTTAGGGCCGATAGCCGATAACTTATACCGATATTCCGGTATAAGTTATTGCCTATTTAACCCCCTGCGACACTGATGCAGATCATTGATTTAAAGCAGGCGCTTTAAATCAATGATCTGCAGTGGCTTTTGCGGGGCCATAGACCGCCACCACCACCCGCTTCTCTCCCCTATCTGCCAGGGTGCTCCGGGGCCATCCATCCATCGTTCCTGTAGTGTCCGGGGGCGTTACGGGTGGAGGGTGGTCCGGTCCGGGCTGTCCTTCTTCTCCGGCGGGCCTCTTCCCCACTCCGGGCAGGCTCTGGCCTAGTACGCTGCATAGACGTCGCTGCGCAGTGACGCCCGTGCGCAGCGACGCACCTGACGTCACGGCGTAGCGGCGTCTATGCAGCGTACTAGGCCGGAGCCTGCCCGGAGTGGAGAAGACCGTGGGAGAAGGACAGCCCGGACCGGACCACCCTCCACCCGGAACGCCCCCGGACACTACATGAAGGAAGGATGGCCTGGACCACCCCCATTACGGGTAAGTTAAATTTTTTTATTGACTGGGAGGGGCCCGACCGGTATAGCGGTATGGGAAAAAATCCATACCGGTATACCGCCTAGCATCACGGTGGGGTGGGTCGGAGGTGCGGTGCGGCGGGTCGAGGGGGTGGCGGTGGCGGTCGCGGTGCGGCGGTGCGGGGGCATTATCGGCAAGATAATTGCCGATACCGATAATGCCCAAAATCGTGATTATCGGCAGATAATATCGGCCATACCGATAATCGGTCGATCCCTAATAAATATATATATTAGTTTAATGTTAATAAAAAACAATGGTCCTCGCCCACCCTGGTAACGTCAGGCTGTTTCTGCTTGGTTAGTATTTGGCTTAGAATAAAAATAGGGGGAACCTTATGCATTTTTTATTTTTTGCATAAATAATTATAATAAAAATAAATAAATAAAACGCATAGGGTTCCCCCTATTTTTATTTACAGCCAAATACCAACCAAGCAGCAACAGCCTGATGTTACCATTGTTACTGGCCCTCCCCAACCTACTGGCGCCATTTTTTTATGCTCGGGGCCTGTTGGTACCGGCTCTTCCCGCCACCCCTGTGGTGGTGGGTACCGGGGTAATTGAGGGTTAGTGCCAGCTGATTTTGAGGCTAACGCTAAGCCCAGGCTTAGTAATGGACTCCATCTATAAGACAGCTTCCACAACTAAGCCTGTAAAGTTCAACAACAACAACAGGGATGTGGAATTTCTATCGCCCGACGCCCGGGACTAGCAGTTTTGGGCGCCGGGCAGGTGAATTTGTCCGGCCCTTAGCCCGGCTTTGGGCAAGCAGGGCCGGACCTGACAAGTGCGGCGGATCTGCAGTCTGTATGGAGCGGGCACCTGACTCCTGCCCGCTCCATACTCTGCAGCCTGTGTCCTCCGAAGCAGAGCAGGGGAGATGAGAAGCCGTGTACAGTATTTGTCTTCTCTCCCCTGCTCTGCAGACGTGCGGGGGGAGATGAGGGGGCGTGGCTTATTTCTCCCCGTGCAGACCTGCGTCCTCTGCCTTCACTCCCCGCACGTCTGCACGTGGAGATGCTTGCAGCGCTCTGCAGTATGTATGGAGCGGGCTCGGGATTCCTGACCGCTCCATACTCTGCAGCCCCCGGCTTTTCTCAGTTGCCGGGGGCTGCCGCTAATAGCCAGCATGCGGCGATCGCCGCGGCTGGCTATTAACCCTTTAGATCGCTGCTGTCAAAGCTGACAGCGGCGTCTAAAGGGAGATGTGAATGCTCCCTGATGGGCTAGTGGGGTGGATCGCCCCCCCCCCCCCCCCCCCCCCCCGCAGCGCGATTGCAGGGGGGCGATCCACTATAGAGGTAGCCAGAGGACTTACCTCTGCTTCCTCCAGTCCTAGCTCTGTCATTGATAGATCCTGGCTGGACCAGGCTCTATCAATGGATCACAGAGCACACAGATTAAGAGTTCAATAGAATCTCTCTTCATCTGTCTGAGGAATCTAATGATTCCTCCTATAAGTGTAATAAAGTGTAAAAAAAATAAATAAAATAAAGTTTTAATAAAAGTTTGAAAGACACACATTAACCTAGTGGTCTTCAAACTGTGCCCCTCCAGATGTTACAAAACTACAATTCCCAGCATGCCAGGACAGCCATTGGCGTCTGGGCATGCTGGGAGTTGTAGTTTTGCAACATCTGGAGGGCCACAGTTTTAAGACCGCTGCATTAACCCCTTCCATGTTAAAAATTCAAATCACCCCCTTTTCCTATATAAAAACATGTAAACATAATAAAAATAAACCTATTCGTTATCGCTTCGTGCGTAATTGTACAACCTATTAAAATATAACATTGTGTAGTCCGTACGGTAAATGTAAAAAAAATACCACACCACAGAATTGCAATTTTTATAATATCCCAGAAAAAAAAGTTAAAAAGCGATTAAAAAGTCAGATCAATACCAAAATGGTACCGATACAAAAAACAGATTATGGCGCAAAAATGAGCCTTCATACAGCCTGGTATCCGGGAAAAAAAATAAAGCTACAGTGGTTAAAAAATGGCAATTAAAAAAATTTGAAAAAGTCCAGAATTTGTAAAACATGATGTAAACGATACAAATCTGGTATTGCTGTAATCAGGCGCCTAAAGTATAAAACTAACATGTTATCTGACCACACGGTAAATGGCGCAGAAAAGAAAAACCACCAAAATCTGCTAAATTATCTTTTACTATTTCAATTTCACTTCCCTTAAAATATATATAATATTTTTTTTTTTGGTTCGGAGAATATTGAAAAATTAAAAGGTGTCATTATAGCAGGTAGTTATGGTTATTATAGGGCGAGGAGGAAAAAAACGAGAGTGTCAAATCCCTCGTTAACCATTTTATTAACATTAATCAGAAAGAGAAAAAAAAAAAGTTGGTCATTGACGCAAGTTGCTGGAAGCTGTAGTTTTGCAACAGCTGGAGGCACCCTGGTTGGGAAACACTCTTCTACGCAGTGGGAGCAGTCTGTAGTTCCTTTATGAAGCAATTTTGACATTTATCAAGGGATTTAGAGCTTTTTTTTCTGCCTGCTTACAAAAGTCGCATTAGCTCCTAAACAAGTTTTTGTGCTACTTTTGGCTGTAAGCAAAAAGATACAAAGTGAATTTATTTTTCTTCCGAAAGTGAATTTTATTTTTCACTGCAGTGGTCAGTGACTTATCAAGTGCAAAAGTTGCACAAAAAGTCGCAGTCCCTCCAAAACCCCTCGCTTAATGACGGGGAAACTGATTTACAGCTTGTCACCCACCTCCACTGCGACATTTTGTGCGACTTTTGTAAGCAAACAAAAAAGGTCTAAATCCCTTGATAAATGTCAAAATTGCTTCATATAGGAACTACAGACTTCTCCCACTGCATAAGTGTTTCCCAACCAGGGTGCCTCCAGCTGTTGCAAAACTACAACTTCCAGCATACCCGGACAGCCAAATACTTGGGAGTTGTAGTTTTGCAACAGCTGGAGGCACAGTGCTGGGGAAACACTGGGATAGAATATGGCTGTGGGTAATCAGATAAGTTTACCTCTCGGTCCTCAGCCATAGAGAGAACATGGTATCTGTTTCCATCCAGCACTATGCATGAATGTGACCGGCTGTGCCCAGATACAGGACGCTGACAGTAATCTTAACCTACACATTGGTGGCGGAGCACGTCTGCTAAAGTATGACAAGGCCTCTATCTGCGCTGGCAGTGCTGTCCCCTTTTAAACAGGGACATTAATGTGTATATATTTTTATATATTAGATCTATTTTTATCGATTATATTTTAACATAAAATAAATAAAAATATAGTCTATATTCAATATTTTCTTTTTTTTCACCATTCCCTGCGAAGTGTGAAGGATTTCATTGTGTGTCAAGTTGATGTTGAGTATAAATCTCTGAACTGAAGAAAAAGAAAGAGATATATATATATAATATCTTTATCCGTTTACCATTGCATTTGTGTATACCATGTACAACTTGAATACTGCTGTAAGCTGGAGCCATACAGAGACCTGGATGTAGCAGTGACAATTAAAATAAAAACTTTTTTTTTTTCTTCACACTTCCAGGACAATGCAAAATAGAAACATAGTTTTATTATATACATTTTAAAAATGTTAGTGTCGCCTTTTAATATGGCTCCATACGATTTTCCAAATGCTGACCTACTAATGTGTATGGGGGCCTTGCAGCTCTCACTGAGAGACCGATATCGTTTTTTTTTAGGGCCGATACCGATAATCTGTGGAGGTTAGGGCCGATAGCCGATAACTTATACCGATATTCCGGGTGCTTTAAATCAATGCACTGCAGTGGCTTTTGCGGTGCCATAGGCCGCCGCCACCCGCTTCTCTTCCCCCTGCCTGTCCGGGGGTCCTGAGACCTATCACCGCCACCGCCCCCCCCCCCCCCCGCCGCGCCTAGGGGTGCCTCCAGCTGTTGCAAAACTACTACTCCCAGCATGCCCGGACAGCGGTTGGCTGTCTGGGCATGCTGGGAGTTGTAGTTTTACAACAGCTGGAGGGCCTACTGTAGGTATAGTATATTATACAGACCCCTGTCCATCCCAGAACCCTGACTCACCTTCTCAGTTGCTGCAGGGACCGTCCGTGGAGGGTGGTCCTGGCCATCCATCCTTCCTGTAGTGTCCGGCGGCATTCCGGGTGGAGGGTGAACCGGTCCGGGTTGTCCTTCTCCGGGGGTCCTCTTCTTCACTCCGTGCAGGCTCTGGCCTAGTACGCTGCATAGACGCCGTGACGTCAGGTGCGTCGCTGCGCAGCGGCGTCTATGCAGCGTTACTAGGCCGGAGCCTGCCCGGAGTGGAGAAGAGGACCCCCGTAGAAGGACAACCCGGACCGGTTCACCCTCCACCCGGAATGCTGCCGAACACTACAAGAAGGATGGATGGCCCGGACCACCCCCATTATGGGTAAGTTTACATTTTTTTTATTGACTCAGAGGGTGGGGGAGGGGCCCGACCGGTATAACGGCATGGACAAAAATCCATACTGTGGGAGGAAAAAAAAACGGTAGGGGGGTGCGACGCGGTGGGGGGGGGGGGGGGCATTATCGGCAAGGTAATTGCCGATACCGATAATGCCCAAAATCGTGATTATCGGCCGATATCTGCCATACCGATAATCGGTCGATCCCTAGTGGGGAGACTGTATCCTAAGGTACAAGGTTAAAGGACCTTTAACATGTATAGCTTGGCAGAAAGAGACAGAGGGGAGATGATAAACTTTTTTATATACATAAAGGGAATCAACACGGTAAAGGAGGAGAGGAGATTTTAAAGGAGAAACTTCCACAAGAGGACATAGTTTTATATTAGAGGGGAAAGGTTTCTGCAGTAATATCAGGAAGTATTACTTTACTGAGAGAGTAGTGGATGCGTGGAATAGCCTTCCTGTGGAAGTGGTCGCTGCAAATACAGTGAAGGAGTTTAAGCATGCATGGGATAAGCATAAGGCTATCCTTCATATAAGATAGGACCAGGGACTATTGCTAGGATTCAGATTATTGGGCAGACTAGATGGGCCAAATGGTTCTTATCTGCCGACACTTTCTATGTTTCTATAAGATGCTGTGGTGTGGACCCCTCTGCCTATTGAGATCACATACACACTTGGCAAATGCCTCTGATCCCAGCCATTACAGCATAAGCTAAGATGTCAGTAGGCAGCCATGGTCCTGCTACCTTCCTGATATACATGTAGGGGGCTCACTCTGCAGCAGTGTTTTTTTTTTTTTTGGTTTTTTTTTTTAAGCCAGCGAATATCCAGCTGTTGCGAAATGACAACTCCCAGTACAATTGACCTCCCTCCTCATGATTGGCAGGGGACGGTCTGTAGAGATCGGACCCCATTTATTCAGCTACTTATGCCATATCCTGTGGATAAGGGAGAAGATCTAGAAATAACCTTTTAAGGTTTATTCACATGTATAGTATCCTGCGCATATTTGATGCTACAGATTTGAAGCTGTGTTCAGTCATTTAGCTTACATTTAAAATCTACACCTTTATGTGCAGCATACTGTCCATGTAAATGCACTCTTAGGGTAGGGTCACACATGCCAGATTTGTTGCCGTGTATTTTCCTACCCCTTGAAGTCAATGGGTAGCAAAATCTGCTGCGTATTTTGATTTCAGTGGGTAGGAAAATACGCAGCAGCACAATACGATGTGTGACCCTACCCTTAGGCCAGGTTCACACTTGCGAAAACTTCAGTCTAGAGCTTCCGAGTGCGGCCACGTGGACATTGTCATCCCCGTAGTCTGCAATTCAGATTCTGCTAGTAAATTGGGCAGGTTTAATGTTCTGGTGCAATTATTTGATCAGAATTTTCGGTAGCCTTAACCTGGCCTTAAAGGGATACTCTGCCACTAGACATCAAAGGATAGCTGATAAGCTGCATGGTCGTGGTAGGTCTGGCTGCTGGGACCCCTCCCCCCGGCAATCTCTGGCCAGGCACCCAAGTAATCAGCATGCACAGAGCGAACTCCATGCATGTGAATTACGATCGACCATAGGCATGAATTGAGAGGACTGACAACCATGGGCGCCCGAAGCCTATCACAGTGGTGTTCTCTTCAGGAACATGAATGTTCAGAGCGCCGGGGTGCCGGCTGGAGATCGCAGGTGTCCCACTGGCCAGACCCCCTGCAATCAGACATTTTATCTTTGGATAGGGAATAAGATGTCTAGAGGCTTAGTACCCCTTTAAGGTAACAAGGTTATTATAATAAGAATAATAATTTTTTTTTTTTTAAGGTATAAAGTGGATCCTCATTGGTGCCTAAATAGTAGGGTCATATTACCTGAAACCTTCTGATTAGGCCCCATGCCAGGAATAGCCACACAACTCCATTTACTCGTATTGGGCTAAATGACAATATATGGGGGCATACATCAGGGGGTGGCCGGAATCAGACTAAAGGAATGTTATGTACTTTCTGTGCTTCTACCTCTGACGTCCGTGTTTAGTGCCAGTGCGGTAAAGAAGAACTGGAGACATCTAGGCTTTGAAACCTGAGTCATTGACAGGCAGTGGCTTCCATGTTTATTTGGAATTGCTCTTCCTCTGATGTCCATTAAAGGCACCCAATAAGTATACCCACTCAGACTAGTTAATTCTGCCTACTGTTCAGGAGTCTAGGTCATCATTATATATGTCACAGAGAGAGTTGGACATTCAGTTGTCTGGAAAATCTTAGCAAAGCTTTTCCCAACCAGTGTGCCTCTAGATGTTGCAAAACTACAACTCCCAGCATGCATGAACAGCCTTCGGCTGTCTGGGCATGCTGGGAGTTGTAGTTTTGCAACACGCTGAGGATAACTGATTGGGATACACTAATACATACATAGAACCTGGTAGCCATTTCTCTTGTTACCCAGCTTTCCCAGAATTGTTTTCGTTTTAAGGGACATGCTGCGTAATGGAGTGTTTTGCAGATTAGAGGTGTAATTGTAGATAAAAGGGGACAGATGAGTGGTGAAAGACAAGCGGGGCAACGTGCCAGAGGTCAGATCTCTCCCATGGGGCCATAGCCTTGGCACTCGTCAATGACTGTGACACTGTGCGGTATGTGGGTCATCAGATAAAGGATTCTTGTATATAAAGCCCATTGTAGGACAGTAGTGTTGGGTTAAAATATTATATCCATTGCTCGGCAATCGCAGGTCTCGTGACCCTAAAACACTTGCATCTTTGTGACCTGCTGATAACTGGTTATCATTGCTGCATGTTTACTGTGAGAGTTGTTGCCCTGTTAACCTTCTGTTGTCACGTTCCCTCTGCGGATCACCTGATGACCGCCGTTCTGTGAAATGAGAACATAGACATGACTAATGGATTTTCATGCCTGGTTAGTCATTTCCTGCCCCATAATTCTGCCAGTCATAGTTCTTATGTATAGTAAAATCTAATTTATTAAATTTCTTTTGTTCATTTTTAGACCATGTATTTTTATTAAAAAAAATAAAATAAATTATTTATTTATTTTTTAACAATGTTCGAATCCGAACAAAAGTTCCTAAGGGAGTCGGTACTCATTCCTCAACAATAATGGGTGTAAGGTTGGGGTGCTCGCCTCCAACATAGACTATATCTAGAATGTCCAAATGCAACATACATAGAGTAGTGAGCATGAGTCCCTCCCTACCAAGGATTCACTTGTGTAAATGACAAGATCATGACGGAAGCAATGGCCGTTAAACACATGAAAAAGCGGGTGTCTGTTAGACCCCTCATTGCTTGACATTGCTGCTGTCCTGACCTTGTCATAGTAGTAAATTACCTACATGAATGAATCCTTGGTGATGAGTGCTTCTTATATGCTGCAGTACTATCTGTCCCTATACAGTTTGTAGGAAGGAGTACTATTTGTGCCTGCATCATTTACAAGGAGAGACATCTAGGCAGTATTAGTGCTTACATCATGTACAGGGAGAAGCAGTACTATTTGTGCCTACATTGTTTTCAGGTAGGCAGTACTATCTGTTCCTGCATAAGGTATTGAAAGAGCTTTATTCGTCAGTCGTCATTACAGGTCATACAATAAATTACAATCGAACAACAGTACAATATACAGCACAGGTTCCCTAAGCTATACACCGTACACCTACGCTAACACTTCGCTCCATCACTCTATCGAAGAAACAATGTCGAAAAACATATTACAGTCCGATTGGGGAGGGCGTGGTATCAATAAGGTTAGGGGGAGGGCAGATCACAGGGTCAAACTACTGGGCAAACCTATGGGGGGAGGAAGGGGAAACAGAGGGACGTTAATCCCATTCTTCATCGATGTCCGGACGGTCCAAGGAATAGTCTCTAAGCCGGCTGTGGGGCAGCCTGCGGCAGTCCTGGACGGTCATGTCCTCCCTGTTGTAGATGAGGCGATTCCTGGCAAGCCATATAGCCTCCTTTTAAAACAGTTCATAAGGTGCCAGGCCTCCTGGATGGTCTCTATGTCGTGAACCCCTGGAAAGAGTCCATAAAGCACCGAATGGAACGATAGAGACTCGGTACCCAGGAGCCACCTAAGTTCAAGTTCCAGGGCATTCAATAGGCCCTGTGCAAAGGGGCACTGCCAAAAGACATGCATAGAGGTTTCCTCCACATAGGGGCACCTGGGGCAGTACCTGGTTTTGCACAGGCCACAGACATGCATAAATGACATCAATCTCTCTTTTTTTTTTTTTTCTTTCGCGCTCTCACAATTGTCATGGATGGAATGGACCGTGTCTCTCACAAGAGCAAGGCTGTCGGCAATCCTGCGACCGGGAATGCCGCAGGTCTGGTCCGGGTGGACGATCTGCCCAATGACAGACTTCAGCCTGTTAGCTAACACCTTGACGAGGATCTTGTAGTCCACGTTCAAGGGAGAGATGGGACGCCAGTTTTTCAAGTCACATCTCTTCCACTTATACAAGATCGTGATCATCCCTTCCCTCAACAACTCTTCAGGCGCACAATCACGGACCATTTGCCAGTTCAAAACTATTTCTGTCCAGGATGTGGGTGGGATCCTTCACCACAGTACAGAAACTCCTTAGGAAGGTAGTGATGTCGGGTCCTGGGATGTGTGGGTTCCTCACTGAAACTGTAATCCTCCTCTCCTCCCTCTGCATGGGACAGTTCCCAACAAAGCGGGCAAAGGGGGAGTCCTCATAGATTTCACCATATCCCAGTAACGTTTACAGATTCCAATGGAGGCAAAGGTAACTTAAAACATTCCAGTGAAAAAGGACTGGATGCATACGGTTTCCAATTTGGAGAATCCCTGTTCCAGGACCATCTTCTTCCCCAAAATATCCCGGCTCATGTCAGGGATCCTCCCGTCGACTTCCTTCAGCTTAAGCACGACTGTCTACCTAATCCAAGGCTCCAGGGTTGGAGAACCTTGGCGGGGCTGGGAGCCAATGGGGGAGCCGCTCCAGAAGCCTGAGGAGCATCAGGAGATGAGGATCCAGGTTGGGTCTCCTTAACCAAAGCCATTGTAAATCCAAAAGCAAGGTCAAAATCCAAAAGCAAGGTTAAATCCGGAAGAAAATCCAACCAGGTGAAGAAAGTGGGTGGAGCTATGCAAATTCCTCAACAGATTTTGCCCAGCAGTTGTAATCCAACAGGAAAGGTTGAAGCAAAATTAAAATCCTCGGCAGCAAAAGCTTGATGTTGAAAGCAGATGATCCTCAGAAGAAGCTTGAAGACCAGGATCTCCTGCCAGGAAAGTCTCTCCAAGATTTTTACAATATGAAGAGAAACATGAGCAGCGAAAGACAGTGTACAGAACAGTGTGTGCCCACATAATATACAGGTATACACAAGGGGCAATACTATCAGTGCTTGCATAATTTACTGGGAGAGGTAGTACTCTCAGTTACTAGAAAAGACAGGGAGGAAGTACTATCTGAACCTACATCTAAGGGAAAAGCGGGAAGTATTCTTAATGCTGACATGATATGCATAGAAAGTGTTACTGTATGTATTTTCATCATTTACAGGGAGGTAGTACTATCTGCACTTCTGCATTACAGAAGGAGATAAGCAGGCAGTATCATCTGTGCTTGCATAAATTACAGGTAGAGACTGGAAGGCTGTACTACTTGTGCCTCCATTATTTACAGGGAAAACATGAAGGCAGGACTATCAGTGTCTATAGTTAGAGGGGGAGACTGGAAGGGAGGAATATCTGTGCCTGTATTCTTTACAGGGAGAGTATGGTAGCAGTATTGTTTGGTCCGTGCCTATATCGTGTACAGGTAGACACAAGGGTCAATATTAGCGCTTACGTCATTTATGGGGAGAGGCAGTACTATCTTAGCCTACATCACTTACTAGGAAAGACCTCTATGAGACCACATAATTACAGGGAAGACAAGGTTTTGTGCCCACTTCATTCTACTGACAAAAGGTTGTGCTTTTCTTGAGTCTCAGCAGAACCTATGTCTAAGACAAGGCTTCCCAACCAGGATGCCCACAGTTGTTGCAAAACTACAACTCTCAGCCTGCCCAGAAAGCCTTTAGGATTGAAAAGTGTGTCCATTTTCTGAGGCTGTATTCACACCCGGCAGTTTTTGTAGTCCTTTTTGAAGCTCAAAAGTGGAGAAATATAGGTTATCCGTTTTTACTTAGTCTTGTTCTAGTTTATGGTTCAAAAATCTGTATCAAAAACTGCAATGTGTGATTTGAACCTTAGGCCTCTTTACATCCTGGTCCTGTGGCGCTAATGTTTGTCATTTCATGGCCGTGCACCTACTGACCCAGATCTGTCGTGGCTACATTGTTTCAGGCTGTTTTTCTAAGATATATATATATAATATAATATAATATTTTTTACGTTGTTTGTCTGAAGGATTATTCCAAGGAGGGACGTGTTACAATGAATAAGGCGGGCGGGTCTGTAAATAATGTTTCAGCAATTTAGTCAGTTTCGCTCTCCGTTAATCCAGTTTGTAGGAAGGTGTAGTACATTAGTAACTTGGGCCTCAATGATCAGAACAGGACTTGCTGGTTATATCAGGGCTTGATAAACTTGTTTTGCATTTAGGAGAAAGCAAAAAAAATATTAAATAAAATCCTGCCTCTTTAATTTTTAAATGACCAGTGCGATTTTTATCAGTGTGTGTGCCGTGAGCTGTAGTTTTTACTTGTACTACTTTTGCGCAGTATTGACTTTTTGATTCATTTTTAGAACTACTTTTATTTTATTTTTTTTACTTTGCTGGCAAAAGGGGTTAATTTTTATTTTGGGGGGGGGAGGTGTGTTTTTTTTATTTTTTAATAAACCCCTGCTGGGCCTGTCTTTATATAAGCAATTGTTTGGTTGCTTATACCGATCTTGTGTAATGCATAAACAGGTGTAGTTAGCCTAGCTTCTGGGCGGGCGTCATACTCCCCTACCTGACGCATGGGTCAGCAACAGGTAAATGAATGAACCCACCAAAAAACTAGGCGCCAGGACAAAATTCTAAGACCTGGTGCCTGGTATTTGTCGAGCCACGGGTTATTGCAGCCACTGTGCAGCTTTAATTTTTCCAGGACAGGTTTCTTGTTGGACACCAAATGGGTTTAGAAATAAAAGTGCCACCATAGTGAAGTCCATCATTGGCACAGTTTTGATGATTTACTAGGCTGTTTACTGTATGCATGTTTTTGGTTTTGTATTACAGCTGCAGGTCCCATCCTTGACCGCGGGCCTGATGACGAATAGTGACAACTGCTCATTCATGTCATCAGACCCATGGCTGGGCTGGGAATTGCGGTTGTAATACACACTCAAAAAGGCATCTGTGATGCACCAGCGCAGTGTGTTTTATTTATTTTCATTTTTTTTCAACCAGGGTGACTCCAGCTGTTGCTAAACTACATATCCCTGGTTGAAAAAAAACACTGCGCTGGTGTGTGAACCCAAATTAGTTAATGCTTGCATAAGCCTGCGGGTTCAACACAATACGTGACTTAGCAGTGTTGAGAATAATTGCCATGGACCACTCAGATCAACCCCCCCCCCCCCCCCCGAACCCCAGATGGATAACGTGGCCGGGGATAAGTTTAAGCCTAATAGAGGTGCTTTACAATATTACATTTTTGCTTCCCAACATAAACACTGTAAGCTCCTAAGGCAAGCCTAATACATAAGCTGTCCGTTTGTTCTAGGTTTTTATTTTAGAATTCTTTCTGGCCTTCAGTGTGTTAGTCCTACGGATCCGTTAATCTGTGCCTCCAGCCCCTTTATGATGATGTGCCCGTGTGGCCTTGGCTCTGGCCTTGTTGGTCTTGAGTCGCCATGTGCTGACAGGGCTGCAAGGAATAAATAGCCTGGCAGGAAGCCTGGGTCTGCCTTGTCCTGAACCCACAATTGACCCCTTCCTTGCTGTCCTCCTGCACAGGGTGACTTGGCTGTATTTGTGTGTACAGGGGATGTTTTATATGGTTAGTTATATAGAATAGTTATGTGCTGTAGGATGTATAGATTGTGTGATATTCTTATTTTTATACAGTCTAAGTACAGACTTTGATATGAGGAGAGATATATAAATAATGACCTGCGGGGCCTGACCACTGTCACAGTAGCCATTAATTATAATGGTACAGTACGTAAAATATAGAAGTCGGCACTCTCGTCTTTCCAAGACTTAGTAGTTTAAGTCGGTCTGGCCAAAGTGTGTGCGATGTAAAGGTAGAACGTATTGGGTGCTCAATCTCCATTCAGAGGTATGTCATAAGAGTGGACCTCATTTACTAAGCTAAAACAGACTAGTTTTGGTTGGGTTATTTTGGCGCATAGTCTCTGCAACATGTCTGCGACAGTGTGCCCTATTAAAATCCCAAAAGCCGTAAAAGGATGTAGTTTGTCACAAAAGGGGCGTGATTGGCCCGAAAAGGGGCGTGGTTTCACAACCCCACTTATTTACTTTTGAATTCACAGAAAAGCCTGTAAATGGCTGGAAATTTCAGCCTAGAAAAAGCTGGTCAGAAAATGACTGTGAATCCCCATAGTAAATAGAGAGGAATCCTGCAAGTCTGAAACATTTCACAGTAGTGAAAACCCGACACTTATTAAATGAGGGCCAGTATAGGTATAACGAGAGGCACCATCCATTGTGCTGAATGTAATCTTTATTCTTCGTGCAGTTTAAAATATTTGGTTCGGTCAAGCTAGGACACCACTAGCGGACACATAGGGGGACATTTATCATCGTTGCTTTGGTAAGCGAGTTCTGTAGGCATTTTTTTCTTGCTTTTTGGTTTTGCTTATGGGTGACATATTTATTATACTATCATGGTGGGTTGATAAATATGGCTTACATAAGCAAAAACCAATAAATCACTTTTGAATACAATTTTTTTTGCACACATAAGCAAAAACCAATAAACAACTTCAGAACACAAATTTGGAGCTCTGAAAAAAAGTGTGTGTGTGTGTGTGTATGTGTGTGTATGTATGTATATATATAATATAAACTGTGTATGTATATGTGTGGGGGTTTTTTTTACCACTTTTTTTTCCCTTAAATGTACTAACTACTTTTTTTTTTCTTCTCATTTTCAGATCCGTGTATCTTGTGGATTACTTTAGATTCAGGGAGTACAGTGATCAGCATTTTTTTGGTTTAATGTTAATAAAATGGTTAATGAGGACTTTTGGGAGAGTGTATTTTTGGAATAATTTTTTTTATTTTATTTACTTGACAGGCTTAGTAGTGGAAGCTGTATTATAGACAGTCCATTACTAAGCTGAGGCTTAGCGCTAACCCCCAATTATTACCCTGGTACCCACCGCCACAGGGGTGACTGGAGGAGTCGGTACCAACAGGCCTGGAACATCAAATATGGCGCTCCTTGGCCTAGGCGGTAACAGGCTGGTGTTATTTAGGCTGGGGAGGGCCAATAACAATGGTCCTCGCCCACCCTGATAACATCAGGCTGTTGCTGCTTGGTTGGTATTTGGCTAAAAATAAAAATAGGGGGAATCTTATCTTTGTTTTGCATAAATAATTATTTTAAAAAAAATGCATAGGGTTCCCCGTATTTTTATTTTCAGCCAAATACCAACCAAGCAGCAACAGCCTGATGTTATCAGGGTGGACGAGGACCATTGCTACTGGCTCTCCCCAGCCTAAATAATGCCAGCCTGTTACCGCCTAGGCCCAGGAGCGCCATATTTGACGCTCCGGGCCTGTTGGTACCGGCTCTTCTCTTCCCTGTGGCTGTGGGTACCAGGGTGGTAATTGGGGGTTAGCGCTAGCAGTGTTTGGGGCTAACACATAGCCCAGGCTTAGTAATGGATTCAGTCTATTAGACAGCTTCCACTACTAAGCCTGTCAAGTAAATAAAAAAAATAAAAAAACACAACATGTTTAAAAAAAAATGTATTCCAAAAAACACTCCCTCACAAGCCCTCGTTAACCATTTTATTAACATAAAACAGATTTTAAAAAACGCTGGTCATCGAAGCAGTCCACCGAATCCGAAGTAGTCCACAGGATACACGGATCTGAAATGAGAAGAAAAGAAAAATGGGCTAATACATTTATTGTCACCCGTCCGCGCATGACTACAACTCCCAGCATGCCCTTACAGTAAGGATATGCTGGGAGTTGTAGGAGGGGGGGTAACAATCTCCCGTCCCACATGACTCCAACTCCCAGCATATCCTTACTGTAAGGGCATCCTGGGAGTTGTAGGGGGGCGGGTGACAAGCTTGTTACCTGCCCCCTGCCGCACAACTACAACTCCCAGCATGTCCTTACTGTGAGGGCATGCTAGGAGTTGTAGTCATGTGGTGTGGGAGATTGTCACCCCCCCCCCCCCTCCTACAACTCCCAGCATGTCCTTACTGTAAGGACATGCTGGGAGTTGCAAGGGGGGGGGTGACAAGCCTGTCACCTGCTGCACAACAACTCCCAGCATGCCCTCACAGTAAGGACATGCTGGGAGTTGTAGGGGGGGGGGGGTGACAATCTCCCACACCACATGACTACAACTTCCAGCATGCCCTTACAGTAAGGACATGCTGGGAGTTGTAGGGGGGGGGTGACAATCTCCTACACCACATGACTACAACTTCCAGCATGCCCTTACAGTAAGGACATGCTGGGAGTTGTAGTTGTGCGGCAGTTGACAGGCTTGGCTCCGCTCCTTGGCTGCAGTGATCAGAGAATCACTGTAATTTCATATTTCCTGCCGGGTCACGTGACATGGGACCCAGCGGGAAATTTGAAATTACACTAAACTCCGCGGCGCTGTATTAAGGAGCCCGGGCTGACATAATACTGCAGCCGCCAGGGACTCCCGCAGCCGGGCAGGGATATGTGCAGAAGCCGTCCCTGCCATCTCTCTGCGTCTACTGCAGTGCTGAGGGATGACAGGGACGGCACCTACACATCTCCCTGCCCGGCTGTGGGAGTCCCGGGCGGCTGCAGAGTTACGTCAGCCCGGGTTCCTTACCAGGCGCTGCAGAGATGATAGTTGACGGAGCCCGGGCGGCTGAAGTGAGGCTAGCCCGGGCTCCTTACCAAGGCGCCGCAGGATATATGAGAAGCCCGTGCGGCTGATGCCAGCCCGGGCTCCTTTTAAATTCTAGCGGAGCCACGGAGCTTTTAATCCCTAATGTAATATCAAATTTCCCATGATTGGCTGCTCGGTCCTGGCCAATCACGGGACCCAGCGGGAAATATGAAATTACATTAGGGGAAATAGAAACCCTGAGGCGCCGAGGTATGTTAAAAGGAGCCCGGGCTGGAATCACTCTGCAGCTGCCCGGGTTCCTCCGATTCTATCCCCGCTACCCTAATATAATGATGGGGACACTGCATTACATAACCCCCACCCCCCTTGTCTTCCACCCGCGCCGCACATTGTCCGCCCGCTACAATACTACAACTCCCAGCATGCCCTCACTGTATGGGCATGCTGGGAGTTGTAGTGTTGCAACAGGTAGCAGACGGGAGTGCGGCGCAGGAGACAAGGAGGGATGTCATTATGTTAGGGTAGCAGGGTTAGAATCAGACAGAGCCCGGACGGCTGCAGAGTGATGTACAGTTGTAATATATTTCCCGCTGGAGCCGTGATGTCTGCTGCCAGCGGGAAATATAAAATTTGCTCTCAAAAGCAGTTTTGTACGCCAGCTCTGGGCTGGCTTACATTTACGCAGTTTTTGAGGGCTTGCGACTTTTTTTTGCGCAGTTGTGACTGTCGCAGTTAAATACCAGACAACCCGTAGTCCATTTAAAAATTTTTACTACGTAGTTAAGTTTTGGAAAACTTTCTTTTCTCGCTTTCCAGTCAAATTGTCGCACAAAAAATCGCATAGTCGCAGGTGCGACATTTGTGCGACATTTTTAGTAAAAAAAAATTAACTAAATCGCTTGATAAATGTCTGTCATAGTGGCAGCTGTTTCACATTGCTATGGTGTTTCATCAGACTCTGATAAAACACTGAAGCGGTGTAAAACAGCTGTCCCTACGGCTTCGCTAGTGGTGTCCTAGCTTGACCGAACCACATTTTAAACTGCACGAAGAATAAAGATTACATTTTGCACAATGGATGGTGAGTGCCTCTCATTATACCTATACTGTTGTGTTATTGACTATAAATGGAATGACCATACAAGCTTTCAGTTGTAGTGGCGATTATAGTGGCAAAACCCATGTAATAGGGCCCCTCTCTTACTACCTTCATGCCCCTTAAGGCAATTTCCCACCACGCTGCTGTTTTTACACCAATCTTGCCACAGTGCAAAGTAACATCTTTTTGTATATATTTTTTTTGTTTTGTTTTGTTTTTTGACTCCACTTGATGTCGCCATTTTATTTTAAATGAAAATACTTGTCAGTCTGTTTTTTGACATGATAGATTATCACCTGATACTAAATATATTATGTGAGATGTGTTACTGTGTAAGATGATATATTGCAGCTCCACTGCTTCAGTGTTCTGACAGGTCTTGCTTTTTTCTTTTCTTTTGCAGGCTCATATAAAGTTCCCTATAGACTATCCGTACTCTCCACCAACTTTCCGTTTCCTGACAAAGATGTGGCATCCCAATATATATGAGGTAAGACGTACTGTGCATTGGGCTGCCATTGTGTGTAGGTAGCCAGTCCACTCAGACCTTATTAATAAGCAGCTGGGAATCTTTCTATCTTAGGCTGTAGAATAGCTGGAGCTTTGTTCTGAGCAATGTTTGTTCTGTACTAATTGACAGATCGCCCTGGGTCCGTTGCGATCCTCCTGTATAATGTATAGGTGCGGCCGGCCTCTCTTCTATGGTCCCCTGCACTGCCGAATATATACACCTATTCATATTTCCCACAGAGAGCTGTGATTGGCTAGATGGGCCCAGCCAATCACAACTCTCTGTGGGAAATATGAATAGGTGTGTGTGTTTGTATATCAGCCACATCTATACATTATACAGAAGGATCACAGCGGGTGTCAGGAATGACACTCTTCGATCTGTCTATTAATGCAGGTACCACAGCTCCCAGCATGGAGCAGTGTGTGCTCCATGTTGGGAGTAGTAGTACCTACAGTTAAGTATAGATCACAGTGGGTATCACTCCTGATACCCGCCGTGATCGTCCTATCTATTGCAGAGATGCGGAGCGGCTTTCTCCAGCGCTCCGCATCTCTGCACTATACTACGGCCAGTGTGAGATGGAAATTTGTGCCCCATGCAGACTTGGCTCTGCTCCTCCCCTTAGATCTCCGAAGATTTCCGAAGCTAGAGCTGGGGGGGAGCAAAGGCAGAGCAGGGGGAGAGAGGAGGTACATGCCCCCCTCATCTCCCTTCTCCCTGCTCTGCCTTTTGGAGGATGCAGGCCTGCACGGGAGAAAGAAGACAGAGCAGGGGAGAGAGGATGTACACGTCTCCTCATCTCCCCTCCCCATGCTCTGCCTGTATTCACTGAACGGGAGGGTGAAGAAGTGCAGTAGTGGAGATGTATAGACTGCAGGGGCTGGGGAATAAATCTCGGACTGGGGATGATTTCTGTGTGAAGGGGGGGGGGGGGGGGGACTCCTGAATGACACATGCTGGGAGTTGTAGTCCCTGTTATGTGTGTATGCTATTGTTTCCCAACCAGGGCTGAGTTACTAGTGTGTAGCAGGTTTCCAACTTACACCAGCCAGTGATATTAATAGAACATCAATGATTCAGATTTCCCTCAGAGCTGTGATTGATTATTTATTTTATTTATATAGCGCCTACAGATTCCGCAGCGCTTTCAATTATGGGGTACAAACAAAGACAAGTATCAGACATAAAATTACACAATAACTATTCAAACAAGAGGTGTGGGGATATATTGAGGATATGTTGAGGCCAATTACAGAATGTTATAGGCCTGTCTGAAGAGATGTGTTTTTAGGCCACATTTGAAGCTATGGATGTTGTTGTTGAGTCTGAGGGATTGAGGGATAGCATTCCAGAGAACCAGTGCAGCACGAGTGAAGTCTTGGAGATGGGAGTGAAAGTTCGGATTATAGAAGATGTTAGTGTGAGGTCATTAGCAGATCGGAGAGAACGTGTAGGATGGTAGACAGAGATGAGAGAGGAGATGTAGGGAGGTGCAGCATTGTGGAGAGCTTTGTGTGTGAGACTGAGGATTTTGTACCGTATTCTGGACTGAATTGGTAACCAGTGTAGTGACTGGCACAGGGAGGAGGCGTCGGTGTAGCGGCTTGAGAGGAAGATGAGTCTGGCTGCGGCATTAAGGATTGACTGGTGAGGAGAGAGTTTGGAGAAAGGAAGGCCTATTAGTAAAGAGTTACAGTAGTCGAGGCGGGAGTGAAACAAAGCAATAATGAGTTTTAGCAGTTTCAGTAGTGAGAAACGGGCGGATCCTTGAAATGTTTTTGAGCTGCAGGTGACATTAACCTGAAAGAGACTGAATATGGGGAGTGAAAGACAGATCAGAGTCAAGTATAACTCCAAGACAGCGAGCCTGCTGCCCGGGAGTTATGGTAGTACTACATACCAAGATGGAAATGTCAGGGTTAGGTAAGGTATCAGTTGATGGAGAAAAGACCAGAAGTTCTGTTTTTAGAAAGATTTAGTTTCAGATATTAAGAGGACATGATGTCTGAGACAGCAGAGAGACAGTCACTGGTATTCTGTAGGAGTGCAGGGGTGATGATGGAGGAAGAGGTATAGAGTTGGGTGTCATCAGAGTAGAGGTGGTACTGGAAACCAAATCTACTGATTGTTTTTCCAATGGGGGATGTGTAGAGTGAAAAGAGTAGAGGACCCAGGACCGATCCCTGGGGAACCCCGACAGCAAGGGGAAGAGGAGAAGTAGAGCCAGAAAACGAGATGCTAAAGAAGAGGCCAGAGAGATAGGAGGAAAACCAGGCGAGCGCAGAGTCCTTGAGACCGATGTTGCGGAGATTACTGAGGAGGAGTTGGTGATCCACAGTGTCAAAATCCGCAGACAGGTCCAAGAGAATCAGTAAAGAGAAATTGCCATTTGATTTGGCCGTCAGAAGATCGTTAGTGACTTTGGTTAGGGCCGTTTCTGTGGAGTGAAGGGAGCGGAAACCAGACTGTAAGGGGTCAAGGAGAGAGTTCTTGGAGAGATAGCGGATAAGGCGGGAGTAGACCAAGCGTTCCAGGAGTTTGGAGATAAAGGGGAGATTTGAGACGGGTCGATAGTTGGCTGCACAGGACGGGTCCAGAGATGGTTTTTTCAATAGTGGGGTTATGATAGTGTTTGAAGGAGGAGGGAAAGGCCCCAGAAGAGAGGGAGAGGTTAAAGATTTTAGTTAGGTGATAGCAGTAGAGAGAGACTGGATGAGGTGTGAAGGCATGGGGTCACTAGAGCAGGTAGTCGGGCGGGTGGAGGAGAGGAGCCTGGAAACCTCGTCCTCCGTTACAGGCTCAAAAACTGAGAGTGATGAAGAGGAGACGTGGCTGGGAATTGGATCAGAACTTTGATTACATTCGTGATGAAATCCTCTCTGTCTCCTTAATTTTAGTTTTGAAGTATTTGGCCAGGTCTTCAGCACAGAGATCAGTGATTGGGTCTGTACTTTAGGCTGAAGGAGACAGTTGAACGTGTCAAAAAGGCGTTTTGGGTTGTTAGACAGAGAGGAGATGAGGGAGGTAAAATATGTTTGGCGAGATGAAGAGCGGAGTAATAGGATTTAAGCATGAATTTATAGTGCAGATAGTCTGAAGAAGTCTTAGTTTTCCTCCACAGACGTTCAGCACACCTAGAGCATCGCCTGAGAAAGCGGGTTGTTAGCGTGTGCCAGGGTTGCTGCTGTCTGTGTCGGGAGGTTCGTGTTTTAGAGAGTGCCATTTGATCCAGGGTAGACTTAAGGGTGTCATGGTAATGTTTGGCTGCTAGATTAGGGCAGGAGAGAGAAGAGATTGGTGATAGTGAAGATTGTAGAATGTCTATAAATTGACTGATGTTTATGGCACGCAGGTTTCTGTAAGTGTACAAGATTGGAGTGTCTGGAAGAGGATAGGAGTTACTGATAGAGAAAGAGAGATGGTTGTGGTCCGAGATTTCAAAAGGAGAATTAGTGAATTTAGAGAGAGAGCAAAGTCTAGGGAAGATAAGTCCACTGTATTCCCATCCTTGTGTGTGGGAGAGTCAGTAATCTGTGAAAGGGAAAAGGAGGAGGTTAGAGACAGAAGCCGAGAGGCAGAAGAGGAGATTGGGGTATAAATTGGGATATTAAAATCACCCATGAGTGTAGGTGTTTCTGAGGAAAGAAAGTGAGGGAGCCAGGTGGCAAAATGATCCAGGAACATTTGGGGAGAACCAGGAGGACGATAGATGACCGCCACTCTGAGAGACAATGGGCGGAAGAGCCTGAGGGTGTGAACCTCAAAAGAGGGAAATGTGAGTGAGGGTAATGGGGGGGATGACTTGAAAAGTGCATTGTGGGGCTAGAAGCACCCAAACTCCTCCACCATGCCTGGTGTCAGATCTAGGTGTATGGGAAAAGTGACGGTCACCATAAGATAAAGCAGCGAGAGAAGCAGTGTCAGAAGGTTGTATCAATGTTTCTGTGAGAGCCAGCAGATTAAGAGAATTAGTGAGAAATAAGTCATGAATCTGGGTGAGCTTATTGCACACAGATCGAGAGTTTAGAAGAGCGCAGTTAAAGTTTGTAGTGGTTCCGCAAGAGGCAGGTAGTGTAGAGAAAATATTTGTGAAAGGTGGGACAGGGTTAGGAGCAATGTCCCCAGCAGCTAAAAGCAGAAGAAAGAGGGAGAGCAGATGGCTGGGTGAAGTGATGGAGCGACTTCTGTGCTGTACCATGGAATGAGGTGACTTTGGGTGGTTTATGATGGTGAGCAGTGCATGCGAGCAATACATAGGTGAGGGAAGGAGGCATGCACAGATGTATATAGAGTCCACTGGAGAAATCGGTGGGGGATATAAGCGAAAATATATCGCAATGATGTAAGTAATAAGTGAGTGCATGTTTGTTTTTTTGTTTTTCTGAAAAAGAGTGACTTACTTTTGTAGTTATAATGTTGCGTTAGTTCCCTTTTGTTCCCTTCTGGTTCAATTCTGGTATAATTCTTGATGTCACACTTAAGAAGCACTTTAGATGGCAGTTTTAGATGGCATATTTGAATGTCTCCAGACCTAAGGTCTAACAGTGATTTGGCTGCAACCATCCGGTCAATCCCATGAATGGTGTTCTATTCACATTACTGGCCGGAGTATAGTGCAGAGATGTGAGCGCAGTATAGAGCCGCTCCGCATCTCTACTATATTATGGACGATCGCATTGGATGTCAGGACTTACACCCGGTCGATATGTCGATTAGTACAGGTACTACTACACCCATCAGGGAACAGTCTGACCCATGCTGGGAGTAGTAGTACTACCTAAAAAATGAAGAAAAATTAGGGGGGAAAAAGTGAAACACACAGTTTATTAAAAAGTAATAAAAATTTCTTCATAACATTTTTTTTTGTTAAATGGTACCCAACAAATTTGGGGAAAAAAAACTCCAAAAGGGCCAAAAAAGGAAAATTCCACACAAAGGTAAATACGCCAGAAAAAATGCAGGGAAAAACAATGGCAGTTTTTCTGGCCTTTTTTATCTGGTGTTTTTAAGCCTAAAAAAACGCAGTGCAAAAACCTCTGTGGAATTCTAGCCTTAGTGCAGCTTTCACTTTAGCCTATATGATGGAGGAGGAGGAGAGGTGCCAGTAGGGACCTGCAGACGTACTTGCTTTTTGATTGACCCCACAACCTGGATGTTTTACCAGTGTTTGGTTCGCTGTGTCGGATAAGTTGCACCAATGCTTAAAATAAATATAAGTAAAGGTAATACATTCTACGCTGTCTCTATTAGGGATCAACCGATTATCGGTATGGCCGATATTATCGGCCGATAATCACGATTTTGGGCATTATCGGTATCAGCAATTACCTTGCCGATAAGCCGATAATGCCCCCCGCACCGCCCCCACCGCACCGCGATTGCCCCCCCGACCCACCGCACCGCGTCGCACCCCCCACCATAGTGCTGGGCGGTATACCGGTATGAACCGGATGGCGTTTTTTTTTTCTCCCACAGTATGGATTTTTGCCATACCGCTATACCAGTCGGGCCCCTCCCCCACCCTCCGAGTCAATAAAAAAAAATTAAACTTACCTGTAATGGGGGTGGTCCGGGCCATCCATCCTTCCTGTAGTGTCCGGCGGCATTCCGGGTGGAGGGTGAACCGGTCCGGGCTGTCCTTCTCCGGGGTCCTATTTGCTATCACTGCATGCATGCTTGTCAGAACTATTCAAATGTTTATTATCCTGCACGACGAACAGCGTAAATGTGTGGGAAAATAAAAATTCATATCAGAAAAATGAATAGTGATCTAAAAGTCCCATAAAATTATAGTGACTTAAAAAAATACATATCATGGTGCAAAAAATTGCAGACCCTCATGTAGCCCCGTATACTGAAAAATAGGAGCTATAGGGGTTAGAAGAGGACTACTGCATACTGATTTTGTCAAAAATTGGGTACCGTATAAGCCGAGGCCCCTAATTTTGCCCCAAAAACCCAGGAAAAGTTATTGACTCGAATATAAGCCTAGGGTGGGAAATAAATCATTCCTCCTATCCCCCCCCTTCATCACTGCTTGTCAATCCCTTCATCAGTGGTCTTAAAACTTCGGACCTCCAGCTGTTGCAAAACGATACCTGCCAGCATGCCTGGACAGCCATTGGCTGTCCGGGCATGCTGGTAGTTGTAAACAACAACAAAAAACGTGGTCTCAAATGGCTGGAGGTGCTCAACCCCAAATGCAGTTGTGCATATATACTGGGGGAACAGATCCTGCCCTTGTAGTCCGTTGCTAGGGGCGATCCCCAGCATAAAAATGCATACAATGGAGGATGCCTGCAGCGGACTACAAGTGCCACAATAGAATCCTACACGAGATAAACGGTGTGGATGTGTAACAATTAGAATAATACAATACAGAAATGTAGGTGCACTACTGTGGTAGATGTATACAATGACATTGGCTACTCCCTCAACACTGATATTAAAATTGAGACATTCGCCAGTGTATCCTTATATGAAGGACACACCAGAGCCCGCACACCAACGCCAAGGTTTCTCAGATGGCACGGGACCTAACGCTAACCTACCTGTGCGTAATAAGCTTATAGCCTCTCTCCCCCCTTCCATTGTATGTGTGCTTAGTCACGCTGGAGGGAACTGGGAGCAGGCTACATGTCGACCTAGTGCTGCTGTAATTGCCCACTGGCCCCTGGTTTTTGCTTATTACGCACAGGTAGGTTAGCGTTAGGTCCCGTGCCATCTGAGAAACCTTGGCGTTGGTGTGCGGGCTCTGGTGTGTCCTTCATATAAGGATACACTGGCGAATGTCTCAATTTTAATATCAGTGTTGAGGGATTAGCCAATGTCATTGTATACATCTATCACAGTAGTGGACCTACATTTCTGTATTGTATTATGCTGGTAGTTGTAGTTCTGAAACATTTGGAGGTCCGCAGGTTGAAGACCACTGCGACCTTAGTCATCATCCAGACCCCCCTTTAGTTTTCTACTCTCCTCCCTCGGTGGGAAGGAAGAGTGAGCTGGTCCGGGCCATCTATGCTGCAGAGACCGTCCAGTGGGAAGGGTTAGTCGTTCCAGGCTGTCCGGTTTCATCGGGAGGCCCTCTTCTCTGGGCCGGCCCCAGTCTAGTGACGTTGCCTACGGACGTCCCTGTGTGTCGTCGTCAAGGCAACGTCACTAGGACTGTGGAAATATTATGCAGTACACTTGCGATTTTTGATTCTAAGTGGGGTTACAGTTTGAATAGGAAGACATGAAATGATATACCCATACAATATAATTTTATATACAAAAGTAAGTTTTTTTGCATTTTATTTATTTTATTGCTCTTCTGTGCAGTCACAGAAAATGATTTCATTATTGCATGTTCTGTTTTACCCTCTGTTTATACCCCCCCCCCCCCCCCCCCCTCCCCTCCCCTCCCCTCCCCTCCAAATATCATAAAACCAGACTTCTCTCTGGCGTGGTCACCTCTGCTTGTCACAACTATGATTTTTTTATTTTTTTATGAAAAAAGTACACTTCGACTTGAAATTGCAGTGGTGTGCAGCTTTTCAACTTTATTTCAGGTGTTTTTATTTCATAAAATATATTGGGGAGGGGGGTTTATCATGATTTTTTTTAATTTTTTTTAATTTTGTAATTTACAGTTGTGTAGCAAAAACAATTGTAAGACTTTAGAAGAAAGTACAAAATGGCCAAAGACCCCGGGTAGTAAAGAGGTTATAGATCTAGTTCTTATACATTTTTGGTCCCTTTTTTTTTTTTTTTTTTTTTTATGTAAACCTATAATAAAAAAAAAAAAATTTTTTTTGAGGTTTAACCTGCTAGTTTTGCTGTATAGACCAGGACAGAATGAACAGGGTCCTTTCATTATCATTAGAGGATGGGAAGTTATTGACGGCCTTTGTACATTGGAGGAATATATATAATGCAGGACGAATGCTCTTCACACATATAAGACTGTACACATCTCCCCTTTTCTCTCATCCCTGGGGAGGGGTTGTTCTTGACTGAGAAATTTTTATTTACTACAGTCTCCAGTAAAAAATCCCATTTATTTCAGCTACCATAAATTCTCTTCTCCTATTTCCTAGAATGGTGATGTCTGCATCTCGATCCTTCATCCGCCTGTAGATGACCCACAGAGTGGAGAGTTGCCTTCAGAGAGGTGGAACCCCACCCAGAACGTCAGGTAAGCAAGAAGGTGGAGTAAAGCAATTCTGGGTACAGAAGGGTGGATGCATCCACTATTCATAGTCCATCAGCTATTAGGGTTCATTGACTGAATCAATTTCACACGTTTAACCCCCTAACAACACTAGGCGTACATTAATGGTGGTCACTGTCTGGAGCTTAACCTGTTTCATGCCCAGTTGGTAACAGGGGCTATCAGTGGCAGGGACCCACCGGTAATGTGGGACACCAGCGATCACACTGATAATCATTAACCCTTTAGATGCCACATTCAAAGTCGATAGCCCCATATTAAATTGGAAATTACAGGTGGGTCAGGACCTCCACAGCACAATTGTGGGTCCTGACCAGCTAAGATGGTGACTGGAGTCTGCCTCAGCCAGGCTGTACAAGAAGTGCCAATAACACTGATCAGTACTATGCTATAGCAGATCACTGAACAGTAATAGCAAATTAAAGTTTACATGTAATAGTCCCCTATGGGGACATACATGTATAATAAAAAGTTTTAAATATAAATAAACCCCTTCCCAATAAAAAATTACATCGGCCCTTTTCCCATTTTATAAAGGCAAATGTAAAAATTGCTATGTGCAGAACTGTTTGGTGTAAAAAAAAAAAATCTAGACTTTTGGTCACTTATTATACCAGAAATAAATGAATAAAAAGCAACCAGAAGGTCTCACATACACAAAGGGTACTAATGAAAACTACAGATCACTTTCAAGACATAAGCCCTAATACAACCCTGTATACGAAAAAATTTAAATTGTAATAGGGTCAGATTGGAACAATTTTAAGCATACTCAGTTTCTTAACCCTTAGAGGACATGTGACATAGTTTGAACTAAAGGGGTGCTGCGGGAAAGTTGAGAAAAATAAACATTCCCCAAAGTAGGGATCGACCGATTATCGGTATGGCCGATATTATCGGCCGATAATCACGATTTTGGGCATGATCGGTATCGGCAATTACCTTGCCGATAATGCCCCGCACCACCCCCACCGCACCGCGACCGCCCCCCCCCCCCCGCACCGCGTCGCACCCCCCGCCGTAGTGCTGGGCGGTATACCGGTATGAACCGGATACCTTTTTTTTTTTTTTTTTTTTTTTTTTTTTTCTCCCACAGTATGAATTTTTGCCCATACCGCTATACCGGTCGGGCCCCTCCCCCACCCTCCGAGTCAATAATTTTTTTTTTTACTTACCCGTAATGGGGGTGGTCCGGGCCATCCATCCTTCCTGTAGTGTCCGGCGGCATTCCGGGTGGAGGGTGAACCGGTCAGGGATGTCCTTCTCCGGGGGTCCTCTTCTCCATTCCGGGCAGGCTCCGGCCTAGTACGCTGCATAGATGCCACTACGCCGTGACGTCAGCTGCGTCTATGCAGCGTTACTAGGCCGGAGCCTGCCCGGAGTGGAGAAGAGGACCCCCGGAGAAGGACAGCCCGGACCGGTTCACCCTCCACCCGGAATGCCGCCGGACACTACAGGAAGGATGGATGGCCCGGACCACCCTCCCCGGACAGTCCCTGCAGCAACTGGGAAGGTGAGTCAGGGTTCTGGGATGGGCAGGGGTCTGTATAATATACTATACCTACAGTAGGCCCTCCAGCTGTTGTAAAACTACAACTCCCAGCATGCCCGGACAGCCAACGGCTGTCCGGGCATGCTGGGAGTAGTAGTCTTGCAACAGCTGGAGGCACCCCTAGGCGCGGCGGGGGGAGCGGTGGCGGTGATAGGTCTCGGGACCCCCGGACAGGCAGGGGGAGAGAAGCGGGTGGCGGCGGCGGTCTATGGCACCGCAAAAGCCACTGCAGTGCATTGATTTAAAGCGTCGCAGGGGGATAAATAGCCGATAACTTATACCGGAATATCGGTATAAGTTATCGGCTATCGGCCCTAACCTCCACAGATTATCGGTATCGGCCCTAAAAAAACTATCGGTCAATCCCTACCCAAAGCCACCACAATACCTGTTCTGTTATCCTTTTGATTTTGCCACGTCCTGTGGTCCCGATTGTCTCCTGAATATTCTTTTTTCCTTGCTTGCAGCCCAGACTACAACTCCCAGCAGTCTTAAATTTCGGCTCTGTTTTTTTTTTTCTTATTTCAAACGATCACCCCCACCACCACGAAAGAAAGAAATCATGCTATGCTCTGAATGGCAGCAGTCAGTGATTAGATCTACAGCAGGAGAAGAGCAGAATTATGTGATGAGGAGACGCTTGGCTAAGATATTCACACAGGGAGGGGAGGTGTGGCTTTGAAGCAAGAAAAGACAAAAATCATGTGGTGTTTGTCCTCCAGGGGGGTGGAGGCTACTCTTAGTGAGGGCTTTGCACAGAGACAAGGAGGATCTGTTTGTGACTGCTTTCTCTCACTCCCTGCATGAAAGTGACAGCTGAAAGAGAAAAAACTGCTCTATATAGCTAATGAATGATATTTAGACAAATAGGTTGGTGAGAGGGAAAGACTGGGCTATGGTTTTAGTTCCCGGTGTACCCCTTTAACCCCCTTAACGACCACGGACGTAAATGTACGTCCTGGTTTGGCGGGACTTCCCACACCAGGACGTACATTTACGTCCTGTGTATGACCGCGAGGATCAAAACGGTGCTCGCATCATACACGACAGGTTCCGGCTGCTAGTAGCAGCTGGGGACCCGCTGGTAATGGCCGACATCCGCGATCGCGCGGATGTCCGCCATTAACACCTCAGATACCGTGATCAATACAGATCACAACATCTGCGGCAGTGCAGCACTTTGGATGATCGGATCGCCCGCAGCGCTGCCGTGGCGATCCGATCATCCAGCATGGCGGCCGGAGGTCCCCTCACCTGGCTCCGGCTGTCTCCCGGGGTTATGCTCTGGTCTGAGATCGAGCAGACCAGAGCAGAAGATCGCCGATAATACAGAGCAGTGCTGTGTCCAATGCATAGCACTGAACAGTAATAGCAATCAAATTATTGCTGTAGATAGTCCCCTATGGGGAAATAAAAAGTGTAAAATAAAAGTTGAAAAATGTAAAAATAAAAAGTGAAAAATCCCCTCCCACAATGAAAATTGCCCTTTCTTCCCATTTTACCCCCAAAAAGCATATATATATATATATATATATATATATATATATATATATATATATGCTGAAAATGTAGCCAGCACCTAAACCCAATACACGGGTGCACGCTGCTGTGGCAAGTACAAAACATGTAAAAAAAGAAAATGGCAGCAGCACACTTGGTCAACAAAATGGAGGCTCTTAGCGCACTTTTTGATCAAAACGTGTCCCCCATCCACCACGCGGAGGTGGCCTCTTATCGGATGGGTCCCTAAACACTCACCTACCTCAGGCTGGGTGACATGTTGGATCCACTAACGATCCAAACCACCTCCTGTGAAAATAGGGGAGGGGATGCACAGGAGGTGGTTTGGATCGTTAGTGGATCCAACATGTCACCCAGCCTGAGGTAGGTGAGTGTTTAGGGACCCATCCGATAAGAGGCCACCTCCGCGTGGTGGATGGGGGACACGTTTTAATCAAAAAGTGCGCTAAGAGCCTCCATTTTGTTGACCAAGTGTGCTGCTGCCATTTTCTTTTTTTTACATGTTTTGTACTTGCCACAGCAGCGTGCACCCGTGTATTGGGTTTAGGTGCTGGCTACATTTTCAGTTTTTTGTTTTTTTTTTCTTTGCTGTGCAAATTTGGGGGGAGTGGCTCCCTCTGTAGCCGTGCATCCCCTCCCCTATTTTCACAGGAGGTGGTTTGGATCGTTAGTGGATCCAACATGTCACCCAGCCTGAGGTAGGTGAGTGTTTAGGGACCCATCCGATAAGAGGCCACCTCCGCGTGGTGGATGGGGGACACGTTTTGATCAAAAAGTGCGCTAAGAGCCTCCATTTTGTTGACCAAGTGTGCTGCTGCCATTTTCTTTTTTTACATGTTTTATATAATATATATATTTTTTTTATAAACATATTTGGTATCGTGGCATGCGTAAATGTCCGTACTATCAACCTATAATGTTAATTATCCCGTACGGTGAATGGAGTAAACGTAAAAAGTCCAAAAATGCAGCTTTTTTTGTCACATTTTATAAAAAAAAAAAAAAAATGATCTAAAAGTTTTATATATGCAAATGTGGTATCGATAAAAATTACAGATGACTGCGCAAAAAATGAGCCCTCATACCGCCCTATATACGGAAAAATGAAATAGATTACTGATTTTGTACAAAAAGTTTTTAGACTTCTTTTTTTAAGCGGTACAAAAATATAAAAGTATCTAACCATGGGTATCATTTTAATCGTATTGACCCACAGAATAAAGAACACATTTCATTTTTCCCGTAAAGTGTATAGAGTGAAAACAAAACCCTCCAAAATATGCAAAATTTTGGTTTTCATTAAAATTTCGGCCCTAAATTTTTTTTGGGGTTCGCCGTACACTTTATGGTAAAATGAGGTTTCATTACAAAGTACAATTGGTCACGCAAAAAACAAGCCCTTATATGGGTCTGTAGATGGAAATATAAAAGAGTTATGGATTTTAGAAGGCGAGGAGGAAAAAACGAAAACGCAAAAATAAAATTGGCCTGGTCCTTAAGGTTAAAATGGGCTTAGTCCTTAAAGGGGTTGTGCGCTGCCCTGAATTTCGGAGCTCCGCTCACAGCGTCTGGAAGTTCATTACTCCGAACGCTGTGTGCGGGCTTCCGTGTTCGCAGCCGCCGGGCATGATTTCACGCCCCGCCACTCGCGACGTCTCGCCCGCCCCCTCAACGAAAGTCTATGGGAAGGGGGCGCGACCGCTGTCACGCCCCCTTCCCATAGACTTTGGTAGAGGGGGCGGGCGAGACGTCACGAGGGAGCGGGCGAGACGTCACGAGGGGGCGGGCGCGAACACAGAAGCCCGCACACAGCGTTCGGAGTAATGAACTTCCGGACGCTGTGAGCAGAGCTCCGAAAATTAGAGCAGCGCATCAAAGATGTTGGTTTTTTATTTTATTTTATTTTATTTTTTTTTATTCCCGTTTCTCTTCCTGTTAACCCTGAAGATGCCGTGGTCAGTGCTACTGCTGCATAAATGGTGCCAACAGGGGGAGGGGGCTCCCTCTGTCACCCTTCTGATTTCCCTACGATGCAATCACAGGATTTAGATTCTGAAGCAGAGTCTGCCAGCTACGGTAACCTGTGAGGTCCAGCCACAGGCTAGCGCTCTCAAGCTGAATGTCAGCATATACTGACATTTATACCATGCTGCGCAACAGATGTACTGCAGTATAGTGTACCAGCAATCAGAAGATTGCAGTTTCAAGTTCCCTAAAGCGAAGTTCACATGGCCGTTGTGCTCCGGCCAGTTCAGGGTCCATTCGGCGTGGGGGAAAAACCGGAGCACAGTTGTCTCTGCAGGGTCTCGACTGATCACATTGACACCAAAAAAGGTGTCAAAATAAAATGGTTTTCAATATACACTGCTCAAAAAAATAAAGGGAACACTAACAGTAAACACAATGTATCTCCAAGTCAATCACACTTCTGTGAAATCACACTGTCCACTCAGGAAGCAACACTGATTGATTGACAATCAATTTCACATGCTGTTGTGCAAATGGAACAGACAACAGGTGGAAATTATAGGCAATTAGCAAGACACCCCCAATAAAGGAGCGGTTCTGCAGGTGGTGACCATAGTTCTCAGTTCCTATGTTTCCTGGCTGATGTTTTGGTCACTTTTAAATGCTGGCGGTGCTTTCACTCTAGTGGTAGCATGAGACTGTCTACAAACCACACAAGTGGCTCAGGTAGTGCAGCTCATCTAGGATGGCACATCAATGTGTCTGTCAGTGTAGTGTCCAGGCGCTACCAGAAGACTGGCCAGTACATCGAGAGATGTTTGGCGACGTCCGGTTTGGCGATGGGTCAGTAATGGTGTGGGGTGGCATTTCTTTGCATGGGGGGGGGGGGGGGGGCGGGGGGGCCGCACAGCTCTCCATGTGCTTGCCAGAAGTAGCCTGACTGCCATTAGGTACAGAGATGAGATCCTCAGACCCCTTGTGAGACCATATGCTGGTGTGGTTGGCTCTGGGTTCCTCCTAATTCAAGACAATGCTAGACCTCATGTGGCTGGAGTGTGTCAGCAGTTCCTGCAAGAGGAAGGCATTGATGGACTGGCTCGCCCGTTCCCCCGGCCTGAATCCGATTGAGCACATCTGGGACATCTTGTCTCACTCCATCCACCAATGCCACGTTGCACCACAGACTGTCCAGGAGTTGGCAGATGCTTTAGTCCAGGTCTGGGAGGACATCCCTCAGGAGACCATCCGCCACCTCATCAGGAGCATGCCCAGGTGTTGTAGGGAGGTCATACGGGCACGTGGAGGCCACACACACTGCTGAGCCTCATTGTGACTTGTTTTAAGGACATTACATAAAGTTGGATCAGCCTGTAGTGCGGTTTTCCACTTTGATTTTGAGTGTGACTCCATATCCAGACCTCCATGGGTTGATAAATTTGATTTCCATTGATAATTTTTGTGTGATTTTGTTGTCAGCACATTCAACTATGTAAAGATGAAAGTATTTCATACAATTCGTTCATTCAGATCTAGGATGTGTTATCTTAGGGTTACCTTTTTAATTTTTTTGAAATTACTTGTACTGTAAAATTATAATCTCTTATCCCTCACGGAGAATGCGGTTTTATAAAAAAAAAAAAAAAAAATTTGGTCACCTTGGCTACAAAAATGAATTAAAATGTATCACAATAATGGTGCCAATAAAAGTAGAGCTCACCCCTCGCACAAGTCTGTTGCAGAAAATATGTCATGGTGGTTTAGAATATGACAACATAATTATTATTATATATTTTTTTTGTTTTAAGGGATTTTGTTGTAAAAAGAAAAGCATTAAAAAGGTATATAAATTGGGTATTGCCATAATCGTACTGCCCGGTAGAATAACTATAACATGTCATTCATACCACAAGGTGAACACCACAAACACACACACACACACACAAGCAGTTTCAGGATTATACATTTTCAGATATATATTTTTTTGTTTAACTGAAAAATATCAGAAAAACAATTTAAGATTTTTTTTTGGTAATTTTCAATTTTAAAGTAAAATTTTTTTTAATTTCACTTCCACTTTGCTAACCCTTTAGGTGGTTTATAGGAATAAAGGCAAAGTTTGTAAATCTTGTGAATTCTTTGAGGTGGTGCAGTTTATTAAAATGGCTGATATGAGGGGGGGGGTTCTAGCATCCAGGTCTCTCAAATCCACTTCAGAGATGGTCCCTTTTTTTTTTTTAAATCTTTTTTGGAAGTTTTCATAAAAATTTGCTGCAATGCTTTTAATCTCTCTGACATCCAAAAAACTTAGGACACTTAGGATAATTCACATTCACAATACGTCTTCTTTATTAGCTAATGGATCTGTAATCTTTGTGTAAAATTTTGGACAAAATTTACCACTAACACAAAGGCCCTCACTTACAAAGAGTGGAGTGTAGTTTTTTGCGTTTTTTTGTTTGTTTGACAGGTGGTATTCCATGGTTTTTAGTATTGTATCTTGTATTTGCAGATTTTCCCTATGTTTTTTTTTTTTTTTTTTTTTAATTCTGGTGCACAAAAGAAAACTACTAAATCTACATCTACTCTGAAAAGCCTGTGTTTAGTAAATCTGACCCAATGTCTCTAGGATGCTGTGTATATTGATGCTGTGCTAAATCATTCATCTAAACCTTCATCCCGTCTTCTCTTCTCCCCAGGACTATCTTGCTGAGTGTGATCTCACTGCTAAACGAACCAAACACCTTCTCCCCGGCCAATGTAGATGCTTCTGTAATGTTCAGGAAATGGAGGGATAGTAAAGGAAAAGACAAGGAATATGCGGAAATTATTAGGTTAGTTTTACTGCGTGTAGTGAGGAGGATGTTAGCTGTGTACCATGAGGTAGAAGGCAGTATTGTAGTAGTTATATTGTACATAGGGGGCAGTATTATAGTAGTTATATTCTTGTGCATAGGAGTCAGTATTATAGTAGTTATATACTTGTATATAGGAGCAGTATTGTAGTAGTTATATTCTTGTACATAGGAGGCAGTATTATAGTAGTTATATTCTTGTATATAGGAGCAGTATTATAGTAGTTATATTGTACATAGGAGCAGTATTATAGTAGTTATATTCTTGTACATAGGAGGCAGTATTATAGTAGTTATATACTTGTATATAGGAACAGTATTGTAGTAGTTATATTCTTGTACATAGGGGGGCAGTATTATAGTAGTTATATTCTTGTATATAGGAGGCAGTATTGTAGTAGTTAGCTACTATAATACTGCTCCCTATGTACAAGAATATAACTACTACAATACTGCCTCCTATATACAAGAATATAACTACTATAATACTGCCCCCCTATGTACAAGAATATAACTACTACAATACTGTTCCTATATACAAGTATATAACTACTATAATACTGCCTCCTATGTACAAGAATATAACTACTATAATACTGCTCCTATGTACAATATAACTACTATAATACTGCTCCTATATACAAGAATATAACTACTATAATACTGCCTCCTATGTACAAGAATATAACTACTACAATACTGCTCCTATATACAAGTATATAACTACTATAATACTGCTCCCTATGTACAAGAATATATTATAATGCTGCCTCTTATATACAAGAATATAATTACTATAATACTGCCTCCTATATACAAGAATATAACTACTATACTACTGCCTCCTATATACAAGGATGTCTCTATTATAATACTGCTCCTATATACAAGAATATGGCTACTATAATACTGCTCCCTATGTACAAGAATATAACTATATTCTTGTATATAGGAGCAGTATTATAATAGTGACATCCTTGTATAAAGGAGGCAGTATTATAGTAGTTATATTCTTGTACATAGGAGGCAGTATTATAATAGTGACATCCTTGTATATAGGGGAAGTATTATAGGAGTTATATTCTTGTGCATAGAGAACAATATTAATGTAGTTATAGTGCTTTACATAGAGCAGTATTATAGTTGGTATATTGTTGTACAGAGAACTGTATTAATTAGGTATATTGTATATAGGAGGCAGTATTATAGTAGTTATATTCTTGTACATAGAAGCAGTATTATATTAATATAATTGTACATAGGAGGCAGTATTATAATAGTAATATCCCTGTACACAGGAGCAGGATTATAGTAGTTATATTCTTATATATATAGCTATTAGAATACTGCTTCCTATATAAATTTTTATTTTATTTTTTTTACAAAGGAGGCAGTATTATAGTAGTGATATTGATTTTAACCCTTCCTAGTTTTACCCATCATTATTCTATCTGTTGAAGTCTTAATCTGTTGTCCTCTTCTCTACACAGAAAACAAGTGTCAGCAACTAAAGCAGAAGCAGAGAAAGATGGCGTGAAAGTTCCCACCACCTTGGCAGAATACTGCATAAAAACCAAAGTGCCTTCTAGTGACAACAGCTCAGACTTGCTTTACGACGACTTATATGATGACGACATAGACGACGAAGATGAAGAGGAAGAGGATGCCGACTGTTACGATGATGACGATTCTGGAAATGAAGAGTCGTGACGCTCTCACCTGCGTGTGTTTATTCTCTCTCCTCTCACAGCCTGACCCTTAGACCTTCCTGCGCTCTGTTCCTCGGCCTCTCCTGCTGACCCTCCTTCCTTGCTGACTCAGGCCACAAATGGAGTAGCGTTTGCCTGGCTTGGTGTGCTGCTGGGCCCAAGCTATAGGATATAAAGAGACCAGTCTTCTGCTGTATAGTGCAGTTGCACACACTTGGATTTTTATTTTACCTTGCTCCATTTCTATGGACCTATCAAGGAGAATACAAGGGATGGGGGGAAAAAAGCACCTCACAGAATTTCTGAAATTCTTGCTGCTGACCTGCAAGCGTCGGTGCAACGCTATTCTTTACTTTTTAATTTCCTAGAAATCACTTCTTTCTCCTGCTTTTCCTGTTTATATACCTTTTTAAGCGATATTTGAAAACTTTAAAAAAGGTAAACAAAACAAAAAAAAGATAAAAAGAAAAAAAATTGAACTGACAGTCTGACTCGTTTGGTTCACGTTTCAACCCGTGTGGATGTTTTCAGACAGAAAAATTTCCCTTTTCTGCAATTTTTTTTATTTATTATTTTTCCATTTTTGTTTTCAGGTTTATTTTTATTCTTTTTCAACATAGTTTTGTAACTTTTTATCCTACTCCCATACAACAGACTGGAGTCGTCACTTCAGGGTCATCATGCCAAGGTCTAGCTCCAGTGATCATGTGTGTTCCATGTTACGTTTACCTCAGCCAGACCACCAACCCACGCCTGTCTCAACCTCAAAAACAAAGGAAAAAAAAATCTGTGATAAGGCTGCATTTCCAACGAGGTGTCTCTGCAGAGCCGGAGTGTGCGCTCACTACTACTAGTACTACTGCTGCTGCTGTTTGTGCTGATGGCTTTTTGTGATGTCATTAAAGGTTTGAAATAAAAAATATATAGATATATATACTGTATATATAAAGCTATAAAAGAAGCAGAGTATAGAACAGAAGATGCATCTTGGTTTGCGGCACAATTTTCAGCACCGTCTTGTTGCTACACCCTTTAAGGCTTCCCAGGAGATTTCTATGTGCAAAAGGTCATGGCTTTGCAAATTTATTATCATCTATAATCTTTTTTTTTTTTTTTTTTTTTTTTATTGACCTTTTTTAGACTTTTGTTATTCTTTCTCCTAAATATGTTTTTGTTTTTTGTTTTTCCTTCACATCGCCGGCACTCATGTCATCCCAACAGTTGCGGGGGCTCTTGTGGTATGTTTGTATGTGGGTATCTCACTGTTGTTAAGCAGAAGAGGACATAATAAAGTAAAACGGAAAAAAAGTAAAATTATTAGTAACTGATGCTCTTTCTGGTGTTACAGGTTGATAGCTGCCTCTAGAGATGAGCGAAGCTACAGTAATTTGATTTGGCGCGAACCTCGCGGCTCGGCGGTTACTGACATTATCCTGCATAAATTAGTTAAGCTTTCAGGTGCTTTGGTGGGCTGGAAAAGCTGGATACAGTCCTAGGAGAGTCTCCTAGGACTGTATTCACCTTTTTACAGACCACCAGAGCACCTGAAAGCTGAAACAAGTATTTGACCCCTTTTGAAAAACATGACAAAGTTCTTGGTAAAAAAAAAAAAACCTGGTTGGCAATCACAGAAGTCAGACTTATATTGTAGTTTGCCATCAGGTTTACACACCTCGGGAGGAAGTTTGTCCCACACCTTTTTGCAGATCCTCTCCAGTTCATAAGGTTTTGAGACTGACTAGGTCATAATGTCCCCCTTCTTGAGGGTACTTGTACGCTGCATGTGTTGCAGCACAGTACTGCAACATAGTGTGACGGTACTTTTAATCTGGGTTTATTTCTAAAATGGGTAGCTTTAGGGGATTAATTTTGTTTTACTTGCAGTGCCCTGAATTTGCGCAACACTACATTTATACTGAGTGTTACCCCTTTTTGTCGATCTCAGGAAGATTCTAGAAAAAAATACTTAACTAGCTTCCATCCGGTACCCTGATATTCTTTATTTTTCCTGCTTCAGCCACAAACGTTTGTTGCAGGTCCTGCCCGCTCAGCCAGTTACTGGCCGAGACAGACTACTGTTGCTGCCAATGATTGGCTAAGCTGGCAGGTCGAGCCCCCAGGGCTTCTCTCAGAAGAAGGCATAAGACCAGGCAGAAGGGAATAGGAGCTGTGGGAAACCAGAGCTTGGTAAGTATGTGTTTGTTTTTCTCGCCCACCCCAGCACTATTTTGTGACCTTATAAATTTTAATTGATACATCAAGCAAAAAAGTGTTTTTCTAAATTTGAAATTCTTTGCTTGTAAGAAAGATAGTCATGCCACATTTGTATTTGGTTAGAACCAAATAATGGTTCATTACATGTACAATATAAAAATTATGAAATAAGCCCCCACCTTAATTAAAAATGTTAACCACTCCCATTGTCCATCTTTTGAATTAAAAGGTGAGAAGGAAAAAAAACACCAGAAATGCAAAAATTTTTATTGTCCCCAAGGTAAATACATTCTGTGTCCTTAAGATAAATCAGACTTTGGAAATCGGCTCCAAAAAATCTGCTGTTTTTCTAAGGATAGGGGCTAAGATGTCTGATTGTGGGAGTCCCGTCGCTGGGACCCTGACACCACCACTGTTCAAACAAGAGAGGGGTATTGTAGGAAACTGTGGTCAGCATCACAAGGTATGGCCGCCGATCAGAGAGGAAACAGGAAGTGATCGGATCCATGGGGGAGGAGAACAGTACAATCACTGGGAATAGGAGTCGTCCCAGAAGATTACAAATTAACAAATGTTGTGCCTATTCACAAGAAAGGAAGCAGAGAGGAATCGGGCAACTCTAGGCTAGGAAGCCTGACATAAATAGTGCAAAAATTAATGGAAACCCTCCTAAAGGATAGGTTCTAAAATCCCATGGATTGTAAGATCAGAAACAACATGCTTTTACTTCAGAGCGATTGTGTCAAACTAATCTTATTGATGTTTTTTTTTTATTAGGTGGCTAAAATAATAGATGCAAATAACACTGTAAAAAGGACCTATCAGCCACTGTTCTGTGTTCCAGCAGGAATAAAGTAACCAAAGTAAAAATTGAATGGGAGCTCTACATAAAAACTGAATCCTAAGCCGAGGATACTGCGTTGCACTTTACCCGATGTGCCAAATGTACTGCAAGAAAAACAAAATACTGAAGCAGTCCTGCTAGGCTAAGGATAATAGAAAGAAAGAGAATATGTCCAATAAATACATTTTTAGATTTATTATACAATATTAAGTAGACAATATGATGTTATAAACAAAGATGTCTTTTGCAGGGCCCTTGCATCAGACAGATAATATATTTAAAAAAAAAAAGTAAAAATTATTAAAACATGTTCTAAAATATATTTAAAAATATCATGCACCATTGGTAAGTATATTTCCCCTATTTGGTGTATATCTTAATAGTTTGGTGGTCTCTTCACCGTAACTGGGGTTTTGTAACCAGGCAACAGGGCAATGTTCTCTCCGCAATGGGGGTACAGTGATTTATAACACAGTTAGTAAGTTGTCCTTTATGAAAATGGCTCGGGCGGCGCTGTGCCGTAATGTAGACTGAAAGTGTGGCTGTGCAGCACTGGAGTGTCTCCTTTAAAACTACTTTAGTCTGGCAGCACAGGGATATTTGTACAAAAGTCCCAAGTGGGATAAAGAGTTGGCACCTTGTGCCTCTTACCGGTATTACCGATATCGGATGATCGCTGCAGGGCATGTCCTAATTCAGTTTGCCGGCCGGCAGGATGAATGATGTTCATATAGTGCGTACTCTGCTTCTGGATTCGCAATGATGGTTATAGTAGTGTGGAACCTCAGATTTTGCCAGAATAGGGTATGGGTGCATGTAGTAAATTGGCTAGATGCGTTTCGGGGAGCAAGGTCCCCTTTTTCAATAGCTGCTACAGATAGTGGTGACTTACACAACTATCTGTAGCAGCTATTGAAAAGGGGGACCTTGCTCCACGAAATGCATCTAGCCAATCTACTACATGCACCCATACCCCATTCTGGCAAAATCTGAGGATCCACACTTCTATAACCATCATTGCGAATCCAGAAGCAGAGTACGGGCTATATGAACATTATTCATCCTGCTGGCTGGCAAACTAAATAAGGACGTACCCTGCAGCGATCATCTGATATCTGTAACACCTGTAACAGGACTTTTGTACAAATATCCCTGTGCTGCCAGGGTAAAGCAGTTTTAAAGAAGAGGGACTCCAGCACTACACAGCTCACTTGTCCGGCACCTAACCCCCACCCCACTCAAGGACACTTACGCAATAGCCCTATGCCATCAGGGTAGAGTGGGAAACGAATAGGGGCACTACAGCGATGCCGAGCACTTATATTGAACACTTACCAGCCACACTTTCAGTCTACGTTACGGCACGGTGCCGCCCGAGCCATTTTCATGAAAGACAACTTACTAACTGTATTGTAAATCACTGTACCCACATTGCGGAGAGGACATTGCCCTTATTACGGCGAAGAGACCATCAAGTTATTAAAATATACTCCAAATAGAGGAAATATAATTACCAATGGTGCATGATATTATTTTTTTATATATTTGATAACATTTTTTAAGAATATTTTTTTTTTTTTATACATATCTGTCTGATGCAAGGGCCCTGCAAAAGACATTTTGTATAATCTAAAAAAAAAAAAAATTGGACATATTCTTATACCTCTTTCTTTCTATTATCCTTAGCCTAGCAGGACTACTTCACCATTGTTTTTCATGCAGGAATAAAGTAAATGTCCAAAGCAGAATATCATTGTACCAATAGGCACTGTTTATTTGAAATCAGAGACCAATAACGTGTTTTGGAGGTACAGTCCTCCTTCCTCAGATTGGCATACAAAGTATTACACAAAGAACATATTTATAGAGCAAAATGGGTGCCAGATTGCAGGATTACCCTGCCCCACACAGCTCCTAACTAGCACCAGAAAATTGATAAAAAGGCAAAAGCAAATAAAAGCATACTGTATTATGAGTAACTTGCATAGAAAAGAAACATACAATATACATAAACATCAGAGATTTGTCATAACAACTAAAGGTCACAGCACGCCCGTTCACACCGTGAACTGGCAGTGCTGTATGGAAGCAAGGTTCATTAGAGACAGAGGAGAGAAGATCATACAAGACCTGTTACTTGTTAGGTACGCGTTGCCAGGACCGAGGTCACGTGGTGTAGTCCGAATCCAAACAGCGCTGGAGGACAAGCAGTACACTGTGATAACAATAATTTGACAGAGGTCCATAATTCCAATTTTGGGAGTATTGTTATCACATCCAAAGCAGAAAGGTACTTTGCTTTATTCCTGCTGGAACACAGAACAGAACTGATGCATAGGTCCTTTTTGCCGTGTTATTTGCTTCTTCAGACGGCCCTGACACTGCTCCTGTGACCTTTTGGGCTTTGCAGTTCTTCTCCAGGAATGTATTGGTACCCCTATTCAGGGGTGATAAGCGCTTATTATTTGCTACAAGGTGAGCGGCCATCTGTAGGGCCGGCGTTTGTCCGCCCCACCTCTCCACTTGGTGTCTTAGGTAATACACAAGGCGCAGTACCTCGTTTTTTCCATTTTATTTTTAAGGTAAAATAATAGATGTCGGAGGGGCAATAGAGATCGCTTATCTAGATTTTAGTAAGGCTTCTTACACTGTCCCATATAGAAGGCTTCCCAATAAACTGCAGTCTTCCGAATTCATATTGTTGAATGGATTAGGCAATGGCTGAGTGACAGACAACAGAGGGTTGTAGTCAATGGAGAATATTCAGAGCAAGGTCTTGTTACCAGTGGGGACCTAAGGGATCTGTACTGGGACCCATTTTGTTTAATCTCTTTATAATTTATATTGCAGAAGGTCCTGATGGTTCGTTATTGGTCTTAACAGGGTTGATGTTCTTGGAGGAATATGGCAGATGGAGAAGGATTTGGGTAAACTAGAGGAATGGTCAGAACTCTGGGCACTGATATGTGGATAAGTTCAAGATAATGCACCTGGGGGGTAAGAACCTAAGGGTAGAATATGTGATACAGTCCTAACCTCAGTGTATGAGGAAAGGAATTTAGCGGTCATTATTTCAGAAGACTTAAAGGGGTACTCCACTGGCCAGTGTTCTGCCTGCGTTCGGAACATTTAGTTCCGAACGCTGTACGCACACTGCGGGGGTAGGCCATGCCCCCTTGTGATGTCAGGCCATGCCCCCTCGTGATGTCAGGCCATGCCCCCTCAATGCAAGACTATGGCCAGTGGAGCACCCCCTTAAAAGTAGGAAGACAATGTCATATAGCAGCAGGAAATGCTGTATAGGGGGAGGTATTAGCAATAGAAAGAGGGAAGTGCTCTTGGGTGTATAGGGAGAGGTATTAGCAGTTGAGAGGGAAGTGCTCATGCTGCTGTACAGAGACTGTATCTCCAGAAGGATATAAATACTTTGGAGATAGTTCAGAGAAGATACTAAACTAGTACATGGACTGCAGGGTAAAACTTACCAGGAAAGGTTAAAGGACCTTATCATGTATAGAAGAAAGATGAGACCGAGGGGAAATTATAGAAAATGTTATACTGTATACATAAAGGGAATGAGAGATGAGATTTAAAAGAAGAAAAACTACCACAAGAGGACATAGTTTTATATTAGATGGGGAAAGGTTTTTTTTTAATCAACTTGTGCCATAAAGTTATACAGATCTGTAAATCACTTCCATTAAAAAAAAAATCTTAATCCTTCCAGTACTTTTTAGGGGCTGTATACTAAAGAGAAATCCAAAAAAGAAATGCATTTCCTCTGCTGTCCATTTTAGGAACTGTCCAGAGCAGCATATGTTTGCTATGGGGATTTTCTTCTGCTCTGAACAGTTCCTAAAATGGACTGCAGAGGTCAGCAGAGAGCACTGTGGTCATGATGTCAGAGGAAATGCATTTCTTTTTTGGATTTCTCTTTAGTATACAGCCCCTAAAAAGTACTGGAAGGATTAAAAATTTTTTAATGGAAGTGATTTACAAATCTGTTTAATTTTATGGCACCAGTTGATTAAAAAAAAAAAAAAAAGTTTCCCACAGGAGTACCCCTTTAAACTCCTTCACTGTATTTGCAGTTACCACTTCTGCAGGAAGGCTATTCCATGCATCCACTACTCTCTCAATAAAGTAATACTTCCTGATATTACTGCAGAAACCTTTCCCCGTCTAATATAAAACTATGTCATCTTGTGGTAGTTTTTCTTCTTTTAACTCTCATCTCTCATTCCCTTTATGTATACAGTATAACATTTTCTATAATTTCCCCTCTGTCTCATCTTTCTTCTATACATGATAAGGTTCTTTAACCTTTCCTGGTAAGTTTTATCCTGCAATCCATGTACTAGTTTAGTATCTTCTCTGAACTATCTCCAAAGTATTTATATCCTTCTGGAGATACAGTCTTTGTACAGCAGCATGAGCACTTCCCTCTCAACTGCTAATACCTCTCCCTATACACCCAAAGGCACTTCCCTCTTTCTATTGCTAATAGTATGCCTTGTATACAGCCCCTAAAAAGTACTGTAAAGATAAAGATTTTTTTAATAGAAGTGATTTACAAATCTGTTAAACTTTCTGGCACCAGTTGATTAAAAAAAAAAAGTTTTCCACGGGAGTACCCCTTTAACCCCTTAAGGATCGGGGCTTTTTCAGTTTTTTCATTTTCAATTTTTCCTCCTTAACTTTAAAAAATCATAACTCTTTAAAATCTTCACCTAAAATTCTATATGATGGCTTATTTTTTGCGCCACTAATTCTACTTTGTAATGCATCAGTCATTTTACCCAAAAATCTATGGAGAAACTGAAAAAAAAAAATCATTGTGCGACAAAACTGAAAAAAAATGCCATTTTGTAACTTTTGGGTGCTTCCCTTTCTACGTAGTACATTTTTCGGTAAAAATGACACCTTACCTTTATTCTCTAGGTCCATACGGTTAAAATGATACCCTACTTATATAGGTTTGATTTTATATTACTACTGAAAAAAAAATCATAAATACATGCAGGAAAATTTATACGTTTAAAATTGTCATTTTCTGAGCCCTATAACTTTTTTATTTTTCCATGTTCAGGGCGCTATGAGGGCTCATTTTTTGTGCCGTGATCTGAAGTTTTTGTCGGTACTATTTTTGCATTGATCTGACTTTTTGATCGCTTTTTATTCATCTTTTCATGATATAAAAGTGACCAAAAATACGCTATTTTGGACTTTGTAATTCTTTTGCGCGTATGCCATTGAACGTGTGGTTTAAAAAGCGGTATATTTTTATAATTCGGACATTTCTGCACGTGGCGATACCACATATGTTTATTTTTATTTACACTTTTTTTTATTCTTGGAAATGCCGGGTGATTCAAACTTTTATTAGGGGAAGGGATCATTGAAAGGGTTAATGATTTTTTTACACTTTTCTTATTCCATATTATAGCCCCTAGAGGGGGGGGGGCTATAACATGGCATTTACTGATCTTTAACAATGATTGATGCATCTCCCTAGGAATGCATCAATCAGTGTTTTCGGCAATTGAATGATCAAGCCTGGATCTCAAGCTTGAATCATTCAATCGGCGATCATACTTCAGGAAGCAAGGTAAGAGACCTTGCTCCTGAAGTATAGCTGTTCGGGATGCCGCGATTTCCTCGCAGCGATCTCGAACAGCTCCCTGAGCTAGCCGGGCACTTTTACTTTCGGTTTTAAAGGGTTAATAGCTATTAGCGGCGGGTCCCGGCTTCACTAAGACGCTGGGCCCGCCGTGATATGATGCGGGGTTACCGTTATATCACGGGAGCAGGACCAAGGACGTTCTCGAACGTCCTTCGTCCTTAACAGGTTAAGCATGTATGGAATAGGCATAAGGCTATCCTTCATAAAAGATAGGGATAGGCATAAGGTTATCCTTCATATAAAATAGGAATAGGCATAAGGATATTCTTTATATAAGATAGAGATTGGTATAAGGCTATCCTTCATCTATATATATATATATATATATATATATATATATATATATATATATATATATATATATATATATATACTATATGTGTGTATGTTCCAGCATCACTTCAAAACGGCTGAAGATATTTCGATAAAACTTGGCTTTTACAATCTTTATATCACAACTCAGCCCCAGCTGAGGGCGGGAAATGAGGTTGAGATATGAGGACAGGATATAATGAGGGGATATGAGGTCAGGATATGAGGATGAGATATGATGAGGGGATATGAGGTCGCGATATGAGGACAAGTACTTCCTCCTATGTTGCTTTTCCTCCCCCACAAGGATTAGGTAGGGGAAAAACCGCGCAATGCTGTGTACTCGGCTAGTATAAGATAGAGATAGACAAAAGGCTATTCTTCATATAAGATAGGGATAGGCATAAGGCTATCCTTCATATAAGATAGGGATAGACAAAAGGCTATTCTTCATATAAGATAGGGATAGGCATAAGGCTATCCTTCATGTAAGATAGGTTTAGGCATAAGGCTATCTGTGGTGGACCACTGGTGTATGGTGGGACCATGGGTGTAGCGGTGTAGGTGGCGGGATCAGATGGTATTAACCCCTAGTGTTTGTGATGCCAGAGTGGTTTTTGGTACCGGAACCACATGAACGGTATCTCCGCTATTCCAATGGCTAGTTAAGGAAAGGAGAGTGAACAACCAGTTATGGTTTAATGGAGGCTTTACTGAGTTTAAGACAGATAGTATTATCTTCACAGCTAGGCCAGATTCCCAGAGAGGTGGCCAGGAACTCAGAAGACCTCGCAGCTTGCTGGGACCAATTATACTTGTAATAGACTTGAGACAATTATGTTGAGGCTTGACTATATGCAGGACTTGACTACTTGTGGTGACAGCAGACATAGACGTTTAACTTACTGGAATGACTGTAGCCTTGTGGCCTACTAGGCAGCTGATCACTAGCACTGAGATCTATGGTGTTTGCTGTGCTCAGTAGCAGATGGAATATGATCTGAGAGAAATTGTAATGGCCGCCCATTTATATAGTGGGGGCTGGACTAAGGCCCATTGGTCAAGCTGCGGGTCATAGGTTAAACTGGTGCTCTCTGGAAGAACATGTGACAACAAATCATGTGACTGCATAACATAGCGTGACAGACTTACAGGTCCTCTATCTATACATTAGGATCCTGTCTATACATTAAAGCAGTATCCACAACATTACTGTACTAGGACATCACATATCCTTCATATAAGACAAGGACTATTTATAGTATTCAGAATATTAGGCAGACCAGATGGGCCGAATGGTTCTTATCTGCTGACACATTCTATTTTACCTAAATAACAGCATATTAGATCTTCTTACATGATATATGTTGTATATGTCTGTTTATATTTATAAGAACATATAAATTTGATATTTTTTTTCTTAGTGGAAAATTCCCTTTTTATTTTTACCAATCTAGGTGGACTAGGGTAAAACTTCACCACCCAGGCCCAACAAAGCTCATATTATTAATCCTTTTTGAGAATGAAGACATTTAAAATTTTTGTGTTTTCATTTTTTTCCTCCTTGCCTTTGAAACACTTAAAAATTCCATCCACAGACCCATATGAGTATATTTTACCCACCACCAATTGTACTTTGAGATCTTTCAACATCAAAACACTCCACATTGAGCTAAAACATCAATTTATTCATATTCCTAAAACCCTATTACATCAAATATAAAGTACATACAAAAATACTCATCAATTAAATATGTCAAAAGTTGTCCTGAAATGAACAACTGTATATCCCGATGTGTTTCCCCGTGTATCTTATGTTATACAGCGGTTCATCAGGGGATCACAAACAGAGTGGATATAGAGGTGGGGGGAAATGCATTAAAAAGCAAAAATTCATAAATGGAATAATAGACAATATAAAAGCAATACAAAAGCAACAAAGGAGTCTACATATGACACTTAGCAAACCACTGATCACATATAAATAGCTGGACAGAATGCTTGAAGTGTCTTGATGGCTACTGATCCTGTAGCAAAAGATGAAGACATACCACACAAGAAGCAAACAAATGTAAGAACATACATAATAGTGCTCAGATACATATATGCTGATATACTAAAGTTAGTAGCAGACATATAGCACATAAATGTGATGCAAAAAAGAGAGAGAAAGTACAAATATACACAAAAAAAAGAGAGAAAACAAAATAAAGGTAGAGCCAGAAAGAATCATGAGAGAATAAATAATAGTAATAAATCAATACGGACTATACCATATAGTAAATAGAATTTAAAATTTACCTCCAATCAATGGATTAATGTACGGTATCAGAGGAGGAGGAGACAGGCAAAAATCATCATATAGACTAGATGGACAATATTCCTCTATAATTTAAAATGAGATACCAAAATACATTACCAAAATAAAACAAATCCAAAGCTAAACCATAATCCTCTCCACATAATAATAAAAGCTAATACCTCAAAATAAGAGCATTTCAGATACATGGTTATTCCCTCAAACAACCGGATAGACATTATTTGAACCATATGGGTAAAATATGACTCACTCCCAATACTAGTCCCAAGAAGTGAATGGCCCAGATATTGCACATTTCACCTATGAAAAATCACAATATAATGATTGCTATATAAAAGCTTCTATATGTAAGCCAAAACAGCCACCACCACTTAGAATGTCTTATATTCAAAAAAAAGTGCTTTATATCTCTGACCAGTTCACAAACCGTCCACAGAACCGTTTTGAGATGCTCCCATTTGTCGCTATGATTCCATGATACTGATCTAAAACCAGATATAGGGCAACAATGTACCATAACTCTAAGAGGAAGTATACATCAAACCAAATATTAAGAGTTCTTACCTCCCAATCCTGTATTCATATAGATAACGCACACTGCAGCTACTGATCCGGGCTGCAGGTGCCGAGTACTCCACTCACTCCCTTAACCCCTTAAAGGAGAACTCCAGAATATAAACATTTTTCCCCATACTGCCGGCAGTAAAAAAAATTAAGATGTACATACCTTCCTCCGCTCCCCCGGGGCCTCCGGTAACCGTCTCCGGTCTCCGCAGCAATCCACTTCCTGGTTGCCAGTGGTCGGAGAATCATACTGCGCTCAGCCAATCACCAGCCACAGCGAAGTCCGACTCGGCCGGCGATAGGCTGAGCGGCAGTGTGAGAACGCTTCAGGACACAAAATTCTTCACCACACCGGCACCTGCGGCCGGGGCCAAAAACGTCACACTGCCGCTCAGCCTATCGCTGGCCGAGACGGGACTTCACTGCGGCTGGTGATTGGCTGAGCGCAGTAAGACTCTCCAACCACCGGCAACCAGGAAGTGGATCGCTGCGGAGACCGGAGACAGTTACCGGAGGCCCCGGGAGAGTGGAGGAAGGTATGTGCATCTTTATTTTTTTACTGCCAGCAGTATGGGGGACAATTTTTATAGTCTGGATTTCTCCTTTAAGGACGCAGGGTTTTTCCGTTTTTGCATTTTCATTCTTTCCTCATCACCTTCTAAAAATCATAACGCTTTCAATCTTGCACATAAAATTCCATATTATGGCTTATTTTTTGCGCCACCAATTCTACTTTGCAGTGACATTAGTCATTTTACCAAAAAATCTACTGCGAGACAGAAAAAAAATTAATTGTGCAATAAAATTGAAGAAACAATCTCATTTTGTAACTTTTGGGGGCTTCCGTTTCTACGCAGTGCATTTTTCGGTAAAAATAACACCTTATCTTTATTCTGTAGGTCCATATGGTTAAAATGATACCCTACTTATATAGGTTGGATATTGTCGTACTTCGGAAAAAATCATAACTACATGCAGGAAAATTTATACTTTAAAAATTCTCTTCTTCTAACCCCTATAACTTTTTTATTTTTCCGCGTACGGGCCGGTATGAGGGCTCATTTTTTGCGCCGTGTTCTGAAGTTTGTATCAGTAGTATTTTTGTATTGATTGGACTTTTTGATTGCTTTTTATTCATTTTTTCATTATATAAAAAGTGACCAAAAATATGCTATGTTGGACTTTGGAATTTTTTTGCGCGTATGCAATTGACCATGCAGTTTAATTAACAATATATTTTTATAGTTCCGACATTTCCGCACTCGGCGATACCACATATGTTTATTTTCATTTACACAGTTTTTTTTTTTTAAGGGAAAAGGGGGGTGATTCAAACTTTTATTAGGGAAGGGGTTAAATGACCTTTGTTAACTTTTTTTTTTTCCACTTTTTTTTGCAGTGTTATAGCTCCCATAGGGACCTATAACACTGCACACACTGATCTTTTACTCTGATCCCTGCAAAGCCATAGTTTTGCATGGATCAGTGAGATAGGGGCTCGATTGCTCAAGCCTGTAGCTCAGACTTGGAGCAACCAAACGCCGATCGGACGCGACGGAGCAAGGTAGCTCGCATCCTAGCTGATCGGGACATCGCGACTTTATCGCAATGTCCCGATCAGCCCGACTGAGCTGCCGGGAAGCGTTTACTTTCACTTTCAGACGCGGTGGTCAACTTTGATCGCAGCATCTGAAGGGTTAATAGCGCGCGGCACAACGATCGGTGCCGCACACTATTAGCCCGGGGTCTCGGCTATCATTAGCAGTCGAGACCGACCCGGTGGGATGCGGGGTCACGGTGTGACCTTGTTTTAAACACCGGGCGTAGGGCGTACAGGTACACCCTACGTCCTTAACAGGTTAAATATCCCTCGCATAATCGCGTGCAGCCAGGACGCCAAATGCGTCATTTTCGATCCCAGCACATCATGTGATCGCTACCTCACATGCACTTACTAGCTGGAAAAGGGATATCTCCGGTAACTATCAATCATGTCATCGCTCAATTGCAAACATCACAGGATCGGTACACATTCCATACACTGAGAAAAAAGGTCAAACCGGCCATCTGCCTTTATCACACATGGGTCTTTTACATAGATATAACATCAAGCACCATGGTCAAAGCAGCCGTAGAGGGTAATGTTTTTAGAAATTTATTATTCTCAATTACTGCAGTTTTATAGATCTCAGAAGCAATAGAGGCATAATGAAAAGGAGGGGGACAGCACTACACAAAGCAACTATAAGTCATGCATTCATTTAGGCCTAACAGACGGGGCTACAGAACGCATTCTAAAAATCCACTCTGACTTTTTTTTGTAAAATACCTCTATCCCATGTTACCCCCCCCCCTTTTCTTACAAGCCCTCTTAGTCTTACCTACGTATTGTAGGGGGCAATGACATGTGCCTTAATATATTACACCCTCCGTATCACAGTTGGCAAAGTCCCGTATCCTATATTCGAGTGGTTCTCAACCTGGGGTACAAGTCAACCTGGGGTACTTAGCAGTTCTTCAGGGGGTACTTGAAAAACAATCAGTAATGGCAGCCACAGCCACTGGTTACTGGTCTGAACCACTTAAAAAGAAATGGTAGGCTGACGCCACTGCAGTGAAGAGCAGGAGGACAGCAAAGGGGGAGCGCGGGCACTGGGCTGCTGTGGGCAGTAACTACCTTCAGCTTTGTTGCTCCACTGCCCCTGGCCTACAACTATATATATATGGGGGCAGTTTGGGGGCCTACGGCTATATTTGGGGGCACAGAGGGGGCCTAACAACTTTATGGTGATTCAAAGCGGGTACTACCGTGTTTCTCCGAAAATAAGACGGGTCTTATATTAATTTTAGTCCCAAAAAAACACACTAGGGCTTATGTTCAGGGTAGGGCTTATTTATTTATGGGGGGCTGCAGGAGTGTGGAGGATGGGGGGCTGTAGCACTGTGGAGGATGACGCACTCCCCGCCCCCCATCTGCCACACTGCTACAGCCCCCCGTCCTCCCACAGCACCCCAACCTCCACACTCCCACAGCCCCCCCCATTCTCCACACTCCCGCAGCCCCCCATCCTCCACACTCCCGCAGCCCCCCATCCTCCACACTCCCGCAGCCCCCAATCCTCCACACTCCTGCAGCCCCCCCATCCTCCACACTCCTTCAGTGTAGGGTAGAAGTGTAGAGGACGACAGGGGAAGGGGAGGATGGGGGGCTGCAGGAGTGTGGAGGATGGGGGCATCCTCCACACTCCTGCAGCCCCCCCATCCTCCACACTCCTGCAGCCCCCCATCCTCCACACTCCTGCAGCCCCCCATCCTCCACACTCCTGCAGCCCCCATCCTGCACACTCCTGCAGCCCCCAATCCTCCCCTTCCCCTGTCATCCTCCACACTCCTACCGTACCATACAGTGCCCCCCCACCCCTCTACCATGATAAACTAGGGTACCGTTACACATTTTACCTTCATACCCTGCGGCAAGATCTCCTTCCTGTTTCTTAGCAGCCAGGGGCAGGGATACATCCGTGACGTCGGCTGTTTTAAAATGATACCGCCCCTGCCCCGGCTGAATTACGGTAAGGTAACTTGCCACGGGACCAGCCAAAGGAGGCGAGGGTGGCCAAGGGGGCTGTGGGGTCTGCGGGGTCTTCGGGCATTACCGTACTGGGGTGGCCGGGGGTGTGTGGGGTCTGCGGGCATTACTGTGGTGGCCTGGGTGGGTGTGGAGTCTGCGGGCATTACTGGTGTGGCCGGGGGGGGGGGGTGGAGTCTGCGGGCATTACCATACTGTTGTGGCCGTGGGGGGTCTGCAGGATTTAGAAGTAGAATCCTACACCAGATAGATGGTGTGGATGTGTAACAATTAGAATAATACAATACAGGAATATGGGTGCACTACTGTGGTAGATGTATACAATGACATTGGCTGTCCCTCAACACTACGAATATCTTCCAGGCAGCATTAGGGTAGCACCTGCGAGGCCATGCACCTATATTAGCCAACTCAGGTGGGGCTTGCAGCTTGCCTCCCCCCTCCCATTGTATGTGTGCTCATTCACGCTGGAGGGTACCTGGGAGGCTGTGAGTCGACCGAATGCTGCCGTAATTGCCCACTGGCCCCTGTTTTGCTTATCACGCACAGGTAGGATTAGCGTTAGGTCCCGCGCCATTTTGAGAAACCTTGGCGTTGGTGTGCGGGCTCTGGTATGTCCTTCATATTTGGCTATACTGGCGAATGTCTCAATTTTAACATCAGTGTTGAGGGATAGCCAATGTCATTGTATACATCTAACACAGTAGTGCACCCATATTCCTGTATTGCTGTGTTCACACTGTGTCTGAGTCTAGCTTGTACCCTGCTCTCTGTATGTTATATTCCTGGTTGGTATTCTGGAGTCTATTCAGACTCATCTGGTTCTAGTCTAGTGTTTCAGCGCAGGAAGGGACCGGCGCCCAGGTGTCGATCCACCCTTTAGAGTGGATGGGGAAGTAGGCAGGGAAAGCGGTTTTAGGGTGAGTTTAGGTCTCACTCTCTCTGTCCCCCCAGACGGTCATGACAGAACCACTGCTATATTCTCTATCAGTAACCACACTACAAATGGTCTTACTTTGATGGACATTAGTGCACGCCCTACACCTACTACACCGAAATGTACCCACATGTTTCCTCTCTAACCAGGTCCCTTCTCTTTTGGGTCCCTGAAAGTGGCTGTGAACCAGCCTCTCTAATTGACCTCCCCCTCCTGAATGTTATTGGTATGGGGGAATCAGATCCGTAAGGTCCGGATCACCACATAAGATGGGCCAATGCCTCCTCAAAATATTTTTGACCGTCTCAGCTTTATTATCATAAGTGCCAGTTAGTCTAACTACATCATCTTCTGTGGTTACTATTTTTGGAGTCAGTAGGGTTCTGCACTCCAACACCAGGGCTCTTTTATATGAAGTTGTAAGAGTCTCAAAGGGGTACCCCGTTTCATTAAATCTGTCCCTTAGATCTTTGGCTTGTTTATTAAAGCCCTCAAGGAATGAACAGTTGTGACGTATATGTAGGAATTGCCCTGTAGGTATTCCCCTTTAAGGGGTTGGGGGTTAGAACTATCCCATCTAAGCAAACTGTTTGTCACTGTGGGCTTCCTGAAGGTGGTGGTTTCTAAAAACCGGCATCTCCCCTTCTAATGAACACATCCAAAAAAGGTAATTTGTTCAAAAAAGGTAATTAATTTAAAATGTAAAATTAAGGCCATAGACGAAATCCTTAAATAAGCCTTCACTTCTGGACCACACAACAAATACGTCATCTATGTATCTGCCCCAAAAAATAATATGTTGATTCAAGCTGCTTTCCTCCTCCCCAAAAACAATGATACTCTCCCACCAGCCAAGGGATAAATTTGCATATGAGGGAGCCACTGGGCTCCCCATGGCAGTTCCCCTGAGCTGGTGGTAGGACCGAATAAATTAAAAAATAAAATAATTATGGGTCAAAAGAAAATCAAGCAGCTGGATGACGTATCCGCTGTGTGCCCAGAAGTGAATGCCCCTTGTCTGGAGAAAAGATGAAATGGCCATAGTTCATCCTCATGCCTGATAGAACTATATAAAGCTTCTACATCAATTGATACTAGAAGCATGTCACTGTCAAGCTGGATACCATCTATCTTTTGTAAGGGATCACTAGTGTCACGCATATATGACAGAAATGAGGACACATATTCCCTCAGCACTTGATCTAAGTAAATGCCAACATTCTGAGTGATAGAATCTACCCCTGACACTATGGGGCGCCCGTTTAAAGGGGGCAAACTGGACACATGAATTTACACTCTTGATCAGAAATCAATTTATGATCTAGACCCCCCCATCAATAGTTGTTCTAATTCATCCTTGAATTTACTAGTAGGGTCGCTCAGGATGCTATTGTATGACTCACGGTCTCTAAGCAACGATAATGTCATCTCTCTATATTTACATGTGTCCATAACCACCAGATTCCCACCTTTATCTGATGGTTTGTTATATTTGAGTCCTTTTTTAATGTTCTTAGTGCAGTCATTTCACTATCTGAAAGGTTAGACGGTATCTGATCATTCCATGAGGAATCTTCTCAAGTTCCTGAGTCACCACTTCTAGAAATACATCTAGATTTGGTGAATCCATGGGAGGGGGCATCCTGACAATTTTAGATATTAGCTAGGTAAATGAGCCCTGTCCTATGTCCCTCTCACTTTCCGCAAGTAAATCTGCCATCGTTCTCACATATGGCAAATTCTCATCCGAGATTCACAACTGTTGGCATTTTTCACGATCACAGTTCTTAAAAAACTTCCTCCATTTAAGCTTCCTGATGAAAAAGATTTACATCCTTAACCCAATCGAAGGCCTTAAACTGTGTAGTGGGTACAAACCCTAGGCAGAAAGATAAGACAGAAATTTCGGATGGGGACAGAAATCTAGAGGACAAATTTATTACCTGATTCTCTGTGCATTTGCGTGATACATTCTCTCCCGAAGGCCATATGCCGTTTCCTTCCCCTATAAAAAAAAAAGAGGAGGGCAAGGAAGTATGGGAAGACGCTGAGCCTCCGCCTCTTCTTCCCCTTGCTCCTCTCCGATTTGCCCCTCTTCCCTGACCACTAGCATGATTCTGCCTACCTTGTAGGGAAGGAAAGGGACGTGAAGAATCACCCCTCCTCTCAGAGTCGGACGATTCAAGGTCTGATGTAGATGCCTCAGTCCCAGGATAATACTCACTTTGAGACTTTTCCTGAAAAACAATTGCTCTTTTTTCACGAAACTCAGTAAGGTCACGTACAAACTGTTTGTGTTTGGGTTTTTTGAGAGAGGTATAAAACCTATCCACCGAGGATTCTAAAGTGGCCTCCGATGATTTTTCTTAAGTTGAAATTCTCAGCTTGAAAAGAAAATGATCATTTCAAATAAATGACACATTGGTTCACATACACAATATGTCTACTTTATGTTGGCATCATAAAATAGACATGTTTTAACTTTTTGAACACATTAAAGGGGTTCAAAGTTTAGCAGCAATTTTCCAATTCTTCGGGGCCCAGTTCAGTTTGAAGTAGATTTAAGGGGCTTTCATGTTAGAAATCTTGCATACATGACCCCATTATAAAAACTGCACCCCTCAAAGTATATAAAATTACATGCAGAAAGTTTGATAACCCTTTAGGTTTTCAAAGCAAAAGTGGAGGATAAAAGTCAAAATCTCAATTTTTTACACAAATATGTAGTTGTAGCCCCAATTTTTTAATTTTTGTAAAAAAAAGAAAAAGCCCCTCAAGATTTGTAACCCAATATCTCCTGAGTATGGAAATACCCCATATGTGGATATGAAGTGCTCTGCAGGCGCGCAACATGGCTTAGGAGGGAAGGAGCGACATTGGGCTTGGAGAGATAACTTATAACTTGGCTTTCGGGGGACATGGAACATTTTAGCTACGAGGAACGATTAAAGGAGTTACAATTGTTTAGTCTTGAGAAGAGACGTTTAAGGGGGGATATGATAAATGTATATAAGTATATAAATGGCCCATACAAAAAATATGGAGAAAAACTGTTCCAGGTTAAACACCCCCAAAGGACGAGGGGGCACTCCGTCTGTCTGGAGAAGAAAAGGTTTAGTCTAAAGGGGCAACACACCTTCTTTACCATAAGAACTGTGAATTTATGGAACAGTCTACCTCAGGAACTGGTCACAGCAGGAACAATTAATAGCTTTAAAACAGGGTTAGATACATTCCTGGAGCAAAATAACATAAAAAATAAAGACGGCCCAGTGATCATGTGATAGATCACATGAGCGGGCGCAATGCGGAAATGTGGCGCATAGAGCTGACAGGTAAGACAGCAGCATAGTGATTGGATAATCCAGGACAGGTAAACCGGAATGGATTTCTGTGATTGGTTCCTTAAAATTAAACACTCCGGATAGGTTGAGATACCTGTCGCTGAGTGATGACAGCACAAACAGACCATATATAAAGAAGTGTTTGACACGTGGAAAGGTGTTTGCCCATTGTTCCTCCTGAGGATGGTGCAGTAGCGCCGAAACTAGTAGAGGGGGGCAAATGATAGTGTTTTAAATCTGTCTCGGCCCACTCAGATAAAGGGTAACTGCAGTTCCCTATACAATTATACTAGTGAATTTATTCACAGTTATCAGAACACAGTGGACCCTGACATGGGATTTTAACGTTTTGGTCACAAATATTTTATCAGAGCACCATTAAAAGTTACGTTTTAGGGAAGTCTCCCTGTAATAGGGATCTTGTGCCCTGGGCTTCCTTTGCCCCGGGCTTTAGTAATTTTTCGTAGAAAGTGATCCCTGACTTCCTTTAGGGACTAGTTGTGTAAAAAATAACATTAATGCTTATGCAGAATTATAAAACTACATCCCTTCCCCTTATCCACTTACACCCTTCCCTTCAATTCTCTGGTTGGACTTGATGGACGTATGTCTTTTTTCAACCATACTAACTATGTAACTATGTTGCACTTACAAAGTCCCCATGGTGCCCAAATAAATGTGACTCCATTTTGCAAACTACACCTCTCAAGGAATGTATGTAATAAGGGGTGCAGCGAGCATTTACACCCCACAGGTGTTTGATACAATTTTGGAACAGTGGGCCATGAAAATAAAAAATAAAATTTTTTACACTAAAATGCTAGTATAACCCCAATTTTTTTCACAAGGGGTAAAAGCCACCCAAAATGTGTTACTCATTTTCTCCTGAGAATAAAAGTACCCTATATGTGGACATAAAGTTCTGTGCGGGTGCATGGCAAAGCTCAGAAGGGAGGAATCGCCATTTGGCTTTTGGAGAGAGTATTTGGCTGAAATAGTTTTGGGGGCCATGTCGCATTTGCAAACCCCCCCATGGTGCCAGAACGGATGTCTGGGCATGCTGGGAGTTGTAGTTTTGCAACTGCTAGAGGGCCACAGTTTGGAGATGATTTCAATGCCACACCGGACACCTGAAGCCACCACCGCAATCACTGATGCCGCTCCTGAACCCGACACCTGCCTGCATGTAAGGGACACTGCTGCCCATGTTCCCCCACTCTGTTCGAACTACCCTGGGTGGGCAGAGCAGGGGAACTTAAAAGGGCAATGTCATTAAAATTATAATTTTTTTAATATAATACAGTAGGTAAAATAAAGATTTATAATTTACTCCCTGTAAAAAAAAGTATTTTATGTCATTTTTATGGCCTTATAAATCTGGCCAATAGGGGTCTCCCTTCCAGTCCAGATTGCATTCCGTCTGCTCAAAAGCCTCTTTTTAATGACTATAACTTTTATACCTCATATGATTACATGTAATCTTTTGATTGCAAACACTTATCAGTGCTATAGCACATCATTGATCAGTGTTATCGGTGCCAGTAGCGCTGCTAGGGAGGTGGGGGCAGACCGTACTGAATGGCCTGCCTGTCACTAATAAGCTGCACTACAACTATCCCGCCCCTCATACTCACCCTCCACAGAAATAAATAATATATTAAATTCATACTATGTCGCACCAAGGATATCCGGACTCTGGGGGTTAATTTTTTGGCCGCATGTTGTGACGTTGGTTGGCAGAGTGCTTAGGCAGGTGTTAACGTTCGGAAGGAAGGCAGCACAGCACTAGCAGTCACAGGAGCAATAGTGAAGCCACAAGAATCTTTGCTCGGCACATTACTTACCCCAAGGTGAGTTTTGGCGACTGTTTTGGGGTTTGGGGAGCTGGGTTATGGGGGGGGGGGGTGTTCCGCTTGCATGAGGAACAGTAATGTAGCGGAGTAGGGGGGGTGCAGGCATAATGCACAGTGATGGAGGAGAAGGGGGTGTATGCTTATGGAACTGTAATGCAGAAAGGTATGTGCATGCATGAGGAACAGTAATAGAGGGGGTGGGGGCAGGCGTGAGGCACAGTAATGTGTATAAATTCAGAGGGCACAGTATGTGGCAGTATTATATTCAAAGGGCACAGTGTGTGGCAGCATTATATTAAGAGGGCACAGTGTGTTGTAGTATTTTAATCAGATCGCACGATGTGTGGCAGGATTATATTTAGAGGGTGCAGTGTGTGGCAGCTTTATATTTAGAGGGGTCAGTGTGTGGCAGGATTATATTCAGTGGGCACAGTGTGTTGCAGTATTATAATCAGATCGCACAGTGTGTGGCAGGATTATATTCAGAGGGCACAGTGTGTGGCAGGATTATATTCAGAGGGCACAGTGTGTTGTAGTATTATAATCAGATTGCACAGTGTGTGGCAGGATTATATTCAGAGGGCGCAGTGTGTGGCAGCTTTATATTCAGAGGGCGCAGTGTGTGGCAGCTTTATATTTAGAGGGGACAGTGTGTGGCAGCTTTATATTTAGAGGGGACACCATGGGCGTCCGTCACAACAGACTAAAAAATTACTTTTGGGCATGGGGTGATACCATTTTCTACCGCAATGGGTGACACAAACCTTAGCAAAGCCACTGAACGGTGCTCACCTTGTATAGGCTGCCAAGGTTCCCTACATATTTGGAGCACTGATCCGACAGCATGGCCATCCTCTCAGCTGATCGGGACCCTGGGATTTCACCGCTGTGATCCCAATCATCTTCTCCAAAAGTCTTGCAACTGCATTTTATCGATTTTAGACATAGCGCTCCACTTTGCCTTATTGGTGATGTCAGACATTAGCCGTGGGTCTGGACTGCGCGCTCAGCTCCTAAGTGTGAATCGTACAGCAGGCACAGGGAATGTGTGTAGGTTCATAGAGAAAAGTCCAGCACTTTCAGCACTATATATCCATGTCACCATTGCTATCAACAAGCATTACATTTAATAGCAAATTTTGTCTTGTGTTATGGGTCTATAATAAAACTGAATACGAAATGGCCTGCACTGTTTTTCAGTCCGAGACAAAACTCTGATACGTTGGGAAAATGACCCGAACATAGTCACTAGCTGCGTACGCTCGAGCCATTAAAATGAATAGTACCCATGCCTGTCCGAGCAAGGATATGTCATTTTGACCATTTTCTAAACACATCCGTGCCTCAGAGGCACCAAACCTGATGTGGAGGAGGCCTAAGCACTTTTGTCCCTTCAGCCTAGCAATCAGTGGAGGTCCCAGCAGTTCAACCCCCACCGATCACAACTTCTGGCATGTCTCTATGATGCTTCAGCTGTAGGAGCCAGAAATTCCTGATGGCAACCCGATTTTGACAATGTGTAAGTGAAAGCTATAAAATTAATAGTGTTTCCAAAGTGTACCCCATACATATATGGCACCTTTTAAGGTTTTTTTTCTTTGTGATTGAAACCTTACAAAGCCAATGAGAGAGCTCCATCATGTGGCTGCAAGTAGAAAAGTCCACAGTGTAACCGCATGTAAATCTGCAGATTTGCCATAACACATATAGATGCAGTTATGAAAAATATGCATCTATTTGCTGTGGATCTACAGCATTTCTACAGCGATATAAGCAATTTTTCATAGATTTTTACTTCCTTGTAGAAATCAAGAGTAAATCGATAGCAAACCAGAAGCTTAAATTAATATCCTGTGGATTCAAAATCTGTGCTGCAGGTCAATTTACTTGCTGTTTTGTTTGCAGATTTTTCCTGCTGGATGTGGAAGAGATATCTTCAATGTGCACTGACACTTCCAAAAACTTTTGTTATGCAAAGACATGCCAAGTTTTGATCAGTCGGGGGCTGTGTGTTCAGTCCCCTAACGACTACTAAAAGAAGAGGGAGAAGTATGCACTGACCACATTCTCTCTCAGGTCTGCCCTCTTGTTCTATCGGTGTCTACACAGGGCAGGGCTTCCAGCTGGCATTTTTCAGCAGTGTAATGCTCACCCACACACAGCAAGAGATTCCCAGCAATGTCTTCCCCATATTGTAACATGTCCTTGTCCTGCCACGTCACCAGTGTTATCTCCAATCAAGCGTTTATTGGCAACTTACGAGTCAGCGGGATCTACAGGCCGTCCATAACATCTGTGGACAAGTGTGCCACAGGATGCCATACGGAACCTGTATGCCCAACCGAATGTCATCTTCTATTCAGGCACCCGACAGTGTACTAGAGCCTCCTTTTAATTGTTTTCCCTAATAAATGTATCCTTTCACTCTAATACTGTAATCACTTCCATGTTTCATGTTCACATGTATAAAGATCCATTCCCTTACATCCTATCAACTCCCCAATGACTGGTAGGACAATGGAATTTTTAATGAGCCAAGGAAATAATAGAATAATAAACCAACAAAGTTCTCCCAATATAGGGAAAAAAAACACTACTAGGCCGCTGTGTTTTTTCTTTCTTCCAGAACAGTGGTACTGGCAGCTTTTTCTTTGCCTCCTCATCGTCATCCAGTGGTTGCCTTTTGCTGTGTATCCATCTCTCCCGGCATCTGCGGTCTGTGCTGTTCTCACCATGGGCGCCTGCATCTTGCCGGATGTGATGTCAGATGCTTCTCGCATAACTTTTGGCAAGCTCCGGTATTGAGCATCAATTTCTAGCATCGTGCCATTCTAGGATGCAGCCTCCATCTGGGAAACAAACCATGCAGGAAATCTGCTTGGATTAGGGACTACATACAGGGATCCATTTGAGCGATTAAGGATGCCATTGCCGATGAGCACTCTAGGCACCATTCCCCTCATAGGGCTATGGAGGTGTCTGGGTAGAAGAAAGACCAGGGGTGGTTTCTATTGTCAGCTTCTTCCAACAAAGAGAAGTCCATTTTAAATTTTTTTCCACCTGAAAAAGCACAGAAGTTGTTTAAACTCCCGTGGAGAACTTTTTTTTTTAAATCAACTGGTGCCAGAAAGTTAAACAGATTTGTAAATTACTTCTATTAATAAATACTTAATCCTTCCAGTACTGTGTTCCAAAAAGAAAACCATTTCCTCTGTAGTAGTATACAGACCCTAAAAAGTACTGAAAGGATTAAGATTTTTTAATAGAAGTAATTTACAAATCTGTTTAACTTTCTGGCACCAGTTGATAAAAAAAAAAAGTTTTCCACAGGAGTACCCCTTTAAGTCTGTCAGGTTGGGGGACTGTGATATTGACACTGGGGAGTTTTCTGATCCCACTTTTAGAGGACCAGGGGTCTTTAAAGCTGACAAGACCGGAGAAAGGTCTAGTAGTCTGGAGGATCAGTGCAGCCATTGCATCGGCCAAAGTCTCCACTTTCCTATGGTCCCAACTGAATCAGATCCAGATGGATATTGATCAAGGAGTTTGACCAACTGTGCTGCTGTTAGGACTAAGGGAAACCAATTATCATTAGAAACTATCCATTGCTTTATGGGAGATTTATTTTAGGGTAAAATAGCATGACATTGTAGTCTCCCTGCCTCAACCTGAAACTAATGCTGTCAGAGGAAAGAAAGGGCCGCTGACTTTCTCAGAACACAAAGCACAGCCTTATACCAGGGAAAAGCCCACCACAGTGCAGTAATTTAATGGGAAGTGAAAAGTTCTGCCATGTGTCAAAGGTATAAATGTTTTCCCAGTGCCCATGTGAGGCATTGTTTCTGAAGATGTAGGATCAACGGTGGCAGCCTTGTCAGTCTTTGGCTATTGAACACTAGTGCACCACCACATCATGGGTTTCAGGTCCGAGCATTCCTAGATGAACAGTTTCCTGGAAAGTGGATTGGTCGGCGTGGGTCAGTTGAATGGCCCCCAAGGTCTCCCAATCTGACCCCCTTAGACTTTTATGTTTGGGGTCATCTGAAGGCAATTGTCTATGCTGTGAAGATAAGAGATGTGCAGCTACTGAAACTACGGATACTGGAAGCCTGTGTTAGCATTTCTCCTGCGGTGTTGCTATCAGTGTGTGAAGAGTGGGAGAAGAGGGTTGCATTGACAATCCAACACAATGGGCAGCACATTGAACACATTTTATAAGTGGTCAGAAACTTGTAAATAACTCATGAAAGAATACAGTTACGTTAAAACCAAGCACATCATTGTTTTTCTTGTGAAATTCCCAATAAGTTTGATGGGTCACATGACCCTCTTCCTATTGAAAAAACAAAAGTTGGATTCAAAATGTCCGACTTCAAAATGGCCGCCATGGTCACCACCCATCTTGAAAAGTTTCCCCCCTCACATATACTAATGTGCCACAAACAGGAAGTTAATATCACCAACCATTCCCATTTTATTAAGGTGTATCCATATAAATGGCCCACCCTGTATTTAGTCACCCACCAATTGTGCAAGTTCTCCCACTTAAAAAGAAGAAAGATGCCTGTAATTGTCATCATAGATATACCTCAACTATGAGAGACATAGTGAGGAAAAAAAATCCATAAAATCACATTGTCTGATTTTTTAAGAATTTATTTGCTAATTATGGTGGAAAATAAGTATTTAGTCACCTAAAAACAAGCAAGATTTCTGCCTCTCACAGACCTATAACTTCTTCTTGAAGAGTCTACTCTGTCCTCCACTCGTTACCTGTATTAATGACACCTGTTTGAACTTGTTATCAGTATAAAAGACACCTGTCCACAACCTCAAACAGTCACACTCCAAACTCCACTATGGCCAAGACCAAAAAGCCATCGAAGGACACCAGAAACAAAATTGTAGACCTTCCCACCAGGCTGGGAAGACTTAATCTGCAATAGGCAAGCAGCTTGGTGTGAAGAAATCCACTGTGGGAGCAATTATTAGAAAATGGAAGGCATACAAGACCTCTGATAATCTCACTCAATCTGGGGCTCCACGCAAGATCTCACCCCGTGGTGTCAAAATGATCACAAGAACGGTGAGCAAAAATCTCAGAACCACACGGGGGGACCTAGTGAATGACCTGCAGAGAGCTGGGACCAAAGTAACAAAGGCTACCATCAGTAACACACTACGCTGCCAGGGACTCAAATCATGCAGTGCCAGACGTGTCCCCCTGCTTAAGCCAGTACACATCTGGGCCTGTCTGAAGTTTGCTAGAGAGCATTTGGATGATCCAGAAGAGGATTGAGAGAATGTCATATGATCAGATGAAACCAAAGTAGAACTTTTTGATAAAACTCAACTCGTGTTTGGAGGAGAAAGAATGCTGAGTTGTATCCAAAGAACACCATACCTACTGTGAAGCATGGGGGTGGAAACATCATGCTTTGGGGCTGTTTTCTTCTAAGGGACCAGGACGACTGATCCGTGTAAAGGAAAGAATGAATGAGGTCATGTATCATGAGATTTTGAGTGAAAACCTCCTTCCATCAGCAAAGGCATTGGCTGGGTCTTTCAGCAAGACAATGATCCCAAACACACAGCCTGGGAAAGAAGGAGTGGCTTTGTAAGACGCATTTCAAGGTCCTGGAGTGGCCTAGCCAGTCTCCAGATCTCAACCCCATAGAAAACCTTTGGAGGGAGTTGAAAGTCCGTGACAGCCCCAAAACATCACTGCTCTAGAGCAGATCTGGAGGAATGGGCCAAAATGCAATAGTGTGTGAAAACCTTGTGAAGATTTACAGAAAACATTTGACCTCTGTCATTGCCAACAAAGGGTATATAACAAAGCACTGAGATGAACTTTTGTTATTGACCAAATACTTATTTTCCACCATAATTTGCTAATAAAATCAGACAATGTGATTTTATGGATTTTTTTTCTCATTCTGTCTCTCATAGTTGAGGTATACCTATGATGAAAATTACAGGCCTCTTTAATCTTTTTAAGTGGGAGAACTTGCACAATTAGTGGCTGACTAAATACTTTTTTGCCCCACTGTATGCAAAGCACACTACATGGTGAAAATTCGCTTTGGTCCACTAAGGTAGGTCATTGCAGAGATATGGAAAACACCTCTGGAAACCCAATATGCCTCCCCATGGTACCCTATGGAATTACTCTATTAAAATCTGGGCCAAAATCCTACAGAACCCGGCTATACCTAGCCATATTTTAGTGGGTCTTGCAGACGTCTGAACTCATGTCCGTAATGAAAGGTGGAGGGAGGTGCAGCTTAAATTAATACACACAGTAATATATGCCTATGTCCCGTCAACCGGGAATCCGAATAGGATTGATCACTGCCCTAAATGCCAAGCTTATAAAGCCGATCTCTATCATTGTATTTGGCTGTGCCCCAAGGTGGCACAATATTGGATGAGAGTATCTACCTTACTGAATAAGATTTGCTCCTTTGTAGGAAACTTAAGTCATTATGAAGCACTGTTTTATAACTCGGTGTCTGAGGCTCCTTTCACACTAACGTTTGTGCCCGTCAGTTTACCGGCTGTAAGGAAGATAGCAGGAGAAAAATTTCTGCATGTCACGTCTTTTTATCCTGCTATCGTAACGGGACTTAAAACGGACATTAGAGGAATCCCATTCAAGTGAATGGGATCCTCTTTGCCCATTATAACTCCCATTTTGCTCCGTTACAAGGAGCCTGAGTCGGATGGTACCTTTTCTTATATTCATCTCCCTCCCATAGCTCATTAAATTATTCGCCATGTGGAAACTGTTCCTCACACATTATTATGATCCACCTGAAACGGCTTCCATAATGCACCCATTTGTCCACACACAATGGTACCTGCTGGCTGAGCTTTCGGGCTCCCTTGGGCCTTCAAAGTATACTGAATCTTAGGGAAAGGTGCATTTTGGTTCTTCTTCTATGTGGCAGCTGCATGTTTGTCTGTCTTTATTCTTGCTTGTTTCTCAGTTTCCTATCTTTTAGTCATATTTTTGTCTGATTTCTGTTTCCATTTAGGGGTTCATTTACATGTGTGCTTATGTTTTGCTACTTGATGTTAGGGCTCTGCATGCCCTCCATGATGAACCTGGCTTCCACGCCAGAGACTTAGTTTGGTGCACTATAGGCCCACCAGATTGGCCTTGGTGTGGCACTGCGTATGTCAGCTGCTGTTATGGCTTAATTTTCTCCCGATGAGCCTGATGGCGTCCCCAGCGAATAATATCTACAGTTTAGATTTTGTGGGCAAAATTTGTACAAGATTTTTGGTTATGTTCTTTAGTTTTGGTACAGGCAGGTAGTACGGGTGACACTGATTATAACAATACTTACCAATCCATGACCCTATTAATCTTTTATCTTCTTTAAACTGGCAGCAGGTTTGGTGCACGGGTGGAGCTTCAGAAGCACACTGACACTGCCACTTCTCACAGCCTGCTTGCAGTGGGATCCGGGATAGAAGCAGCAGAGGTGACATCAGCATGCTTCTGAAGCTCTGCCAACGCACTAAGCCTGCCGCCTGATTAAAGAAGATAACGGACGAATGGGGCCATGGATTGAGAGCATAAAACTATTGTTATAATCAGTGTTACCCACACTGCCTGCCTGTACCAACAGGTTAGTGTGGGTGACACTGATGACAGATTCCCTTTAATGAAGGTAGATGCAGAAGACCAAGTTGCCGCCTTACACATATCTTCTACAGGGAGTTGACATCCCTGCCCGCGTGGTTGATTTAGATCTTGTAAAATGGGCTCAAAGAGACAGAGGAGATTGAAGACCTTTGCGAGAGTAAGCATGTTTGACCACATCCTTGATCCACCTTGCCAAAGATGACTGGCTGGCTTGCTTGCTCCTGTTCGGATCCCCTAGTTGCAGAAATAAAGCTTCCGACCATCTGCATTGTGCAGTATGCTCCATATACGTTGAAATTTCTCTTTTGATGTCCAGTAACTGAATATTTACTTCTTGTGAACCTTCCAGTACTGTAGCACTAGTTCTCGATTTCAGTTAGCTGTAGTTAGGTAGGAACCTTGGCATGATTCTGAGAAGAGCCCATCTGTATGTGTATTGATAGCTGTAAGCTGCACCTTTCAAGTATTGAGCCTAAGTCCTTTCTGGAATACCTTTTGGATGAATGAAGTAGAATAATTACTTCCTTTGTTGGAACAGCCCTGGGGAGCACCAGGAAGTATACAATTCCCAGACTTGAGCATAGACCTTGGTTGTATTAAATCTCATTAAAGGGGTACTCTGCCCCTAGGCATTTTATCCCTTATCCAACGTATAGGGGATAAGATGTCTGATCACAGGGGGGTCCGGCCACTGGGATCCCGCGCAATTTTCAACCAACACTCATTTATGTTCAGAATGCCGGTTTTAGGTCACACCCCCTCCCATAGACATGAATGGAGGGGGCATGATGTCGCCACCACGGCCGCTCCCTTTAGGACTTTCTGCTACAGTCGGAAGTGTGCCTTCACCCAAGGCACTGCTTTGATGGTTGAGGTAAGGAGACCTAGAACTTTCATCGCAAATCAAATCTTGCACTTCAATAAGGATCTCAGAAGTTTGACTGACTCAAATCTTCTGTACCCTCTCTTTTAAGACTAGTAGCAGCAGCATTTACTGGATTTCTATAATGAACCCTAAATATTGTATCCTGGTGGTTGGGATTGGGATCAGCTGCGACTTCACGTGACTGACGATGAAACATTTCCAGGCTGGTCGCCAGATGCTGATTAAGAAGTTCTCCAGATGGAGCCCTGACTAGTCAATCGTCGATGTACGGTGTTAGAAAGATCCCTTTGAACCTTAAAGGGGTACTTCGGGGAACTAAACCCATAGCCCATCCTTTCCCTCTCACCAATCTATGTATTTGTCTAAATATCATTCATTAGCTATATACAGCAATTTTCCTCTTTCCGCTGTCACTTACAGGCAGGAAATGAGAAAAATGTAATTTATGTCTTTATGTAAACCCCTCACTGAGACTAGTCCCCCACCTTCAGGACAACACCACCTGATTTCTGTTTGGTCTAGAGCTCTGGCTGTACAGCCACAACTCCCCTCCCCTCTCTGTGTGAGAGATTGTGAGCTGTGAGAGAAAAGCAGTGAAGATTCTTAGTCACAACTGAACATATAGCTGCTGTTTTTCTGTTGAATATCTAATCACTGACTTCTGCTAACCAGAGCATATCAAGATTTATTGCTGGAGGAAGGATAGTCTGAGAGAAAAGACATGTACAGTGTGTGTGTGTGTGTGAGCTGCAGTGTAAGCATGCACACAGATAGTGAAAGCAGTTGGCTGGCAGCCATTACACAGACCTGTACTGAGTTCTGGGAGTTGCAGTCTGTGCTGCAAACAAGGAAAAGGTATTTAGGAGACATCAGGGGCCAAAGGAGCTGCAAAAACCACATGAATAACTACAGAGGACACAGAACAGGTATTGTGGTGGCTTTGGGGAATTTTTATTTTTCTTAACTTCCCTGGAGTACCCCTTTAAGGAATTTGTCAAGATTACTTGGTCACCACTGCTTCACGTCTGTGGTGCACATGCGTGTCATTTGGGGTGCACACCTGCTGTGACTTCTCTCTGTAACATTGAACATTGTAGAGGAGTGCTGGTGACATGTTGTGCGTCAGGTCTGGCACCCATGTGCTTGGGCAGTGAAATGCTGAGGAATCATGCTCTGGCCAGGCAGAGGACCCCTTAACTGTTTGCATCGCCAGCACACTTGGAACTATTATGCCTTTATGTTGCAAAACTTTGTCAGGATTGTCACTGTTTGCCTCGGACCTGTCAGATTATCCTCCCCTTATGCTCTATGTATAATTCTTCCTATATGTCTTGGTCCTGCGAGATTATTTTTTTCCTTATGTTCTTATTAGGGTCCACACAGTTTGCCTGGGATAACTCATTTATGCCTTGCCTTTCCTACTTCTCTCTTAAGCTGGCTGCTAATAAATACCTTATTGTTCATTTACGTGTATCATTATGTGTTTCAGATGTCAAGTCCAACATAATGCAAGGGCAAGTCTAAGCACATGTGTAATTCCTGCCAACAACCTCTTCCAGAGTCCTGGAAACATACGGGAGAATAGATCATTGTTCAGTTTACCCTGTTTTCATGAGTGTACTTCCACATTATCAAAGAGGTGCATGCCCTTCATATGTAGAAAGATGTAGACATGTTTCTAAGTGTGGCCCGGGCTGATATGAGTTTACTCAAAATGTCATGCTTTACACACTTTTTAGTGCCTAAACACTAAAAGACGCATTTTAAATGGGCACTGTCAGATACAAAAACTTTTGATATGTTGTAAAGCATGCAAAACCAATAGGTTTTGCAATTGCTTTTATTAGAAAATGTTCAGTAGTTCATATTGAAAAAGCAAGTCAAACAACTGCCCCCCCCCCCCTCCCCCCCCCCTAGCCAGTCTCCAGATCTCAACCCCATAGAAAACCTTTGGAGGGAGTTGAAAGTCCGTGACAGCCCCAAAACATCACTGCTCTAGAGCAGATCTGGAGGAATGGGCCAAAATGCAATAGTGTGTGAAAACCTTGTGAAGATTTACAGAAAACATTTGACCTCTGTCATTGCCAACAAAGGGTATATAACAAAGCACTGAGATGAACTTTTGTTATTGACCAAATACTTATTTTCCACCATAATTTGCTAATAAAATCAGACAATGTGATTTTATGGATTTTTTTTCTCATTCTGTCTCTCATAGTTGAGGTATACCTATGATGAAAATTACAGGCCTCTTTAATCTTTTTAAGTGGGAGAACTTGCACAATTAGTGGCTGACTAAATACTTTTTTGCCCCACTGTATGCAAAGCACACTACATGGTGAAAATTCGCTTTGGTCCACTAAGGTAGGTCATTGCAGAGATATGGAAAACACCTCTGGAAACCCAATATGCCTCCCCATGGTACCCTATGGAATTACTCTATTAAAATCTGGGCCAAAATCCTACAGAACCCGGCTATACCTAGCCATATTTTAGTGGGTCTTGCAGACGTCTGAACTCATGTCCGTAATGAAAGGTGGAGGGAGGTGCAGCTTAAATTAATACACACAGTAATATATGCCTATGTCCCGTCAACCGGGAATCCGAATAGGATTGATCACTGCCCTAAATGCCAAGCTTATAAAGCCGATCTCTATCATTGTATTTGGCTGTGCCCCAAGGTGGCACAATATTGGATGAGAGTATCTACCTTACTGAATAAGATTTGCTCCTTTGTAGGAAACTTAAGTCATTATGAAGCACTGTTTTATAACTCGGTGTCTGAGGCTCCTTTCACACTAACGTTTGTGCCCGTCAGTTTACCGGCTGTAAGGAAGATAGCAGGAGAAAAATTTCTGCATGTCACGTCTTTTTATCCTGCTATCGTAACGGGACTTAAAACGGACATTAGAGGAATCCCATTCAAGTGAATGGGATCCTCTTTGCCCATTATAACTCCCATTTTGCTCCGTTACAAGGAGCCTGAGTCGGATGGTACCTTTTCTTATATTCATCTCCCTCCCATAGCTCATTAAATTATTCGCCATGTGGAAACTGTTCCTCACACATTATTATGATCCACCTGAAACGGCTTCCATAATGCACCCATTTGTCCACACACAATGGTACCTGCTGGCTGAGCTTTCGGGCTCCCTTGGGCCTTCAAAGTATACTGAATCTTAGGGAAAGGTGCATTTTGGTTCTTCTTCTATGTGGCAGCTGCATGTTTGTCTGTCTTTATTCTTGCTTGTTTCTCAGTTTCCTATCTTTTAGTCATATTTTTGTCTGATTTCTGTTTCCATTTAGGGGTTCATTTACATGTGTGCTCATGTTTTGCTACTTGATGTTAGGGCTCTGCATGCCCTCCATGATGAACCTGGCTTCCACGCCAGAGACTTAGTTTGGTGCACTATAGGCCCACCAGATTGGCCTTGGTGTGGCACTGCGTATGTCAGCTGCTGTTATGGCTTAATTTTCTCCCGATGAGCCTGATGGCGTCCCCAGCGAATAATATCTACAGTTTAGATTTTGTGGGCAAAATTTGTACAAGATTTTTGGTTATGTTCTTTAGTTTTGGTACAGGCAGGTAGTACGGGTGACACTGATTATAACAATACTTACCAATCCATGACCCTATTAATCTTTTATCTTCTTTAAACTGGCAGCAGGTTTGGTGCACGGGTGGAGCTTCAGAAGCACACTGACACTGCCACTTCTCACAGCCTGCTTGCAGTGGGATCCGGGATAGAAGCAGCAGAGGTGACATCAGCATGCTTCTGAAGCTCTGCCAACGCACTAAGCCTGCCGCCTGATTAAAGAAGATAACGGACGAATGGGGCCATGGATTGAGAGCATAAAACTATTGTTATAATCAGTGTTACCCACACTGCCTGCCTGTACCAACAGGTTAGTGTGGGTGACACTGATGACAGATTCCCTTTAATGAAGGTAGATGCAGAAGACCAAGTTGCCGCCTTACACATATCTTCTACAGGGAGTTGACATCCCTGCCCGCGTGGTTGATTTAGATCTTGTAAAATGGGCTCAAAGAGACAGAGGAGATTGAAGACCTTTGCGAGAGTAAGCATGTTTGACCACATCCTTGATCCACCTTGCCAAAGATGACTGGCTGGCTTGCTTGCTCCTGTTCGGATCCCCTAGTTGCAGAAATAAAGCTTCCGACCATCTGCATTGTGCAGTATGCTCCATATACGTTGAAATTTCTCTTTTGATGTCCAGTAACTGAATATTTACTTCTTGTGAACCTTCCAGTACTGTAGCACTAGTTCTCGATTTCAGTTAGCTGTAGTTAGGTAGGAACCTTGGCATGATTCTGAGAAGAGCCCATCTGTATGTGTATTGATAGCTGTAAGCTGCACCTTTCAAGTATTGAGCCTAAGTCCTTTCTGGAATACCTTTTGGATGAATGAAGTAGAATAATTACTTCCTTTGTTGGAACAGCCCTGGGGAGCACCAGGAAGTATACAATTCCCAGACTTGAGCATAGACCTTGGTTGTATTAAATCTCATTAAAGGGGTACTCTGCCCCTAGGCATTTTATCCCTTATCCAACGTATAGGGGATAAGATGTCTGATCACAGGGGGGTCCGGCCACTGGGATCCCGCGCAATTTTCAACCAACACTCATTTATGTTCAGAATGCCGGTTTTAGGTCACACCCCCTCCCATAGACATGAATGGAGGGGGCATGATGTCGCCACCACGGCCGCTCCCTTTAGGACTTTCTGCTACAGTCGGAAGTGTGCCTTCACCCAAGGCACTGCTTTGATGGTTGAGGTAAGGAGACCTAGAACTTTCATCGCAAATCAAATCTTGCACTTCAATAAGGATCTCAGAAGTTTGACTGACTCAAATCTTCTGTACCCTCTCTTTTAAGACTAGTAGCAGCAGCATTTACTGGATTTCTATAATGAACCCTAAATATTGTATCCTGGTGGTTGGGATTGGGATCAGCTGCGACTTCACGTGACTGACGATGAAACATTTCCAGGCTGGTCGCCAGATGCTGATTAAGAAGTTCTCCAGATGGAGCCCTGACTAGTCAATCGTCGATGTACGGTGTTAGAAAGATCCCTTTGAACCTTAAAGGGGTACTTCGGGGAACTAAACCCATAGCCCATCCTTTCCCTCTCACCAATCTATGTATTTGTCTAAATATCATTCATTAGCTATATACAGCAATTTTCCTCTTTCCGCTGTCACTTACAGGCAGGAAATGAGAAAAATGTAATTTATGTCTTTATGTAAACCCCTCACTGAGACTAGTCCCCCACCTTCAGGACAACACCACCTGATTTCTGTTTGGTCTAGAGCTCTGGCTGTACAGCCACAACTCCCCTCCCCTCTCTGTGTGAGAGATTGTGAGCTGTGAGAGAAAAGCAGTGAAGATTCTTAGTCACAACTGAACATATAGCTGCTGTTTTTCTGTTGAATATCTAATCACTGACTTCTGCTAACCAGAGCATATCAAGATTTATTGCTGGAGGAAGGATAGTCTGAGAGAAAAGACATGTACAGTGTGTGTGTGTGTGTGAGCTGCAGTGTAAGCATGCACACAGATAGTGAAAGCAGTTGGCTGGCAGCCATTACACAGACCTGTACTGAGTTCTGGGAGTTGCAGTCTGTGCTGCAAACAAGGAAAAGGTATTTAGGAGACATCAGGGGCCAAAGGAGCTGCAAAAACCACATGAATAACTACAGAGGACACAGAACAGGTATTGTGGTGGCTTTGGGGAATTTTTATTTTTCTTAACTTCCCTGGAGTACCCCTTTAAGGAATTTGTCAAGATTACTTGGTCACCACTGCTTCACGTCTGTGGTGCACATGCGTGTCATTTGGGGTGCACACCTGCTGTGACTTCTCTCTGTAACATTGAACATTGTAGAGGAGTGCTGGTGACATGTTGTGCGTCAGGTCTGGCACCCATGTGCTTGGGCAGTGAAATGCTGAGGAATCATGCTCTGGCCAGGCAGAGGACCCCTTAACTGTTTGCATCGCCAGCACACTTGGAACTATTATGCCTTTATGTTGCAAAACTTTGTCAGGATTGTCACTGTTTGCCTCGGACCTGTCAGATTATCCTCCCCTTATGCTCTATGTATAATTCTTCCTATATGTCTTGGTCCTGCGAGATTATTTTTTTCCTTATGTTCTTATTAGGGTCCACACAGTTTGCCTGGGATAACTCATTTATGCCTTGCCTTTCCTACTTCTCTCTTAAGCTGGCTGCTAATAAATACCTTATTGTTCATTTACGTGTATCATTATGTGTTTCAGATGTCAAGTCCAACATAATGCAAGGGCAAGTCTAAGCACATGTGTAATTCCTGCCAACAACCTCTTCCAGAGTCCTGGAAACATACGGGAGAATAGATCATTGTTCAGTTTACCCTGTTTTCATGAGTGTACTTCCACATTATCAAAGAGGTGCATGCCCTTCATATGTAGAAAGATGTAGACATGTTTCTAAGTGTGGCCCGGGCTGATATGAGTTTACTCAAAATGTCATGCTTTACACACTTTTTAGTGCCTAAACACTAAAAGACGCATTTTAAATGGGCACTGTCAGATACAAAAACTTTTGATATGTTGTAAAGCATGCAAAACCAATAGGTTTTGCAATTGCTTTTATTAGAAAATGTTCAGTAGTTCATATTGAAAAAGCAAGTCAAACAACTGCCCCCCCCCCCCTCCCCCCCCTACACCATGTGAGAAGGTGCAAAAATTAGGCTCCTTTCACACTATGAGCATTCATCCGTTATTAAACGTCCGTTTTCTGTGTAAAAATGGATGTATAATAGCGGATGAAATAACGGTGCTACCAGCTGAATAAATATTCATCCGTTAAGACCCGTTATAACATCCCTCATTTATGGCCATAACACCTCTGCCTACAGACTCCCACAGCCGGGACTACTACTACTTCCATCATGGAACAGACTTCTTTCCATGATGGGAGTAGTAAATCCCTGGCTGCGGGAGTCTGCGGACAGCTGGGGAGGCTACATTAGTGTTTGTACTACTACCTCCATCATGCAACAGAGTATGTTCCATGATGGGGGCTGTAGTACAGGGGCTGAGGGATTGATCGCGCTGGGTCTCACTTCTGAGACCCGATGCAATCAGAAGTTATTAAGCAGGGGAGCGGGCGGCATGAACCGCAACCCTGCGATGTATCATGAAACTTTCATTTTTAAATCCCCCGCGGGGAGCCCTGAATGGCTAGTACTGAGGAGCCAGGGCTCCTGCCTGGGGATTTAAAAATGAACATTGTGAGTAGCGGGGGGCACATCTATATTAAAAGCACTGTTGGGGGGGGGGGGGGGGGAGGCACAGCCATATAGCCTATATATCTAGCCCCTCAGCACATTTAATAAAGATATGACCCCCGCTGGCGCATTTATAAATATATACCCCCCGCAGCGCATGTATAATGTACCCAGTGCAGCTCATCTATATACCTATGCCACCGCAGCGCTATATGTGAAAAGCATTCTAGCAGCAGCATCGGCCAGCCCGATGCTGCTGATAGAAATACTTTTTGTACATAGCGCTGCGGCGGCATATGTATTATCGATGCGCTGCAGGGGGCAGATAATATAGCGTCTATATACATGTACCCTTGCAGCGATATGAATGAAAGTATATCTATTAGCAGCGCATAGTGCCAGCAGCCGGCTTGGGGGGGGGGAGTATATATTTATAAATGCGCTGGCTGGGGGTATATATTTATAAATGCGCCGGCGGGGGTCATTTCTTTATTAATGCGCTGCAGGGGGCATATTATAAATGCGCTGGGGGACTAGATATATAGGCTATATGTCTGCCCCCCCCCCCCCCCCCCCCCCGCAACACTTAATGGCTCCTCAGTACTGGCCATTCAGGGCTCCCCGCGGGGGATTAAAAAATGAAAGTTAAAACACACCATACATCGCAGGGTTGCGGAGCTTGCCGCCCGCTCCCCTGCTTAATAGCTTCGTATCACATTGGGTCTCAGAAGTGAAACCTGGTGTAAAACCTCTGTTCCATGATGGGGGTTGTAGTACAAACACTAATGTAGCCTCCCAAGCTGTCTGCAGACTCCCGCAGCCAGGGAATTACTACTCCCATCATGGAAACAAGTCTGTTCCATGATGGGAGTAGTAGTAGTCCCTCAGCACTGCAGGAGTCTGCTGGTGTCACCTCTTCTGAGCCTGCTCAGAAGTAATAACGGATATTATAAACCAGGTGCAAACGGATGACATAAAAGGCTCATCCGTTTGCCATAGACTTCAATGTTAAAAATAACGGCCGTTAATTTATCCGTTTCTTGTGGCGGAAGAAAAATTAGTGCATGTTCCATTAATTCTACCGTCACAACTAACGTCCGTTAGTCATGACAGACTATAACGGGTCATAAGGGATAATCAAAAAATTCCATAGACTTTAATGGGATTTCGTAATGGACGTTTAACATCCTTTTATAAAGCTTTTCTAACTGATGTTTATAACGGAAGTCAGGAACTCTCACTGGGGGCAAGAAGTCAGCTTTTTGCACATCACCAGTTAGACATCCTTAGACACTTGGGTCTCCTCTATTGTTAATAAGGGTTACTTCTTTGGACTAAGAACAATTATGGAAGAACTTTTTTTTACCTGGAAAAAAAATAAAGCAAGCCTGGTTATTCAAGATCATCTTCAGTTCATCCCAAAGAAAGCTCTAGAGGTCTCTCTAAATCAGCAAGTCCAGGGTGTGGTACTTCTTTATTTTTGAGGCCACCAAGTTAAAGGGAGCTTGGTGCCTAGTCATTGATTTAACCTACCTCAAGAAACGCTTCCTGAAGTTCTAAACGGATTCAATTCAGTCAACATGCAATATGGAGAATTGTTGGTAAAAATTACAGGACACTCACCTGCCTGTGCTAATTCTGAAGGCTCACTGGAGTTTTCTTTACATCCCTATTGTTCTACACAATCAAGCATTACATCTGAATGTCTCCCCTTTGGCATCCCTTTTGCAATTAATGTTTTTATGAAAATAGCAGCCATCCTCACAGCAGTGCTAAGGCCAAAGGAAATACTTTGGCCCGTGTTGAAATACTTCGACACTTTTTTTTGCACATATTGGCAAGTGAGTGAGTATAACCAGAGTGTTGTGTCCCCTCAATGCAATCAACGGAAAAAACGGTAATTACTCACCGGTAATTCTGTTTCCTCATAGTCACGACAGCACGACCAGAGAGATGGACTCTTCCCCCAGGGACAGGAAACCTTGAGCATAAACTGAAGCACAGTCCTACCTAGCCTCAGTGAATTACCGAGACTCATCAAGAGCCTTCAAATTAAAATAGCTTCCTATCAATAAACTGAACTACTAAATAAATGACACTATATCGTCAAAGTAAATTAATAAAATAACTCCTTTTCCCCCACCTAAATCATAATAATATATATGTAATCACAATTAGATTTCTTCTCTCACCCGTGCAAGAAGGGCAACCCAGGGCACGGAAATAAAGAGGTGGGAAAACTGTGGTGCTGTCATAACTACAAGGAAACAGAATTACCAGTGAGTAATTACCGGCTTTCCACCCCGTTACGACAACACCACCAGAGAGAATACCAGAGTACCAGAATAGGGTGGGACCACCGTCTGAAGGACCTTACGTCCAAAAGAGAGAGAAGAAAAATCAGCCAAGTTAAGCCTGTAGTGCCAAAAAAAGTGTGTGGCGACGACCAGGTGACCGCTTTACAGATTTGCTCAATAGAGGCCCCTCTCCTTTCAGCCCAAGACGAGGCTATAGCCCCAGTGGAGTGAGCGCTTATACTATATGGAGGAGAAAGCACTGCAGATAAATAGGCAGAAGAGATAGCCTGACAGATCCACCTAGAGAGGGAATCCCTAGCAGCTCTATTTCCCTTGCTAGGCAAACTGAACAAAAAGTCTATCTGACCTCCTAAAATCTTTTGTCCTATCAATGTATTCCAACACACACCTCCTGACATCTAAGTTATGAAAGGATCTCTCTGTATCATTAGAAGGGTTGGCACAAAAGGAGGGGAGAATAATTTCTTGAGACATATGGAAGGCAGATACCAATTTTGGTAGAAAAGCAGGATCTGGGCTAACCACAATTCTGTCATCCAGTATCTTTGTATATGGTTCTTTAACCCCTTAAGGACTCAGCCCATTTTGGCCTTAAGGACTCAGACAATTACATTTTTACATTTTCATTTTTTTCCTCCTCGCCTTCTAAAAATCATAACTCTTTTATATTTTCATCCACAGACTAGTATGAGGGCTTGTTTTTTGCGCGACCAGTTGTCCTTTGTAATGACATAACTCATTATATCATAAAATGTATGGCGCAACCAAAAAACACTATTTTTGTGGGGAAATTAAAACGAAAAACGCAATTTTGCTAATTTTGGAAGGTTGTTTTCACGCCGTACAATTTATGGTAAAAATAACGTGTGTTCTTTATTCTGAGGGTCAATACGATTAAAATGATACCCATTATTACATACTTTTATATTATTGTTGCGCTTAAAAAAAATCACAAACTTTTTAACCAAATTAGTATGTTTATAATCACTTTATTTTGATGACCCCTAACTTTTTTATTTTTCCGTATAAGCGGCGGTATGGGGGCTCATTTTTTGCGCCATGATCTGTACTTTTTTTTTATACTACATTTGCATATAAAAAACTTTTAATACATTTTTTATAATTTTTTTTTAAATAAAATGTATTAAAAAAGTAGGAATTTTGGACTTTTTTTTTTTTTTTCGTTCACGCCGTTCACCGTACGGGATCATTAACATTTTATTTTAATAGTTCGGACATTTATGCACGCGGCGATACCAAATATGTCTCCAAAAATTTTTTTTTACGCTTTTTGGGGGTAAAATAGGAAAAAACGGACGTTTTACTTTTTTATTGGGGGAGGGGATTTTTCACTTTTTTTTTACTTTTACATTTTTTTACATTTTTTTTTACACTTGAATAGTCCCCATAGGGGACTATTCATAGCAATACCATGATTGCTAATACTGATCTGTTCTATGTATAGGACATAGAACAGATCAGTATTATCGGCCATCTTCTGCTCTGGTCTGCTCGATCACAGACCAGAGCAGGAGACGCCGGGAGCCGCACGGAGGAAGGAGAGGGGACCTCCGTGCGGCATTATGAATGATCGGATCCCCGCAGCAGCGATGCGGGCGATCCGATCATTCATTCAAATCGCGAACTGCCGCAGATGCCGGGATCTGTATTGATCCCGGCACCTGAGGGGTTAATGGCAGACGCCCGCGAGATCGCGGGCGTCGGCCATTGCCGGCGGGTCCCTGGCTGCGATCAGCAGCCGGGATCAGCCGCGCATGACACGGGCATCGCTCCGATGCCCGCGGTTATGCTTAAGACGTAAATGTACGTCCTGGTGCGTTAAGTACCACCGCACCAGGACGTACATTTACGTCCTGCGTCCTTAAGGGGTTAAAGGATAAAGCTGCTAGCTCTCCTACATGCCTGGCTGTTGTAATAGCCACTAAGAAGACAGTCTTCTGAGTCAGAACAGACAGAGGAATCTCCGACAAAGGCTCAAAAGGCTGTCCACTCAAAGCATTAAGAACCAATGAAAGATCCCAAGATGGGGTCTTAACGCTTCTTGACAACTGCAACCTGTTGACAGACCTAAAAAAAAATTCTAATCCATAAGTGGTCAGCTATCTTTTGACTGAAGAGGGCTCCCAAGATGGACACCTGAACTTTAAGAGTGGCTGCCCTCAAGCCCTTCTCAAGGCCTTTTGAAGAAAGTCCAGGATAACTGCAATGTTAGGCTTGTCAAAGTCTATATTAGAAACGCTCACTACCTCAAAGTACTTCTTCCAGATCCTGAAGTAGATCTTATTGGTCACAGTCTTTATCCTGGCCTGAAGGGTGTCAATCACAGCATCTGAGAGGCCCTTAGATTTTAGAATTAGCCTCTCAAAAACCAGGCCGTCTGGTATAGGCTTCGCACCTCTGGATGTAGTAGCGGACCCTGAATCAAAAGGTCCGGGACTTCTGGAAGGACCCAAGGGTCCAACACTGACATTGTCCTTAGACAGGAGAACCACGCCCTCTGGGGCCAGAAGGGGGCAATCAGAATCACTCTCTCCCTGATCTTCTTGATGACCTTAGGTATGAGCACAAGTGGGGGGAAAGCATAAGCCAACTCCCACACCCATTTATGGGAGAAGGCATCAACTGCTAAAGGCCTATCTGACGGGCATAGGGAAAGAAAATTTTTAACTTGCCTGTTCTGTCTGGTGGCAAATAAGTCCACCTGAGGAGTGCCCCACAGATCTGAAATTTTCTGAAAAACTGCTGGGTTTAACTGCCACTCACCCTATCAAACTTGATGCCTGCTCAAGAAGTCTGCCCTGATGTTTAGCGCTCCCTTCAAATGGATAGCTGAGATGGATTTCACCTGTGTCTCGGTCAGTGACAAGAACTGAAAAGGTAACATCATTAAACTATTATTTCTAGTTGTACCCTGCCTAGTAATTATGGATACTGCAGTAGTGTTATCTGAAAGTATCCTAACATCCTGGTTTTAATAGAGGGCCCTAAGGCTTGCAAGGCACAAAAAATGGCTAACAACTCCTTGTAGTTGGAGGAAGTATGCTTGACCGACATGTCCCAGGAACCCTGAAGGTCTCTATCCCCCACCCCAGGGACTAGCATCCTTAGTAACCACCAGGAGGAATGAATATTCCAATCTAAACCACTTTCTAGATTAGAATCCACCAACCACCACCCTAGAGAAGAAATCACAGACTGGGGTAAAAGGATAACCTTCTCCAACCCCCCCTGGGACCCGTCCTCCAAGTGAAATTGGGCCCAGGGTACTGCAGGGATGGCAGAGGTAAACAGCCCTCACAAGGAAATACCTTTCCTAATAGTAATTCTTAGGGTGCTGCATGGTAAGGGCAGGTGTACCGGGGCGCTCCGGGGCTGGTTCCGAGGAATGAGGCTGAGAGGGTCTAGAGCCAAGGTACTTTAGTGCCTCGGGGAGTGATGACCCCGAGGTGCCGAAACTCACTGGGAGTATTGGCTCACTGAGTGAAAGCACGGGCACCGTGATCTCTGCACCTTTGTGGCACTCGCCTCTTGATTCCTGGCCTTCTGGCTAGGATCAGAGAAATTTTTATAGATCTGGCCGGATGTCCGGGCAGTATATCTGCACACATTCACTTATTTATTTTTGTCTCACTGTGTCACTTTTTGCGTGTTGTGTGTCCACAGGATCTGTCAGGATGTGGTAGCCCTTCTGGGTGTCCCTCCTGGCGGTCTAGGGGAGGTGTGTGTGGGCATTAGGTTCCGCACCTCCCTGCAAACACCCTGGGTTCTCCTGCTCTGGCAGGGTACCTACCGTTATCGGCTCTGCGGGCAGATACCTTGGCTAACGCCTAGAGGGGATGCCGGGAGCATTTGTGGTCCCTTAGTAGCTTCGGCAAAAAGGGACATCGAACCTGGAACCTCGCAGGTACCTTTTGGTCCGGAGGTGAAGGGTAAGGTTTGTTGGGGGGTCCTCTCTCCTATCGGAGAAGGGCTTGCGATAGACCGCATCCTCTGTGGACGTTTTTTTAGTGTAACACGTTTGCACTTTTTCTTGCACTTTGGGTGATTCGAGAGCACGTTCCTCGGCTCTTAGATATATATATATATATATATATATATATATATATATATATATATATATATATTTAAAAAAAAGCACGGGCATCATGATCTCTTCACCTTGTGGCACTCACCTCTTTATTCCCTGCCTTCTGGTTAGGATCAGAGAAATTTTTATAGATCTGGCCGGATGTCCGGGCTGTATATCTGCACACATTCACTTATTTATTTTGTCACTTTTTGCGTGTTGTGTCTTCACAGGATTGTTAGGATGCAGTAGCCCTTCTGGGTGTCCCTCCTAGCGGTCTAGGGGAGGTGTGTGTGGCCATCAGGTTCCTCACCTCCCTGCAAAAACTCCGGGTGATCTCTTCACCTTGTGGCACTCGCCTCCTGATCTATAAATTTTTATAGATCAGGCCGGATGTCCGGCAGTATACCTGCGCCTACTTATCTATTTCTTTTTGTCACTGTTGGAAAAGGGCTTGCGATAGACCGCATCCTTTGTGCACGGTTTTATTTAACCCCTTCATGACCCAGCCCATTTTCACCTTCATGACCTGGGCATTTTTTTGAAAATCTGACCACTGTCACTTTAAACATTAATAACTTTGGAATGCTTTTACTTATCATTCTGATTCCGAGATTGTTTTTTCGTGACATATTCTACTTTATATTATTGATAAAATTTCACTGATATTTGTATCCTTTCTTGGTAAAAAATCTAAAAATTTCATGAAAATTTAGCATTTTTCTAACTTTGAAAGTCTCTGCTTGAAAGGAAAATGGATATTCCAAATAAATTACATATTGATTCACATATACAATATGTCTACTTTGTGTTTGCATAAAAAAATTGACAAGTTTTTACTTTTGGAAGACACCAGAGGGCTTCAAAGTTCCGCAGCAATTTTCCAATTTTTCTCAAGATTTTCAAAATCGTAATTTTTCAGGGCCCAGTTCAGGTTGGAAGTGGATTTTAAGGGTCTTCATATTAGAAATACCCCATAAATGACCCCATTATAAAAACTGCACCCCCCAAAGTATTCAAAATGACATTCAGTAAGTGTTTTAACCCTTTAAGTGTTTCACAGGAATAGCAGCAAAGTGAAGGAGAAAATTCTAAATCTTACACTCGCATTTTCTTGTAGACCCAATTTTGGGATTTTTACAAGGGGTAAAAGGAGAGAAATCACCCTAAAATTTGTAACCCAATTTCTCTCGAGTAAGGAAATAACTCATATGCGTATGTAAAGTGTTCGGCGGGCGCAGTAGAGGGCTCAGAAGGGAAGGTGCGACAATGGGATTTTGGAGAGTGAGTTTTTCTGAAAGGGTTTTTGGGGGGCATGTCCCATTTAGGAAGCCCCTATGGTGCCAGAACAGTGGACCCCCCCCCACATGTGACCCCATTTTGGAAACTATAACCCTCATGGAATTTAATAAGGGGTGCAGTGAGCATTTACACCCCACTGGCGTTTGATAGATATTTGAAACAGTGGACTGTGCAAATCAAAAATTTTATTTTTCATTTTCACAGACCACTGTTCCAAAAATCTGTCATACACCAGTGGGGTGTAAATGCTCACTGCACCCCTTATTAAATTCTGTGAGGGGTGTAGTTTCCAAAATGGGGTCACATATGGATATTTATTGTTTTGCGTTTGTCAGAACTGCTGTAACAATCAGCCACCCCTGTGCAAATCGCCTCAAATGTACATGGCGCACTCTCCCTTCTGGGCCTTGTTGTGCGCCCCCAGAGCACTTTGCGCCCACATATGGGGTATCTCCGTAGTCGGGAGAAATTGCGTTACAAATTTTGGGGGTCTTTTTTCCCTTTTACCTCTTGTGAAAATGAAAAGTATAGGGCAACACCAGCATGTCAGTGTAAAAAATTTATTTTTTTACACTAACATGCTGGTGTAGACCCCAACTTCACCTTTTCATAAGGGGTTAAAGAAGAAAAAGCCCCCCAAAATTTGTAAGGCAATTTCTCCCGAGTACGGCGATACCCCATATGTGTCCCAAAACTGTTGCCCTGAAATACGACAGGGCTCCAAAGTGAGAGAGCGCCATGCGCATTTGAGGCCTGAATTAGGGATTTGCATAGGGGTATTCTATGCCAATGATTCCCAAACAGGGTGCCTCCAGCTGTTGCAAAACTCCCAGCATGCCTGGACAGTCAATGGCTGTCCGGCAATACTGGGAGTTATTATTTTGCAACAGCTGGAGGCTCCGTTTTGGAAACAGTAGCGTACCAGACGTTTTTCATTTTTTGGGGGGAGGGGGGCTGTGTAGGGGTATGTGTATATGTAGTGTTTTTTACTTTTTATTTTAGGTTAGTGTAGTGTAGTGTTTTTAGGGTACAGTCACATGGGCAGAGGTTCACAGCAAGTTTGACGCTGGAAGTTTGAGCTGCAGCGCAAAATTTGCGCCATCTCGAACTTGCAGCACTCACTGTAAACCTCCGCCCATGTGAGTGTACCCCCCATGTGGGGGCAAACATCCAGCTGTTGCAAACTCCGAGCATGCCCTTTGGCTGTCCGTGCATGCTGGGAGTTGTAGTTTTGCAACAGCTGGAGGAACACTGGTTTGGAAACACTAAGTTAAGTAATAAACTTTCAAGTGTTTTGCAACCAAACTTAGTGTTTCCAAACCAGTGTGCCTCCAGCTGTTGCAAAACTACAACTCCCAGCATGCATGGTCTGCCAGTGCATGCTGGGAGTTATAGTTTTGCAACAATTGCAACAGCTGGAGGCACTGAGGTAGGAAACGGACAATGTTTCCCAACTAGTGTGCCTCCAGTTGTTGCAAAACTACAACTCCCAGCATGCCCAGACTGCCCAGGCATGCTGGAAGTTGTAGTTCGGCAATATCTGAAGGATCAGATGTTGCCGAACTACAACTTCCAGCATGCTTGGGCAGTCTGGGCATGCTGGGAGTTGTAGTTTTGCAACATCTGGAGGTCCACAGTTTGGAGACCACTGTATAATGGTCTCCAATCTGTGCTCTTCCAGATGTTAGAGAACTACAACTCCCAGCATGCCTGGACAGACTGAGCATGCTGAGATTTGTAGTTTTGCAACATCTGGAAGAGCACAGATTGGAGACCATTATACAGTGGTCTCCAAACTGTGGACCTCCAGATGTTGCAAAACTACAGCTCCCAGCATGCCCAGAAAGCCAAAGGCTGTCTGGGCATGCTGGGAGTTGCAGTTTTGAAACTCTCAGAGGCAGCAGTGAGATCGCTTTACGGCGATCTCACTGCTGCCAATGAAGATGCCGCACTGCTGCCGGAAACTCACCTCCGGGACGCAGCGCAGCCAGGACCGCATGGAGGACGCCGGGACCGCCGGGACACCGCTCGGACGGGTAAGTGACGCCGGGGGACGGGTCAGGGACACTTAGCAGAGCGGTGTGTGTCCTGATCCCCGTGATGGGGGGTGGGGGATGAAACCCCCCCGTGGTCGCACGGTAAGATGGCTGGCTATCAGTGATAGCCACCATCTTTCCGGGCGCTGCGGGGTGCCGCGAGTAGCGGCAGTAATGTTCATGACGTACCTGTATGTCATGGGTCGGGAACACCTTGCCACCCATGACGTACAGGTATGTCATAGGTCGGGAAGGGGTTAATGTAACACGTTTGCACTTTTTCTTGCACTTTGGGTAATTCGAGAGCACATTCCTCGGCTAATTAAAATTCTTGAAGACTCAGAAGCTTCCCTAACCAAGGACTTAAGCAACAATTTTCTGGGCAGATAAAAAGGATTTTTGAAGTGTGGAGTCTAACAGGACCCCCAAAAACACCTTTTGTTGTGTAGGAAAAGGAGACGACATTTCCCAGTTCACCAACCAACCAAGTTTATTGAGAACTTTAAAAGTGTAGTCTAGGAAACACTGTACCTTCTTTGTCTCTGCCACCAGAAGGAAATCGTCCAGATAAGGGACAAACACATCCTCTCTGATGTGGGCCACCATTTCTGATATAATCTTGGTGAAGACTCTCAGGGCCACTGCAATTCCAAAAGGGAGGGTTCAAAATCCAAAGTGCATTAGATGAGAGTCTATGTAAACCGCCAGCCTCAGATATTTTTGGTAGTCCTGATGAATGGAGACATGCAGGTAAGCTTCCATCAAATCTAGCGATGCCATGTAACACTCCTTTGAGAGAAGATTGATTATTGACTTTATAGTCTCCATCTTGAACCTTTTGTATATTAAGAACTGGTTCAGAGGTTTTAGGTTCATAATTAGCCTATAGGATCTGTTTGGCTTTTTTCTTAGAAAGAGGGAGGAGTAAAGCCCGACCTAAATTTTCCTGACATACTGGAACTAGAGCACCCTTTTGAACAAGAGACTTTACTTCTCTTTCTAGGGAGTACTGCCCTGCAAGTCCTGAATGACAGTTTGTGATGAGTAATCGAGTGGGTGGCAGGCTGGAGAACTCCAACCGAAGACCCGCACCCAAGAACTTCCAGCTATCTTTTCTCACTTTGGAAAAAATTCTAGCAGCCTGCCGCCCACTCGAGGGACCCCGTCACTGGGGATTAGATTTTTGGGAAGTTAAATTTTTTTTTGAGAATCTCCACCTGGAAGACTTGTCTCTGCTTATGCTTTGGTAGCCCCCCCCCCCACCCTTAGAATGAAAGGACCAAGGGTTTTTAGAGGTCTGAGGAAAGGGGAACCCCTTTTTCCTGTCCCCTGCCTTGTCTAGAAGGTCGGACATGACTGATGCAAACAAAAGATCCCCCCTCACACGGAATTGCAAAGTTTAGATTTACAATTACTGTCTCCTGTCCAATTTTTAATCCATAACGCCTTTCTAGCTCAATTTACTAGGGCCCCTGACCTGGCTGACAGTCTCAAAGCGTCCGAGGAGGCACCCCTAGAAAGGCAGCAGCCTTCCTAATGCCTGGTAAGGAGGCTAATAAAACTCTTTAGGGACATCATTTTGAATGTTGACAGATGGTCTATCCACAAAATAAGGGAGTAGGCTACCGAGGCACCAGCCACATTAGGTTTTAGGGTAGCCCCCGCTGTCTCCCAAGCTCTTTTAAGGAATCCTTCCTCCTTTCTGTCCATTGGATCCTTAAGAGAACCTCAGTCCTCAAATGGTAAAGCCCCTTTTTTGGTCACTTTAGCAATAGCCACATCAATCTTGGGTACCTTATCCCAAAATTTAGAATCTGCAGGGTCAAAGGGATACTTTCTTTTAATGGTCCTTGGTATAAATGACTTTTTCTGGGCACTCCAATTTCCTGGAAATCAGTTGAGAGATCTCTTATGAACAGGAAAAACTCTCCGCTTTTTAATGTCCAGGCCCTAAAACATAATGTCCTGGCCAGATTTTTGTTCATTTGTCTCTTCGATCCCCATAGATGATCTGACCGCCTTGTTTAACTGGTCAGTGTCCTGCTTTTTAAAAAAAAAAATAAAAAAATAAAAATGATAAGAACAGATCTAAGAGCCGAGGAACGTGCTCTCGAATCACCCAAAGTGCAAAAAAAATGCAAACGTGTTACACTAAAAAATCGCAGTCTATCGCAAGCCCTTCTCCGACAGGAGAGAGGCCCCCAACAAACCTTGCCCTTCGCCTTCGGACCAAAAGGTACCTACAAGGTTCCAGGTTCAATGTCCCTTTTCGCTGAAGCTATTAAGGGACCACAAATGCTCCAGGCATCCCCCTTGGCGTTAACCAAGGTATCTGCCTGCAGAGCCATAAACGGTCGGTACCCTGCCCATGCAGGAGTACCCGGGGTTTTTGCAGGGAGGTGAGGAACCTGATGACCACACACACCTCCCCTAGACCGCTAGGAGGGACACCCAGAAGGGCTACCACATCCTAACAATCCTGTGAAGACACAACATGCAAAAAGTGACAAAAATAAATAAATAAGTGAATGTGCGCAGGTATACTGCCCAGATCTATAAAAATTTCTCTGATCCTAGCAAGAAGGCTGGGAATCAAGAGGAGAGTGCCACAAGGTGAAGAGAATCATGGTGTCCGTGCTTCCACTCAGTGAGCCAATACTCAGTGTGTTTCGGCACCTCTGGGTCACCACTCCCCGAGGCACTAAAGTACCTCGGCTCTAGACCCTCTCAGCCTCATAGCGAGACCTGGAGGCAAGAGGTCACATCGGGGCAGCCATCAAGCTGATTCCTGAGAACCAGCTCCACACTGGCGTTGCCTGCCACCAGCATGAAACTGATATAAACAGATACTACACTTGATCTTAGCCAAAAGGCAGTGTCCTCCACCAAACAGGGTTTTCCTGTGGAATCATCATCTGATGACAGAGCCATCTTCTGTAGGGATGCACAGAAAGAAAAAAAAAACATCAGTATAAGGGAGACAAAAGGAAAAAGCAATTCAGGAAACCCCCCAAAATACATAGTACCTGAACCAGAGTTCACTTCCACAATCTGACCACCTTCCTCCTCTACCACCGACAGAGCAGAAGAAAGGACAGCCGGCTGAGGGGTTGGGGTGGCCCCTGGCGAAAACCATTTAAAGAGGCTTCAATCTGACTTTATTAACTCTGTCCATTATTACGCAGATGCAAGAGTCTCCGCAACTAACACTCAGTTAAGTTAGTGCAGGCTACACAGTTTAGCTTATCCAGCTTTAAAAAATGTAGAAAATATAAAATTGTTACCAGGTTTAAATTAAATACCCAATAAAACTATAATAAAAGGATTATGATAGAAAAAAAGGTACCTGCACAGCCAGTATAACTACCAAGGATGGAAGTCTGGGAGAATCCATGCAATCCCGCTTGGAATGTTCACCAGAAGAACTTATCTTCAGAGATGTATCCCCTCCTTGAAGTCCACAATACAGCTTGAATACAGTAGGCAGAGTGTCGCGAAAGGATTTCCTTTTAAGCTTTGCGCTCTGGAGTCTCATGATCGGGAGTCTGCTTTCACCTCCGGCCCGGACTTCCTCCACCCAGCGCACAGCAAGCCAGGCGACTGTGTCAGACCTACCCCCGAAGCCAGAAGCACAGGGAAACCGCGCACCAAAACCGGAGCCCGTCATCCCAGCACCAGTCGCTTCTGAGACCCCAGGTGCGAGAAAACTGTGCACCACGGCCGTCAAATTAATGCGCAGGCAGCCACGGCATGCTAGTAGCAGGGACGGAGGGGGCCAGGGGCGGCACGAGATTTGAAATCTCAGCTGGGGACATGCCGGAAAACTCCCAACCAGGAGTTATTGGAGGCACTTCTAACCCTGATACCACAGGGACGAGACTTCCAGGCCTCCTCACTGTCACCACATCCCCATCAGGGACATGGACTCTCTAGGCTTCCCATGGGGACAAGAAACCACTGAGGCTAGGTGGGCTGTGCTTCCTTTTATGCTCTAGGTTTCCTGTCCCTGGGGGAGGAGTCCATCTCTCTGGTGGTGCTGTTGTGACGAGGTGGAAAAAAGAGGTTTGTCCTTTCTGTTGTCACAATTGCAAAACTGGCTGTTACAGCATCTCTGCGAGTGAAAAACAAAATCAAAAACCCTGAAACAGGCTGCATACAGATTGGGTTAAATCTTTCCTTTTGTAAAGGTGTCTGGTTTGGCAAAATTTCACTCAGGTAACCAGATATTCTGACTAAGGGAATGACACCAGGACCGGTGGCATGTTATTGAGCTGCTTTGCATATTCTTCCCAAAAACTTTACCCAATTTACTTTTAGGACCCTTTTGCACTGCAGAATTTCCTCACTGAATTTTCTTTAGGTCTCCATGCATAAAACATGACACACAAGTAATCTGAAGCAGAATTTTCATGTGGAAATTCTACCTGGAATCGAAGCCTCATTAACGTCAATTAAAGGTCCTGACGAGGATTATATTGAAGCAGAAAATATTCCTTAGCAGGACAGAATTCCTTACTTTGATATCAGCGAGTCTTCTATTTATTTAGGATTCCAGAATCTGCTTTAAATTACTTGTGTGCTATGGTTTTTGCATGGAAAAGGAATTTCTGCCATGTTAATGTGCCCTAACTGATGTGGGTAAAGAAAACCCCACAATACCCACTGGTACTTTCCATGCAGCTTTGGGATCGAGATTTAACAAAGGACATCTGCACAGAACTTTTACCTTCTCCATGTTGTGTGGGTCCTACACCAAAAAAACTGCTTCAGAAACGTCTATTGACCTTAATGTGTGTCTGAGGTCTGTCAAGAAAATTAGATTGTAAGCTCCACTGGGGATGGGGACAATCTCTACTTTGAAGCAGATACGGCAGGTGAAGCTGATCTTTTCTTACAAATACCATCCCACCCTGCTGGCTCGCTTATATAAGAACAGGAGGGTAGAAGTGTAAGACACAGCATAGACTTTATTTAAGAAACTGATATACAGTCGAAAATTCTAATAAGTCCTCTAGACATTAAACTCTGGTTCTGTTGTGACAGAAGAAAGTTTTAGTACTTATACAAATGTTTTTGTTTTTCTTTCCACTCTCTGGGATCCTCCTACTACTTTTGCGTTATTGTGTACTCTGGATATTTTACAGTCTGGGTATTAAGAAAAAAAAAGAACTAATCAGAACAAGACGATGCGATGGCTAATAAAGGCCCTAATGGAGGGACGGTGGCGAGACAATAATGAACTAAAAACGCAGCAGGGAAACAGCAGACATCGCCTCTTATATAAACAGACAAAGTGCAAAGTTCATGCAGAGATCGGCACCAACATTAAACGTACAGAGGAACTGCGGATGATGCTTAGGTTTTATTAAAATAAAAAATAATTTGGTGTCATGATAGTGATGACGAACAGAACTGTATGGAGTCCACCATTCTTTAATATAAACATTATGGTTCCAAATGAATCTGTTTAGTCGATGAGAGATGAATAATAAAAACTCAAGTGGGGGGAGGGGCTGAAACGAAAATATGAGGCAGAAACTTAGCAATTCATCTTTTTCCTTTGAACATTTATCAGACTTAAATAGGTGGGGCTTCAGTTTTTTTTTCCTTTTAAAATGGCACTTTTCTTACAAACCAATGAGTTTAAAACAAAAAAAAATATATATATATTATATTATATATTTTTGCACAGATGCAGATGTTAAGTCGAATGCCCCCTAGATAGGAAAAAAAGAAAAAAAAAAAAAGGACTGCAAAATGCAGAAAACCACATTTAGGCTCTATTACATTTACAAATACATACATAAATATATTACATACACCAGCAAACCAAAAATAAAGCGGGTAAGTGTCGCACTACGGACGTGTTCGCAGACCGCTCCCGCACAGGTATTTTGGCTGATCACAGTTGTCTTTTCTGTATAGTATTCAAATTAATAGTGGGGTCCAGGAATGCGCAGTAGCATACTCCTCCTATGGGGCTGCTGTGAAACGTGTCAGTTTGTCCAGTATGGGGAACTGGTGTAGGCCGTCTTGTTTGCCTGAGTCTTCTGCTGCATGGAGTTTGGTTGGCTGCGTTGGCCAGTTCCACCCTGGGGGGGGGGAAATAAAATAAGTAAATAAGCAGTGTTTTCCAACCAGGGTGCCTCCAGCTGTTGCAAAACTACAACAACCAGCATGCCCGGACAGCCTTTGGCTGTCCGGGCATGCTGGGAGTTGTAGTTTTGCAACAGCTGGAGGTACCCTGGTTGGAAAATACTGAAAAGTAATAGACCGCTCTAAAACAGCTAAATAAAGAGAATTGCTCCAGCCCCTGGAAAATCAGATTTCCTAAACCTGTATTGTTTATATTGATGCAGAGACGTATAAGTCAGAAACACAAGAAGGAGGCCAGGGCTTCATTCCTAGTACTATTACTCTGGGAGCATTAACATCCTCTTAGACTATGCTCACACGGCAGAATTCCTGAGCAGAATTCAGATGCAGAAGAGTCCCATTGATTTTAACCCCTTAAGGACGCAGGGTTTTTCCGTTTTTGCATTTTCATTTTTTCCTCATCACCTTCTAAAAATCATAACGCTTTGAATTTTGCACCTAAAATTCCATATGATGGCTTATTTTTTGAGCCACCAATTCTACTTTGCAATGAGTCATTTTATCAAAAAAATCCACGACGAAACGGAAAAAAAATTCACTGTGCAACAAAATTGAAGAAAAAATGCCATTTTGTAACTTTTTGGGGCTTCCGTTTCTACGCAGTGCATTTTTTTTGTAAAAATGACACCTTATCTTTATTCTATAGGTCCATACGGTAAAATGATACCCTACTTATATAGGTTTGATGTTGTCGTACTTCTGGAAAAAATCATAACTACATGCAGGAAAATTTATACGTAAAAAATTGTCATTTCCTGACCCCTATAACTTTTTAATGTTTCCGCGTACGGGCCGGTATGAGGGCTCATTTTTTGTGCCGTAATCTGAAGTTTTTATTGGTATCATTTTTGTATTGATCAGACTTTTTGATCGCTTTTTATTCATTTTTTCATTATATAAAAAATGACCACACACACTATTTTGTCATTTGGAATTTCTTAAAAAATTTCCTGCAAAAAGGTTTGGGGTACTTGGTGCTCCTCCACCCTCACTCAATGTTCCTCTGCCTCAGTGAATTAATTATTCTCTTGTATTATATGTCTTTATTATGTTGTCGGTGTGCCTCTGTAGTTATGTTAGCACCCCTGGGTGCTGGTTTTCACAGTGTTATCCCTTTATCATGCAGACTGTATGCATGCCTATTGACTTGTTATCAATATGATCTGGTGTACTTGACAATTGTATGCACTTACTTTTGCTGTATATGCCCTTTTGTAATCTTTACTGTCTATTATTATTCTGTATGGCCAATTCTCCCCTCAAAAGATTCTATGGAAAATTTAGGAGATCTAGCTTTCCTTCTGCACAGTCATACCCTTATTTCTCTAACACAGTGTTTCCCAACCAGGGTGCCTCCAGCTGTTGCAAAACTACAACCTTTGGCTGTCCAGGCATGCTGAGAGTTGTAGTTTTGAAACAGCTGGAGGCACCATGGTTGGGAAACACTGCTCTAACACATGGAAAGCAGCATGTGAGGTGCACAGGAAGTATTAGACCTTTCTAATCACTAGTTTCTTGATTAATATTGGAAAGACTTCCTACCTGTCCATCCTGCTGGAGATGGTGATGTAGAAGCTGAGAGTGAGGCTGTTGATGAGCAGGTAGAATATGCAGGAAAGGAGCTGGCGCATAACCTGCAGCTGCCCCAGGGTTTAAGGGCCCAGTCGATCCAAGAGCAGAAGGGAGGCTGAAGGGCGGTGGCGTAGCTGCATGGAATCCCTGCTTGTCAAATGTCTGCTAAACACAAACAAATAATGGCATCAGTCAAAGCAGAGAGCAGTTTGTCTACATAGCCCATGTAAATATGTACGAACACTCACCTGGGTCTTGTTATAGACTGAGCCGCTGATGTCGGGAACTCCGGTGTTACTAGAGCTCACAGACACACCTGAAGAGATAAATGTGGTTGGTACAAAAGGATTTACTGTCAGAAAGCAAAAGCAAAAAAGGAAAAAACTACACTTTAGTGAAAAATTTACAAAAAGTTTTTTTTGGCACCATAGGGGCTTCCTAAATGTGACATGCCCCTCAAAGACCATTTCAGAAAAACTCACTCTCCAAAATCCCATTGTCGCTCCTTCCCTTCTGAGCCCGCCGAACAACTCATGAGGTATTTCCTTACTCAAAAGAAATTGGGTTACAAATTTTGGGAGGCCTTTTCTCCTATTACCCCTTGTAAAAATTCAAAAACTGGGTTTACAAGAACATGCAAGTGTAAAAAAAAGTAGTACCGTAAAATCTCTTTCTCGGAGGATCCATTGGGGGACACAGAACCGTGGGTATATGCTTTTGCCACTAGGAGGCTCTGACACAAGGCATACAAAGAAAAAAGTCAGCCCCTCTGGGCAAGGATATACCCAGCCTACTGACCCTGAGCTAATCAGTTTTAGCTTAGAGTCATAGGAGGCTAATCAGTTTAGTCCCAAAGCAGTAGGAGGCATCAGACAGAGAAGGAAAGCCAGAAGTAGTCCGACGGAAACCAGACCAAAAAAAAAGGAACCGAACCACCCCTTGGACAACCCGAATGCCACCACAAACAATGGGTGGGTGCTGTGTTCCCCAATGGATCCTCCGAGAAAGTGATTTTACGGTAAGCACAAAACCATCAGAACCATTGGGGGACACAGAACCGTGGGACGTACCAAAACAGTCCCCGGGGTGGGAAAAAAGTACCCCATAGAATCAGGCAGAGGACTGAGCCACTGCCGCCTGCAACACCTTGCGGCCAAAACTGGCATCAGCTGACGCAAAGGTGTGTACTTGATAGAATTTGGTGAAAGTGTGCAAGGACGACCAAGTGGCCGCCTTGCAAACTTGCAGGGTCGAAGTCATATTGCGGAGAGCCCAAGAAGCCCCAACGCAACATGTGGAATGTGCAGTCACCTGAAAGGGCGGGACCTTCTCTTTCCGATGGTACGATTCCGAAATGGCAGAACGGATCCATCGCGAAATGGTCGCCTTGGAAGCCGGAAGACCCCTGTGACTACCCTCTGGAATTACAAAGAAGGAGTCACCCTGCCGAAAAGAGGAGGTGACCGAAAGATAGAGCCGAACCGCCCGAACAACGTCCAGGCTGTGCAGGGAACGCTCTTTAGCACTGGGAGGAGCCAGACAAAAAGGAGGAAGAACAAATCTCTTCATTCACATGAAAGGGGGAAACCACTTTGGGCAAAAAGGAAGGAGTGGCTGAAAAACCACCTTGTCCTGATGAAGGACCAAAAGAGGAGAGCAACAGGAAAGACGCCAACTCAGAGACCCTTCTAATGGAAGTGATAGCGATGAGAAAGGCGACCTTCCACGAAAGGATGCAAAGAGAAGCGTCCCGAAGAGGTTCGAACGGAGCTTCCCTCAAAGCCCCAAGTTGAGGTCCCAAGGGGGAGTGGGAGACCTGAAGGGTGGCGCCGCATGGGCCACGCCCTGCAGAAAGGTGCGGACATGAGTATTAGAAGCCAACTGCCGTTGGAACAGAATAGAAAGAGCAGACACTTGACCCTTAAGAGAGCTGAGGGTCAAATGCTGGTGCAACCCAGATTGGGGAAAGGCAAGAAGGCGCGAAAAGGAAAACACGAATGGCGAAACAGACCACATCACACCATCGGAAATAAGCCTTCCAAGTGCGGTGGTAAATCCTGGTGGAGGCGGGCTTTCGAGCTCGAAGCATGGTGCGAATGACCCTGGAGGAAAGCCCCCGAGCCCTCAAAACTGCAGTTTCAACCGCCACGCCGTCAAATGCAGCGACAGTAAACTGGGGTGGCAGAGAGAGCCCTGGGAGAGCAGATCGGGGTGAAGTGGAAGACGTAGGGGAACGTCGGCGACCAGCCGAATCACGTCTGCGTACCATGCACGTCTGGGCCAGTCTGGAGCCACCAGAATGGCGGGAACACCCTCTGCCTTGAGTTTCCGCAGAACCCTGGGCAGAAGGGGGAGGGGCGGAAAAAGGTAAGGAAGATGGAAGGACGACCACGGAATGACCAGGGCATCCAGAGCCAGAGGGTCTTGCGACTTCGCCACAAAGCGATGAACCCTGTTGTGGAGAGACGCAAAAGAGATGCATGTCCGATGTCCCCCAGAGATCGCAGATCTGTGCAAAAAACTCCGGATGGAGAGACTATTGCCCCGGATCCACCGTAGAGCGGCTGAGAAAGTCAGCTTCTTAGTTCTCCACCCCGGAATGTAGATCGCAAAGAAAGATAGCCCAGAGCTCCAGAAGATTGATGGGAAGACAAGCTTCCGGAGGAGACCAGCGGCCCTGGACCGTAAGGTCCCAAACAGGAGCCACCAAAGGAGGGACCGTGGAACAGCTAGGGGCAAAAGGATCCGCCGATCCAGGCATAATGGAGACTTGTCCCACCAGGCCAAGATGGACAGCTGGAGGGGGCGATAATGAAACTGGGCGAAGGGAACCGCTTCCATAGCAGCCACCATACGGGCCAGAACCCTCATGCAGAATAAAATTTGAATCAAGGAGGGAGGTCGTAGGCAACGGACACCCTGCAGAGAGCGCTTTTTGTCCAATGGTTAACACGGGCCGCTGCCATGTTGAAAAGGAGACCCAGAAATATCAGACTGGGATGGGGACAGGTGAGACTTCTCTCGATTGATCACCCATCCAAAAGCGGACAGAGTCTGTAGAGTGAGATAAAGGCTCTCCAGGTTTTGGGACCGGGACGGGGCCTTGATCAAGAGGTCGTCCAGGTAGGGGAGAACTGAGATACCCCGAGTTCGAAGGATGGCAATTACTGCTGCCATGACCTTGGTGAAGACCCTGGGAGCCGTAGCTAAGCCAAAAGGGAGAGCGACAAATTGAAAGTGGCCGCCGGGACAGCGAAACGAAGAAAACGTTGATGGGCCGGGAAAAATAGGGATGTGGAGGTAGGCATCCCGGATGTCCACCGCCGAAAGAAACTCCCCCTGGTCCATGGAGGCCACTACGGAGCGGAAGGACTCCAAATGATGGTTGAGTAACTTGAGGTCCAGAATAGGAACGACGAAAAGGTTCGAGTAGAACACTGAAAAATCATCCCCTGGTGGAACTGGAACTATCACTCCCTGAGATAGGAGTGTACTTAAAGCACCCTGAAACACCCTTGCCAAAGAAGGGGAACGAGGAGGGTGGGAGGGCGCCTGTTGGGACAGATGACCTGAGGAAAATTGGGGGGGGAAGAGGATGGCAAGGGATATACTTACCCTATATCTGCCATATAACACAGGCCCTAACTAAAAAACAAAAAAGAAGACCAGGTCTGGAGAGAGCACCAGATCTGTGTCTTGCCTCCTATGACACTAAGCTAAAACTGATTAGCTCAGGGTCTGTAAGCGGGGTATATCCTTGCCAGGAGGTGCCGACTTTTTTGTATGCCTGTGTATACCTAGTGTCAACACCTCCTAGTGGCAAGAGCATATACCCACGGTTCAGTGTCCCCCAATGGTTCCGACCGAGAAATTAAGATTTTGAATTTTCTCCTTCACTTTGCTGCTATTCCTGTGAAACACCTAAAGGGTTAAACTTTCTTAATGTAATTTTGAATACTTTGAGGGGTGCAGTTTTTATAATGGGATCATTTATGGGGTATTTCAAGATTTCGAGTATAAAGGCTCTTCAAATCCACTTCAAAACTGAACTGGTCCCTGAAACATTACGATTTTGAAAATTTTGAAAATTGCTGCTGAACTTTGAAGCCCTCTGATGTCTTCCAAAAGTAAAAACATGTCAACTTTATGATGCAAACATAAAGTAGACATATTGCATATGTGAATCAATATATAATTTATTTGGAATGTCTATTTTCCTTACAAGCAGAGAGCTTCAAAGTTAGAAAAATGCTAAATTTTAAGTTTTTTCATGAAATTTGGGAATTTTTCACCAAGAAATGATGCAAGTATCGAAGAAAATTTACCACTAACAAAGTAGAATGTCACGAAAAGACAATCTCGGAATAAAATTTATAAGTAAAAGCATCCCAGAGTTATTAATGCATAAAGTGATAGAGGTCAGATTTGAAAAAAAAAAAATGCTCCCGTCCTTAGGGTCATAATGGGCTCTGTCCCCAAGGGGTTAATGTTGTTCCAGGGCACGAGGGAAACAAAAAAAAAAAACCTGATACTTACCTAGCCCCAGTTCCCCGCAGGTCTGCCACAGATCACGTTCTCCTCCATGCCGTCCGATGTCTTATGGAATTTATAGGACTTTCCTGCTCAGCCAATCACTGGCCTGACACAGGACAACGCTGCAGAGTGGGAATAGTCTTAGAACCAGGTGCTTGTTGGGCACACAAAGAAGATACCGGGACAGCACAGAGGAGAACAGGATCTACGACAGACATACAGGGACTGTGTTTTCCCCACGCACCTATTATTCTTAGGACAGCGTTTCCCAACCGGGGTGCCTCCAATTGCTGCAAAACTACAACTCCCTGCATGCTTGGTCAGCCAAAAGCTGTCTGAGCATGCTGGGAGTTGTAGTTTTGCAACAGCTGGGGACAACCTGGTTGGAAAACACTGACTTAGCATAAGTGGGCCAGACCCACCATGCGTGACATTGTGCTAGCCCGACACAGGTGATCGCAAATTTTCTTGGGGACATATAGACATATTGTGCAACCCTAGTGTCTGGTATTGCAAACTCAATTGTCTTACACTGTAATTTGCTGATGCTTTTCCGTTGACCTGGCCTATGTGACCAAAGAGTTAACTAAAGTCTACAACAGCTACTAACCTTTGCCTGGTCCAGCACCTGCAGACTTGCTTTGTGCTTGCGCAGACCCGCTGTAACCACCTTTGCTATAATCTCCAGCTGTCGTTCCCTGGGCCAGGTCATCATAACCTGCAGAAAAATGGACTAATCACATACACACGATGTGGTAGGATCAGTAAGAAATACAAGGCTTGGCCAAAAGAATGATGGATAGTTACCTGCACTGTAGCTGTGTTGACCGTAACCTCCGGCCTGTTGAAAAGGCGTGGACGCTGTGTTTAGATTAACCCCATGTTGCTTGGCTGATGCAGGAGGTACCTGAGAGAATTAGAATAAAGGAATGTCCCATGTTTTTTAAAGTTGTGATGCATTTCTCTGACTTACAACCACAACTTATGGTATATGCATGAAATAAAGCCTTATTCCTTTGTTTTTTTGTTACCTGAAGTAATAAAGGCAATAATGTTGTTCTACACATTCTACCTTTCAAACTATAGATAAAAGACTCTTTTCCATACATATGATTGGGATGAGGTTATGTAAGATGTTCATCTAACAACCTGTACTTACAAACATAGTGGGGCCATACTGGAACGCACTTGGCACTCCTGGAACTCCAGCATAATAAGGTAATCCGGTGTAGCTGTAGCCAGGTGGGAGCGTGGGGTTCAGGAATGGCTGCTGAGCCGTATGGTGTGTTTGCGTCTGATTCTGCTGAGGTTGGGCTAACGTCGTGGCGGGCGCTGGAGAAGCTGAGTCCCCACGGCCAAACTTTGCTACATCACCTGAAATGTAAAATCAGGACAATATATTAAAGACCAGAAAAAAAGTTAGATGCGTGCATTCTATACATTATGCATTTATAGAACACAACTCTAAGGGATTAAACACAGATGCAAAAGGTATGACCATGATCAAGCGAATATTCTGATATTTATAGTTTGCTACATGAAAAATGATCATGCTGCATTTGTCTACATTAAAAAGGATTTGCCATATAATAAACCTTTATGCAGAGAAATGCAATTATGTGGGTGCTGGATACGAGTAAAGGTGAAAAACACATCGAAGGTAATGGAACATTATGGAAGAAAATTTTCAACTGGTGTGCACATGGTTTTATTTTGAGCATTGGTCTGTGATAAAATGATCAAATTTTGCACTATTTTTATGTTTTCTGCAGGGAGGTGGGGATAACAGATGGGCTAGTTGGTGCGCTGGATTAACCAATTGCGCAAATTATTTTTGTGCAAATATACTCCAGTGACCAGCTGTCTTATGAATGTGACAGTATTTCCACATTTAGCACTACCAGAGGCTGTCTGCCATTTGCGCAAATTAATGTAAAGAGTTAATTGATGTAATAAATGTGCAACAAATTTTGCACAGGAAATGGGAAAAAACACTTTCTCAGCAGGTTTCAGAATGTGCAAAAACCTGCCCTAATCATACATTTTGCCCTTTAAGTGCAGAAGGGTCTACTGCCCACCAAATCCTGACTTTTAGAGAGATTCCACATACTCACCAGTGGGATTTTAATTCTCTACTGACATTAGCACATCTCACTCTTCCTGAAATATAATGGCAGTCAAAACTCCTAACTGAGAACTAAACTTTTCATGGTTGCTCAGGTCCCGGGTTGACAAAACAAAAAAAACAAAAAAACACACCAGCAAAAAAAAGTTGTGTATTTGACTTTATGAGACCCCTTCAGAATTATTAAAATCACTGGTTGTATGACAAACATCCGCCTGTTTCAGTGGTCTCAAAGAACCAACCGATGCTGAACCCATGACTTTGCACAACACACATAATAGGTATAGGAACAGGAGACCGGAAAGTCAGGACACCCAATTTTTCTATACAAGATACCTGTCAACCTACCTGAGTATGGGTTACTTGCAAGTCCTCCATCTCTACCAGTAAGCGTTGCTGGGGCAGGGAATGTGATTCCATAGTAATCCTATAAAAAAACAAAGCAGTCCACCTTAAAAGTATTTAAAGGGGTGCCTCATCAGCCTGAGAATGTGCCGAAGCAGCTAGCACCAACATATTACATTGATGAAGTATTTCAATATTACACGGCATTAATGGAAATCATGTACTACATAGCCAGAGTAAAGAACTGCAGGGTAGAAACTAACAGATGAGGGGTCTTGAGGGTGTAGATACATTTCTAATAGAGCATACTAATAAGGTACAATCCTATTTGTAATAAACACTATATATATATATATATATATATATATATATATATATATATATATATATATACATACATACATACACACACATATACATACACACACACACACACACACACACAAGTCATGATAAAGGGAAGAATCCCGAAAGCTTGTCTCTACATAATCTTGTTGGTCCAATAAAAAAGGTATTACAAGATACTGCAACTACCGATGATTTTGCTATATATATATATATATATATATATATATATATATATATATATATTAGTTAGTTAGATAATCATACACACATGTATTGTTGTAAAATAAAACAAATAAAATGATTTAAAAAATCAATCAATAAATAAATATATAAATAATGGTTTTCTGTCTGTGCAGGAAGTCCCGCTCCACAGAACTACTCACCATTGGCAACCTGGATTGAAGCATTTGGAGATCATCATATCCATAGATCTGCTTAAAAGTAACAAGACAGGATTATAACCAAGATTATAAATAGGGTGCTTAGGGGGGAGGGGGTCACTTAATATAAACCATATTTCCCCAAACAACCTTTGCTTATACATACACTTTGGGGGAGATTTATCAAAACCTGTCCAGAGGAAAAATTGCCCAGTTGCCCATAGCAACCAATCTGACCACTACTTTCATTTTTCAGAGGCCTTGTTAAAAATGAAAGAGGCAATCTGATGGGCAACTTTTCCTCTGGACAGGTTTTGATAAATCCCCCCTTTATGTTTAATAAGTAGATTTTTATACTTACTGTAAAATCTCTCTCTCTGAGCTTCTATTGGGGGACACAGGAACCATGGGTATATGCTGCTTGCCACTAGGAGGCTGACACTAGGCAAAAAACTAAAAAGGAAGTTGGCCCTTTCTGGCAGGATGTACCCGTCCCCTGACTCTGAGCTAATCAGTTTAGTCCCAAAGCAGTAGGAGAAACAGAAAGAGAAAACAGCCCGAACAAAACCCAGACAAAAAGGGCTGACCAAAAAACTCCCACAGACAGGCGGCCGAACATGGCTGGCCACAAACAACCAAAACCAATGGGCGGGTGCTGTGTCCCCAATAGAAGCTCTGAGAAAGAGATTTTACAGTAAGTATTAAAATCTCTCTCTCGTAGCCTTCATTGGGGGACACCTATACTGATGGGTATAAGCTCTTGCCACTAGGAGGCGCTGACAATTGGAAAAAAAGTCGTCTCCTCCCTGGCAGGATATACCCGCCCACTGGCAGTGAGGTAATCAGTTTTGTCACACAGCAGTAGGAGAAGCCAACAAGAAATGTTGGAAGGACCCTAGAAAGGAATCCCGGATAAAAAACCCAAGAACCGGAAAAAGTAATCTGGAAAAAAGATGGAAGAAATGGGTGGGTGCGGTGTACCCCAATGAAGGCTACGAGAAAGATTTTATGGTAAGCACAAAAAAAATCTCCTTTTCTCGGTGGGTCTTCATTGGGGGACACCTTACAGATGGGACGTACCAAAGCAGTCCCCTAGGGTGGGAAAAACCAACCACTAGAGAAAAAGAGTCAGTCCAAAGACTGAACTCCTGAGACCACAAGGCCTGCGGACGAGCCCCACAGGCCAGAGCCAAAAAGGCCCAGAAATAGAGCTCCCGGAAGAACCCTGGTCCATGGAGATTGACTAAAACGCCAAAAGAAGGGACCGTCCTTTGTAGACTCAAGACACCAGGATTGTCCTTTGTAGACTCAAGACACCCGGTCCCTATAGAGAGACCAGAAAAGGTCTACCAGGAAGCCAGATGGGCCTAAACCATCCCGGAAGCAGATAGGAAAAAGTCCCAGGAACACAACAGGGAGATCAGTGGACGCGTGATCTCAACAGGAGACCAAGAACTACAGGAAAAAAAAAGAAAGACGGAATCTGCTCTGGAGAGGTCTGGTGCAGAGAAGAAAAGCTGCAGACCCAAAAAACCCTGACCCAGGGGCCCACCATGAGCACCTGGAAGGCGACTGTAGCCGCACTTGATGTAATCCGGAAGACCTAAACGCCCTCTATCTCGGGAGGACCTGGAAAAAAAGGAGTGGAAGGCCCTGAAAAGGGGAAATCCCGGATACCAGAGTGGAAGGCCCTGAAAAGGGGAAATCCCGGATACCAGAAAGACCGACCTGGAAACTGGAGATGTCTAAGCCATCTGGAAGACGGACTCGTAATGGAAGACTCACACCTGAACAGACGTCCGCGAAAACTCTACGGACGACAAACGTACATGTCGAAAAATGAAGAAGTGAAGGAGCGCAGTACAGAAAGACCGCCTCATCTAATGGGATCGCGGAGGAGTTGGGGTCGGATCACTACACCTGCCTGAGACCTTAACCATCACCAAGGCCCAAAGAACGGGAAGAGCCGTCTGAAAGGAAGGCACGCCACAGCATCCTAGGACAGAGTCCCAGCCAAGGAAACCAACCGGTGTTGGACCCTAGTAGTCCAAGAGGACCAGAGCGCTCAGTATAAACATCCCGCCAGAACGGAAACTGAGGGGGGAAACAAATGAGAACCCAGCAGGGACTCTCAGGCTCTGGGCACAGGAAGGTTACTCCAGAAGACTATGGAGTCAGTGCAGTAAAAACTGAAACAAACAAAAGGGAATGAAGGCCGCCCCCCCCCCCCCCCCTCTTCCAGGGAGGTTGCTCCAAGGGAGGAAAAAAGCAACGGTAGGACCAAAAACAACAGACGGGGGCTAGACCATCTGATGCACAAAAGAACAAACTCCTCCCACCAGAGGAAAGCCAAGGCTGCGAGAGCAGCAGCAGATAGCCATAAAACAGATTATGGACAGTAAGCACTCAAGCCTGGACAGTAAAAACTGTTGATTGCCCTCAGCAAAAACCAAGGGCCCAGACAGATACCCCACCTATATAGTGGGAACAGTGAGATGGCTGTAAAAAAAATCTAACTTAAGAGCCCTTACTAGAAAATATTAAAAAAGAAAAAGGTCTGGGGAGCTCCCAGACCTGTGTCTTGCCTCCTGCTGACACTAGCTTGCCTCCTGCTGCTCACTGCAGGTGAGCGGGTATATCCTGCCAGGGAGGAGCCGACTTTTTTTTCCTAGTGGCAAGAGCATATACCCATCTGTAAGGTTTCCCCCAATGAAGAGCGACCGAGAAATCTCCTTTTCTCGGTCGTTCTTCATTGGGGGACACCTATACTGATGGGACGTACCAAAGCAGTCCCCTAGGGTGGGAATAACCTCCAGCAGAGACCAAACCCACTCGTCAGTAAGGCCCACGGATGGAATCCGGGGCCAGAAACAACCAAGGCCCAGAAACTGAGCTCCAGGAAGATCCCCCGACCAATAAGATGGACTAAGATGCCAAAGGAAGGGACCGTCCATTGCAGAGACTGAAACCTATGGTCCAGATAGAGAGCCATGAAAAGAGCAACTGGGAAGCCCGATGGCCTGGAAGGAGGAAGGAAATCAACTCCAAAAAACACAGAACCAAACAGAGGGCTAGCCCGGCTGGAAAACAAAAATGCAAAAGGAGCACAACAAGAGAAACCCATCCAGAGTCAACTGACTCAAGAGAGCATAGCGGAAAAACACGGAGAGCAGCAAACGCCGAAGCAGAAGGCGAGCACAGAAGGTGAAGACCAGAAAACCACTGGAAAAAGAAATGGAAACCGGCTTTAAAGAGGCCTGGAGCCTAAGATCAATGACCTGAACATCTACAGACCAAAAACCCCTGTCCCAGGGGCCTGCCGCGAGCACCCAGGAGGCGCAATTAGCTTGACTGGTGTAATCCGCTTGGACCCTTAAGGAGGAGACTGAATGTAATAACTGCCAAAAAAGGAGCGGAACACCCTGAAAAGGAGCGGAATACCCTGAAAAGGAGCATCCCGGAAACACCGGAGGGGCCGATGCAAAAAAATCTGAGCAGGATCGCTATACATGCCCGAGACCTCAACCATCACTAGGTCCCAAAGAACCAGGAGGACCGACCTAGAAAATAATGCACGCCACAGCATCCTAGGACAGTGTCCAAGACAAGGAGACAAACTGGTCCTGAACCTCAGCGATCCGAGCGGACCTGAGCACTCCGAAGTAATATCCCGTCAGAATGGGAATGAATGGGGGGGGGGGAGGGAACCTAGCTGGGACTCCAAGGTTCTGGGCACAGGAAGGTTATGCCAGAAGACTGTGTTGTCAGTGCAGTGTAACTGACACAGTCAAAGGGAAGGATGAACAAACCCTTCAAGGGAGATTGCGCTGAGGGAGGAGGAGAGCAATGGCAGGACCCAAACTGACTGTGGCTAGACCGTCTGTGGCCGAGCCCTACATGATTGCATAAACTCCTCCAACAGAGGGAAGTGCCAAGGCTGCATGAGCAGCAGCACATAACCAAGAAACAGGAAGAGAGCCAGGTCGAGATAGTTGGCAGTAAGCACAAAAGCATAAACCGCGAAAGGCTCTTCTGAATGCTCCTGCAAAAAAACAAGGGCCCAGCCAGATTCCCCACCTATATCAAGAGAAAAGAGATGGCTCCATATTGGCAGTAGAAAGCACCCAACGAAATAGTCATCCTAGCAGAGGGGAAAAACAAGGTGTGGTCGAGATGAAACTCAGGCACTGACCATGTCAAACTCCCTGATGCCTATACCCCCCTGAGGAAAGGGGATTGTCAATCCTGCCCTACGTCAACGGGACAAAGTACTGGGTGGACGTAGCTCCCAGGAACTCTGCGACAATATATCAAGGTACGGAGGAGCCAATGTGTGTCCCCATTCGTAGTCATGAGCAAAGATACAAAGTTATGACTACGGATGCAAGTAAAACACACACACACAGCAACCAACTGCGTAGAGAGGGACAAACCAACGGGGTGAAACCCTGGACCAGATGGGCGCCAACGGAGCCATCATGATCATGTCTAAGGCAACAGAGCAGGCGCCTGAGCCACTCTACAAAGGAACCCAGGTAGATACCTGGAGGCATTTCGGGGGCTGTCGGCCCGTCAGGCCCCATGTCAGAACAGAAGTGGTCAACCGCCGCAGACCTGTGGAAACAAAGATCACAGGAAGGCCCGAGGTACACCCACTGACAGACGGAAAATTGGGCTCTACACGTGCAGAGGGACCTTAGCATACGTAGGGGCACACACATGCTTACCTCACGACAGTAGTGGGGTACCAAGACTGCAAACACAAAGAAGCCGCAGTCATAATAAAATGATAGACCAGGTCTGGGGAGCTCACAGACGTGTGTCTTGCCTCCTACTGACACTGATTAACTCACTTCCAGTGGGCGGGTATATCCTGCCAGGGAGGAGCCAACTTTTTTCCTAGTGTCAGCACCTCCTAGTGGCAAGGGCATATACTCATCAGTATAGGTGTCCCCAAATGAAGAACAACCGAGAAATCTACTTTTTTCGATCGCTTCAATTGGGGGACACAGGAACCATGGGACGTCCTGAAGCAGTCCCTGGGGAGGGAACACAAAAATCCCAGCCAGAACGAACTCAGGCGGATTAATGGACTGCCGCATGTAAAACCTTGCGGCTAAGACCCACGTCAGCATACGCAAAGGTATGAACACGATACAACTTAGAGAAGGTGTGCAAGGACGACCAAGTAGCCGCCAAACTTGCAAAGCTGAAGCCCTGTGGCTGATCGCCCAAGAAGCCCCCACCATACGAGTGGAGTGAGCAGTCACCCGAAAAGGGGGAACCTCCCCCTTACAGCGATAGGCTTCCGAGGTGGAGAACCGAATCCAGCGGGAGATAGTTGCCTTAGAGGCCTGGAGCCCCTTGCGCCGCCCTTCAGAGAGCACAAACAACGAGTCACAATGCCAAAAGGAAGGAGGTGACTAACAGGTAAGTCTGAACGGCCCGAACCACGTCCAGTTTATGTGGCTGACGTTCCCGGGAATTAGAAGGGGCCGGGCAGAAGGAAGGCAACATATTATCTTCATTCTGGTGGATGCAGAATCAGGAAGGCAAGAATGGCAAGAAAGGACTGCCAATTCCGAGACATGGCGAATGGACGTGACCGCAACCAGGAAGGCAACCTTCCAAGAGAGGAACCGAAGAAATATCTGCCGAAGCGGCTCAAATGGAGTGCCCTGCAAGGCATCCAGAACAAGGTTCCGGTCCCAGGGCGGAGTAAGGGGCCGGTACGGAGGAACCTCATGAGCAGTGCCCTACAAAAACGTGTGGACATGTGGATCAGACATAAGGGGGCACTGGAAGAGGATAGAGAGCTGAAACCTGCCCTTTGATGGAGCTCGGCGCAAGGCGCGTCTCCAAACCGGATTGCAAAAAGGACAAGAGGTACGGCAGAGAAAAACAGGTGGGAGACAGGGAGCGAAAGTAAGCCCGCCAAGTACTGTGGTAGATCCTAGCGGATGAGGGCTTCCAGTCATGAAGCATGGTCCGGATGAACGGGTAGAAAAACACTGAGTCCTCAAAACCGTGGTTTCAAGCGCCACGCCATCAGAGAGGCACTTGCGTGAGTAGGTCGGGGCGGTCCAGACGACGGAAGGGAAGGTCTACAACCAGACGAGGCCAATCCGACGCAACAAGAATGGCAGGGATGCATAGGGAGTCTCTACCATTCTTGTGGCGATGGATTGGCCTCGCCGCCGGTGGTATGCAGACGTGGTTCGTCTCGTCATAGACCGAGTTTGGGTGCTCACTGCACTGCAGGTGGCACAAAAGGGCTCCAGGCTTCTAAGGCAACTATTTCCTGCTGGATTCGGTACACCACCTTGGAAGCCTATCACTGTAAGGGGGAGGTTCCCACTTTTCGGGTGACTGCTCACTCCACTCGCACAGTGGGGGCCTCTTGGGCAATCAGCCACAGGGCTTCAGCTTCCAGACTACCCTGGGAAGCAGCGGAAAGAGGTAGGGGAGAGAGAGAGAGAACAGGGTCCAAGGGACGACCAGAGCATCCACCACTAACGCCAGGGTATCCCAGGACCTGGCGATGAAGTGCGGGGCCTTCCTGTTCCAGCCGGACGCAAACGGGTCCACGTTCGGAGTCCCCCAGCGACGGCATATTTGGGCAAAGACCTCAGGTGGAGAGACCACTCACTGGGATCAGCCGTGGAGTGACTGAGAAAGTCCACCTCCCAACTGTCCACTCCGGGAATATGGACTGCTGAGATGGCAGGAACGTGCCGTTCCGCCCAAGACAGAATCCTTGCCGCCTCTTGCATTGCCAACACACTGCAGGTGTCGCCTCGGCGATTGATGTACGCCACCGCCATGGCGTTGTCCAATTGTATCCTCACCTGAAGGTAGCGAGGAAGATTGCCCGAGGTTCCAGCACATTCACGGGGAGAAGGGACTCTGGGGAGGACCACCAGCCCTGAATCTTCTTGTCTTGGAAGACACCTCCCCAGCCAAGGAGACTCGTCCGTGGACAGGACCTGCCAGCGAAGCGGCAGAAAGGAGCAACCCTGAGAAGGGGGGACTGAAGCCACCAGTGGGAGAAAGCCGGATCTCGCGGTGGAGAGAGAGAGACTTGTCACATTGTGACAGAATGGCCAGCTGGAGTGCGCGGTACCGGAACTGCGCATACAGGACCGCTTCCATGGCTGCCACCATCTTGCCCAGCACAGTTGTGCAGGAGCGGATAGGAACAGGGCTTGGACGGCGAAGCAAACGAATGCCCAACCTCAAGGACCAGAGCTTGTCCTCCGGAAGAGTAAGAAGGGCCGCTGCCATGTCGAAGCGAATCCCTAGGAAAATCAGAGATTGAGTAGGTGAAAGGTTGGACTTTTTACGACTGATAATCCAACCGAAGCTGGTCAGGGTCTGCAGAGTGATGCTGAGGCTCACCTGATTCTGCTCGAGAGACGGCACTTTGATAAGCAGGTCATTCAGATAGGGGAGCACACAAACCCCTCGAGAGTGGAGAATAGACACCACCGCTGCCAGCGTCTTGGTAAAGACCGGGGGAGCTGAGGCCAAAGGGCAGAGCAACTAACTGAAAATGGCCTGCTGGAACTGCAAACCGGAGGAACCACTAATGGGCCGGAAAGATTGGAATGTGCAGGTAAGCGTTCTGGATGTCCACCAAAGACAGGAACTTACCGGGATCCATGGACGCGACCACCGACCTCAGGGATTCCATGCGGAAGTGTCGCAGGTGCACATTGCGGTTGAGGAGCTTCAAGTCAAGAATTGGGCGAACAGCACCGTCCTTCTTGGAAACCGAGGAGGAACCGGCACAATCACTCCGTAGGACAGAAAGGTCCGAAGGACAGCCTGAAAGAGAGGTAAAACCTCTAGCACCGGGAGCCGGCCGCAGTCCCCTCCGCAGCGCAGGACATGTCCGATGCAGACAGGGGCCCAGGACACCTGCGACAGTCTGCTAAGGAACATTCGCCATCCTCCTGTCGCCCCAACCTAGCTAAAATAAAAAAAGGGAAAGAAAATCTAACTAAACAGATAAACTAGGAAAAAAACAAAGTAAGAAGACCAGGTCTGGAGAGCTCCCGACCTGTGTCTGCCTCCTACTGACAGTAAGCTAAAACTGATTAGCTCAGTCAGGGGGCGGGTATATTCTGCCAGGAGGGGCAGACTTCCTTTAGTTTTTTGCCTAGTGTCAGCCTCCTAGTGGCAAGCAGCATATACCCATGGTTCCTGTGTCCCCCAATTGAAGCGATCGAGAAACGTACATTAATTTGGACATATTTGCATATAGCATACAAACCCCTAAACACCAAGTATACAACCACCACGGTTTACAACCAGGCCACATAAGTACATTTTACATCTAATTCTCTCATTAAAACACACAACGACTGGGCTTACTGGGTACGCAGGCAAGAGACCTCCAGGTCCAACTATATACTGATTGTGTAACAAAGGAGGGACACCCTGTGGCAGGTTGGGGGGAGCTTTTCCTAAAAAAGAAAAAAAAGAAAAAAAATGAAAAATGAGTGTGTCAGCAGACAGGGTGATATGGACATAGTGCAGTGTGGCCTTATCTGAAGAAGCACCATCCAAGTGTCACACTGCATATACATCAAAAGAGTAATATCACAATATAATGGTAATAACCCCTTACCTGAAGAGACCAGTGGAGCAGTTCGGGCGGTTGCAGCAGCTGCCGGCACACTAACACTGGGAACGCTTAGGCCCAAGCTGTTTGTAGTGTTCATACTGCTGGCCAGGCTGACGACAGAAGAGGTGGTGCTTGTTGCTGATGTGGGGGCGGTTGAGAAGGTTGTGCTGGGCTGAAGGGATACTGTGTTTTCCACACTTGTATGCTATAGAGGGGAGGAGAAAGTTTAACTGTCTGGAATTATATTCTCTACACCAGTGGTTTCCAACCTGTATTGCAGAACTTCCAAGTCCCAGTATCCTAGTTTTGCAGCTTTGGAGACCACTACACCCTAGAACATGTCAAAGGAAAAATAGGAAAGAACTTACCGCATGGGAAACTGTTGATGACAATACAGACGCTGCAGGAAGGCTGTTTTGGTGCCCAGACAAAGTGCTAGGGGGGAATTATAGAAACTAAATTAGAATGACAATCTGCAGCAGTGAGAAGTGACATGTGAACAGTCAGCAAGAACAGACTCAGCAGGAGAGATCTCTACACACAAAGTCAGATATGTGCTTGGTTTACCATCACCGTCTGCTGTTCTTACTTCAAGACAAGATCTGTGGTGTCTTACCTGTTGAGTTGGGACAGAGAGCTGCTTGAAAGGTCGCTAGGCTGCGGCAAGCTGGAGAGTGACACAGCGGACGTGTGCTGCTGAGACACTGCTGGAAGGAGGGAGGCGGCAGTGGAGGCCGGACTGGACAGAGATCCTACAGAAGATAGGTTCTGCGGATTCTCAGACTTCACGGATGGTACGGAGGACGTGGCTGTAAAGAGAGGACACAAAATTCGGCCCTTAATTATTTACAATATACAGAAAATTATTTCCAAGTTTCAGTTTACGTTAGGCCCTGAAAAATTTAGGTTAAGTCTGTTTAAATTAAAAATAAAATATTATTTATTTATTTAATGAATATATAAATATATAAGATATAGCAGTTTGGAGTAGACGTATTAGTCCAGTGATGCGGATGCAAGAATCATAGGCTGTTGCAGAATCTTTTAATACCTTTTTTTATTGGACTAACAGTATTTTGTAAAGACAAGCTTTCGAGAGTCCTTCCATTACAAAGTCAAAAGCATTTCTGAGCTCATAAGCAGAAAACAGGTTACATCTCACAAACTATGCAGGGGTTAAAACTAGTGATGAGCAGCAGGGGCCATATTCGAAGTTGCGATATTTCGCGAATATATTAACGATTATTTGTCCTATGTTTGCGAAATTTGCATATTTTTCCCCATGCGAAGATTTGCATGTGAATATATATAGCACTATATTCAAAATAGTCGAGAAAACGCGACGTACCGATATTCGCGATAAAAATGTGCATTACGAATATTCGTGCTCAACACTAGTTAAAACAGAGGTGAAGAATTCACACTAAGTTGCTCTATACATTGTACAGCTCTGCTGTACAATTTATATCACAAATTAGCCTGAATTCTCCACACACATACATTATATTTATTTATATATATATATATATATATATATATATATATATATATATATATATATATATATGTATATGTATATATATATATATATATATATATATATATAAAAATAAGTAGTGGACGTCTGCACTGCTTATTTCTCTTCTATCTTCAACTTATAAATTAGATGTAAACCGTAAGCGGTTGGCTTTTCCTACAAACCATTTCGAAAGTAGATAAACAAGTCACGGGATGTTGCAGTGGATACGTCCCAGCCTCCTGCTATGGCAACAACTCTGCGTGTGTAAATGTGATGACAACATGGAAAGCAAAACTGACCTAATGCAAAGCAGACGCTTCATGCTAAAGAATACACCTGGGATGTGTCTGATCAGATTTCCCGCTCACTGTGGTGATCTCAGACAAAGGTTCCACCAACAGCACAGATTTTTTGCTTTCATTTTTGAAAAAGCCTCTTAAAAATAAAAGAAGCGATCTGATTGGTTGCTATGGGCAACTACAACTTTTCTTCTGGACAGGTTTTGATAAATCTCCCCTTAAGTTAACTACAGAGACTGTAAATTGTAATTCGCAAATTGACTCAGTTTTGGTAATTTTTTGACCTTTTGACTTTGACTAAAAACCTGGTCTACTGCATTTTTCAGTCCTAGTCATAAGTTAGGTGTGGTCAGAAAGTGACTAATCTAGTCACTAGGTGATTCTGTTCGGGTCACTGGATTGAATGTGGTTTGTGCTGATATGAACACAGATGTATCAGCAGACAATTTTTTAACTGCCCCTGAGGGACAAAACGTGATATAAGTGCAATACGGACTAAAATACTGCAGTGTGAAAGTCTTAACATGATAAGGACCATGGACGTCTATACTCGTCCAATGGCCGTTACCAGGGGATGATGCGGGCACCCGACTCGAGCCAGCGTCATACCGGCCAGCCCCCAGCTGATTCCTGTAGCTGGGGGCCGGTGTTAATAGCAGACATGCAGTGATCCCCACGGGTGGCTATTATCCCTTTAGATCGCTGCTGTCAAAGTAGACAGCGGCATCTAAAATGTGCTTGTATCCTATCCCTGGTGGTCCAGTGCGATCCACTGCTGAGGTAGCCTGAGGGCTTACCTCTCCTCCTGTGCTCTGAATGATAGAGCCTGGCAGGGCGCAGAGCACACTGATCAATATGGTTCTATGGAACCATAATGATCTGTATGAGGAATCTAATGATTCCTCCTAAAAGTCCCCTAAGGTGACAAAGTAAAAATAAAAAAGTTTAAACACACACATTAACCCCCTTCCTTAGTAAAAGTTTAAATCACCCCCTTTCCCCAAATTCCATATAAAAAAAATTATAAACATAATAAAAATAAACATATGTGGTATCGCCGGGTGTGTAAATGTCAGAACTATAAAAATATATTGTAAATTAAACCACACGGTTAATGGTGTACGGGCAAAAAAAATCCAAAGTCCAAACTAGAGTAATTTTGGTCACTTTTAGACATAAAAAAAAGGAATAAAAAGCGATCAAAAAGTCTGATCAAAACAAAAATGCTACCGATTAAAACTTCAGATCACGGCGCAAAATATTAGCCCTCATACTGCCCCATAAGCGGAAAAATAAAAAAGTTATAGGGGTCAGAAGAGGACAATTTTAAATGTATTAATTTCCGCGCATGTAGCTGATTTTTTCCAGAAGTAATACAAAATCAAACCTATATTAGTAGGGTATCATTTTAATTGTATGGACCTACAGAATTAAGATAAAGTGTAAATTTTACCGAAAAATGCACCGCGTGAAAACGGAAGCCCCCAAAATTTACAAAATGTTTTTTTTCCTTCAATTTTGTTGCACAATGATTTTTCTTCCTGTTTCATTTTTGGGTAAAATGACTGAGGTCATTACAAAGTAGAATTGGTGGTGCAAAAAATAAGCCATCATATGGATTTTTAGGTGGAAAATTGAAAGGGTTATGATTTTTAAAAGGTAAGGAGGAAAAAATGAAAGTGCAAAAACTGAAAAACTTGGTCCTTAAGGGGTTAAGGTACGTTCACATTGCGTATTTCACTGCAGTTTTTCCACATTGGGTGTTGCTATCCATTAAAGTCAATGGGTAGCAAAATCAGTTGCAAAAAAATCTACTGCAAAATATGCGTGTGTAAACGCATCCTTTAAAACTTATTCTGACAATGGGATATTTAGATACACAATCAGTAAACATGCAGCAAAAAGATTTAAGGCGGAAAGAGTCTGTACCGTGAGCTGAAGGCTCTCCAAGTTTTGGGACCAGAACGGAGCTTTGATCAAAAGATCGTCCAGGTAAGGGAGGACCGAGATCCCCTGAGCCCAAAGGATGGCAATCACCGCCGCCATGACTTTGGTGAAAACCCTGTGAGCCGTAGCTAGGCCAAAAGGAAGAGCCACGAACTGGAAGTGACCCGCAGGGACAGCTAAGCGGAGGAAACGCTGACTGGCAAGGAAAATGGGGATGTGCAGATAGGCATCCCGGATATCCACTGAGGAAAGAAACTCCCCCTGATCCATGGATGCCACAATGGAGCGGAGGAACTCCATGCGAAAATGACATAGCCGCAAGTGGCAGTTGAGTAGCTTGAGGTCCAGAATGGGGCAGGCAGAACCCCCTTTCTTGAGGATGACAAAGATATTAGAGTAGAACCCCAAAAAAACATTCCCCTGAAGGAACTGGCACAATCACTGAGCGAGGAGGGTACTTAAAGTAACCTGAAAGGCCGCCGCCAAAGAAGGAACGAGGAGGGTGGGATCGGAAGAAACGATCCGGGGAAAGGAAGCAATCTATCTGGTAATCATCGGATATGACATCCCAGACCAAGGAGTCCTGAACCTGCACTGGCCTAACATCCTGGAATAGAGACAGAGTAGAGGACACTGGTGGGGGCATCCCTTCAGGAGGAGGGAGGTTTACGGTTACTGACCTTGGCCACGAAACCGCCAGAACGGTTGTCCGACTTCCAGGAAGGACACGCCTTGAACAAAGGGGCTTTCCGAGATTGGGAGGGTGCTTGCTTGGGAGAGTGACCCGATGTAAAAGGACCGAAAGGAAACCGCCTTCCAACAGGGATCTGAGCGGCGAGGTTTGTTCTGCGGCAGCAGAGAACTTTTACCTCCAGTAGCTTCGGAAATAATTTTATCTAGGCACTTCCTAAAGAGCCGAGAACCAGAGAAAGGTAACTGTTGGAGATTTCTTTGAAGCAGCATCTGCATCCCACGCCTTCGGCCACATGGAGCGACGAATCGCAACCAAGTTACCCGAGGCAAAGGCTGTGCATCGGGCAGACTCCAAAGCCGCTGAGCAGAGGAAGTCTCCGGCCTGAGAAAGTTGGCAAGCGAAGTCTTTCAAGTCCTCCTGAAGGCCCCTGACAGGATGTCCTGCCGTAACCAAGAAGACCAGACCTAAAATGCTTTGGTAACCCAAGTGGACCCGAAGGTTGGTAGCAAGTACAAACCTGCCACTTCAAAGGCAAATTTTGCCAAGTTCTCAATCTTCTTGTCTGCCGGATCCTGAAATGATGTTGCGTCCGCAAGAAGCAGGGTAGTAGATTTGGACAGATGAGAAAATGGAGGATATACTGCAGGTGGCGCCGTCCACTTGGAAACCAGATCCGGAGGAAAGGGAAACTGAGCTTGAATCTTCTTGGTCCCCTGGTGTCAAATTTTGCACGAGAACTGAAAGCCTTTGGGGGGGACACCGAGAGCAGCATAAAGAAACTTCCCGGTCAGGATCCAAAGTTCTTGGGTCCTCCAGATGAAAAGTGTCACCGATGGCTGACACCAAGCTGTCCACCATATCAGACACGGCAGAGTGGTCCTCATGAGCCGAGGTGGATTCCGACCAGTCATCCGCTACTTCCCCTAGAGAGTGGGAGTGTGCGGTGTTAGCCTTAGACTGAGGAGTTTTAGACCTAGAACGATGAGTTCGGGACCTGGGATGATCACCGGGGGAGTGGCCCCTAGAGCGGGGGCACTGCCATTGAGCTGAAGAGAAGCGTGATCTACAGGAAGAATGTCTATCCCAAACACACAACTCTGGAGATGAGGTATGACGAAATTACTTTAGGGTGCTGGGAGTAGGAGTCAGGAGAGACCGAGCGGGACTACCTGGGGTTTGAGAGCAGGGAAGACCACTCCAAGGCTGAAGCAACAGATCTGAAGACCCTAGCCAGGTCGGATATCCACTGGGAAAGGGAGAATACCCACTCTGGGGGAGGGGCGGACACCGCACTTTCCGGAGGGACATCCTGAGAAGGCACAGGAGGAATGGTGCGCGAAGTGGAGCAGGCGGGACAGGTGGATACAGTGGAACCACTGGGCATTTTGGTCTTGCAGCCCACACAAGAGTAGTAGGTGACCAAAGCTGCGGCCTCTTGTCTGGGGGGGGGTTAGGGGGTCGGACATAAGTGCTAGTGAGAAGTAGCAATAAAATGGAACACTCTTCCCCAGGTCATGAGTCCCTTGGCTGGAGGCAGGCTGTAGCTGAGCTGTGCCCCATGGCTGGAGCTGAGAAGCAGGATGTGGCTGTGCTGTGTTCCGGCTTAAGAGGCAGGTAGCAGCTGAGTCTGCAGGCGGAGGGGAAAGAGGAGGTGCCAGCTGCGCTTACCCAGGAGCAGGGCGGTCACAATCCCAGGACAGCGTCCTATTGGAGCCAGAGAGGGAGGCACCCAGAAATTGACACCTATGGAGCGTGCGCACCAAGCTATTAGGAAAACCAGTGACCCCTGACACATGCGCAGAAAATCATTGGCCGCAGGAAAGAGGGCGCGAGCCCCACCAGCATACCCACAGTACGGGAAGTGGGTGGAGCCAAGTCCCAGCGCAGGCCGCAGCCTCAATTAATATGGCCCCCTCAGCGCGATCTGCCCGAAAAGAGACCGAAAGACAAAGTAAAATTGGGCTGGCCGCTGGAGTGCTGAAAAGACCAGCAAGCAGTGCCTGCGGTGGGGGGAGGGAGAAGGGATGCCCCGCTACCCCCCGACATGTGAAACAACCCAGAAAACCCTAAACTCCTGAGAATAAAAAATAGCCATCACCCCCAGTAAAATCCCCATGGGACCCTAAGTAATAGGGGCCCCAAATCCGCCATACTTGCCTAAGATGTCTTCAGCCAGCTATGATCACCTGCATCATGTCCGACTAAGGCAGCGGGACAAGCAAGGAAGGTAGGGGGACCCAGACAGAAGGTACAATCCCAGGCACTGACCGTTGGCGGGAAGGGGTTAACGGTGCATATTCTATGCCCCATTCCCCTTAGTCGCATATGGGGGAACAGGTAGCACCACGCTCCTGAACCCCACCTAGAAAAAGACAAAATAAAAAGGAGAAATGTCCCTCAAACAGGCCCTAGCCTAGAAGACCAGGTGTGGAGAACTCCAGACCTGTGTCTGCCTCCTACTGACACTAAGCCTAAACTGATTAGCTCAGAGTCAGTAGGCAGGGTATATCCTGCCAGGAGGGGCAGACTTTTTGTATGCCTAGTGTCAGCAAGATATACGAGATGTCCCCAAATGGAGCCGACCGAGAAATCTCAGTTTCTACATTAAAGCTCTTTTCAAAAGTGGTTTTACAGCAATTAAAGAAATATTGCTGATTTCTTCCAAAAGCACACCTGTCGCCAGTATCTCTGTGTTATTGCAGCTCAGCCCAATGTACATTCAATACAGGTGAGCTGCAATACCAGGCAACATGTGGACTGGAGTGGTGCGGTTTATTGCCTAAAGTAGCCATGCTCTTCAGGTGTACAACTCCTTCATGAAGAAACAAAGACTGTATTGGCAGATAAGAACCATTTGGGGCATCTAGTCTGCCCAAAAGCAGTTTGACTGTCTTTCAGTATGAAATACTGCAAATTTTCTAATGAAAGCAATTGCAAAACCTATTGCTTTACAACATATCAAAAGTTTTTGTATCGGACAGTGCCCATTTAAGGACCAAGGGCGTACCTGTATGCCCGTGAAAATTTTGGTCGGGGCGAGGGGGGGTTAAAGTTCGGTTCCCCCGTTCTGCCCACCCACAGTAGTCCGGGCAAAATGGGGGAACCGACTGTGAGCGGCACCGGAGGTCCACTTACCCATCGGCGGCAGGCGGCAAAGGACAACGATGCAGTGATCCTACGGAGGCTGGTGAGTAGTTGCCTAGCAACATCTGGAGGGCTACAGTTTTGAGACCACTACAGTGGTCCATAAACTGTAGCCCTACAGATGTTGCAAAACTGCAACTCCCAGCATGCCCAGACAGCTGTTTGGGCATGCTGGGATTTGCAGTTTCGTAACAGCTAGAGGGCTACAGTTTGGAGATTACTGTGCAGTGGTCTCCAAACTGTGGCCCTCTAGATCTTGCAAAACTACAACTCCTAGCATGCCCAAACAGCTGTCTCGGCATGCTGGGAGTTGTAGTTGTGTACCGCCAGCTGTTGCATAACTACATCTCCCAGCATGCCCTTCGGCGATCAGTACATGCTGGGAGTTGTAGTTTTGCAACAGCTGGAGGCACACCGGTTGGAAAATACTGAGTTAGGTAACAGAGCCTAACTGAAGGTTTTCCAACCAGTGTGCCTCCAGCTGCTGCAAAAGTACAACTCCCAGCATGCACGGTCTGTCAGTACATGCTGGGAGTTGTAGTTTTGCAACAGCTGGAGGTTTGTACAGGGTATATTCCAACAGGCGGGTTTACAGTGTGTTTCCTGCTTCAAGTCTGAGCTGCGGCAAATATTCCGCCGCAGCGCAAATTCCTAGCGGGAAACTCACCGTAAACCCCCGCCAGTGCGAATGTACCCTAAAAACACTACACTACCACAAAATGAAGGGTAAAACACTACATATACACCCCCTTACACTGTCCCAGTATTGTACGGCAGCATTTCCAAAACTGAGCCTCCAGCTGTTGCAAAACAACAATTCCCAGCATTTCCAGACAGCCACTCACTGTCCAGGCATGCTGGGAGTTTAGCAACAGCTGGAGGAACCCTGTTTGGGAATCACTGGCGTAGAATACCCCTACGTCCACACATATGAATCCTCAAATGCGCATGGCGCGCTCTCCCTTCGGAGCCCTGTCGTATTTCAAGGAAACATTAGGGCCACACGGAGTATTTTCGTACTCTGGAGCAATTGCACTACAAATTTTGGGGGGCTTTTTCTCCTTTTACCCCTTATGAAAAGGAAAAGTTGGGGTCTCTACACCAGCCTGTTAGTGTTGCCCCATACCTTTTATTTTCACAAGAGGTAAAGGAAAAAAAAGACCACCAAAATTTGTCAGCAGTTCTGAATTAAACTCAAAAACATTAATACCCAAGTGTGACCCTACTTTGGAAACTAAACCCCGCACTAAAACATAACAAGGGGTATAGTGAGCCTTAACACCCCACAGGTGTTTAAGAATTTTCGTTAAATTTGGATGGGAAAATGAGAAAAAAAAAAAATGTCACTCAAATGCTTGTGTTATCCTAAATTTTTCATTTACACAAGGGAAAATAGGAAAAAGCCCCCCAAAATTTGTAACCCCATTTCTTCTGAGTAAGAACATACCCCATATGTGGATGTCAAGTGCTCTGCAGGCGAACTACAATGCTCAGAAGAGAAGGAGCACTATTGGGCTTTTGGAGAGAAAATTTGTCCGGAATTGAAGGCCACGTGTGTTTAAAAAGCCCCCATAGTGCCAGAACAATGGACCCATACACACGTGACCCCATTTTGGAAACTACACCCCTCACGTAATGTTATAAGGGGTGCAGTGAGCATTTACGCCCCCAAGTGTCTGCATTTTTCATTTTCACGGACCACTGTTCCAAAAATCTGTCAATTTATCATTTGTACAGCCCACTGTTCCAAAGATCTGTCTAATTCCAGTGGGGTGTTAATGCTCACTGCACCCCTTATTAAATTCTGTGAGGGGTGTAATTTCCAAAATGGGGTCACATGTGGGGGGGGGGGGTCCACTGGTTTTGTAAACGCACATGGCCCCCTGACTTCAATTCCAAACAAATTCTCTAAGCTCAATGGTGCTCCTCTTCTGAGCATTTTAGTGCACATGCAGAGCACTTTACATCCACATAAGGGGTATTTCCATACTCAGAAGAGATGGGGTTACAAATTTTGGGGGACATTTTCTCCCATTACCCTTTGTAAAAATGGTAAATTTGCCGAAAAAACTGCACTTTAGTGAAAAAATTTTTCTTCATTTACACATCCGACTTTAACGAAAAGTTGTCAAACACCTGTGGCGTGTTAAGGCTCACTAGACCCCTTGTTAAGTGCCTTGAGGGGTGTAGTTTCCAAAGTAGTATGCCATGTGTGTTTTTTTTGCTGTTCTGGCACAATAGGGGCTTCCTAATGTGACATGCCCCCCAAAAATAATTTCAGCAAAATACACTCTCCAAAATCCCATTGTCGCACCTTCCCTTCTGAGCCCTCTACTGCGCCCGCCGAACACTTCACATACACATGAGGTATTTTCTTACTCGAGAGAAATTGGGTTACAAATTTTTGGGGGCTTTTTCTCCTATTACCCCTTGTAAAAATTCTAAAACTGGGTCTACAAGAACATGCAAGTGTAAAAAATGAAGATTTAGATTTTTCTCCTTCACTTTGCTGCTATTCCTGTGAAACACCTAAAGGGTTAAACTTTCTGAATGATTTTTTTTATACTTTGAGGGGTTTCTATATTAGGGCCATTTATAGGATATTTCTAATATGAAGGCCCTTCAAATCCCTTTAAAAGCTGAACTGGTCCCTGAAAAATTCCAATTTAGAAAATTTCGTGAAAAATTGCTGCTGAACTTTGAAGCCCTCTGATGTCTTCAAAAAGTAAAAACATGTCAACTTTATGATGCAACATATACATATTGTATATGTGAATCAATATAGAATTAATTTGGAATGTCTATTTTCCTTACAAGCAGAGAGTTTCAAACTTAGAAAAATGCTAAATTCTAAATTTTTTCATCAAATTTTGGTATTTTTTACCAAGAAAGAATTCAAGTATCAATTAAAATTTACCACTAAAAGTAGAATATGTCAAGAAAAAACAAACAATCTCAGAATCAGAATGAAAAGTAAAAGCATCCCAGAATTATGAATGCTTAAACGTAACTATCATCGTTTTATTTATTCATTTATTTGGAACCAAGTTACCCGGTACCTAATCCTGATTGTGTACATATATGTTTTAGGTCTCTAGGATCTTTATTTCCAGAGATATAAGCATTTATCTGCTGCTCAGTTACTTTTTCATAGTGCAGGCTGGAAGGGGCGTGTCAGTCTGTCTCCCTCACTGTGATGACTCATCTGCTGAGTCTGGAAGAGAGCATGAGCTGTCAGCCAATCACAGCACTCTACTCTGTAACCCTTTCCTCTCTGGTTTCATGCACATGTTACACAGAGGAAGATGCGTGGAGCTTGCCTGCAGTATTCCTAAAACATTATGGAGAGTTCAAAACATAAAATGTATAAATAAATATAAGAATAGATCTTTATAAAATTAGTGCAAGGATTTTATAGATAAAAGTACAGTATTTTTATGAATACGTTTTCTATCTGTTTTATCTTTTCCTAGTAAAGTTGGATGCTAATGAACATAGCTGTCACTGGCTAGCACCGGAGTTCCCCCCACAATAGGGACAGGCACCGGAGTTCACCCCCACAGCAGCTACAGGCACCAGAGTTTCCCCCCCCCCCACAGCAGCTACAGGCACCAGAGTCCCCCCCCCCCCACAGCAGCTACAGGCACCAGAGGTCCCCCCCCCCCCCCCCACAGCAGCAGCTACAGGCACCAGAGTTCCCCCCCACAGCAGCTACAGGCACCAGAGTTCCCCCCCCCAGCAGCTACAGGCACCAGAGTTCCCCCCCCCAGCAGCTACAGGCACCAGAGTTCCCCCCCCCAGCAGCTACAGGCACCAGAGTTCCCCCCCACAGCAGCTACAGGCACCAGAGTTCCCCCCCCAGCAGCTACAGGCACCAGAGTTCCCCCCCCCCCCCCAGCAGCTACAGGCACCAGAGTTCTCCCCCCCCCCAGCAGCTACAGGCACCAGAGTTCTCCCCCCCCCCCAGCAGCTACAGGCACCAGAGTTCCCCCCCCCCCCCCCCAGCAGCTACAGGCACCAGAGTTCCCCCCCCCCCAGCAGCTACAGGCACCAGAGTTCCCCCCCACAGCAGCTACAGGCACCAGAGTTCCCCCCCACAGCAGCTACAGGCACCAGAGTTCCCCCCCACAGCAGCTACAGGCACCAGAGTTCCCCCCCACAGCAGCTACAGGCACCAGAGTTCCCCCCCCCCCCCACAGCAGCTACAGGCACCAGAGTTTCCCCCCCCCCCCCCACAGCAGCTACAGGCACCAGAGTTCCCCCACATGGCGTTTTTTCTTTAATTTTGTTGCAATGTTTTTTTGGGGGGGTTTGCTGTAGATTTTTGGGTAAAATGACTTTTGTTATTACAAAATAGAATTGGTAGCACAAAAAATAAGCCATCATATGGATTTTTAGGTGGAAAATTGAAAGGGTTATGATGGTTAAGGTAAGGAGGAAAAAAACGAAAATGCAAAAACTGAAAAACGCTGAGTCCTTAAGGGGTTAAATCTCCTTTACAGTGTTGATTCCCATGACACTTGTTTATATTAATTTTTGGAACCGATTCAGAGTAAGGGGAAAAAAAAATAATTAGACAATGAGAAGTTTGCAACATCTCCAGTGACGTGCCAGCTGTGCACTGAAAAAGATTATAATAGAGTTATAGATGATGTGCAAGGGATTAAGAGATGATGATGTCAATCTGGGACAGGCACAAGACTCAGCAAGTTGTTGTCCGAACAATAGCTAGGATATGTGCTTGGAATGAACCATCATTGTCTTGTGGAGTGATGCTGTTAGGAAGCCAATTCACAAAGATATTTGTGGGCACTACTATAAACAGCTGTGCACTGCCAAGTGTATCTTTAAGCTTTTTGATGGCACTTGAAAATCAGTCAGTGCTCAGCCAGTCACACTGAAAGTCTATATTAGTAGAAAAATCCAGTGGCAGTCAACATCTCTATTCAACAGATTTTTCTATTGAGAGTCAACTATCCAGATAAAACTGATCATGAGGTCACTACACCTTTCTCGCAGTCTACAGCAGTTTAGTGCATATTAGCACATTTTTCACTGCCTTGATAAAGTATTACTGTGTGCGAGATGGCGGTAGGATGAGGAAAAGGTGGCATGATCTGCCAAATCAGTTTAGTCTAGATAGGTGAATCTCAATAAAACAATCTGTTTCATAGAGGCAAGTGCCCCTGGATTTTTCTACTGACACTTCTGGGGAGAGCTTGGATATATAACAAAGTCTGAGGTAATGAGTTAAAGTTTGCAATGACAAAGCTTTATATTATTGTTTCAAAAGAAAATACTGTACTTACTGTTCAGTGACACTTGTGCCCGAATTCCATTATGTCCATTCTAAAATTACAAAAATAAATTATTTAAGTATTGAATTAAATGGTTCATTAAAATAAATAAATTCATTAATTAATTAGAGAAGATCACTGGACATAAAATTATTTAAATTACATATCATTTATTGTATAAGAAAGATTACACCAGTCAGTATATTAAACTAGTTGTACAAAAGGCTATAATGTGCTATACTGAATAAAACATATGCAATCAGATAAAAATATATATAAAAAAAACTGTCTATAGTAGCCTTTGTACAATAAGTTTAATATACTGACTGGTGTTATCTTTTTATACAATAAATTACATATGATTAAATAATTATATGTCCAGTAATCCTTGAGCCCCACTGATTGTGATTTTTTGTATTAACATTTTTATCCTTGGGTATTGGAGAGGCTGTGGTGTGATTGGATAGGGTATATTAATAGAAGATGGCCTGTTCAAAAAAAGGATTTGAATTAATTAAAAGCTCACCACACTGACCAAGGCAAAAATCCACAAAAGTTGGGGGGGCTGGGGGAGACACATCAGGAAGTTTTTCAAAATGAGGATTGTCAGGATTTCATATTGCCCCCACGGCAAAACATGTAAGGCGGCATGTAAGGGAGCATTCACAACACCTTTTCACTATATGGCTGCCGAATCCGGCTCGTGAAGGGGAAAACAGTGCGCTCCCGTACCCCAGCCGGATCAGCGCTGAAATCCATTGCAAGCCTACGGGAGGGGGAGTGATAGCTGTCACGCCCCCTCCCGTAGGCTTGCATTGAGGGGCGGAGCGTGACGTCACACGGGGGCGGAGGCATGACGTCACACGCCGCCGCCTTGTGGTCGTCGGTAATCAGACCCGGAGCGAACACGCTCCGGGGACTGATTACAAACGGGGTGCCGCGTGCAAGATCCCGGGGGTCCCCAGCGGCGGGACTCCAACGATCAGGCATCATATGCTCTATCCTTTGGATAGGGGATAAGATGTCCAAGCACCGGAGAACCCCTTTAATGAGCCGACCAGAGTCACCGTTTTCCTCCGGTCGGCTCATTTTTAACCCGTCTCCGGTTTTCTGACCGGATCTCAAAACGTAGTATACGAAGTAAATCGGTGACTCCGGTCGGCTCATTAAAGTCAATGGATTTCAGCGCTGGTCCAGCTGGGGTACGGGAGCGCATTGTTTTCCCCTCCCCCAGCCGGATCCGGCAGCCGTATAGTGAAAACGTGGTGTGAATGCAATTAACATAGAATAATTATTTAACCCCTTAACCCCTTAAGGACCAGGCCATTTTACACCTTAGGACCAGAGCGTTTTTTGAACATCTGACCACTGTCACTTTAAGCATTAATAACTCTAAGACGCTTTTACCTATCATTCTGATTCCAAGATTGTTTTTTCGTGACATATTCTACTTTATGTTATTGGTAAAATTTTGTCGATACTTGCATCGTTTCTTAGTGAAAAATTCCAAAATTTGATGAAAAAATTGAAAATTTTGCATTTTTCTAACTTTGAAGCTCTCTGCTTGTAAGGAAAATGGATATTCCAAATAATTATTTTTTTTATTCACATATACAATATGTCCACTTTATGTTTGCATCATAAAATTTACGATTTTTTACTTTTGGAAGACACCAGAGGGCTTCAAAGTTCAGCAGCAATTTTCCAATTTTTCACAAAATTTCCAAAATCACAATTTTTCAGGGACCAGTTCAGGTTTGAAGTGGATTTGAAGGGTCTTCATATTAGAAATACCCCATAAATGACCCCATTATAAAAACTGCACCCCCCAAAGTATTCAAAATGACATTCAGTCAGCATTTTAACCCTTTAGGTGTTTCACAGGAATAGCAGCAAAGTGAAGGAGAAAATTCACAATCTTCATTTTTTACACTTGCATGTTCTTGTAGACCCAATTTTTGAATTTTTACAAGGGGTAAAAGGAGAAAATGTATACTTATATTTGTAGCCCAATTTCTCTCGAGTAAGCACATACCTCATATGTCTATGTAAAGTGTTCGGCGGGCACAGTAGAGGGCTCAGAAGCGAAGGAGCGACGAGGGGATTTTGGAGAGTACGTTTTTCTGAAATGGTTTTTGGGGGGCATGTTGCATTTAGGAAGCCCCTATGGTGCCAGAACAGGAAAAAATACCCACATGGCATACCATTTTGGAAACTAGACCCCTTGAGGAACGTAACAAGGAATAAAGTGAGCCTTAATACCCCACAGGTGTTTCACGACTTTTGCATATGTAAAAAAATGTTTTAAAAATGTCACTAAAATGTGTGTTTCCACCCAAATTTCACATGTATGCAAGGGTTAATAGCAGAAAATACCCCCCAAAATTTGTAACCCCATCTCTTCTGAGTATGGAGGTACCCCATAAGTTGACCTGAAGTGTACTACGGGCGAACTACAATGCTCAGAAGAGAAGGAGTCATATTTGGCTTTTTGAGAGCAAATTTTGCTCGGGGGCATGTCGCATTTAGGAAGCCCCTATGGTGCCAGGACAGCAAAAAATACCCACATGGCATACCATTTTGGAAACTAGACCCCTTGAGGAACGTAACAAGAAATAAAGTGAGCCTTAATACCCCACAGGGGTTTCACGACTTTTGCATACGTAAAAAAAAAAAAAAATTTCACTAAAATGTGTTTCCCCCCCCCAAATTTCACATTTTTGCAAGGGTTAATAGCAGAAAATACCCCCCAAAATTTGTAACCCCATCTCTTATGAGTATGAAGGTACCCCATAAATTGACCTGAAGCGCACTACGGGCAAACTACAATGCTCATAAGAGAGGGAGTCATATTTGGCTTTTTGAGAGCAAATTTTGCTCGGGGGGCATGTCCCATTTAGGAAGCCCCTATGGTGCCAGGACAGCAAAATAACCCCCACATGGCATACCATTTTGGAAACTAAACCCCTTGAGGAACGTAACAAGGGGTACAGTGAGCATTTACCCCCCCCCACTGGTGTCTGTCAGATCTTTGGAACAGTGGGCTGTACAAAATTTTTAATTTGCGCAGCCCACTGTTCCAAAGATCTGTCAGACACCAGTGGGGGGGTAAATTCTCACTGCACCCCTCATTACATTCCGTGAGGGGTGTAGTTTCCGAAATGGGGTCACATGTGAGGTTTTGTTTTTTTTGCGTTTGTCAAAACCGCTGTAACAATCAGCCACCCCTGTGCAAATCACCTCAAATGTACATGGTGCACTCTCCCTTCTGGGCCTTGTTGTGCGCCCCCAGAGCACTTTGCGCCCAGATATGGGGTATCTCCGTAGTCGGGAGAAATTGCATTACAAATTTTGGGGGGCGTTTTTCCCTTTTACCTCTTGTCAAAATGAAAAGTATGGGGCAACACCAGCATGTTAGTGTAAAAAAATTTTTTTTTTACACTAACATGCTGGTGTAGACCCCAACTTCACCTTTTCATGAGGGGTGAAAGGAGAAAAAGCCCCCCAAAATTTGTTAAGAAATTTCTCCCGAGTACGGCGATACCCCATATGTGACCCTAAACTGTTGCCTTGAAATACGACAGGGCTCCAAAGTGAGAGCGCCATGCGCATTTGAGGCCTAAATTAGGGACTTGCATAGGGGTGGACATAGGGGTATTCTACGCCAGTGATTCCCAAACAGGGTGCCTCCAGCTGTTGCAAAACTTCCAGCATGCCTGGACAGTCAACGGCTGTCCGGCAATACTGGGAGTTGTTGTTTTGCAACAGCTGGAGGCTCCATTTTGGAAACAGTGGCGTACCAGACGTTTTTCATTTTTATTGGGGGAGGGGGGCTGTGTAGGGGAATGTGTATATGTAGTGTTTTTTACTTTTTATTTTATTTTGTGTTAGTGTAGTGTAGTGTTTTTAGGGTACAGTCACATGGGCAGGGGGGGGTTACAGCGAGTTTGAGCTGCCGCGCAAAATTTGCTGCATCGCAAACTTGCAGCCTGATACTCACTGTAAGCCCCCTGCCCGTGTGAATGTATCCTGTACATTCACAGTGGGGGGGGACCTCCAGCTGTTGCAAAACTACAACTCCCAGCATGCACAGTCCATCAGTGCATGCTGGTAGTTATAGTTTTGCAACAGCTGGAGGCACACGGGTTGGGAAACACTGAGTTAGGAAACAGACAATGTTTCCCAACCAGTGTGCCTCCTGTTGTTGCAAAACCACAACTCCCAGCATTCTCAGGCATGCTGGGAGTAGTAGTTCGGCAACATCTTTAGAGCTAGATGTTGCCGAACTACAACTCCCAGCATGCTTGGAGTTGTAGTTTTGCAACATCTGGAGGACTACAGTTTGCAGACCACTAATACAGTGGTTCCCAATCTGTGCCCTTCCAGATGTTGCAAAACTACAACTCCCAGTATGCCAAAACTGTCCAGGCATGCTGGGAGTTGTAGTTCTGCAACATCTGAAGGGCCAGATGTTACAGAACTACAAATCCCAGCATGCCTGGACAGTAAGGGCATGCTGAGGATGTGTAGTTTTGCAACATCTGGAAGGGTACAGTGGTCTCCAAACTGTGGACCTCCAGATGTTGCAAAACTGCAACTCCCAGCATGCCCAGACGCCAAGGGCTGTCTGGGCATGCTGGGAGTTGTAGTTTACAGGGTCCCTTTACAGCAATGCATGTCGCTTTACGGCGACGTGCATTGCTGTAAAGGGCCCGACCGCGGCTGAAGATCAACTCACCTGTCTCCTCCGCCGCCGTCTTCATCGTCTGGATCCGAGTCTTCAGGGACGAGGTAAGTACCAGGGCCGGTCCCCAGCACTCCCCCGTCCCCCGCCGCGTCCTCCGGTCTTCCTCCCGTCCTCTCCGGACTTTCAGGGGCCGGGCAAGGCGGGAGGAAGTAACCGCCCCCCCCCCCCTGCGATTGGTCGGTTAACTAACCGACAGATCGCAGGGTATAGGAGGAGGTGGCAGGCTTGCCACCTCGCTCCGATACTCCAGCATGGTCCTGGCTGTCTGTGACAGCCGGGATCATGCAAAATTACCGGGCGGTCGGGTCCCAGAGACCCGATCAGCCCGGTATCGCCGCAAATCGCAAGGGCGATTTCCCTTGCGATTTGCGGCGATCGCCGACATGGGGGGCCTACATGGCCCCCCTCGGCGTATGCCCTGGATGCCTGCTGAAGGATTTCAGCAGGCATCCAGTTCCGATCTCTGCCCGGGGCGCGGCAGAGACCGGAAAATGCCATGACGTTGTGGAACGTCATTGGTCCTTAAAGCCCAGGGTGCCATGACGTTCCACAACGTCATTGGTCCTTAAGAGGTTAAGGGCCCAGAACATTTTAACCTTAAGGACGGGAGCATTTTTTTGCACATCTGACCACTGTCCCTTTAAGCATTAATAACTGTGGGTTGCTTTTCCTAATCATTCTGATTCTTTGAAAATCGTTGATTTTCGTTGATATTTGCATCATTTCTTTGTGAAAAATTCCCAAATTTGCTGAAAAAATTTAAAATTTTGCATTTTTTTTTACTTTGAAGCTCTCTGCTTATAAGGAAAATGGGCATCCCAAATCAATTATATATTGCTTCACATATACAATATGTCTACTTTATATTTGCATCATAAAGTTGACATGTTTTTACTTTTGGAAGACATCAGAGGGCTTAAAAGTTCAGCAGCAATTTTCCAATTTTTTCCACAACATTTTCAAAATCTGAATTTTAATCTTCATTTTTTTACACCCTCTTTTGCTTGTAGACCCAGTTTTTGAATTTTTACAAGGGGTAAAAGGAGAGAAACCCCTCTAAAATTTGTAACCCAATTTCTCTCGGGTAAAGAAAAACCTCATATGTGGATGTAAAATGTTTGGCAGGTGCAGTAGAGGGCTCAGAAGGGAAGGAGCAATAATGGGATTTTGGAGAGTGAGTTTTTCTGAAATGGTTTTTGGGGGCATGTCACATTTAGGAAGCCCCTATGGTGCCAGAACAGCAAAACAAAAAATAAATTAAATAAAATAAAAAAAAATAAAAAAAACAACACATGGCATACTATTTTGGAAACTACACCCCTCAAGGAACGTAAGAAGAGGCCCAGTGAGCCTTTACACTCCACAGGTGTTTTCATTTAACTTTTACTTTTCGTTGGATGTGTAAATGAATTTATTTATTTATTTTTTTCACTAAAATGCTGGGTTTTTCCCCCAAATTTACCATTTTTACAAGAGGTAACAGGAGAAAATGCCCCCCAAAATTTGTAACCCCATTTCTTCTGAGTATGGAAATACCCCATGTGTGGACGTCAAGTACACTGCAGGCGAACTACAATGCTCAGAAGAGAAGGAGTCACATTTGTCTTTTTGAAAGCAAATTTTGCTGAAATGTTTTTTGGGGGGCATGTCGCATTTAGGAAGCCCCTATGGTGCCAGAACAGCAAAAAAAATAATAAAACACCACATGGCATACTATTCTGGAAACTACACACCTCAGTGCACATAATAAGGGGTTCAGTGAGCCTTAACACCCCACAAATTTTCAGCATTCAGCATTTTAGTGAAAAAATACAAATGTTTCATTTTCATATCCAACTTGAACGAAAATTCTTCCAACACCTGTGGGGTGTTAAGGCTCACTATAACCCTTGTTATGTTACATGAGGGGTGTAGTTTCCAAAATGGGGGTCACATGAGGGTGTTTTTTTGGGGTTTATGTAAGACCGCTGTATTAGCCACGATTAGCCCCCCCCCTGTGCAAATCCCCTCAAATGTACATGGCGCTCTCTCACTCCTGAACTTGTTGTGCGCCCGTAGGTAATGTTACGTCCACACATGGGGTATTTCCGTACTCCATAGAAATTGTTACTTAACTCAGTGTTTCCCATCCAGTGTGCCTCCAGTTGTTGCAAAACTACAACTCAGTGCATGCTGGAAGTTGTAGTTTGCAACAGCTGGAGGCACACTGGTTGCAAAATACTGAGTTAGGTAACAAACGCAGTGTTTCGCAACCAGCGTGCCTTCAGCTGCTGCAAAAACTACAACTCTCAGCATGCAGTGACAGCAGAAGGGCATGCTGGGACTAGTAGTTATGCAGCAGCTGGAGGCACACTGGCTGCAAAACACAGAGTTTGTTACTTAGCTCAGTGTTTCCCAACCCATGTGTCCAGCTGTTGCAAAACTACAACTCCCAGCATGCATGATCTGTTAGTGCATGCTGGGAGTTATAGTTTTGCAACAGCTGGAGGCACACGGGTTGGGAAACACTGAGTTAGGAAACAGACAATGTTTCCCAACCAGTGTGCCTCCAGTTGTTGCAAAACTACAACTCCCAGCATGCCCACTGTAGCCCTCCAGATGTTGCAAAACTTCAACTCCAAGCATGCCCAGACTGTCCAGGCATGCTGGTAGTTGTAGTTCAGCAACATCTGAAGGGACAGATGTTACAGAACTATAACTCCCAGGATGCCTGGACTGTCTGGGCATGCTGAGAGTTGTAAATTTGCAACATCTGGAAGGACACAGTTTGGAGACCACTGCACAGTGGCCCTACAGATGTTGCAAAACTACAACTCCCAGCATGCCCAGACAGCCAAAGGCTGTCTTGGGCATGCTGGGAGTTGTAGTTTTGAAAGTCCTAAAAGCAGCAGTAAAGATCACTTTACAGCGATATTCACTGCAGCCTCGGACGCCGCCGCTGCCTCCACTTGCCTGCCAGTCCTCCCCAGTCCCGGTCTCCGCATGCTCCTGAGGTACCTGCCGCCGGTCTCCCTGCATCAACGGCCCCCGTCATCTTCCCCCGCTCTGCCCAAACTTCTAGGGGCAGGCAGAGCGGGGGATCTGAACTTTCAACCCCGCCCTGCGATTCGCCGGTCACTGTTTGGAAAACAATGGTTTAGGGCTGGGGTTCTCAACTAGGCCATGCATTGGCCAGTATTTGTCAGCGCAGAGAAAAGACTGGATGCCGTAGTTGCCGTGGTTGCTCACTATATTGTACAGTGGTGGGAGCTGCAGCCACCTTACGCGAGTTGCAGTGGCTGCCGGGCCTGACGTGTGACGTCCCTAACGTTGCAAGGAGGTGCCGGCACATCGCAGATGTCACCCATCAGTGCGGCCCTCTGACTCCCGCTGAACGGGACAGACACAGACCTGGTAAGCATGTTAAACTAAATGTAACTCTGCAGTATGGGAGAATGTTATTGTATGTATCTCATATTGGCCCAGGGGGATAGGAGGGAGGAATAATTGCACAAAGTGATTAAGATGGAGGGGGCGGAAATTATACACCCCCCTCTTCGTGCCATTATGCTCGCCTCCCTCTGACTCCCTTTTGCCCACACGATCTATCCTGCAGCACCCCCGTTCACCAGCTGCACGCAGTGAAGACCGCTCCGTGGCTAATGACTGGCGATACAGGGGTCGGAGTATCGTGACGTCACAGCCCCGCCCCTCATGACATCACGCTTCGCCCCCTCAATGCAAGCCTATGGGAGGGTGCGTGGCGGCCTTCATGCTTCCTCCCATAGGCTTGCATTGAGGGGATGCAGCTTGACATCATGAGGGGGCCGGGCCGTGATGTCACAATATTCCGACCTCTGTATCGCCAGTCATCAGCCACAGAGCGTTCTTCGCTGGTGAATGGGGGTGCTGCAGGAGAGATCGCAGGGGTATCCAGCGGCGGGACCCCCATGATCAGACATCTTATCCCCTATCTTTGGATAGGGAATAAGAGGTCTAGGGGCGGAGTACCCATTTAAGACCGGTCCAGCAAGCGGAATTTAAGCTGTGGGAAATCCACTGCGAATGTGCTACATGTGATCCTATGCTCAAAGTTCCGGGGTCACTACAAGGGTCCCTATAACGCCATGGTCTAGCACGTTATAAATACGAATAGGACACATGCACAAGACTCTGGTGATCATGCAGCTGAATCAAAACTGTACTTTCCTGCAGTCTGCCAGTATCTTGCCACACAATTTCAGGAGGATGTGAACAGAAGTGGTGGATATAATACTTTTGTCCCTGGTGTGATACACTACATTTTGCAGAAACCTTTTTCGGTTTAAGGGTTAACAGTAATTTTCTCAAACAATATGTGAAATATGAAAAGGGAGCTTACATTGACAGGTACCACCTCAGAGGCTGACATGGAGCTTTGGTATCCTATTCTGTTGTGCACAGACGTCTGGTCGTAAGAGGAGGAGGAGGAGGAAGAGGAAATGGTGACTGGACTGGTGCTCTGCGTGGAGATGCTGTGGCTGGAAGTGGTGATTACTGGCGAGGTATAGCTTGGCTCCGGCACAGTACTTGATATTGGCAGAGAGGTATTCAGTGAGTCACTGGGAAGGCAAATGTGGAAGATTACTACACACCCATATTATATATAATGTATGTATGTGTATATATATATATATATATATTCAGTCCAAATTGTAAAGCCTATACCATCTTTTTTTTTTTTAGCTGAGGTGTAGCTGACATCAGGTGCAGGTACTAAGAGCTGGGTCTGCAGTCAACATGCAAAGAGGGACCAGTGCAGGAAGTTTAGTTGAGCTCCAGAATAGAGAACATAAGTAAGTGGTGCTCAGGAAAAAGGAGATTTTTTTTTTAACACTTACCGTAAAATCTCTTTCTCGAAGGATCCATTGGGGGACACAGACAGTGGGTGTATCTTGCTGTCTCTAGGAGGTGTGACACTATGGTGATAAAAAAAAGTCAGCTCCTCCCAGCAGGATACACCCGCCTTCAGGCTCAGCTAGTCAGTTTAAGTTCCAGAGCAATAGGAGGAAACCAATAGGTCAAGGAAAAACCCAAAACTGTCCGAGCACCAGAAGAAAAAACATAACTGAACACACCCTCGGACAGAGAACCAATGAACCAAAAAAAATAAAAAATAAATAAATAAAAAAAAGGGGGGGGGGGGGGGGGAAGCTGTGTCCCCCAATGGATCCTTCGAGAAAGAGATTTTACAGTGTGTTAAAAAATGTCCATACAGACAGTGGGACGTACCAAAGCCGTCCCTTGTGTGGGCAGATAAGTAATCAGGCAGACGGCCGATCCACTGCAGCCTGCAACACCTTACGCCCCAGGGTAGCATCAGCCGATTGCGAACGTATGAACCCGGTAAAACCTTGAGAAAGTGTGCATAGACGACCAGGTAGCCGCCTTGCAAATCTGCGAGGCCGAGGCTCTATTCTGGAGAGCCCAGGATGCCCCAACAGAACGTGTGGAATGAGCCACAACCCTGAAAGGAGGAATCTTCCCCTTACAGCGATAGGCTTCTGAAATGGCAGACCGAATCCACCTAGAAATGGTGGCCTTGGAAGCAGGTTGTCCCTTGCGACGACCTTCCGTAAGGACGAAAAAGGAATCACACCGACAAAACAAAGAAGTGATGGAGAGATAAGACCGAACAGCTCGAACCACGTCCAGCTTGTGCAGTAAGCGCTCCCTAGGATGAGAAGGAGCCGGGCAAAATGACGGGAGGACAATATCCTCATTGAGATGAAAGGCCGAGACTACCTTAGGTAAAAAGGAAGGGTCTGGCCGGAAAACAACCTTGTCCTGGTGGATCACCAGAAACGGAGAACGTCAGGAAAGAGCTGCCAATTCAGACAACCTCCAGATGGAGGTGATGGCCACCAGAAACGCCACTTTCCAAGATAGGAGGCGGAGAGACACCTCTCTTAGGGGCTCAAAGGGTGCACCCTGGAGGGCACTCAGAACCAAATTCAAGTCCCAAGGAGGAGAGGGAGACCAATAAGGAGGGAGACCAATAAGGAGGAACAGCGTGCGCCACTCCTTGCAGGAAGGTCCGGACATGAGGATTAGAAGCCAGGGGCCGCTGGAAAAGAACAGTAAGGGCCGAAACCTGACCCTTAAGGGAACTGAAAGACAACCCTAGCTCCAAACCAGACTGCAAAAAGGAGAGAAGACGGGGAACAGAGAAGGTTATCGGGGAGAAGTCCTGTGCTTCACACCAACGAAAATAAGACCTCCAAGTACGGTGGTAAATCCTTGCAGAGGAGGGCTTACGAGCCTTGAGCATGGTGCGAATGACTTGGGAAGAGAACCCGCGGGCCCTCAAAATCAAATGCAGCGACTGTAAATTGGGGTGGCAAAGAGGACCCTGAGATGCGGAGCGGAAGGGGCAGTGGAGCGTCGTCCAGGAGCCTGACTACGTCGGCGTACCACGACCTCCGGGGCCAATCTGGAGCTACCAGAATGGTGGGGACGCCCTCTGCCTTGAGCTTCCTCAGCACCCTGGGAAGAAGCGGAAGAGGAGGGAACAGATAGGGTAGGGCAAACCCCGCCCAAGGAATCACTAGGGCGTCCACGGCCAGGGCTTGAGTGTCCTGGGACTTGGACACAAACGGAAGGATCTTCCGATTGTGCCGGGACGCGAAGAGGTCCACGTCCGGGATGCCCCAGAGGTCGCAGAGTTGCGCGAAGACCTCTGGATGTAGAGACCACTCGCCGGGGTCGGGTGAGGACCGACTGAGGAAGTCCGCTTCCCAGTTGAGCACTACCGGGATGTGAATTGCCGAAATGGCCGGAACCTTGCTCTCCGCCCAGGAGAGAATCTTTGTCACCTCGGCCATGGCTGCCGAGCTGCGAGTGCCGCCCTGACGATTTATGTACGCCATGGCCGTGGCGTTGTCCGACTGAACGTGGACAGGACGGGACTGAAGATGGGACTCCCAATGAAGAAGACAAAGAAGAATCGCCCGTAATTCCAATATGTTTATCGGAAGAAGGGTCTCCTGGGGAGACCAGAGGCCCTGAACCGTCCAATCCCTGAACACACCGCCCCATCCAGACAGGCTGGCATCCGTTGCAACAACCTGCCAGTGAAGGGGAAGAAACCACCGCCCTTGGAGAAGAAGGGGGGAGCGGAGCCACCAGAGCAGAGACTGACGGACCCTGAGAGGGAGAACAATCTGACAATCGAGGGACAGAAGAGACCTGTTCCACCGAGAGAGAATCGCCAGTTGAAGGGGCGGTAATGAAACTGGGCAAAAGGTACGGCCTCCATAGTTGCCACCATCCGGCCCAGGACTTCCATATAAGTGCGGATGGAGATTGATACTTGGGTCCGAAGGGAGCGGACCCCCGACCGGAGCGCCAGACGTTTGTCCGGCGGAAGACGAATTCGTGCAGAGGCCGTGTTGAAGTGAAGTCCCAGAAAGGTTAGAGACTGGGTAGGACGGAGGACTGACTTGTCCTGGTTGACCATCCACCCGAAGCAAGTCAGAGTGTGGAGAGTGACGTCCAGATTCTCTAGAGTCTGGGCCCTGATTAGAGCCTTGATGATAATGTCATCCAGATAGGGTATCACCGAGATTCCCCTCGCCCGCAACAGGCCCATCACCGGCGCAAGGACCTTCGTAAAGACCCAAGGAGCCGTGGCTAGACCGAAGGGGAGGGCTACAAATTGAAAGTGCCCCTCCGGGACCGCAAAGCGGAGGTACCGATGATGGCCCGGAAATGTTGGCACATGGAGGTAGGTATCCTTGATGTCCACTGACGAAAGGAACTCCCCTTGTTCCAGAGACGCCACTACCGAACGGAGAGATTCCATTCGGAAATGGTGGATGAGAAGATGATGGTTGAGACGCTTGAGGTCCAAAATTGGACGCACAGAACCGTCCTTCTTGGGGACGACAAAAAGATTTGAACAGAAACCCCGAAACCGTTCCCCTGGAGGAACAGGAACAATAACCCCCTGGAGAAGCAGAGACTGGAGAGCCACTCGAAACTGCTTCACCAGGAGGAGGAGACCGGGGGGCCAGGGAGCGCAAAAAGCGATCCCTCGGAAGGGATGCAAATTCGATCCGGTAACCGTTGGACACCACGTCCCTGACCCAAGAGTCTTGAATGTGAGAGGTCCAAATGTCCCGAAAAATTAAGAGACGACCTCCCACCCGAGAAGAAACCGCAGGTGGGGGCCTCACTTCATGCAGAAGTGGGCTTGCGGTTGCCTGATTTGGGCGCAAAACGGCTGGACCGGTTGGAGTCAGACTTCAAAGACAGCTGAGCCCGGAGCGAGGGAGCCTTCTTGTCCCGCGAGGGCGCCTGTCCGGACCCCTTGTTGGAGGTCCGAAAGGACCGAAGGAACTTCCTTTGGGAAGTAGGGCGAGCCTTATTTTGAGGTAACAAGGAACTCTTACCTCCTGTTGCCTCGGAGATAATCTCATCAAGGCTTTGCCAAAAAGACGGCCACCCATAAAGGGAAGCTCAGTGAGAGATCTTTTGGAAGCGGCATCCGCATTTCAAGCTTTAAGCCACATAGAGCGGCGGAGTGCCGCTAGGTGACCCACAGCTTAGGCAGAACAACAGGCTGCCTGCCTGGAAGCTGCGCACAGAAAATCCCCAGCTTTAGAGCATTGGAGAGCCAAAGTAGATAGATCCTCTGGGGGGGATCCCGCTAAGATATCCTGATGGAGCTTTTGGCACCACTCCGACAGGCCCTTGGACACCCATGTCGAGGCAAAGATGGGAAGAAGAGAAGAGCCAGCAGCTTCAGTGGCAAACTTCGCTAAGGATTCTACCTTCTTGTCCGTGGGATCCTTGAAGGCAGCGGCATCTGCCAGAGGCAGTGTAGTCGCCTTATTGATCCGGGAAACTGGTGGATCCACTGAGGGAGGGGAAACCACCTTAGTGACAAAGACCTTGTCAAATGGATAACGATCTTGAATTGTCTTGATTCCCGGGAATCTCTTGTCTGGATGTTTCCATGTGGTTTCCAGAACGTCGTCAAAGTCAGCGTGAGAGCTGGACTTCTGAGGTGCTGGCTTAGCACGATGAAAGGATACTCCTGGATTGACATCCGAAGATCCCGGGTCCTCTAAGTGAAAGGTGTCTCTTAGGGCTGTAACCAAAGAGTTCACCGTTGCAACTGAGTCCGGGCGGTCCTCTGAGTCAGGTGCCGGCTCGGAAGCCTCGTCCACCAGGGGAATGGGAATGAATAGAGGCAGTCCTGGAGGGGGGCGACTGACAGAGTACGCGGCTCTGGCGTGGCAGAGCGGCGACTCTGAGAACGTCCTCTGGAGGAGCAACATTTGTGCCCAGATGACAGAGGGGGGGCGGGACCCACGAGGGGAACGCTCACGTCTATCTGAAGACTCATTGGAAGAGTCAGACGAGGCACCCCTAGGACGCTTGTGAGAGCGTGAAGTATGCGGAGACGAGGAGCGAGCCCTTCCAGAGGTCCTGCACAGGGAAGACCCCTTCAAGGCAGACACCACTTCCCGGGAGGCCTCAGCCACCGAGCGGGAGACTTGGGTCAAGTCAGCCATATACTGGGTCAGGGAAGAAACCCAAGCTGGGGGAGCGGCTGGATCCACCGGGACCGAAGGGGCATCAGGGGGTACCAGGGGGTCTGGGGGAGCAGTGGAGCAGGCAGGGCAAGTGCACTCGGCAGAGCCAGACATCTTGGTATTACAGTGCTTACAGAGATAGTAAGTCACTGAAGTTCCAGGTCTCTGTTTAGAGGGAGGAACAGCTCTGGGTACGGACATAATGTGTGAAAAGAAGGGAGACTCTCACCCGAGTCTGTGTCCCCTGTCAGCTGCAGTGAGGAAGCTCGCTCTGTGCAGCTAGAGAGTGAAACAGGCCAGCCAATAGGAAGAGAGGGGCGTGCCTGAAGCAAGGCACTAACTAACTGACCCCTTCCTACTGAAATTCGCGCCCGCGGCGCTGATTGGAGGCTGCTTCGCGCCTCTGAGCGCTTCCAGCCCTGTGGGAGGAGCTACAGACGGGCCGAAGAGAACTGTCATGGTGCCTGCTCCTTGTCCCAAGCGCACCTGTCGCCGTTTGTGCGCTCGGGGGAATAGAGCGGGCAGCCAACGCCGGCAGAGACCGCCGGAGAAAAGAAAGAAGCTGGCGCTGAAGCGCCCAGCTCATAGCAGCGCCGCGGCTATCAGCCGTGAATTAGACGCTGCCGGCAAAGTGAAAGTAAGCCGGCGCTGAGAGCGCCCGGCTTGGGACAGCCGCATATAAGGCGCTGTACACCAATACACACGAAGTACACCAATACACGCACACATATGTAAAGTGCCGCAATAAGGCGCTGTGGACGTAGTCGCACCAAGCACACACACACATACATACATAAGTGAAGTGCCCCATATATGATGCCCCTTCAGGTGCCACTGCTCCCCCAAAAATAAAGTGCAGAGCCTGTAAGCTAGCCCCAAAAACTGAAGGTGGGCCAAAACAGGGGGTCTCCAGATGCTGCGAGTCCGTACCTATGGAGAAAAAAGGGGGGAGTACTTACCTCAGTCAGAAGAACTTACCTACTGGAGTCTTCAGTGAAGTCTTCAGTCAGCTTTAGTTACCTGCATCACGCCTGGCTGCTATGCGCGAGCGAGGCGAGCAGGGAAATAGGGGGACCCGGACCCCGTGAGGTACCACCCAAGCGCTGACCGTTGGCGGGGGGGGGGGGGGTTTTAACAGCGCATATACACAATGTCTGTGCCCCCTCACTCGCAATGGGGAAACGGGGAACCGCAGTCCCCGAGTCCCCACCTGAAAACAGCGGGTGTATCCTGCTTGGAGGAGCTGACTTTTTTTTATCACCATAATGTCACACCTCCTAGAGACAGCAAGATACACCCACTGTCTGTGTCCCCCAATGGAGCCGATAGAGAAACACCTTGCAGATGCCCGTTCTTATGACTAGCAACATTGGCCCACAAAAATAGAAATAGAAAAAAAATCTTCCAATGAATTGCCAGAAAATGTACAGTAGTAAGCTTTTAATTTAATGCAAAGCAAAAATAAATTGCTTGCTTTTAGTGTTAATAATGAATGACAATAGTCCATAATAGTCCATCTGATGAAACCAAAGACACTTTCCTCACCTTATGCTCTTTGTATACAAGTTGTTCTGTGTCTGACTTGCATTATCAGGACTTGTGTTAGAGCCAAACTCAGGCAAAGAAGGTTCCGACCCAAACTCCAGGGCTCCAAATTGAACATTTAATCCTGTGACGTCGGCTGATCCTGGCATCTCTACTGCAGACGAGGGAATCTGAGGGAAAAAAATTACAAGATTGCATGTTTTGAGGGCACCGGAGAGTAAGCACAAGTTGTAGCTACAATCAATTAATTCAGTTCTTAACAGGGTACTCTGGAGAGCTGAAATGTATCCCCTATCCACCATATATGTGATAAGTGTCTGGGTGCAGGGGGTCCAACTGCTGGGACACAGGACAGAAATTGTAGACACTCGGGAAGGAGGGGTGGTATAGAAAAACTGCAATGTCATTTCATTGCAGATATAAGGTTCATCAAGATCTATGGCCCAGTTAAAGCTATGACTCAAATAAAAAATACACAATTATTTAATATTCAGACATTGGTTAAGTTGGTATTACAATTACAGTATACTAGCAATGGAGTTGCCCAAGGCTATCAATTAAATGGGATAGGGGCTTATCCAATATTTACCAAATGCAAAGTATACAATATTGCACAGATTCCCGAGTAAGAACACAATGTATCTATGTCACTGAATACACTGTGGCTATCTATACCGCAATGTACAGTACAGACCGAGAGTTTGGACACATCTTCTCATTCAAAGAGTTTTCTTTATTTTCATGACTATGAAAATTGTAGATTCATACTGAAGGCATCAAAACTATGAATTAACACATGTGGAATTATAGACATAACAAAAAAGTGTGAAACAACTGAAAATATGTCATATTCTAGGTGGAAAGTGTCCCCAAGTGCAGCCACAAAAACCATCAAGAGCTACAAAGAAACTGGCTCACATGCGGACCGCCCCAGGAAAGGAAGACCAAGAGTCACCTTTGCTGCGGAGGATAAGTTCATCCAAGTCATCAGCTCAGATTAGAGACCTGGTCAATGCCACACAGAGTTCTAGCAGCAGACACATCTCTAGAACAACTGTTAAGAGGAGACTGTGTGAATCAGGCCTTCATGGTAGAATATCTGCTAGGAAACCTCTGCTAAGGACAGGCAACAAGCAGAAGAGCGTGGAAATCTGTGCTTTGGACTCTACATGCCTGGTTCCCACCGTGAAGCATGGAGGTGGTGGTGGTGTGATGGTGCTTTGCTGGTGACACTGTTGGGGATTTAGTCAAAATTGAAGGCATACTGAACCAGCATGGCTACCACAGCATCTTGCAGCTGCATGCTATTCCACGTGTTAATTCATAGTTTTGATGCCTTCAGTGTGAATCTACAATTTTCATAGTCATGAAAATAAAGAAAACTCTTTGAATGATAAGGTGTGTCCAAACTTTTGGTCTGTACTGTATATGGCACAGAATAATCCTATGATAAAATGCAGTAAACCAGATCACTCAGGCATGTTGTTCTCCACACACAATTCAGATATGTGCTTGGAAATAAATACATCATTGTGCTCTGGACATGGCTAAATTAACAGAAGTATAAAATATAATGTGCTAACGAAACCTTTATAGCAGCTTTTTCCAAACAGTGTGTCTCCAGCTGTTGCAAAACCACAACTCCCAGCATGCCCGGACAGCCAAAGGCTGCGGGGCATGCTGGAAGTTGTAGTTTTGCCACAACTGGAGAGACACAGTTTAGAAAACACTGCTTTATAGTAAAAGGAAAAAAAGATAAAGGAAAAAAAATGTTGAACAAACCATGCACTGACCAATGAATTGTAGCTTGCAGAATAAAAAGGACTGCTCTTCAGGATGCTGACCTTTGAAGTGGGTGGTATCCTCCGTTTCTGGGGTTTTATGTGTTTCTGCTGCTGGGTCTGTTGTACAGACATTGCCTGGGAGTCCAGGGACAGGTTGGGCAGCTGAATCATTTTGCTGACATTGACAGAGCTGTCCACTGGAGAGGTCTCCCGCAGTTTAACCTGTGAGAAGCTCTCCAGGCCAGGAGGGGGTGCAGTGACAGGCTGTATTTGATGCTGCTGCCGCTGTGCGAGCTGACTCAAAACGGGTGAGGGCTCCGGCTGGGATTTGAAATCTGAATTAGGAAAAGGAAGATAAAATATTAGACAAGTCAGATTTATTGATACCTTATGTTAAAATAATTATAATTTCAATAATTCTTAGATTTCTGATCAAGTAGTTATGAAAAAGGAGATGATTTGTACTCACCGTAAAATCTCTTTCTCGCAGCCTTCATTGGGGGACACCTATACTGATGGGTATATGCTCTTGCCACTAGGCGGTGCTGACACTAGGAAAAAAAAGTCGTCTCCTCCCTGGCAGGATATACCCGCCCACTGGAAGTGAGGTAATCAGTTTTGTCTCAAAGCAGTAGGAGAAGCAAACAAAGAAATAAGTCTGAAGGATCCTAGAAAATAATCCCGGATAAAAAAAAAAAAAAACGAAAAGGATTATCCAGACAAAAAAAAAAAAAATTTAGAAATGGGTGGGTGCAGTGCCCCCCAATGAAGGCTACGAGAGAGATTTTACGGTGAGTACAGAAAAAGAAATCTCCTTTTCTCGGTCGCTCTTCATTGGGGGGACACCTATACTGATGGGATATACCAAAGCAGTCCCCTAGGGAGGGGGAAAAAAATAAAAAATAAATAAAAAAAACAGAGAAAGGGAATCAGTCCAGAGACCAAATTCACTCGTCCATAAGGCCTGCGGATGAGATTAGGGCAAGAGACAAGCGAAGCCCAGAAACTGAGCTCCCAGAAGATCCCCCGTCCATGAAGATGGACTAAGACTCCAAAAGGAAGGGACCGTCCATTACAGAGACCCAGGAAAAGGGCGACTAGGAAGCCAGATGGAACGGAACCATCCCGGAAGGGAAGAAATCAACTCCAAAAAACACAGAACCAGACAGAGGGCTAGCCCGGCTAGAAAACAAAAATGGAAAAGGGGCACAACAAGAGAACCCTATCCAGAGTCAACTGACTCAAGAGAACATAGTGGAAAATGCCAGGGAGAGCAGCGTATGCCTGAACAGAAGGCGGCGAGCACAGAAGGTGGAGACCAGAAAACCACTGGAAAAAGAAAGACTGAAACCAGCTCTAGAGACGCCTGGTGCCTAAGATCAATGACCTGAACATATACAGACCCAAAACCCCTGTCCTAGGGGCCCGCTGCGGGCACCCGGGAGACTAAATTAGCTTGACTGGCGTAATCCAGATGACGGGACCGACCTCCATCTCGGGAGGACATGGACCCCAAAGTAGGAGACGGAATGTAATAACTGCCAAAAAAGAGTGTAACACCCTGAAAAGGGGGCATCCCGGAACACCAGAGCGGCCGATATGGGAATTGGAGGCTCCTGAGACTCCCTGAAGGGTAAGTAAACCCAACGTCTGCAAAACGCTCTGGGTGACAAACTTCTGTGTCGAGACAAGGAAAAGTGTAATCGAAAGACCGCACCACAAAAGGGATCGAAGAAGTCTGGGCAGGATCGCTACACATGCCTAAGACCTCAATCATCACTAAGTCCCAAAGAACCAGGAGGACCGACCTAGAAAATAAGGCATATCGCAGCGTCCTAGGACAGTGTCCGAGAAAAGGAGACCAATTGGTCCTGGACCCCAGCGGTCCGAGCAGACCCGAGCACTTCAAAGTAACAACCCGTCAGGACGGGAACGCAAGGGGAAACAAAAGGGAACCTAGCTGGGACTCCCAGGTTCTGGGAACAGGAAGGTTATGCCAGAAGACTGTGGTGTCAGTGCAGCGCAACTGACAGTCAAAGGGAAAGATGAATACACCCTTGCAGGGAAATAGCGCCAAGGGAGGAGGAGCGCAATGGCAGGACCCAAACAACAGACAGTGGCTAGACCGGCTGTTGCCGAGCCATACATGATTGCATAAACTCCTCCAACAGAGGAGAGTGCAAAGGCTGCATGAGCAGCAGATAACCAAGAAACAGGAAGAAAGCCAGGCCGAGACAGTGGGCACTAAGCACACAAGCATGGACAGCAAAAGGCTCTTCTGAATGCTCCAGCAAAAAAACAAGGGCCCAGCCAGATACCCCACCTATACAGTGGGAAAAGAGAGGGGTGATCGAGATGAAACTCAGGCATTGACCATGTCAAGCTCCCTGATCTCCGTACCCCCTGAGGAAAGGGGATTGTCAAAGTGCGGCAGGCACTGTTTGAGCAGGGAAATGCTACCCTACAGCAACAGGACAAAGTACTGGGTGGACGTAGCCCCAAGGTACTCTGCGACAACACATCGAGGTACGGAGGAGCCAATGTGTGTCCCCAAGGAGATCAGAATCCTGGACACTGGTGCTGGGCAAGGATACAAAGTCATGACTACGAATGCAAGAAACACACACACAGCAACCAACTGCGTAGAGAGGGACACCCCAACGGGGAGAAACCCTGGACCAGATGGGCGCCACGGTCGTGTCCAAGGCAACAGAGCAGGCGCCTGAGCCACCCTGCAAAAGGAACCCAGGAAGATACCTGGAGGCATGGGGGGGGGGGGGGGGGGGAGGGGTGCTGATGTGACGGCCCATCAAGCCCCATGTCAGAACAGAGGTGCTCAACCGCCGCAGACCTGTGGAAACAAAGATCACAAGAAGGCCCGAGGCACACCCACAGAGTGAAGGAAAAGTGGGCTCTACACGTGCAGAGGGACCTAAGCATACATAGGGACACAGGCATGGTTGTGGGGTACCATGACTGTGGACACGAAAGAAACCGCAGACATCCAAATATCCTGCAGTATGGAAAACAGGCTAAGCACCCAACGGTGTGTCACAACCATGCCGCTAGCAGACCAATGTGGCACTCTTAGAAAAGGGAACAGAGTGGTGCTGCTGTTGCTGTGAAAGGCCATGGAAACTGCAGGAAATGCCCACACCCCATCTCCTAATGGTGTTATACACCAGGACTGCTGTTGCAGATGCAAGAGATGAAGCATGTATGTGGGAAAGGAAACATGCAGACAGTGACAGGTATAAAGGTACAATGAAGCCACATAGACACGGTGTGGAACTTCCCATGAAAAGTAAGTCACTGGGCTGCAGTCGTGGGAGCGGCAAGAATGGGGGAGGTCACCTGGTGAAACCATGCAACACAGTCTGGCTATATGCATAGGGACCATGGCCACACCAGGTCACTGAAAGTGGGTCAACAGCAGTCAGCCGTGAGAGCAGCGGGCATGTAGAAAGGGAGAGAGTAAAGTAGAGAATCCTGCAAACCAGTATGTGGTGCATTGTACAGGGCAAGTGAGCAACATGGGGTGACTTACTCGAAACTACACCTTGGCAGTGGGTTACCTGAACTTCCGTCCACGTCGTGGGAAGTGTATGGTAGTTGACCCGACGTAGTAGTAAACCATGCAGACAAGCGTCTGGCTGACTGGTAAAGGATTCCTGAACGCACAGGATCACTCCTTCGAACCCTCCCACAGAAAGCGGGTTACTGGAGTGCGGCCGATCTAACGGGCGACCTGGCAGTGTAGGAGACCCAGCAGTCGTAAGGCTAGCTGACTGGCATCAGTCCAGTGTTACATCCAGATTCCTCACACCAGCAGTGAGGTACGGGAACCTGACCATGCCCACAGTAGCCCTGAGATGGGAGACTGATTGCGGTGGAAACCGTGCTGAACAAGTACACTTCCAGGCACTGGTGAAAAGGGGATGACAGCAAGATAGGCGATTACTGTGCCCCTCTGTTGCTTGTGGTGGGGGGAGGCCTAGAAGCCATGGATAGTTTCCCCCATCACCCTGTATAGGGTCCTTAGGACACGCTGGTTCACTCCACACCTCACATGGCAGTGGGGAAAAGGAACTCCAGCCACAGATACATCAGCCATGTGATGAGTGACAGGCAGCAGAGAAAACCATGCAGACCACTGTCTGGCTTACTGGTATGGGTCCATGGTATACAACAAGTCACTCCATCGGACACCTCGCACTAGCAGTGCGGTACCGGAATCCAGACACGGATGCGGCATCTGTGAGATGATTAACAGGCGAGACTACTGTCTGGCATATTATTATCAGGTACAATACCTGCCCGCTCAGGGACACTTCCACTGAGACCTCGCACTGGATGTGGGGACCGGAGCACTCGCCGCAGATGCAGCAGCCTGTAGAGGAGGGATAGATTGTATGCACACTCCAAGCACACTCCCTTGATGGGTGACCAGAGGACATGAGGAGGAACTGTGAAAGCATCTTTATCGTCCGCCAGGAAAGCCATTGCCCCTGCAAGGGCATTCGGCCAGTGCCATCCACAGTTGGGGGATAGGAATTCGGCCGAGTATGGTATGGAATCTTCCAAGCGATTGTGAAATCCCTGGCACAGATCCGCCATGACGGATCACAGACCCTCCCTGACAATCCAGCAGAAAATAGGCATACCAAAGGCATATCTCTGGCAACACAATGGAATTTGCCATATCAGGTCCTCTACAAGGTGACAGAAGCAAATAAAGGGGACCCCATATACAGTCCTTGGAAAGAAGCCATGGAAATTAAGGGCAATTCAAATATGGACCACAAGATGGCACCAAACGCCACCAAATGGTCTGAGAGACCAGCATTAGAGAAGTACTTTTTTAAATTGAACTAAACAGGGTTGAAAAGAGGCGTGGGGAGCAAGGCGCCCTGCGCTGTTGCTTCCCACATGAACCCCTCAGTGACATGGGCTAGAACAGTGACGATGGGACGAAGCAGCGAGTTATAGAACAACCTGCTAAGCCACCGCACTGCTGAGCCAGGGGACAAGAGCGGGCCGGCTGAAAGAGCTCCAGACGGGCTGCTACTTCGGGAGCTGCTAACTGAGCCGCTCTGTCTAACGAGCGCTGAGGGGTGGGTGGGACCCGTACCAAGGGTACACCCCTACAGGCGTTGGCGATAAGGGATTGATGGCCCATACTGTTATGTTCCGTGCCTTTTTGTCGCATGTGGGAGATCCGGTAGCAATGCTCCAGACGCCCAACCTAGAGAAAAAAAACCTAACTAGACACACTTAAGAAAATAATTGACCAGGTCTGGGGAGCTCCAAGACCTGTGTCTTGCCTCCTACTGACACTAGATAAAACTGATTACCTCCCTTCCAGTGGGCGGGTATATTCTGTCAGGGAGGAGCCGACTTTCTCCTAGTGTCAGCACCTCCTTGTGGGAAGAGAATATACACATCAGTATAGGTGTCCCCCAATGAAGCGCGACCGAGAAATTTGTGAAGTTGAATCCTGGCGTCACACTTTCATTCGGGTGTTGCATACTATGCATAACAGTATCTGTTAAGTAATTGTTAAAATTCCTTTATGATATCATTAAAATGGGTTAATGGGAGCCTCAATCAACTTAATACAGAATGTAACACAGAGGAAGAAGTAATCCAAGGAAGTGTGTGTATGGACACTTTGGATTGTGATATTATAAAGGGGTACTCTGGTAATTAAAGGGGAACTATGGTACTACACATCTCATCCCCTATCCACAGGGGACCCCCTGCGATCTTCTGCCCAGCACTCTGGTAATCCACATACATGGATTACTGTTGACCACAGACCAAAGCTTTTTAGGGGTGTGAGAATCATGGCCACTCCAAAGTTTAGCACAGCTGGCATTCTGAACATAAATGTGGGACATAAGCCCATCATTCAGACATCTTATCCCTTATCCTGTAGAGAGGGGATAAGATGTCTAGTACCAGAGTTCCCCTTTAACTTACCCTCTATCCAGAGGATAAGGGATAAGTGTCTGATTGCAGGGGGTCCCAGCTCTTGTCTGGACCACCATCTCTCACCATGCATTGTTGATAGGGAATAAGTTGCTAAGTACCAGAAAACTTCTAACACCGCAACACTGGTAAGCGTGTGCAGGGATGAGGAATGCCTATTGCTCGAAGCCCGGGACATGCAGTCCCGCAGGCGCTGGGCAGGCGATGGGACCTGCCAAGTGCGGTGGCGCTCTGTACTCTGCTATAGAGGAAGCCGGAGGGCTTACCTCTGCTTCCCTGGTATCTGTGGCTTGGTCATTGATAGAGACTGGCTGAACTAGGCTCTATCAATGGATAGTAGAGCACACAGATCAATGGAGTTCAATAGAACTCTATTGATCAGTATGAGGAATCTAATGATTCCTCCTAAAAGAGTAATAATGTGGAAAAAAAAGTTTTAATAAAAGTTTACAAGACACACATTAACCCCTTTCATGTTAAAAGTTCAACTCACCCCTTTTCCTATATAAAAACATGTAAACATAATAAAAATAAACATTTAGTATCGCTGCCTGCGTAATTGTACAAACAATTAAAATATAACATTATTTATCCCATACGGTAAATTACGTAAACGTAAAAAAATACCAAAACACAGAATTGCTATTTTTATAATATCCCAGATTTTTTTTTTTTTAAAACAATTAAAAAGTCAGATCAATACCAAAAAGGTAGATATACAAAAAACAGATTACGGCATAAAAAATTAGCCCTCATACACAGCCTGGTATGCAAAAAAATAAAAAAAGCTACAGGGGTCAAAAAATGGCAATGAAAAAAATTTTGAAAAGTTCTGAATTGTTTTTAAATTAGTAAAACATGAAGGAAACTATACAAATCTGGTATTGCTGTAATCCGGTCGGCCTAAAGTATCAAAAAAACATGTTCGCTCAACCACAAGGTAAAGGGGGTAGAAAAGAAAACCACCAAATTTGCTAAATTATCTTTTACTATTTCAATTTCACTTCACCCATTATATATTTCTCCATCCAACCAAAAGACGCAGCACTCCAGGAATCAGCAAACGTGTATTTATTCCATCATATCAAGTGAGCAAGTAAAGTTTCTGCTCTCTATGGAGCCATTTTCCCGTTTTTCAATCCATAGACAGCAGAAACGTTGCTTGCTGACTTGATATGATGGAATAAATACACGTTTGCTGATTCCTGGAGTGCTGCGTCTTTTGGTTGGATATCTAGGAGAAACCTTGATCTGGTTTTCTGGACGTTGGCACCCACTGCACCAGCAGGTTCGAAGAGTATGTTACTGAAAAATTAAAAGGTATCATTATAGTAGGTAGTTATGGCTATTACAGGGCAAGGAGGAAAAAAAATTAGAGTGTAAAAGCGAAAATTGGTACGGGAAAGTGGATTGTCATGTGGGACAGGTAGATTTTGTTCCGTTTTAGTCCCGTGGACAAGTAGTTTTATTAAATTTCCAGACCCCTGTTGTGCTATGTTGAAAATGAAAGACGACATGTCTACACAAGAGAGTCAAGGAATAATATAAAGCATTAGTCAATACATTAATTGCATTTCAGTTTCTATGTACAACAATGGAATAAAAGGAGAGCTTTGATTCTAATTATAGTAAACCACTGCATAGAGGACTTGAAGACATTCTTGTCAAGCTTCCTGAGAAGCAACTTCAAGTACATACATGGTGGAGGCATGCCAAAAGAGGAAGTGTAGAGGGAATGCTTGTCATCCCTGAAAAGTTCAGCCATAGGAAATAATGCTGACTGTATGACAACAGACTCTAAACAGCAGCTTCTGGGTATAAATAGTGCTGTGTTTACAAGCTTTACTCCCGGCAATGCATTGGTCAGAGAACTCAACGCCCCTAGATCAGAAGTTTTAAAACACTGCAAAACTTATGTTTCTCTAAAAGCACACAAAGCATTTGGCTTCAAAGCCTTCCACTTGTTCACATTGTTATGTTGCAGTCTTGTGCTAAAATAAAATGAGAAACATTTATGTTGGGGAAAAAGAAAAAAAAAAAACACACATTTGCCTCTATCACTACCCTCAATACCCCATGAGAATGTTAGAAATGTTTGCAAATATATTAAAAAAGGAAAAAACTAAGATTTCAAATGGACACACAGTAAGTATTCAATTTGCTAAGAAAGTTAGTTCTGGCTCCTCCTATGTCTTTTAACTCCTTTCTGTTTTTGCACTTAAATTTTTTCCCAAAACATCCCTCCAAAAAATCATTGTGCGACAAAATTGAAGAAAAAAGGCCATTTTGTAAATTTTGGCGGCTTCCGTTTCAGGAAATTTTCCGGTAAAAATTACCACCTCTTTATTCTGTAGGTCCATACAATTAAAATAATACCATACTTATAAGTTAGATTTAGTCTTACTTCTGGAAAAAATTATAACTATCTACACGAAATTATGTTTAATAATGACCCCTATAACGTTTTAATTTTTCCACATATAGCGCAGTACGAGGGCTTCTTGCTCCCCGTGCAGACCTGCGTCCTCTGCCTTCACTCCCCCCCAGCTGTAGCTTCGGAGAGCTGAGGGGAGGAGGCACGTCTGCACGGGGAGATGCATGCGGCACTCACAGGGGAGTATGGAGCGGGCTCAGGATTCCTGCCCACTCCATACTCTGCAGCCCCCGGCTGTTCTCAGCAGCCGGGGGCCGCCGCTAATAGCCAGCATGCGGCGATCGCCGTGGCTGGCTATTAACCCTTTAGATCGCCGCTGTCAAAGCTGACAGCAGTGTCTAAAGGGAGAGGTGAATGCTCCCTGGTGGGCTAGTGGGGTGGATCGCAGCGCGATCGCGGGGGGAGATCCACTATAGAGGTAGCCGGAGGGCTTACCTCTGCTTCCTCCTGTCCCGCTCTGTCATTGATAGATCCTGGCTGGACTAGGCTCTATCAATGGATCACAGAGCACACAGATTAATAGAGTTCAATAGAATCTCTATTCATCTGTCTGAGGAATCTAATGATTCCTCATAAGTGTAATAAAGTGTTAATAAAAAAAAAATAATAATAAAAATAAAAAAGTTGGGAGTTGTAGTTATGAAACAACTGGAGAACAGTTTGGAAACCACTGTGTAGTGGTCTCCAAACTGTAGCCCTCCAGATGTTGCAAGACCAACTCCAAGCATGCCCAGACTGCCCAGGCACTCTGGGAGCTGTAGTTCGGCAACATCTGAAGGGCCAGATGTTGCCGAACTACAACTCCCAGCGTGCCTGGACAGTCTCAGCATGCTTTGAATTGACATCTGGAGCACTACAGTTTGGACACCACTGTATAGTGGTCTCCTAACTGTGCCCATACAGATGTTGCAAAACTACACCTCCCAGCATGCTGAGACTGGCCAAGCATGCTGGGAGTTGTAGTTCTGCAACATCTGAAGGGCCAGATGTTACAGAACTACAACTCGCAGCATGCCTGGACCGTCTGGGCATGCTGAGAGTTATAGTTTTGCAACATCTGGACTGACAGTGGTCTCCAAACTGTGGCCCTCAAGAAGTTGCAAAACTACAACTCCCAGCATGCCCAGACAGCCAAAAGGCATTTGCCCTCCCCCCAGGCATTTGCACGGGATGCCTGCTGAATGATTTCACAGTAGGCATCCCATTCCGATCCCCGTCCGGCTAGCGGCGGGGATCAAAATTCCCACGGGCGTACAGGTATGCCCTTGGTCCTTAAGTACCAGGACGCAAAGGCGTATCCATATGCCCGTGGTCCCCAACAGGTTAACATTACATTATATTTTAATAGATCAGACATTTACGCATGCAGTGATACAAAATATAATTTTGAGTAAAATGGCGAAAAAGTGATTAAAATTTTTTTTACTTTTATTTTTAACACATTATGTCCCAAGGGTGACTATCTAAAGCAATCATTAGATTGCTTATACTAATATGCTAATATGTATAGGACATGGCTCTGATCAGTATTATCGGTGATCTTCTGCTCTGGTCTGCTGGAAGGCAGATCAGTGCAGAAAACCCCGGGAGATCGGCAGAGACAGGGGAGTGGACTTCCAGCCGCCATCTGAGCTGATCCCCATGGCCATGCTCGGGCTATCAGATCAGCTATTACAATAGATTACTGCCGCAGATGCCAGTGTTCACGGTCATGTACAGTACGTAAATGTACATCCTGGAGCGCCAAGTACTAGCGGATCAGGACGTACATTTATGTCTATTGTCGTTAAGGGGTTAATCATCTGAGGTTTCTCCACCTCGATTGGAGTCACTTGTGGTGAATTCAGGGGACTGAAAAAGGATTGGAAAACACACAGCCCAGTCTATATAACGCCTCACAACTGACAATACATATCAGGGCAAAAACCAAGCCATGAGGTGGAACAGTACAGTTGAAACAGGACTGTATGGAGGCACAGATTTGGGAGAAGGGGGACCAGGAACCCAATAGTCACTCTGGCTGACCTCAAAACATTCTGTGTGCATATGGAAAAAACTTCCAAACGGTCAATCTTCATTGCAGCACTCCACGATCTGGGCTTTATGACAGAGTGGCCAAATAGAAGCCTCCCAGAGAGGCTTGAGAAGAATGGCAGAAAATCACCAAATCCCGGGGTATTAAAGGACATCTGCAGCGATACAAACACTTATGCCCTATCCTCAAGATAGGGGATAATTGTTTGATCGCGGGGGGTCCGATCTCCTGTACGGGGCCGCGGCTGTCCCGTGCAGGGGGCGTGCAAGCCGCAGCATGACGTTGCGGCCGGCACGCCTCCTCCATACATCTCTATGGTGATGGGGAGGAGACGGGGCATCACCGTCGACCTCTAGGTCGACGCTACGCGCCTTAGCGCTCACTATGAGCGCTTATGGCGGCGCCCCATTAGGGAGATTGGGGGGGGGGTCCCAGCGGTCGGACCCCCCGCGATCAAACACTTATCCCCTATCCTGTGGATAGGGAATAAGTGTAATCCCGCTGCAGTTGTCCTTTAACTGTGAATCCCCAAGATGACTGGAGGCTGTCCAGAGTAAAGGGTCTGAATACCTATGACCATGCCAACCAAAGTGAAAGGGTCTGAAGACTCCGAACAGTATAATAGCAAGCAAAATTGTGAATGCAGCTCTAGATTATTTAACACTTAAGACTTATGATTGAGAGGCACTTATCCAATATGCATTACTAGGAATGGACTGTAGTAAAAAGAATTAAACACTCAAAATATATAACTACATAAACGGTAAACAGATGTCCAACAATATAAAGTGGTATCCAGATCACTCAGAATCATTGTTGTCCACATACACCGTTCAGATATGTGCTTGGAAAAATGAACATCATTGTGTACTGGATAGCCCACCAACCACAAATATTTATGAGGTTGTGCAAGGCTTTTCTTTTCCACCTACCAGACATAGGACATGGAGATGCTGCTGTGCGCAGTTTTCTTAGTAAGCATTAGGCACCCAGAAGGTACCATGCATGTGTCACTGATTAAAATAGGACAGCTGCACAATATCTGAAGGGTGGCGGATGGTTGTCTATGTGTATCCTGCCTGATGCACAGCAGTGTCTCTACATGACGTCAGAATGGGCTAAGAGAAGCGCTGCACAACCTCTTTAAACAGTAGGCCAGAAACCATAATGGAGGCGATGTTAAAAATTGTAGAAGGGTAGGGTTTTAACCGCTTAAGTAAAAAGCCCATTTTGGACTTGAAGGGGTACTCCAGTGGAAAAAAAATGCTTTCTTTTAAATCAACTGTTGCCAAAAAGTTAACAGATTTGTAAATTACTTCTATTTAAAAAAAATAAAAATTTTTATTTTAATCCTTTCAGTACTTATTAGCAAGTGTATTCTACAGAGTAAGTTGTATAGGTCTTTTAAGTCTGACCACAGTGCTTTCTGCTGACAACTTTGTCCGTGTCAGGAACGTCCAGAGCAGGAGCAAATCCCCAGAGCAAACCTATCCTGCTCTGGACAGTTCATGACACGGACAGAGGTGTCAGCAGAGAGCACTGTGGTCAGACAGAGAAGAACTACACAACTTCCTCTGGAGCATACAGCCTCTGATAAGTACTGGAAGGATTAAGATGTTTAAATAGAAGTAATTTACATGGGAAACGGGGTCTGTTCAAATTTTTATTGGGGGAAGGGCACAGGGGGATTAAGATGGTGGGGGAATAATGGCACAAGGGGATTAATATGGAGGGGGGGGGTTGATTACTCCCACCCCCTCTCCATCTTAATCCCCTTTAGCTATTATCTCCCCCCCCCCCCCCTCCATCTTAATCCCCTTGTGTCATTATTATCCAATATGGCAAAAGGGAATCAGAGGGAGGGGGGAATGGCAGCACAAGGGGATTAAGATGGAGGGAGAATAATAGCACAAGGGGATTGAGATGAGGGGGTAATAATGGCACAAGGGGATTAAGATGAGGGGGGAATGATAGTACAAGGGGATCAAGATGGAGGGGGGAATAATGGCAGAGGTTCAGAGGGAGGGGAGAATAATGGCACAGGGAATCAGAGGGGGGGGGGGGGGAATAATGGCACAAGGGGATTGAGATGAGGAGGGGGAATAATAGCACAAGGGATTAAGTATCGCATTAGTATAAAGGTAAGAACAAGCCTTTTATCCGTGGGCACCCGTGGACATACTTTCAGCCTTTGGGGGTACAGTCGCCAAAAAGGTTGAGAACCACTGCATTAGAACGCCCCCATTGCCACAGATACAATGATCTGTATTGATCACCTCATCAGAGGGGTTAATAGCAGACATCAGCGTGATAGCAGCCGGGACCTGCCGTGCTCGCATCAGGTACAGGACGTGAACATCCTGGTGTGTCAAGTACCAGGATGTACATTTACGTCCTGTGTCATTAAGGGTTCATTCCACTTAGAAGTCCTAGGAACAAGACCAGTAAGGTATGATCATCCAATGTTATGGATTAACAAGATGGATAACAGGGCACACATTTACCTGAATTTCACAAGTCTCTGGCTCATAGTCAAGTTCCAAAATGAAGATCTTTTTATGGACTTCTGAACATGACCAATATTTTTCAGAAAAAAATAAAGTCTGAATGTCAGCAGGGTAAGGAACTGGAAAGTGACAAGGGGTCGTGCCTTATAAACTGGTGATAACCGGAATGAAAAAGGATAACCTGCCTAATAAAACTATCCTTGTGATTACATGGGCAAGAGTCCAACTCCCTGCAGCCCCATCAATCAGATGTTTGAAGGGGATGTGGTGCTCATAAAAGCTGCACAGCCTCTTATGTCAAGCAGTGTTAGTACCTGCTTAACCTTACTTTTAGTAGCAGCTATGCAAGATACTATTGTGTAGTCCAATCAGTTTATATGGCAACCCATTTAAATAGAACACAGGGCAGTACTAGTTGTTCTTACCAAACTGAGCCAGGACCGATGGCTGTGGCACAGGCTTTGTGTCCCATGAGGGGGTTGTGGTACTGCTACTTTGTTGAGTGCTTTGGGTTGTGAATTGCCCAAGACCAGGGTTCTTCAGCTGTTCCAGTATCTGGGACCCAGCAGAATTTGTCAGTTTTGAAGACCCAATCTCACCAAACCCGGATCCAAGGACAGAGGACTATACAAAAATATAAAAACGAGGAATAGTGAAAAGTGCGTAAAAAGTCATGCCTTTATAAGCCTAAAGAAAGAAGTGACATACCAGACTAGGTGGAGTAAAGCTGTTGATGGCACTGGAACTACTGGCTGCAGATGTGATTTGAGTGCTGTGCTGAGAGTTTGTGAACACCAGCGCCTGACCAAAGTTCTGCTGCTGAGAAGACTCGAACCCTACAGAACCTGCCTCGTTTTGCTGCGGTTTCTGGAGAAGCGCAACCAAGTCGATGCTAAAAATAAAGAGCTCAAACTTGACAAAAAAACACAACACATGACAGGGGTATACAAGAATCTAAAATTATCTGGTTGTAGGCACAATGCTAATCACTAACAGTGAACAGGGAGGAATAACCTGAGATCCTATCCTACCTTTGCCCAGGTGTAATGTGGTTTTCTGTGGGAACAGAAGATGCAGTGAAGACCTTGGTTTCAGAAAGCTGTGTGGAAGCAAAAACAAAATTACCAGAGAAAAGAATTGATGTATTGCTTGAAGTGTAAAATATAAAATGTAGCTTTGTTATTGCAATCCTTATCCTGTACAGATCCCGAGTTACATTCTCTATTATACTCCAGAGCTGTACACACTGTGTACATAAATTTCAACCCTTATCCTGTATTATACTCCATAGGGATGTCCCCATACCATTTAGGAAAGAATTTTTTTTTTTTAAGACCGAGCACAAGTATCGATACTTTAGTACTCGCCGATACCAATTATGAGTACTTTTATTTTAAAGGGAATCTGACAGCAGGGTGACGCAGTTTCTGGCGCTGCCTACCATGCTGATATGTGGGTTCTTTACCAGCACAGACGGGGGTTCTTTACTGTAAGAGCAGTGAGACTGTGGAATTCTCTGCCTTAGGAGGTGGTCATGGGGAACTCTGTGAAAGAGTTCAAAAGGGGTCTGGAAGCATTTTTGGAGAGTAACAACATTACAGGTTATGGATTTTAGATCTATAGGGATAGAACGTTGATTCAGGGATTTATTCTGACTGCCATATTTGTGTCGGGAAGGAATTTTTACCTATAGCATGAAGGTTTTTTGCCTTCCTCTGGATCAACTCAGTAGGGACTCATTAGGGATATAGGTTGAACTTGATGGACTTTGGTCTTTTTTCAACCTTATTAACTATGTTACTAGAATGTAGCAATTATCATGCAGGAGAACAGTTTTTTTTTATTTTTTTATTGTAAAGATGACACCTCTCTGAATGTCAATCACCAGTGCCAGTTTTGTGCACAAAAACTGAACAAGAAGAGGATGCTAGGAGATTACAGCTGTGAAGCTCACAGGCTGTAACACAGGATCAGTTTAAGATACATTCTGTACAGGAACTGTGAAACAAGGAGATTTTTTGTACTCACCGTAAAATCTCTATCGTAGCTTTCATTGGGGGATACCTTACTGATGGGTACCTTGCCACTAGGAGGCGCTGACACTAGGAAAAAAAAGTCGGCTCCTCCCTGGCAGGATATACCCGCCCACTGGAAGTGAGGTAATCAGTTTTGTCACAAAGTAGTAGGAAAGCCAACAAAGAAATAAGTCCGAAGGACCCCGGAAAAGAATCACGGAAAAAGACCCAGAAAAGATCATCGGGACAAAAAAGATAGATATGGGTGGGTGCGGTGTCCCCCCAATGAAGGCTACGAGAGAGATTTTATGGCGAGTACAAAAAAAATCTTTTTTCAGTCGCTCTTCATTGGGGGACACACCAAAGCAGTCCCCTAGGGTGAGAACAACCACCACTAAAGAAAGGGAAACAGAGACCGAACCCACTCGTCCGTAAGAGGTGCAGAAGAGATCCCAAGCCTGAGAAAACTGAGGCCCAGAAACTGGGCTACCAGAAGATCCCCCATTCATGGACATGGACTACGACGCCAAGGGAAGGGACAGTCTTTTGCAGAGACTAAACCTACAGTCTATACAGAGACAAGAAAGAGGTCGACTAGGAAGCCAGCCGGGCCAGAACCATCCCGGAAGGAAGTAGGAAATCAAACCCAATTAACACAGAATCAGACAGAGGGCTAGCCAGGCTGGGAAACAAAAATGGAAAAAAGAGCACAACGAGAGAACCCCATCCAGAGTTGACCAATTCAAGAGAACATGGCGGAAAGACGCCAGGGAGAGCAGCGTACGCCTGAGCAGAAGGAGAGCACAGGAGGTGGAGACCAGAAAACCACTGGAAAAAAGAAAGACGGAAACCGGCTCTAGAAAGATCTGGAGCATAAGAGCGATGACCCGAACATCTGGAGACCCAAAAGCCCTGTCCCAGATAGTGAAATTAGCTCAACTGGTGTAATCCTGTTGACCCGAACGCCCCCCCATCTCGGGCGTATATGGACCCCGAAGGAGGAGATGGAAAGCAATAATAGCAAAAAAAAGGAACGGAACACCCTGAAAAAGGGGCATCCCGGAATGTTGGAGTGACAGACATGGGAACTGGAGGTTTCCGAGTCACCTTAAACACGTACACCTGAAGGGGAAGGAAACCCAAATGCCACCAAACGCTCCGGGAGACAAACTTCCGTGTCAAGACAAGAAGTGCGGTACAGAAAGACCTCCCCACAAATGGAATTGCGGAGAAGTTTGGGCAGGATCACTACCCATGCCCGAGACCTCAACCATAACTAAGGCCCAAAGAACCAGGAGGGCCAACCCAAAAAAGAAGGCACGCCACAGCAGTCTAGGATAGTGTCCAATCCAAGGAGACTAGAGTTGGACCCCAGTGGTCCGAGAAGACCAAAGCACTCTGAAGCAACATCCCGTCAGGACAGGAACGGAGGGAAAAAACAGAAGAGAACCCAGCAGAGACTCCCAGGTATGGGGCACAGGAAGGTCACTCTAGAAGACAGTGGTGTAAGTGTCGCACAACCGACACTGTCAAGGGAAGCATAAACACACCCTTCCAGGGAGATTGCATCAAGGAAGGGAGCAATAGCAGGACCTAAACAACAGCCAGTGGCTAGACTGGCTGTGTTCTGAGCCATACATGAGTGCGTAAACTCCTCCAACAGAGGAGTGTGCCAGGCTGCATGAGGAGCAGAAAATAACAAAAATAAATATAAATAAAACAGGGGGAGAGAGATGGCTCCATATAGGCAGAAGATAGAGCTCAGCGAAATAGTCCCCTTAGTGGAGGGGAAAAACAAGAGACAAAACCCAGGCACCGACCATGCCAGCACCCTGATCCCCGTACCTCCTGTGGAAGGGGGATTGACAAGAGCGCCAAGTACTGTCAAAGCAGAGAAATGCCGCCCTACGGCAACGGGACAATGAACTGGGTGGACGTAGCCCCCCACAACAACATAGATATGGAGGGATCGGAATCTTGGACACAGGTGCTGGGCAAAGAAACAAAGACATGGCTACGAATGCGAGTAAGAAGCACATGCACACAGCAACCAACAGAATTGAGAGAAACACCTCATCAGGGTGAAACGCTGGACCAGATGGGTGCCAATTGAGCTATCCTAGATGTATCTACGGCAACAGAGCAGACGCCTGACCCACCCTGCACAGGAAACCAGGAAAATACCTGGAGGCAGAGAGGGGGGGGGACTGAACAGACTGTCACCCCAACAGGCCCCCTGCCAAAACAGAGGTGCTCAACAGTCTCAGGTCTTTAGAACAAGATCACAGGAAGGCCCGAGGCATACCAAAACGAACAGAAGAGAGGGTGGGCTCTACACGTGCAGAGGGCCTTAGAATACGTAGACACACAGATATGGTTACCCCACGATAGTAGTGGGGTACAAAACTGCAGACACGAAGGAAACTGCAGACATGCGAAAATCTGGCACAGTGGAAGACAGACTCAGCAGCCAGTGGTGTGTCACAACCATATCCCTAGCAACCAAACGTGGCACTCGTAGAAAAGGGGAACAGCGAGTGAAGCTGTAGCCATGAAAAGCCATGGAACCTGCAGGCGATGCCATCTCCTAATGGTGCTACACAGAGATGAGGGATGCATGTGGGGCAGGAAACATGCAGACACAGAAGAGGTCCCTTGAACCCATAGAGGCACACTTTGTGGAACATCAAATGGAAGGAGTCACTGGACTGCAGTCATGGGAGCGGCAGGAATGGGGGAGGTGACCTGGTGGATTAGAAAGCCTTGCAGACACAGTCTGGCTATCTGGCATAGGGACCATGGCCACACTGGGTCCCGCATTCAGAACCACACTAAAGGTGGGCTACCAGCCTGAAGCCATAAGAACGGCAGGCATGTGGAGAGGGACCTGGTAAAGTAGGGAACCCCACAAACCAGCAAGTGGCGCATTGCAGAGGGTCCATGGAGCAACATGGTGAGACCCACTCGGAACTATACCTAGGCAGTGGGTTCCCTGAACTTCCGTCACGCTGTGGGAAGCATATGGTAGTTGACCAGACATAGCAGTAAACCACGGGGACAGCCGTCTGGCTAACTGGTGGAGCATACCTGAACACACAGGAACACTCCTTCGAACCCTCCCACAGACAGTGATGCACAGGAGTGCGGCCCGCAGGAACCCTCTGACCGAGTACTCACACCAACAGTGAGGTAGGGCAAGCCACAGCTATGCTTGCGGCAGCCCAGAGATGTGAGACAGACAGCGGCGGAAACTGTGTAGACAACGGTCTGGCGTAATAAGTGCCCCTTCAGGTGCTGGTGATAAGGCGCTGGTGATAAAGGGAAACAGTCAGATAGGCAATAACCGTGCCCCTTTGACACATGTGGAATGGCAGTGAAGCCTAGAAGCCATGAATAGAATCCCCGTCACCATGGGAGATCGAGGGAGGCTTAGGAGCCATGGATTGTACCCCTTTCACCCTGCATATGGTCCACAGGGACACGACAAATCACTCCACCGGACACCGCGCACTAGCAGTGAGGTACCAGAACTTCAGCCGCAGATACATCAGCCCTTGGAGAAGTGACGGGTGGCAGAGAAAACCATGCAGACCACTGTCTGGCTTACTGACATGGGTCCATGTAGACAACAGGGCACTTCATCGGTCACCTCGCACTAGTAGTGGGGTACCAAAATCCAGCCTTGGACGCGGCAGTTGTGAGATGAGAGACAGGTGAGACTACTGTCTAGCCTAATGAGAGAAGGTGCAATCCATGTCAAGCAGGGACACTTCCATGGAGACCTTGCACTGGACATGGAGAACCAGGACAGCAGCAGCGCATGTGTCAGCCTGTGGAGGAGGGAATAATGTATGTACTTGTCAAGAACACCAGCGGACATGGCAAACGTGTTATGACAACTGGTGGTAGAGGAGAAACAGTCCTGACTGTAAGCCCGGTATCTTCCAAGGGATCATGAAATCCTTGGCACAACCCACCACAGAGAGTCACATGTGTCTTTGACAGAGTGAGAACACTGGCAAAAGCAGATATGCCAGAGGCATACCTCAACTGACTCAATGCAATGTGTCATATCAGGTCCCGTACAGGGTGATGAAGACAAAGGGGCCCCCGTATACAGTCCCAGAAAAAAACAAAAACAGATATTTTTGGTGCACTGTACCCGAAGATACTGCCATATCGAGTCAATGCATGGAGCGATGGAAGCAAGCTTCGAAATTGGCCCCCGGTTCTCAAAAATCCCTTTAATATATGGTCCGCCGACCGGGGACGTATCAGATATAAAACTGAGAAGAACAGACACTACACTTGATCTTAGCCAAAAGGCTGAGAAGCGATAGATAGTACAGGCTAAGGCTGTAATTGTGTCCCCAGAGGTCACAAGGGTGCATGGAAAAGAAGGCAAAAATTATACACCACAAGAGGGCGCCAAACACTACTTTTTTATATGCACACACTAAGTAAAGAAGCGTGGGGAACAAGGCGCCTTGCGCTGAATCTGTCTTTATGATCCCTGAAGGTAGAAGGGGCTAGGAAGCCCACACCATGCCCACCTCATGCAGGGACACTAGGAATACTCATGCTGTAGCCTTGGAGCGGCGAAGGTACAGAGCAGTGCGCTTGGAAGCGCCTGCCAAGGTGTCTCACATCTCCGAAGCAAGGGGACAAGAGGGCAAACAGAGCCTCTGTAAGAACAGCGCGCTGCCGACCTGCGCAGTGAAGGAGGGTCAGAGCAAGATGCCAGTGGAGAGGTGAAGCTAGATGCCGCTGGAGGCGCCCATCATAAGATCTGCAGGTAAGCACCCACCAGCTACAGGAATGATCCGTGGTACGCACGAACCAGGATAGGAGGCGCATTCCTGGTCCGCGCGCTCTCAGGGGGGAAATAAGGGCGGAGTAACGTGCCGCCATAGACCCCTGAAAAATGGGGAGTAGGCACAGCCTGGTCTCCCGGGGCATGCTGGCTCAGGGGAAGGAAAAGAAAGGCCATCTGCCACCAAACCCCTTGACTCCCACTGGCTGAGCCCCCAGTACGCTGCTGACATAGCTGGCGGAAAGGAGGAACAGCACGGCTGTTCAAAGGTGAGCTGGAAAAGAACACCTGTGGAGGGAGCCGCTGCAAAATGCTAGCATTTGTCCTCCACAGGATATAGTATGCAGAGACACAGCCCTCCCATGAAACCCTGTGCGAGCCCTGCAAAAAAGGACAGAGTTCCTTTTTAAAGAGGGGAGGGGGTACATACTCACATGCAGATAATATTCTATACTCACCTCAGGAGTCTTCAACCAGCTTATGGCCACGCTGCATCATACCAGGCTAAGATAGCGGGGCAAGCAGGGGCAGTGGGGTCCCATACCCAGGGTACAACCTCCAGGCACTGGCCGTTGGCGAGAAGGTACATACACTGTCTGCGCCCCTTCATCGCATATGGGGGGGAACAGGTATAACCATGCTCCTGAACCTCCACCTTAAAAAGGGAAACAAAAAGGAGAAGAAACCTAACTAAACAGCCCTTACTAGAAAAATAATTTTAAAAAAAGAACAGGTCTCGGGAGCTCCCAGACCTGTGTCTTGCCTCCTGCTGACACTAGATAAAACTGATTACCTCACTGCAGGTGGGCGGGAATATCCTGCCAGGGCGGAGCCGACTTTTTTCCTAGTGTCAGCGCCTCCTAGTGGCAAAAGCATATACCCATCAGTAAGGTGTCCCTCAACGAAGAGCGACCGAGAAACTGGATTTACTAAATGCTAATAAGGCAGTACTGTAAGAACTTAACATAAAAACAAAAAAATAAGAGCCCCTCCCCAAAAATGTAGAATAAATGCAGACAGCACTCACATCTTCATTCCAGTCTTCTGCTGTCCATTCTTCGATAGAATTTCTCCATGCTCCTTGTAAAAATCAGTGAATAGAAAAACCCTTAGTAACGCAAAGTACATACAAAGCTTCAGTGTAACCTTTAGATAAAATAGGGATGGTATAGATCTTATGCGAAAGGCATGAAACTTAAGGCATTGTCACTACTTGCTAAGGTAAAAACAACATGCAAAATGTGCAAAGTGTGAAATCTAAAAAACAAGATATGAACAGAACAGAACAGCCCGAGATAGAACAACATTTACCAGTGCCCTCCTCTCCATCGGTCTGACCGGTCTCCCACACATCTGGTTTAACACCAAAGCCATCATTACTGCTGGGTTCTGTGTAGTCTGCAGGATTAAAGGTCCTGGAAGAAAGAACAGAACAGTTTAAAGTAATGCAACAATAATAACGTCAGCCATTTACATTAAAACGCATGCATTACTTACCCCATGCCCTGTGCTGAAAACCTTCCTGCTCCCCTACCTCGTCCACGCCCTCCAAATCCTATAAAGGAAGAGACGTTGGTAAAACAATAAGGGATACAGTATACAGCACTTCTAGTAGCAGAATAAAGCAACATTGCAATTTAAAATCATTCACATTACATATATATCTTAGCGCTTGCAGTGCGCCGCTGTAATTTGTGTGTTTGATCCTTAAGCTATGACCGTGTGCACCTGCTTATTTATTACTGTTCTTTTTTTAATGTACGGACCAATTATTTATTGCATGTCGGGGGCAGCTAGCCCAAGAGAGGCATATCTATAGAGTAGGGTGTCCTGATGAGTTCACGTTACCATGGTGAGATGATGAATACTATTAAATCAGATTGTATGCATAATATTTTCTATAGCAGTATTGCATTTAAAATGATTCACATACATATATCTTAGCACTTGCAGTGTGTTGCTGTAATTTTTGTGTTTGCATATGAAGGAGTGATTATGCCCCTGAGCCACAAACCTGTACATTAAGGGTAGGGTCACTCAGAGTGTACACAGCGTATTTCACACTTCGCGTAATCCGTTGCGGAGAAGGAAATACTCAGCATAATTTCCTATGAGAAGACAGGGCTACCTGCGGCAGCCCTGTGTGTGCAGTAAGGTTTGGAGACGGGGGCAACGTGCCGTCATGACTGACAAGTGGGCCTGTCTCCACACCTCACGGCACACACAGGGCCACACGAAGTCCTGTGTCTGCTCGCAGGAGAACATGCAGTATATTTACCACTGTGCAGCAGATTTTGAACAGAATGAAATATGCTGCGTATACGCTACGTGTAATCCTACCAAAACTAAGTTGCATACCTCCTGTTTGGACCTAGTGGAAATTTGCTGAATTGTGCACAAAAATTGGACTGAAACACTGAATCTTAAAAAAAAAAAAAAAAAAAAAAAAAAAAGCCAGTGAGCAGGCCTAAGCCAAGAATTAGGAGTTACATTCACTTGAAGTGAAGGTACATTAATCACCAGACTGTGCACTGGAACCCTAAAAGGGGTTGGCCGCTTAATGCTAAAATTATTTGTCCACTACTCCCCGACATGTGCGACAGCTGTGAAGATGTAAGAAGCCACTTCCCCTCTTGCTTCTCTTCTATCATGTCCGAGCGTGGAGAAGCACATGACATGCAGTGTCCCCCCCAGGCATATACAGGCACAGTGGGGAATGCCGAGGGGGTGCGTGGTCACATGGCACTCTGCACTATGAACGGGATGGCTGTTAACTGTGCTGACATAACCTTACTATTACAGTACATTGAGTAATTTTAACATATAGAGTGGCCAGCCCCTTTAAAAGGAAGTTCATTCATTGGAAAACCCCCTACTTCAGTGTTTCCCAACCAGGGTGTCTCCAGTTGTTACAAAACTACAACTCCCAGCATGCCTAGACAGCCAAAGGCTGTTCAGGCATGCTGGGAGTAGTTTTGCAACAGCTGGAGGCACCCTGGTTCAGAAACACTGCCCTACCTGTTGTAAGAGTTTCTTGACAGAAAGCTAAATAAAAAACAACACACATCAAAAGGGATCCAGGTGTATAGTAGGTTCATATACATTGCCAAAGGGTAAACAGTACTCCCTCAACATGCTTATGAGAGTATTTGTGCAAACATTTACGACAGGTTCCCATGGCCCTTAGGAAACGTGAGTGGGGCTTCAAATAAAAAGGGGCAGGGCCTCCAAGGCTCAGCAAATATACTATAGTTTATGCACTTTTTTTGCACAGTCCATTTTCCAGCCTAAATACAAACTTACTATGACTGTGCGAGACAGGTTGCTAGGCAACCCTGTTTGTTGCCGTGTAGGCACAGCTCCACAAATAGGTCTCTTGTACACTACCTTGCAGCTAACATTTCTACATGCTGGGTTGGGCAGCACCTGAAGTTTTAGGTGTGCGCTGCTTTTCGAATTTCCGAATGCAATGGCAACGGTATTTTACTTAAAGGGGTATACTAGCGTTTGATAACTAATCCCCTATTCACAAGATAAGGGATAAGTGTCTTATTACAGGGGGGTCAGACCGCTACTCAGGGAGATTCTGGCACCATTCTGGAGATCACGAGGATCCCCCGCAGTTGGGTCCCTCACAATAGGACACATTCCCTATCCTGAGAATAGTGGATAAGTTGTCAAATGCTGGAGTGCCCCTTTAGAACTGGCATGTGAAACGCTTGTCTCAACTTCTCCCCAAGTGTTTTATTTCTCTGTAGAGCCACCACAGGTGAAATTAGGCATTACATGGTGTCCATTTAAATCAGTGTGTTTAAATAATGCAGGGTGGGACCTTCAGAGCAAAAGACACACATTTGACAACTGCTATCCAAGAGGTAAGGACCCTGAACTCCATATTCTAGAATCTATTCTTAGAATCTATATTACCAGAATTTTCCTAACCTGGACAACCCCTTTAACTGGCAGACTGGTATAATCACATTGTATTTTCACGAAAACTGATTGCATAATGCACTCTTTATCAATCATTCTGTCAACGAAGAGATAATCACAGAAACAACCAACTGGAGCATGATAGAGCAGCAGAGAGAAAACTACTGTACCTCTTCCACGTCCACGTCTCCCACGGTCAGCAGGTCTATCCCCAGGGCCACTGTCAACTCCATTTTCTTCTGCTCTAACTGCATGAAAGAATTATTATTAAACTGTCTATAGTACTATCCTACAGTATAGACCAGTTTTTGCCCAACCAGGTTGCCTCCAGCTGTTGCAAAACTACAACTCCCAGCATGCCCGGATAGCCAAAGGCTGTCCGGGCATGCTGGGAGTTGTATTTTTGCAACAGCTGGAGGCAACCTGGTTGGGAAACACTGGTATAGACTAATAGTAATGGGCAACATACACTCTCTACCACGGCTTCCTCCTCTGCCACGTCTGCTGGATGTTCCACGACCGTGGCTAGTTTCTCTGTCTCCCCTCTTCTCACGGTTTTCTTGGTTTTCTGAGCTCTCTTTCCCAATGCTCTTCTTTTTGCCCCCAACAGTCTCCCATGAGGTCTGTAGGAACAAAACAATAGTTTTTTTATATTTGTCAATAAGTTCCCAAACAGAGCAACCACAAGGGAAAGTTCTAACATTGGCAATAGATGTATCAACCTGCAGAAACTCTAACATTTCTAAAATAATGGTTCTCAGAGGTTGAGAATAGTTAAAATTAGGGATGCACCGATATATATCGGCGGCCGATACATATCGGCCGAAAATAGCTGTTTCGGGGAAATGCCGAAACAACAAAAAATGTGCCGATAATGACCCACCTCCCCTGCACGCCCACAGCACAAGTTACAAACACTGCCAGTGGCAGAAGCACTCATGGGGGGTGCAGGGGGGGCCGCGCTCTCCGGGATAGGAATACTTTTTATGTGCCCGGGCCGGCTCCCGTGTGTGGCTGCAGGCGGGGGCCGGCCAGCGCATATAAAACTTAATACTGTATACTAAAAACCAGGGGGCCTCCAGCTGTTGTGAAACTACAACTCCCAGCAGGCCCGGACCGGCAAAGGCTGTCTGGCCATTCTGGGAGTTGTAGTTTCACAACAGCTGAAGGCCCCCTGGTTTTTAGTATACAGTATTAGGTTTTATATGCTCTGGCCGGCCCCCGCCTGCAGCCACACACGGGAGCCGGCCCGGGCACATAAAAAGAAGTATTCCTATCCCGGACATCCCTGTGTCCCGAAAAATCTTTTCAGGACATAAGGATGTCCGCCGGTCACTCACCATTCCCCGGCGTCCTCCTGCGATCCTCCTTCGGTCACTCGCTTCTCCGCCTCTATGGTCGTATGCACGGGACGTCACTGACGTCCCATGCGTACAACCATAGAGACGCAGGTGGACCGCAGGATCGTCGCAGGAGAACGCGCGCTGGCCTGGGCCTGGTAAGTGACCGCGTCATCTTCTTCAGTGTTCCGGTCACCGCTCCTTCGGTCCCGGCACCTACTGCTATGGTCCATAGGCCATAGCAGTAGATGTGACCCCGGGCCGGAGGAGCGGTGACCGGATCACTGTGGGGGCAGCAGTACAGACATACAGCTCCCAGCCATACACTGTATATGTATACTGGAGCTGCCTACCTAATGTGGGGGGGAGCTGCCTACCTAATGTGGGGGGGAGCTGCCTAATGTGGGGGGGAGCTGCCTACCTAATGTGGGGGGGGAGCTGCCTACCTAATGTGGGGGGGAGCTGCCTACCTAATGTGGGGGGGAGCTGCCTACCTAATGTGGGGGGGAGCTGCCTACCTAATGTGGGGGGGAGCTGCCTACCTAATGTGGGGGGGAGCTGCCTACCTAATGTGGGGGGGAGCTGCCTACCTAATGTGGGGGGGAGCTGCCTACCTAATGTGGGGGGGAGCTGCCTACCTAATGTGGGGGGGAGCTGCCTACCTAATGTGGGGGGGAGCTGCCTACCTAATGTGGGGGGGAGCTGCCTACCATTGTGGGGGGGAGCTGCCTACCATTGTGGGGGGGAGCTGCCTACCATTGTGGGGGGGAGCTGCCTACCATTGTGGGGGGGAGCTGCCTACCATTGTGGGGGGGAGCTGCCTACCATTGTGGGGGGGAGCTGCCTACCATTGTGGGGGGGAGCTGCCTACCATTGTGGGGGGGAGCTGCCTACCATTGTGGGGGGGAGCTGCCTACCATTGTGGGGGGGAGCTGCCTACCATTGTGGGGGAGCTGCCTACCATTGTGGGGGAGCTGCCTACCATTGTGGGGGAGCTGCCTACCATTGTGGGGGAGCTGCCTACCATTGTGGGGGAACTCCCAACCTAATGTGGGGGAGCTGCCTACTATTGTGGGGGAACTCCCAACCTAATGTGGGGGAGCTGGCAATCTAATCTAATGAGCGGAGCGCTGCATTTTACCCGAAGACGGGGACAAGTCATTTTCGGTATCTGTTTCGGCCGGACATTTTTTTTTATTTCGGTTTCGTTTCGGTTCTGAAATTTCCATTTCGGTGCACCTCTAGTTAAAATGTATGTACTTTTTCTGTCCTATGAAAAAGCTTCACTCAACCAAAACAGATATTTGTGTAATATACTTGCAACCAGTAGCGACTTATTTTCTAGTCATATGCTAACAGGTATGGGCACCTTATAGTAAGCAAGATATAACCACAATAGAGTAAGAAATTATAAAAGCCAGTCTTACCGTGTCAGAGTTTCCTTCCAGAAGTATGTTAATGGCCCTGTTTACATCTCCGTTGCAGTCATGAAGCGCCACTATGCACTCATCTTGGTTCTTTCCTGTCACTTCCATTAGCTGCAAATACACAAAGTTAGCAGCAAATACATAAGTTTCTTATAAGGTCATCCCATTAACAGCACTAAGGTGCACGCATCCCCACTGATCAAGGGACTGGTGCTACCGGAAAAGAGTGTGTGTTTCAGTGGGGAAGGTGGGGAGGGATGTCTTTTTTATGTTTGTGGGTTTATAAAATTGCTAAAATTCAATAAAAATAAATAAATAAATAAAAAATGGACATGCAAGAGAAAAGGCCTGGGCTGTGTCTCTGAAACCTGAGCATGTCTGCCTGCTGAAGATGATCCACACTGTTCCTCAGAGTTAAGTCATGGCTTCCCTCATCTCTGACCACTCATAAAAATCAAGACATTTTTCCCTTGTGCAAGTGCCAGTGTTTCTGTGCACCATGGAGGGGACTCTTAGGAGCTTAATAACAGCAGTGAGAGCACTAAGATCACCTTGTCACCACGCTAAAGGGTTTATATAACAAAACCAGACAGATTTTTTTTTTCTTTTTTTATCTTGTGAAATGACAGGAATGCAATATATCAAACCATTTTTAAATGCCCAGAATGATGGGAGGGGTTAGACCTGTCTAAAGCAGAAGGCTTGCTACCAAATGCTGCTTTATTGCCTCCCTGATTGATGGCCATCACTAGAGATGAGCGAACTTACAGTAAATTCGATTCGTCACGAACTTCTCGGCTCGGCAGTTGATAACTTTTCCTGCGTAAATTAGTTCATCCTTCAGGTGCTCCGATGGGCTGGAAAAGGTGGATACATTCCTAGGAAAGAGTGTCCTAGGACTGTATCCACCTTTTCCAGCCCACCGGAGCACCGGAAAGCTGAACTAATTTATGCAGGAAAAGTCATCAACTGCCGAGCGGAGAAGTTCGTGACGAATCTAATTTACTTTAAGTTCGCTCTTCTCTAGCCATCACTTAAGTCCAGTGATTTCCAAACTGTGGCCCTCCAGCTGTGTCAAAACTTTTTGCAACAGCTAGAGTGCCACAGTTTGGAGAGCACTGATCTACACATAACAGATAAAAAAAAAAGGGTGAACTCTTGCATAAGGCATAGCCAGAAACTTAACCAGTACTCTGTATTGCGTTTATAGAATAAAATAAATACCGTATATACTCGAGTATAAGCCGAGTTTTTCAGCACGATTTTTCGTGCTGAAAACACCCCCCCTCGGCTTATACTCGAGTGAACTCTCCACCCGCAGTGGTCTTCAACCTGCGGACCTCCAGAGGTTTCAAAACTACAACTCCCAGCAAGCCCGGGCAGCCATCGGCTGTCCGGGCTTGCTGGGAGTTGTAGTTTTGAAACCTCCGGAAGTCCGCAGGTTGAAGACCACTGCGGCCTTCGACATCATCCAGCCCCCTCTCACTCCCCTTTAGTTCTGTACAGTACTCACCTCCGCTCGGCGCTGGTCCGGTGCTGCAGGGCTGTTCGGAGAGGAGGTGGTCCGGTGGGATAGTGGTTCCGGGCTGCTATCTTCACCGGGGAGGCCTCTTCTAAGCGCTTCGGGCCCGGCCCCAGAATAGTCACGTTGCCTTGACAACGACGCAGAGGTATGTTCATTGCCAACGTACTTCTGCGCCATTGTCAAGGCAACGCCTCTATTCCGGGCCGGAAGCGTGGAGAAGAGGCCCCCCGGTGAAGATAGCAGCCCGGAACCACTATCCCACCGGACCACCTCCTCTCCAGACAGCCCTGCAGGACCGGACCAGCGCCGAGCGGAGGTGAGTACTGTACAGAACTAAAGGGGGGTGAGAGGGGGCTGGATGATGTCGAAGACCGCAGTGGTCTTCAACCTGCGGACCTCCGGAGGTTTCAAAACTACAACTCCCAGCAAGCCCGGACAGCCGATGGCTGCCCGGGCTTGCTGGGAGTTGTAGTTTTGAAACCTCTGGAGGTCCGCAGGTTGAAGACCACTGAGGGCGGATGATGAGAAGAGGATGATGAAGGGGGGGGGGTGATGAAGGGGGGTGTGTGGGATGATTACAAGGGGATGATGAAGGGGGGGGGGTGATGAAGGGGGGTGTGTGGGATGATTACAAGGGGATGATGAAGGGGGTGGGGATGACGAAGGGGGGGATGTGTGGGATGATGACAAGGGGATGATGAAGGGGGGGATGTGTGGGATGATGACAAGGGGATGATGAAGGGGGGGGGATGTGTGGGATGATGACAAGGGGATGATGAAGGGCGGATGTGTGGGATGATGACAAGGGGATGATGAAGGGGGGATGTGTGGGATGATGACAAGGGGATGATGAAGGGGGGGATGTGTGGGATGATGACAAGGGGATGATGACAGGTGATGATGATGAGGGTCTGGATGATGACAGGCGGTGATGATGATGAGGATGTTAATGACGGGTCTGGATGATGACAGGGGGGGGATGATGTATTTCCCACCCTAGGCTTATACTCGAGTCAATAACTTTTCCTGGGATTTTGGGTTGATATTAGGGGTCTCGGCTTATACTTGGGTCGGCTTATACTCGAGTATATACGGTAAATGTAAAATATAAATAGATATCTATCTAATTGGGATCTGTATTGCATATATATTCATTATTGGGAGCATTTGGAGGCTGATATTACTTCAGAGCACATGGTTTCTGACAGACATGACCATATTTTAATTGCAGGCCGGAATGACAGCTTACACTGCCCCCATAAATAAGGCCACTGCAGCTGTCCCACACCCAGACATGCAGCAGAACACATGCAAATCACCACCTGGTGTCCAGTCCCATCTGTTCAGCAGGCAGATGTGCAGAACAAAATTTTCTCTTCCTAAAACCGGATAAAACTTAAGAAAACCTTAACTTACTTGTTTTACTTTATCCTCAAAGTCTGCATCATTTTTGTCGTAAATCATCTGTGCGAGGCGGATCTGTTCAGCTGTTGCCTAGAAAAGAAAATGGCCAAAATTACTGGAAGGTGAACAAAGGTTAGCAGCCACTCTGCAAGCATGGCTAACACCACAGCAGGCTCTAAATATCTCAGCTGTCCGCAGAAATGGGGCAGAGTGAGAAGTCAACTGGAAGAGTGTTTACTACATGTTATAGAGCTTCAGTATAGGGTTTGATCTAAAGATAGAAAACTGTATAACCTGAAGCAAACTCAGTGTCAAGACGCTGCTGCCATGGCCAGAAAGTGAGAATGTAAAGTTTACACATGTGCACAAATACAGATGAGGAATTTTCCAAGAACAGAAAGTTTGAAGCAAAAATGCTATTTCTCGGTCGGAAACTGTTGGGAGACACAGACTGTGGTGTATATGCTCTTGCCGCTAGGAGGAGCTGACACTAAGCAAACAAACAAAAAAAAAAAAACAAAAAAAAGAGTCGGCTCCTCGCGGCAGGCTATACCCCGCCTACTGGCCCTGAGCTCATCAGTTTAAGCTTAGTGTCCTAGGAGGCAAGACACGGGTCTGGAGTTCTCCAGACCTGGTCTTCTATTTTTCTTATTTTATAGTTAGGGACTGTTTAGTTTCTTTCATTCATTTAATTTTTTCACTGTTTTTAGGTGGGGGTTCAGGAGCATGGCGCTACCTGTTCCCCCATATGAGGCTCAGGGGCACGGGTCATAATTCACAAATGCACCGTTAACCCCCTTCCCGCCAACGGCCAGCTCCTGGGGTAGTACCGTTGGGTCCAGGTCCCCCTATTTTCCCTGCTCGTCCTGGTCTGTAGCAGCATGATGTGATGCAGGCATCTATAAGTCTGGCTGAAGATATCTTCAGGTAGAAGACATCTTCAGGTGAGTATTTTTGTCATTACTGGGGGGGGGGGGGGGGCGCACTCCTTTTTATTATTTCTATTGGACAACCGCAGGAGACCCCTAGATTTATCGGTCCGTTCAGCCTCTGCAGGGATCGTGCGGCTGTTTCTCCCCTCCAGCTAAGACGCCGAAGTCAGTGCAGGTTACGGGAACATGGCGTCCGCGGTGCCGGAGCTTCGGCCACGTGTGCCGAGGCTCCACCCACCGTTCACTTCTCCAATGGGGGCTTAGGCTAATCAGTGACCCTTAGGTGCACGCGCTATCAGCTGGTGCGCGCGCTCAGGGGTCAATTTCAGGCAATAGCCTGCTTCTGGGAGGCGGCCTGCCTTGCTTGTGGCTGGCTCCTCCCCCCTGCACTCGCTCGCTCTCTCTCTCCCTCCCTTTTGGTTACCTCACGCAGGGGATACGGGGGGGGCTGCCATCTGCTTTCCCAGAACTGGGACACAGACCGAGCGAGATTGCTTTAGTTTTTTTTTTTTTTTCTGCTGTCCCTAGCTTCCAGCTATGTCCGACCCGAGACCCAACCCACCGCCCAGACAGGCGACGACTCTGGTCACCTACTATGCTTGTGTGGGTTGTAAGTCCAAATGTCCAGTGGGTTCTACTGAATCTTCCTGTTCCGCCTGCTCCTCCAAACTGTCTTCACCGTCCCTGAGCCTTCAGCGGAATGCGTGGGAACCGCGCTCCCCCCCCCCCCCCTCCAGAGTGAGTTTCTTCCCTTTCCCGGTCGATTTCCGAATTGGCTATGGTTTCCAAGTCAGTGGCTTCGGCCTTGGAAAGGTCATCCCTGCGAGGCTCTAGGCTCGCGCTCTGTTTCCCAGGAACTGTTTTTTTCCCCGTTCTTCTAAGCGTGCTAAGGTAGTTCCCTCTGGCTCCTCACGGGAGCAGGCCCAGGGCGGCCCCTCATTTCGCAGGTCTCGCTCCCCCTCCCCGGCCCTAGGGCGTACCCCAGCTTCTAGAGGTCGTTCTCCGGGTCGGCGTTCTAGGTCCCCATCCTCTCATCCTAGGTCTCCCTCACCCCCGGCGAGGGCTGCCTCCGGAGACTCCTGTTCCTCGGGGGAAGTAGTGGAAGGTTCAGATTCCGCCTAGGATCATGAGGATTACTCTACAAAGTCCGATGTGGTGGACGGTTTAGTGTCAGCCATAAGGGACACCTTTCATCTGGAGGACCCCGGAGCTTCGGATCCTGATCCAGAAGTCTCCTTTCGCCGATCACGGCGTGCTCCCAAGGCGTTTAGCTCTCATGCAGAGTTTGACGCCGTGCTGGACGCTGCTTGGAAACACCCTGTGAGGCATTTTCAGGGACTCAAGAAGGTGCAAACACGTTTTCCCTTCCCTCAGGACCTAGTCACAAAGTTTACGGTTCCGCCTAAGGTTGACCCATCGGTCTCCCGCCTGTCCAAGTCCACTACACTGCCCCTTGCGGATGCAGCGTCTCTTAAGGATACGGCGGACAAGAAAATGGAAAATTTTGCGAAGTCTGTATTCAAAGCCATTGGATCCTCATTACTCCCCACTTGGGTGGCCAAGGTGGTGTCAGTTTGGGCTTCCCAACTCCACCAGGGGGCCCTTGCTGGATTTTCCAGGGAAGAACTGGCAGAAGCGGCTCTCCAGCTCTCTCAAGCGGGCGATTTCCTTTGTTCAGCCACTTTGGAATCCGCTCACTGCTCGGCATTTGCCTCGGCGAACTTGGTTGCAATTTGTCGCGCCCTGTGGTTGAAAGAGTGGGACGCCGACGCTGCGTCGAAGAGGTCTGAAGGAACTACCCTTCTCGGGTTCCCGCCTCTTCGGAAAACGTTTGGATGAAATCATTTCTGAAGCTACGTGAGGTAAGAGTACTCGGCTTCCACAGAACAGGTCGCGGCGCTCGGAGCCCCGCCAGAAGTAGACTTCTTTTCGGTCCTTTTGGTCAACGGCTCCGGGTCATCCCTCCAAGCAGGCGCAGCCTCCTCCTCGTAGAACACCCTCTTTCAGGGCACATCCATCATGGAAGTCGGGCAACCGATCTGGAGGTTTCACTGCCAAAATCGGGTACCCGTAAACCTGCCTCTTCCTGAAGGGGTGTCCCCACCCGCGTCGCGTACTCGGGTGGGAGGGCGGCTGTCTCAAGTCCAGGATGCCTGGGTGCGAGATGTTATTTCAGGAGGCTACCGCATAGAATTCTCTTCTCTTCCAAGACACCATTTCTTTCTATCCCGCCCTCCTCAGTCCCCTTCCTTGGCGGTGGCTTTTCAGACTGCTCTGCGAGCAGAGAGTGATAGTGCCGGTTCCACCAGGGGAACGCGGATCAGGGTTCTATTCGAACCTCTTCGTCGTTCCCAAAAAAGAGGGCTCGGTCCATCTCATTCTGGACCTCAAGTTGCTCAATCGCCATCTGCGCCTCTATCATTTTCGTATGGAGTCTGTAGAGGCCTCCATGGACCAGGGAGAGTTTCTTTCTTCAGTGGATATCCGAGACGCCTATCTCCACATTCCAATCTTCCCAGCGCATCAGCTGCGGTCATTGCCATCCTTCGCAGTCGGGGGATCTCCATCCTCCCCTACCTGGACGACCTCTTAATCAAACCTCTTAATCTGAGAATTTGGAGAGTCTGCAGATCACACTTCACACCCTGTCCCCTTTCGGCTGGGTCATCAACTGGGAGAAGTCACATCTGCTCCCCACCCAGTCCCTAATTTTTCTGGGGCTCCTTTTCGACACCGCAGTAGCCCGGGTCCGTCTTCTCTTGGACAAAAGGCGCTCTCTGCAGGTGGGGGTCCGTCGCCTGCGATGCCCCGTCCTGGTCCCGATTCGCTTCTGCATGGAAGTCCTGGGCCGTATGGTGGCTGCCATGGAAGCAGTCCCCTTCGCCCAATTTCATTACCGTTCCCTCCAACTGGCCATTCTGGGCAGGTGGGACAAGTCTCCTTTGTCCCTGGATCGCAGGATTCTCCTGCCCCTGGCAGTACGTCAGTCCCTTCTTTGGTGGCTCCCCTCTCCCCTTCTTCTGGGGGAAGTCTTTTCAGTGGCAGATCGTCACCACCGACGCGAGCCTCATGGGATGGGGAGGGTTTTTTTGGGACATGACGGTCCAGTTGATTAAAAAAAAGGTTTCCCACCGGTATACCCCTTTAACCCCTTAAGAACTGAGGGGTTTTCGGTTTTTTGCATTTTAGTTTTTTCCTCCTCACCTTTCAAAAATCATAACCCTTTCAATTTTGCACCTAAAAATCCATATGATGGCTTATTTTTTGCGCCACCAATTCTACTTTGCAGTGACATCAGTCATTTTACCCAAAAATCTACAGCGAAACGGAAAAAAAAAAATCATTGTGCAACGAAATTGAAGAAAAAACGCAATTTTTTAACTTTTGGGGGCTTCCGTTTCTATGCAGTACATTTTTCAGTAAAAATGACATCTGATCTTTATTCTGTAGGTCCATACGATTAAAATCATACCCTAATTATATCGGTTTGATTTTGTCGTACTTCTGGAAAAAATCATAACTACATGCACAGAAATTTATACGTTTAAAATTGTCATCTTCTGACCCCTATAACTTTTTTATTTTTCTGCGTATGAGGGCTCATTTTTAGCGCATTGACCTGACGTTTTTAGTGGTACAATTTTTATATTGATCGGACTTTTTGATCGCTTTTTATTCATTTTTTCATGATATAAAAAGCGACCAAAAATATGTTCTATTTGACTTTGGAATTTTTTTGCGGGTGCGCCATTGACCATGCGGTTTAATTAATGATATATTTTAATAGTTCGGACATTTACGCACGCGCCGATACCACATATGTTTATTTACACAGTTTTTTTTTTTTTTATGGGAAAAGGGGGGTGATTTGAACTTTTATTAGGGAAGGGGTTAAATGACCTTTGTTAACTTTTTTTTTTAAGCAGTGCTATAGCTCCCATAGGGAGCTATAGCACTGCACACACTGATCTCCTATGCTGATCCCTGCAGAGCCATAGCTCTGCACAGATCAGCGAGATAGGGGCTCGATTGCTCAAGCCTGTAGTTCAGGCTTTGAGCAATCAAACCCCGATCGGATGCCGCAGACACAGGTAATGAGACCTCAGCCTGCGTCCCAGCTGATCGGAACATTGCGATTTTATCGCGATGTCCCGATCAGCCCGACTGAACTGCCGGGAAGCGTTTACTTTCCTTTTCAGACGCGGCGGTCAACTTTGATCGCCGCGTCTGAAGGGTTAACAGCACGCGGCACAACGATTGGTGCTGCGCGCTGTTAGCCCAGGTCCTTAAGAACACAACGATGCCTTCTAATGGCAATTACGCTTTTAATAAAAAAAGAAAATTATATTATATATATATATATATATATATATATATATATATATATATACACACACACACATACACACACACACACACTGTATATACGCGAGTATAAGCAAAGTTTTTCTGCACGATTTCTCGTGCTGAAAAGGCCCCCCTCGCCTTATACTCGAGTGAACAAAAAAACTAAAAAAATATGGCTTTAGACATACCGGTGGGGGGGTGGGACGGGCCGTCCATCTTCACTGCAGGGACCATCCGTATTCCGGTGATGAGAGTGAGCTGGTCCGGGCTGTCCATCTTAACTAAGAGGCCTTCTTCTCCACTCCGGGCCGTCCCCGGACTAGTGATGCTGCATTGACGCTGCCGCGCAAGGATGTCCATGCTGGGCAGACATATGACGTCAGGGGCGTCCCTGCGCACGGACGTCCCTGCGGGGTGGCGTCAATGCAGCGTCACTAGTCCGAGGAAGGCCCGAAGCGGAGAAGAAGGCCTCCCGGTGAAGATGGACGGCCCGTGCCGACTCACCCTTCCACCGGAATGCGGATGGTCCCTGCAGTGAAGACGGTCGGTCCCTGCAGTGAAGACGGACGGCCCGGCTCCCTGGACGGTCCCTGGGGAGGGGAGAAGAAAACGAAAGAAGGGGGGGGGGGGGTCTGGATGATGAAAGGGGGTCACATGACGGGGTCACATGACAGGGGGTCTGGATGATTACAGGGGTGGGGGGGGGGATGATGGATGATGACAGGGGAGGATGATTTATTTCCCACCCTAGGCTTATACTCGAGTCAATAAGTTTTCCTAGGTTTTGGGGTGAAATTAGGGGCCTCGGCTTATATTAGGAACAGCTAATACTCGAGTATATACGGTATACACATACAGTAACCCCCAACATGCGATGGCCCCGACATGATAAAATCGACATACGATGGCCTCTCAAAGGCCATCGACATACGATGCTTTTATATGTCGGGGCCATCGCATTAACTGCTATCCGACAGCACAAAATGCTTAAGCTGCTGTCGGATAGCAGTTTAAGCATCCCGGACAGGTTTGCTTACCTATCCCCGCTGCTCCGGGTCCACTTCGCGATCCTCCGGCGTCTTCTGTATCTTTTCCAGGGTCCGGGCCTCGCTTTCCGGCGTCGTTATTATGTCACTGCACATGCCGTGCCGGCGCAGCAGCCTAATAACGTCACCAGAAAGCGAGGCCCGGACCCTGCAGAAGATGCGGAAGAAGCCGGAGGATCCCGAAGAAGACATCGGAGCAGCGGGACAGCATCGGGAGCGGTGAGGACACGGTCCGGAGCGGCGGGGACAGATGAGTATAACTTCCTATACTTTACATTGCACGGATCCCTCAACATACGATGGATTCGGCAAACGATGGGTCGTTTGGAACGAATTACCATCATATGTTGAGGGACCACTGTATACACACATGAAAAGGAGTACAATTCCACAGGGATCTATAAGGGCTCATTTTTTGTTGTAATCTGTGGATTTTATTGGTACCATTTTTGTTTCGATGAGACTTTTTGATCATTTTTTTTTTACATATTTTTCTGGTACATGAAGTGACCAAAAATAAGCAATTTGGGACTAAAATCGGGAGTAAATTTTTTACGTTTACACTATTGACCGAGCGATTTAATCCACATGTATTTTAATAGTCCGGACATTTCTGTGCCCAGCTACACCAGGTATGTTTATTTATGTTTACAATTTAAAAAAAAAAATTCAAAAAGGGGGGGGGGGGGGGATTTAAGCTTTTATTAGGGCAGAGGCATATTCAGTTAATTATTTATTTACATTTATTTCCCACAATTTTTTTTTTTGTCCTCGTAGGAGACTATTATAACTGCAACTACTGAACAATGCTGACCGGGCCACACAATTTAACTGCAGTAGCCCCAATCAGCTCGAGCACACTTCATACAGCGGGCACAAGACTTATATGTACGCTAGGGTGTCTCATTTTCGCAAGGATGTGATTTTCATATGACTTTGCTTAAGCCCCGAGTCTCAGTGATGTAAAAGATATATATGCCAAATTTCAAGAAGATTGGATAATATTTAGGGGTTGCACACATTGATCACTTTTATATCAAATTAGTAAAATTTCTAATGCAGTGACCCCCCGACCTACGATGGCCCAGACATACGATAATTTCATCATGCGATGGCCTCTCAGAGGCCATCGCATGTTGAAGGCAGCATCAACATATATGTATGTCAGGGCCATCGCATAAACTGCTATCCGGCAGAGCAGACTGCTTCAGCTGCCGCCAGATAGCCGTTTACGGTGCCCCGTTTGGTCCGCTGACTATCACTTACCTGTCCTCGGGGCTCCGGCGCGTCCTCTTCGGGATCCCCTGCATCGTCGGCGCTCTCCATCATCATCATCACGTCGCTGCGCACGCCGTCCCGTCATCCAATAGGAGCGGCGTACGGAGAGACGCGATGGCAGCGACGGAGCACGTGACGGAGAGCGGAAAACGAGGAAGGCGGGGAAGCAGAGGCCTTGCCGGAGTGTCGGGACACCCGCGGGGACAGCGATGGAAGGCGACATCCGGGGCAGCGGTGACGGTCCGGAGCGGCGGGGACAGGTGAGTACAACTTCCTATGACAGTGGTCTTCAACCTGCGGACCTCCAGATGTTGCAAAACTACAACTCCCAGCATGCCCGGACAGCCATTGGCTGTCCGGGCATGCTGGGTGTTGTAGTTTTGCAAAATCTGGAGGTCCGCAGGTTGTAGACCACCGTCCTATACTTTACATTGCACGGATCCCTCAACATACAATGGTTTCAACAAACGATGGTCCGTTTGAAACAGATTACCATCGTATGTTGAGGGACCACTGTATTCAAGTGATTTGTACTAATTGACTTCTCATGTATTTCTTTCAACCAAACCAATGGGAGCCAAGAGGAACTTGGCTGCTAGAAAAGGTGCCTAGTGGTGAGTTCTTAGGAGCTCGGCTCCCTTCAAAGGAACAGGTATTTTTAGTTTTTATTTACCATCACAAGGAAATGAAAGAAACACTTTTGGATGCTGCTAAATCTACCAGTACTAAACTACAGGAAGTGTGGAGGAAAGCAAATATCACTGTTAAGACAGAGGAGAATATCCATGCTGGTATACAGAAGCTGTACAAAGAATACCAAAATCTGGGTAAAGAGAAATCGAGAAACACGGATAAAGCAAGTGTGAAACAGCAGATTTGGAGAGGTGATCTCGTCTAATTATTTGACATTTCCCGGCAAAATGTGATGGACGTGACTAGCTAAGAAGTCTAAGAAGATAAAGAATTTCTTAGGTCACAAAGAGAAGATCGTTTGAGTTTGTTAATGAGTGGAGTTAACAAAGGTTTTCACCATGAAAACAAGAACTAAGGGGGAGATGTATCATTAGGTGTCTATTGTAGACCCAGATCTACCCCTTAACACTGCTTGTCTAATTTACACTCTTGCTCAGAATTTACAAAGGTTGTGCACTCCTCCTCTACCTCACAGGAAAAGTGGACGTAGGGATTTGTTCTATTGCTTTGAGGCCAGGATTCCATTGAGGTTTTTTGACCATCAGCAAAAATGCCAGAACAACAGCTTTTTCCTGCGTTTTGTTAGTTTTTCTTTTTTTTTTTTTCTTGCGTTTTTGCTGGTATATGGAAACAAAAAAATGTACTAAACTTTTTATTCTTCGAAATTTAGAAACATGAATGCGGATGACTGTCAGATTTGGTGGATTGCGACGAACAGCAGTTTTTTTTTTTAATGTCAATAAAAGGGTTAACAAGGCCTGTGGGGGAGTGTTTTAAAAAAAAAATTCAATGTGATGTGTTTTTTTTATAACTGAATTTTCAGGCTTAGTAGTGGAAGGCGTCTTGTAGACAGAATCCATTACGAAGGTGGGGCTTAGCCTTAGCCCCCAAAACAGCTAGTGCTAACCTCCAATTACTACCCTGGTACCTACCGCCTCAGAGGTTCCAGGAAGAGCCGGTACAAACAGGCCAGGAGCGTCAAAAATGGCACTCCTGGGGCGAGGTGGTAACCGGCTGGTGTTATTTAGGCTGGGGAGGACCAGTAACAATAGTCCTTGCCCACCCTGGTAACGTCAGGCTGTTGCTGCTTGGTTGGTATCTGGCAGACACTGAAAAAATGAGGGAACCACACACTTTGTGTATATATATATATATATATATATATATATATATATACATACATATACAAAGTGTGTGGTTCCCTCATTTTTTCAGTATCTGCCAGATACCAACCAAGCAGCAACAGCCTGACGTTACCAGGGTGGGCGAGGACTGTTGTTACTGGCCCTCCCCAGCCTAAATAACAACAGCCTGTTACTGCATGGGCCAAGGAGCACCATTTTTGATGCTCCGGGCCTGTTGGCTCTGGCTCTTCCCGGCACCCCTGTGGTGGTTGGTACCGGGGTAATAATTGAAGGTTAGCGCTAGCTGATTTGGGGGCTAACGCTAAGCACCGGCTTAGTAATGGATTCCGTCTATAAGACAGCTTCCACTACTAACACTGAAATTTCAATCATAACAAACACGACACATTGAAAAAAAAAAAAAAAAAACACAACCATTTTATTGAAATAAAAAACGCTGGTAATCGTCGTAGTCCACCGAATCTGATGTAGTCCTCTGCATTCACGTATCTGAAATGAGAAGAAAAGAAAAACAAGAAATATGGGTTAGTATATTTTTTGCGCTCTCCCCTTGGAAGAGTGAACATAATGCAGCGTGTTCCTTAACAGGGAGCCTCCAATTGTTGCTAAACTACACCTCCCATCATGGGGGGCTGTAGTTAATCAACAGCTGGAGTCTCCCTGTTTGGGAACACACTGGTCTGTTCCCATCATGCAAAATGTGAACAGATCGGCCCCTCTGCCCTTGGACTACTACTCCTATCATCGGACAGAGTCTGTCTCATGATGGGTGTAGTTGTAGTACCGCAGCACTTGTGAGGGATGGCACTTGCACATCCGCCGGCTGAAGGACTTTAAGGACTACTACTCCCATCATGGACAGACTCTGCCCATGATGGAAGTTGAAGTCCAGGGGTTGAGGTGCAGATCGCATCAGGTCATTCTGCAGAGACCCGCTGCGATCCACATTTAAGTTAACAAGCCAGTGGTACATGCGTCTACACTGCGCTGCCGCCAGCTCCAGTATACACTGTCATAATTCATAACCCCGCCGCCGGGAGCTCTGACTGGTCATAAGCTATTCACCAATCAGAGCTCCTGTGTTCCGGCGGCGGCGACTATGAATTATGACAGTGTATATAGAAGCCGGCAGCAATGTGAAGTAGCCGCATGTACCGCCAACTTATTAACTTAATTAAGGATCACAACGGATTATTCTCTGGAGATCCGCTGTGATCCGCATTTATTAACTATACAAACCGGCGGTACATGCGTCTACATCGTGTTGCTGCCGGCTTCTATATACACGGTCATAATTTATAATCGCCGCCACAACACAGGAGCACTGATTGGTGAAAAGATATTGACCAGAGCTCCCGTCGGCGGGGATTATGAATTATGACAGTGTATATTAGGGATCGACCGATTATCGGTTTGGCCGATATTATCGGCCGATATTCACGATTTTGGGCGTTATCGGCAATTACCTTGCCGATAATCCCCCGCACAGCACCACCCACAGCGCCACACCACCCTCCCTATCCCCAGTTTTTTAATTACATGTTCCCGGGGGCCACGCTACTTCTGTCTCCTGCTGCGTCCTGTGTTAGGCTGTGCGCAATGACGAGTGACGTGACGCGACCAACGTCAGTGCGCACAGTGACAGCTCAGGAGGACGCCACTGGAGCCAGATGTAGAGTGGACCCCGGGCCCTGGGAACAGGTAAATATAAAACTGGGGATGGGGGAGGCAATGGGGCCGGGGCGGTGCAGTGGCGGCTATAGGACTCAGGAGGAGACTCTGTCCCATGATAGGAGTAGTAGTCCAAGGGCAGAGGGGCAGATTGCAGCAGATCATTCTCCGGAGATCATCTGCGATCCGCATTTATTAACTATACAAGCTAGCGGCACATGCGGCTACACTGCGCTGCCCGCCGGCTCCTATATACAGTTCTTAGAATTCATAATCCCCGCCGAGGCGGGAGCTCTGATTGGTTAATAGCTTTTCACCAGAGCTCCCGTCTCCCGGGATTATGAATTATGACTGTGTATACACGAGCCGGCGGCAGCGCATGGGAAGCTGCATGTGCCGACGGCTTTTACAGTTAATAAATGCGGATCGCAGCAGGTCTCTGGATAATGATCCAGTGCGATCGGCACCTCAGCCCCTGGACTACAACTCCCATCATGGGCAGAGTCTATCCATGATGGTAGTAGCAGTCCTTACTGTCCCAAAATAGACACTTTGGTACGTGTCCTCCGAGGCGGTGTATATTTGTGCAAGAAAAGTGCTTTTGCACATTTTTTGGCCGAAAAAAATAAATAAACGCAGTTAATAAATTCGATTCTACAGAAGAAAGTGCTCTATGGTAAACTTAACCGTAGACATGGCTATGAAATATTCTATCAGATTTTGCGCAAAAAAATGTGCAAAAAAAACCTCTTGCGCAAATTTTTGCATTAAATACACCAAAAAAATAAATAAATAAATAAAAAAGCTCTATATACAATGATAAATTCCCCTCTAAGTGTACAAAAGACGACAAAAATTATTCATATAAGAACAAACATTACAAAGCTATGGCTGAAATCAATAAGACAGTAAGGCTAAGTTTCCACTTTTTTTTTTCTGGCAGTTTTTGAGCCAAAGTCAAAAGTGGATCCATAAGGGGGGAGAAGTATAAGTCCTTCCTTTATTATGTCCTATTCTTTAATATCCTAGATATTGAAGTCCTAGATTAAAACCTATTGATCAGACACTCATGTCTACTTGGGATCGAGCACAGCCATGTGAACGCTCGGTAAGGTGGTCAATGATACAGTAGAAAGAGGATAAAACAGTTTAATTGATCAAGGACGAACAAAAAAATAAAAATTCTTGTTGAGTGTAGTCGAGCATCACAGAAAAGTTGTCACGAAGTGAACAAAAGAAATGATTGAATAGGTCAAAGTTGACTCATATCACAAGTTTTGCGTATCATACTACCGTATATACTCGAGTATAAGCCGAGTTTTTCAGCACGATTTTTCGTGCTGAAAACACCCCCCTTGGCTTATACTCGAGTGAACTCCCCCACCCGCAGTGGTCTTCAACCTGCGGACCTCCAGAGGTTTCAAAACTACAACTCCCAGCAAGCCCGGGCAGCCATCGGCTGTCCGGGCTTGCTGGGAGTTGTACTTTTGAAACCTCCGGAGGTCCGCAGGTTGAAGACCACTGCGGCCTTCGACATCATCCAGCCCCCTCTCACCCCCCTTTAGTTCTGTACAGTACTCACCTCCGCTCGGCGCTGGTCCGGTCCTGCAGGACTGTCCGGTGAGGAGGTGGTCCGGTGGGATAGTGGTTCCGGGCTGCTATCTTCACCGGGGAGGCCTCTTCTAAGCGCTTCGGGCCCGGCCTCAGAATAGTCACGTTGCCTTGACAACGACGCAGAGGTGCGTTCATTGCCAATGTACTTCTGCGTCATTGTCAAGGCAACGCCTCTATTCCGGGCCGGAAGCGCGGAGAAGAGGCGCCCCCGGTGAAGATAGCAGCCCGGAACCACTATCCCACCGGACCACCTCCTCTCCGGACAGCCCTGCAGGACCGGACCAGCGCCGAGCGGAGGTGAGTACTCAGAACTAAAGGGGGTGCGAGGGGGCTAGATGATGTCGAAGGCCGCAGTGGTCTTCAACCTGCGGACCTCCGGAGGTTTAAAAACTACAACTCCCAGCAAGCCCGGACAGCCGATGGCTGCCCGGGCTTGCTGGGAGTTGTAGTTTTGAAACCTCTGGAGGTCCGCAGGTTGAAGACCACTGAGGGCGAATGATGAGAAGAGGATGATGAAGGGGGGGGTGGGATGATGACAAGAGGATGATGAAGGGGGGGTGGGATGATGAAGGGGGGGGGGATGTGTGGGATGATGACAAGGGGATGATGAAGGGGGGATGTGTGGGATGATGACAAGGGGATGATGAAGGGGGATGTGTGGGATGATGACAAGGGGATGATGAAGGGGGGGATGTGTGGGATGATGACAAGGGGATGATGAAGGGGGGATGTGCGGGATGATAAGGGGATGATGAAGGGGGGATGTGTGGGATGATGAAGGGGGGATGTGCGGGATGATAAGGGGATGATGAAGGGGGGATGTGTGGGATGATAAGGGGATGATGAAGGGGGGATGTGTGGGATGATGACAAGGGGATGATGATGAGGATGTTAATGACGGGTCTGGATGATGACAGGGGGGGGATGATGCATTTCCCACCCTAGGCTTATACTCGAGTCAATAACTTTTCCTGGGATTTTGGGTTGAAATTAGGGGTCTCGGCTTATACTCGCGTCGGCTTATACTCGAGTATATACGGTACCTATTAATCTAGTGTCTAGTTTTAAAGGGGTACTCCTGTGTTTAGACATCTTATCCCCTATCCAAAGTATAGGGGATAAGATGCCTGATCGCGGGAGTCCCGCCGCTGGGGACCCCCGGGATCTTGCACACGGCACCCCATTTGTAATCAGTCCCCGGAGCGTGTTCGCTCCAGGTCTGATTACCGACAACCACAAGGCCAGCGGCATGTGACGTTACGCCTCCACCCCTCAATGCAAGCCTACAGGAGGGGGCGTGACAGCTATCACGCAACCCTTTGGATAGGGGATAAGATGTCTAAGCACCGGAGAACCCCTTTAATATTTTCAGTTTGTGGTTTCTAGTTTTCCCAATAAAAGTAATTAACATTGAAAAATCGCATTTGTTGCCTACTTTTACAAAACTGATCAAGGTGTGCAACCTCTAAATATTATTCAATCTTCTTGAAATTTGGTATATATATATCTTTTACATCACTGAGACTCAGGGCGTAAGCAAAGTCAGCAAAAATTTTACATTTTATTTTTTGCCTTACAAAATGAAACACCCTAATGTACGCCCTGCTTCCTATAGGGGTTAAAGGAATTTTTAAATTAAGAATAAAAATAAAAAAGGATAAAGAAATGGTGCACGGCAACCATGTACCAGAGAACACTTACCTGTACCTGTTTCTGTGGTTGTGTCTGTGGAGTTGAAATCTGTGATTTTTCCCGAGTGCCCCGGGTACGTTCATTTCCCACCGAAGTCATCATATACAGTATATACAAAACAATGTATGTACAAAATAGAAAATCTGTAAGTAAATATGAACAGAAAAGCATATTGATCATAAGGGTAGTTACTGTAAACCAGGTCATATCATTCATAACAATCACCAACAACTTTATTATTTGGGATAAAATCTTTTGCTCCTTGTTATCCGTCGGATGCGCTAGGGTTAGTACTATAAAATCAGGTTTATGAAATTGTATTTTAATTTTTTTGTGTAAAAAAAAAAAAAAAAAAAAAACTACAGCATAATTCTTACAAAACAAACTTAAATACGTCAAGTTCTGTCTTTAACCCCTTAAGGACTCAGCGTTTTTCCATTTTCATTTTTTCCTCATCACCTTCTAAAAATCATAACGCTTTCAATTTTGCACATAAAATTCAATATTATGGCTTATTTTTTTGCGCCACCAATTCTACTTTGCACACTACTCTTTTGCCGTGGATTTTTTGGTAAAATAAGGAAAAAAATTATCATTGTGCGACAAAATTGAAGAACAAATTTCATTTTGTAACTTTTGGGGGCTTCCGTTTCTATGCAGTGCATTTTTCAGTAAAAATGACACCTTATCTTTATTCTGTAGGTCCATACGGTTAAAATGATACCCTACTTATATAGGTTGGATATTCTCGTACTTCGGAAAAAAATCATAACTACATGCAGGAAAACTTATACGTTTAAAATTGGCATCTTCTGACCCCTATAAACCCTTTTATTTTTAAGGGCCGGTATGAGGACTCATTTTTTGCGCCGTGTTCTGAAGCTTTTATCGGTACCATTTTTGCATTGATCAGACTTTTAGATCGCTTTTTATAAATTTTGTTAGGATATAAAAAGTGACCAAAAATATGCTATTTTGGACTTTGGAATTTTTTTGCGCGTACGCCACTGACCGTGCGGTTTAACCCCTTAAGGATGCAGGGTTTTTCAGTTTTTTCCTCCTTACCTTTTAAAAATCATAACCCTTTCAATTTTCCACCTAAAAATCCATATTATGCATTTTTTGTTTGCGTCACCAATTCTACTTTGTAGTGACATTTGTCATTTTACACAAAAATTCACGGTGAAACGAGAAAAAAAATCATTGTGCGACAAAACCTAAGAAAAAACGCCATTTTGTAAATTTTGGGGGCTTCCGTTTCTACGCAGTGCATATTTCCGTAAAAATGACACCTTATTCTGTAGGTCCATACGGTTAAAATTATACCCTACCTATATAGGTTTGATTTTGTCGTACTGGAAAAAATCATAATTACATGCAGGAAAATTGATACCTTTAAAAATGTAATCTTCTGACCCCTATAACTTTTTTATTTTTCCGCATATGGGGATGTATGAGGACTAATTTTTTGCGCCGTGATCTGAAGTTTTTATCAGTACCATTTTTGTTTTGATTGGACTTTTTGATCACTTTTTATTCATTTTTTTTAATGGTATAAAAAGTGACCAAAATACGCTTTTTTGGACTTTTGAATTTTTTTTACGTGTACACCATTGACCGTGCGGTTTAATTACCGATATATTTTTATATTTCAGACATTTACGCACGCGGCGATACCACATATGTTTATTTACACTGTTTTATTTTTATTTTATGAGAAAAGGGGGGTGATTCAAACTTTTATTAGGGAAGGGGTTAAATGATCTTTATTAACACTTTTTTTTTAAACTTTTTTTGCAGTGTTATAGCTCCCATAGGGACCTATAACACTGCACACACTGATCTTTTACACAGATCACTGGCGTGTATTAACACGCCTGTGATCAGTGTTATCGGCACTTGACTGCTCCTGCCTGGATCTCAGGCACGGAGCAGTCATTCGCTGATCGGACACCGAGGAGGCAGGTAAGGGCTCTCCCGGTGTCCTGCAAGCCGTTTCACCGCGGCGGTCCCGAACAGCCCGACTGAGCAGCCGGGATACTTTCACTTCAGACGCGGCGGTCAGCTTTGATCGCCGCGTCTGAAGGGTTAATACAGGGCATCACCGCGATCGGTGATGTCATGTATTAGCCGCAGGTCCCGGCCGTTGATAGCCGCCAGGACCGACCCGATATGACTGCGTGACCCCACGGCATATCGCAGGAGCCGGAGGATGTAAATATACGTCCTTCGTCGTTAAGGGGTTAATTATATATTTTTTATAGTTCGGACATTTCCGCACGCTGCGGTACCACATGTGTTTATTTTTAGTTACACAGTTTTTATTTTGTGGGAAAAGGGGGGGTGACTGAAATTTTTTTTATTAGGGAAGGGGTTAAATGACCTGTTAACTTTTTTTTAAATTATTTTTTGCAGTGTTATAGCTCCCATAGGGACCTATAGCACTGCACACACTGATCTCTTATACTGATCCCTGAAAAGCCATAGCTTTGCATGGATCAGCAAAATAGGTGCTCGATTGCTCAAGCCTGTAGCTCAGGCTTGGAGCAATCAAACCCAGATCGGACGCGACGGAGCAAGTTAAGGGGGTACCCGCTCGAGACCTAGCTGATCGGAACGCTGCCGGGAAGCGTTTACTTTTATTTTCAGAGCGGCGATCACCTTTGATCGCGCATCTGAAGGGTTAATAGTGCGCTATTAGCCAAGGACCCCCAAGCGCGCGCACCATGCTGATAGGTACATCAGTGACCCCGGAACGCAAGAAACCATTGGCCGACTGCAAAAAGTGGGCGGAGCGCAGGCGGGGAGAAGCTCCGGCCCCTGCCGTAATATTAGTGCCCCACGCAGCTGTAAGTGCCAGCGCACAAGAAGAACAAAGACACCGGCCGCGCGATCGCAGAGCAGGAGCTGCGGCCAGCACCCAGATAACGCTGCTGTATAGACCCCAAGTAGGGAGGAAACTGTCCCGCAATCCCCAGGGCCCCGGTACTGAGGGGAAAAAAGGCACCCGACACCCCCAGCCAAAATAAAAAGAAGAGAAGTCCCTTTCCTCCCCACAGGAGACCCTGATATAAGAGGCTCCCCAGAGACTTAGAGATTAGTAGAGGAAAAGCGGGGGTAGGGAGGGGGGGGGGGGGTGTCAAGGGATATACTTACCCTATTGGCAAGATGCCAGTCTGAGGAGGGGTTAAACCCGAAACGAGTCATTGGTTAATAAAGAATACCTTTTTGCCTGAATACCACCTCTGTGTGATTCCATTGGGAAAAGCAGCACCTAGAAAGGGATCCTCTTCGCCACTTCCTGATATACTTACCTAAAGATGTCTTCAGACAGCTTTTTAGACACCAGCATCATATGTCAGGCTGCAACAGCGGGACGAGCAGGGAAAATAGGGAGACCTGGATGGCGCTGGCCATTGGCGGGAAGGAGTTAATGGTGCATACTCTATGCCCTGTGCCCCTTAGCTGCATATGGGGGAACAGGTAGCGCCATGCTCCTGAACCCCCACCTAAAAAGAAAATTAAAAGGATAAAAGAACCTAACACAGGCCCTCACGAAAAGAAAAAAAAGAAGACCAAGTCTGGAGAGAGCTCCAGACCTTTGTCTGCCTCCTATGACACTAAGTTAACACCGATTAGCTCAGGGTCAGTAGGCAGGGTATTCCTGCCAGGAGGGGCAGACGTTTTTTGTATGCCTAGTGTCAGCACCTCCTAGTGGCAAGAGCATATACCCACGGTTCAGTGTCCCCCAATGGTTCCGACCATTTTTTTAATATCATTTTTGCTTTGGAGCAGCTGGAGGCCCTTGCATTTTTGCCCTCTTCATTATTCAAGCCCGGGATACGGCCCGCTGTTTGCCTGCCCTGCTCTCCGAACATAGATTTATCTTTCAGTCATAGGCTGTATTGCTGTGGTGAACTGAACTTACTCCCTTTTTCTATCTTTTTTGTTCCAATAGGAAGAAACATCCAAACAGGCATTATCCAATGTTATCTGCAGGCAAACATGATATACCAGAAAGTAGATTCTAGGGATCAACCGATTATCAGATTGGCCGATATTATCGGCCGATATTCATGATTTTGTTAGTTATCGGTATCTAACCTTGCCGATAATGCGTCTTGCCCACGACAACTGGGCAACGGTGCTGCTGGCTGCTGTTTTGCATCTCCCACACAGCCATGGCAGCCCTGTAAGAGAACTGCAGTGGCTGCCTGGGAGAGGCGCTTTGAACTTCGGAGTGGCGCTGCTGCGCTTAGACGTGAGGTCACGTCACCGTGGGGGTGATCTGACCTCACGTCTAAGCACAGCAGCGCCACGTCTGAGTTCACTGTGCCACTGATCAGTGAGCCCAACGCCCTGCTTGTCCTCGGCGCACAGAGCCCTGCTTGTCCTCGGCGCACAGAGCCCTGCTTGTCCTCGGCGCACAGAGCCCTTCTCAGGAGACCTTCCATTGACCAGTCATCAGCCAACCTGACAATATGGCCTGTCTGATATCCCTACAATGCAGATGACTATGGACGATCACACTGCAGATCACCAGAACTGAAGCTCTTGCCCGTTTACTGCATAAGAGGAATGAAAACCCTCAGCACGGTGATCGTGAAGCCTAAGACCCCAACATGCCACCCTCCCCTTACTGGTCTCAAATAAAGAGGTCATGTGAGCAGACACAACATAACACACCAATCATATCAGTCAACTCTTCTGATCCTGAAGAACATTATGGGAGTCAATAACCAAACAAAGAAAGCAAGCAGAAATCAATACCTCATAAGACCATGTAAAAGGACCCGAAGGCTGAACAGAACATAAAGTAATGGAAGCAAATTTGAGAAAAAACTGTGATAGGACAACATAGACATACATTGGCCAGGGGCTTGGTCAGGCAGCAGTGGGGCTGCCTGGCCACTGGGTCGCGCCCCCCCCCCCCCCCCCCCCGTAGGCTTGGTCTTGGTGTGGCAGTGGTCGCCACCCAGCGGTACGCCAGTGTTAGGTTAGGGACCCACTCTGACTAGGTGGCCTTGATGTGGCGAGTGGGCTTGTACTTTTTGATCAAAATGTATACTAACAACCTGTTAGCTTTTTAAATTATGCTAAGAAGAAAGTAGATCAAAATACAAATTGTGGATGTGCAGCTTTGTTTCTGTTTCTCTATTTTTGTTTTACACATTGGCCAACACCATTGTCTCAAGTCCGCACAGGATGGAAATGCCTCATTTTACCTGCAGAAAAACATAGGTAAAATCTGCAGTGTAACACAGGTAGAAGACACAAATCTTATCCACATCCTGCAGAATTTTTCCACATAAACAGACAGGCCGGGAATAATTTTTTTTAAGCCACAGCATGTCAGGCAATACCGAGCCCATTGTTTAATGTTAATAGCCACCATAATTTGCACCGACCTGACCAGCTTAGTTATAGCCGGGTTCAGTAATGAGCCACACTGGCTGCCGAGGGAGTAAAACACATCACAGGAGTAATCCATTATAGTCGATGGAGTCTGTCACCTGCATTGAGCATCAGGCTGGGGAGAGAAGCACATTATCTGGAGCTTCATAACTATAAATAACCATCAGAGACCCCGACAGATCTTAACTTTTGACATTTCACATAGACATGTCCAAAGTTAAAGGGGTACTCTGCTGAAAAACATCTTATCCCCTATCCAAAGGATAGGGGGATAAGAGGTCTGATCGCGGGGGTCCGGACGCTGGGGACCCCCGTGATTTCTTGGCCGGGATACGGGAACACAGAAGCTTAGAGATTCCATGTTTGTGATGCTACGCCCCCGCCATTCATGTCTATGGGAGAGGGCGTGATGGCTAGTACATAGCTGTCACGCCTCCTCCCACAGACATGAATGGAGGGGGCGTGGCGGCTGTAGTCGCTAGTCATCCGGCACGGAGCGGAGTTCACTCCGTGCAAGGATACCTAAGGTGCCGCGCTGGAGATCAAAGGGGGTTCCCAGCGGCGGGACCCCCAGGATCACACATCTTATCCCCTATCCTTTGGATAGGAGTTAAGATGCTTTTCGGCAGAGTACAACTTTAAACGGATTATCCAAGATTAGAAACTACATAGCACCACTCGTCTTCAATCTATGTTGGTATTGCAGCTTTTTGCAACAGAGCAGGAGCCCAATAGTACATGTTTACAAGCCACAGCAATAAAACAAAAAAATACATGCAGCAAAAGAAAAATAGTGTACCGATTTACAAGCATTCTGTGGATTTCACCCATTAGGCTAGAATACTTTGACAAATCCCAGTTCTAGCATGAAGCTTTCAAGCCCATAATACGCATTCTCTGTGGTGACACGTGACTGCAGGCAGCTCAGTTCCCTTGATCTAGGAATTTCATTTCCTGCCTTTCTGAGGACAGTCTCAGGCAGGCGACATCCCAAAATAACCCAGCCAATGGCTTCCTACAGCAGTCACTGACAACTAATGCATACAGTGCAGGCACAACAACCTTTTCCAAAGTACAAATCTTTCTTATTGGGCAGCAATTGTGAAGTACGGATGATAAATTCTCTGCTGCTATCCACTACAGGGAAACTTGTGCATGGCGGACCCCTATACATGGAAGCCACAGCCTCCATATAAATAAGGTTGCAATCACACCTCGTTTTCACTGTACGGGTGCCGGATCCGGCTGGGGGAGGGGAAAACCGCGCGCTCCCGTACCCCAGCCGGACTAGCGCTGAAATCCATTTACTTTAATGAGCCAACCGGAGTCAAACGGTGACTCCGGTCAGCTAAATTTTGACCCCCTATCCGGTTTCCTGACCGGACCTTAAACTGTAGTATACTATCCGGCTAGGGTACGGGAGCGCCTGGTTTTCCCCTCCCCCAAATAGCCCCCCAAATAAAAGTTGCAATAAAAAAATACATTTGATTGACAGCCCACTTAGCCAATCAAAGTCTCAGCATGTGATGTCACTCCCATATGTCTCCATGGGTGGGCTGCTCTGCTCCAAGGACAGGTAAGTGGCAGGGCCCAGTTCTAGAGATAGATAACATGGGACCACAGAGGTGAGACCCCTCACAGACACTTATTCGTTATCCACAGCATAGGCAATAAGTGTAGTTCCCTGAACCATCTACCCCTTTAATTGCCATCTGGGGTCTGCACGCATCTTGAAAATGGTTGTGGCTGGCGGAGATGGTTAAGGAAGCTGAAAACAACTATGGCAGCTGTTACTCGTTCAATCAAGGTAGCTCTGCCCTGGTTGTTCAAAATACACAGATAGTGGCTAACGGGAGTTGTATGAACAGTGTAGCACAACTATTTACAAAGTTCTCTGTAAGGCGGGGTTCACATCGGTTTTAGGGACGTTGGGAAAACCCCATACGGGGCAAAAATGAGCCGACCGAAATCAGCGTTTCACTTCAGTTGGCTCATTGAAATTAATTACATACGGGCGGCATACGACAGGGATACAGGAGCGCCCGGTTTTAGTTCCTCCCCAACCGTATGCGGTCCCGTATGGCTAAAAACCTGATGTGAACCCAGCCTAACTCATAAGCTACAAAAGAAGCATAGCTTTCCATGTTTGGCTGTGTGGGCAGCTATTACCACCACCAATGGGAGTTATTCCAACTGAGAAAAACAGCTGCCTTAGTTGTTTTCAGCTTCTGATGGCCACATGCAGGCTGGAGGGCCCTAGAACTAGAGACTGGTACATATTTAAGAGGTTGGACCTGCATCTATTGGATGTTTAGGGCATATCCACATATTGACGGGAATAAAAATTTTAATCCAAAACAGCAAAATAAATAAAAATTGATGGCATGTGCACACAACCTCAAAGTTGCTGGACTCCGCTAGAAGTGACAAGACACCAGGGCTTTCGCATTCATTTCTTATGAGGGACTATATATTTATCCCTAGCAAATTCTGAACTAGTAATGGGAAGTTCATTGTTATGTTAACATCGTTGCCAGTAAAGTAAAAATCATGCACTGGTCACTCAGTTGTCCCTTTTCCTGGGCCTCGGTCGCTAATAAAGTAAGTGTGGGGGTTAAAAATATACCTCCTAGCACATGGGACTGGAGTTCCTCAAATAGGCAAGGACTAACCATCCCCACCCCCCACACACACACACACACCAGGAAGGTTGAAATCTGAGAATGGGTTTCATAAGTGACTATTCACATATGTTTAAACGGAAAAAGTCCTTCTCAGTGCTGCTGCCGCTCGGCTCTTATTTCTCCTCTTAGAGCAGCTGTTTCCCCACCCAGGCTGACCTCAATCTGAGAGAGACCCCCTGGCCGCTCATAGTGAACAGAAAATTGAAGCACAATACATGACATATGTGCAGGTAATTCATTATCAGTAATGGGCGGAGGACAGATTCCAGGGATGCAGGGCCCTCACAGCTCTGGCTCCCTGGAATTCCCTTTGTTTGGGCTGGCTGCAATAGACGTAGACCCTACTGCAACTTAAGCTCATCGCTTGTAATGTAGAACACCATGCAAACAGGGTGGATCAAATGCACATATAGTCAGTACCACACTGTCCCAAAAAATAAAAGGGAACACTTAACACAATGTAACTCCAAGTCAATGACACTTCTGTGAAATCACACTGTCCACTCAGGAAGCAACACTGATTGACAATCAATTTCACATGCTGTTGTGCAAATGGGACAACAGGTGGAAATTATAGGCAATTAGTAAGACACCCAATAAAGGAGTGGTTCTACAGGTGGTGACCACAGACCACTTCTCAGTTCCTATGCTTCTTGGCTGATGTTTTGGTCACATTTGAATGCTGGCTGTGCTTTCACTCTAGCGGTAGCATGATACTGAGTATACAACCCACACAAGTGGCTCAGGTGCAGCTCATCCAGGATGGCACATCAATGCGAGCTGTGGCTACAAGGTTTGCTGTGTCTGTCAGTGTAATGTCCAGAGCATGGAGGCGCTACTAGGAGACAGGCAATTACATCAGGAGACGTAGAGGAGGTCGTAGGAGAGAAACAACCCAGCAGCAGGAACACTACCTCCGCCTTTGTGCAAGGAGTAGCACTGCCAGAGCCCTGAAAAAGGACCTCCAGCAGGCCACAAATGTGCATGTGTCCACTCAAACAGTCAGGAACAGACTCCAGGAGGGTGGTATGAGGGCCCGACCTCCGCAGATGGAGGTTGTGCTTACAGCCCAACACCGTGCACAACGTTTGGCATTTGCCAGAGAACACCAAGATTGGCAAATTCGCCTCTGGTGCCCTGTGCTCTTCACAGTTAAAAGCAGGTTCACACTGAGCACGTGACAGAGTCGGGAGAACGTTCTGCTGCCCACATCCTCCAGCATGACCGGTTTGGTGGCGAGTCAGTAATGGTGTGGGGTGGCATTTCTTTGGAGGGCCGCACAGCCCTCTATGTGCTTGCCAGAGGTATCCTGACTGCCATTAGGTACCGAGATGAGATCCTCAGACCCCTTGTGAGACCATATGCTGGTGCGGTTGGCCCTTGGTTCCTCTTAATGCAAGACAATGCTAGACCTCATGTAGCTGGAGTGTGTCAGCAGTTCCTGCAAGAGGAAGGCATTGATGGACTGGCTCGCCCGTTCCCCCGAATCCGATCCGAATCCGATTGAGCACATCTGGGACATCATGTCTCGCACCATCCACCAATGCCACGATGCACCACAGACTGTCCAGGAGTTGGCGGACGCTTTAGTCCAGGTTTGGGAGGACATCCCTCAGGAGACCATCCTCCACCTCATCAGGAGCATGCCCAGGCATTGTAGGGAGGTCATACGGGCACGTGGAGGCCACACACACTACTGAGTCTCATTGTGACTTGTTTTATAGACATTACATCAAAGTTGGATCGGCCTGTAGTGGGGTTTTCCACTTTGATTTTGAGTGTGACTCCACATCCAGACCTCCATGGGTTGAAAAATGTGATTTCCATTGATAATTTTTGTGTGATTTTGTTATCAATACCTTCAACTATGTAAAGACGAAAGTATTTCATACGATTAGTTCATTCATTCAGATCTAGGATGTGTTGTCTTAGTGTTCCCTTTATTTTTTTTTGAGCAGTGTATATACAAGGCTCTGAATGTACACTGAAAAGCTATAGCGGGCGCTGAATACAATACAAGTTGTAGGCCTTATGTGTGTGCACAGGGCATGTGTATAGAGGGTGCCCTTTAAAACATGGAGTACATTTTAGGATAATCTAAGGCTCTTTTAAAAAATCAGCACAGCCCAACATTTTGCATATATACCAGGAAACACTTCCTGCATATTCCTAGGGCTACATTAACCCACAGGCCAAAATTTCCAAATGATAAAACTTTTGACATAGTTACATAGTTAGTATGGTTGAAAAAAGACATACGTCCATCAAGTCCAACCAGGGAATCCTGTCCCAGGTTTTTTTTTTTATTAAGGTACAATTTAAGGACCCCATGTTGGTAGAAAGAGGCCCCTGACTGTCCCCTGTCAAATGATGCTGTGGGAGATGTCCTTGGAGAGGTAAGGTTGCATTCACATGGCCGTTTGCCCCAGTTTTTTTATCCCTGTTTCAGCTCCGTTTTTGCAGATTGTAAAAGGATTTAACACGGTTTAAAAAAAATCCCATTCACGTCAATGGGATTTTTTTTACAATCCGTTTACATCCGTGTGCACCCGTTTGCACTCGTTTCTATTTTTTCATAGAAGAAAAAAACGGCACATGCAGTATTTTTTCTTCCCTGAAATAAACGGAAGAAAACACGGACATCATAAATTCAACATTGAAGTCTATGGCAAACGGATGAACCTTTAATGTCATCCGGTTGCACCCGGGTTTAAAATATCAGTAATTACATCTGAGCATGCTCAGAAGAGGTGACATCAGCAGACTCCTACAGTGTTGTGGGACTACTACTGCTCTCATCATGGAAACAAGTCTGTTCCATGATGGGAGTAGTAATTCCCCGGCTGTAGGAGTCTGCCGGTGGCTGGGTGGACTACATTAGTGTTTCTACTACTATCCCCATCATGGATCAGACTGTTCCATGATGGGTGTTGTAGTATAGGGGCTGAGGGATTGATCGCACCAGGTCTCACTTCTGAGACCCGATCAGAAGTTATTAAGCAGGGGAGCGGGCAGCATGGTCCGCAACCCTGCGATCACCGATGTATTTTACTTTCATTTTTAAATTCCCCGGGGAGCTCTGAATGGCCAGTACCGAGGAGCCAATCAGGGCTCCCTGTGGGATTTTTAAAATGGACAATGTACATTAAAAGAGCTGTGGGGGGCAAGATATATAGCACTATATATCTAGCCCCCCAGCGCATTTATAAAGATATAACCACCTCCAGCACAAAAATATATACCCCCACAGTATGTATATATATATATATATGTATATGTGTGTGACCCCCCCCCCCCCCGCATTTATAATGTAACCCCCGCCTGCGGCTTTATAATTATATACCACCTGCCAGCGCAATTATCAATATATACCCCAGCCAGCGCATTTATGTGACCCCCCCGCTAGCGCATTTATAATTATATACCCCCGCCAGCGCAATTATCAATATATACCCCCCGCCAGCGCATTTATGTGACCCCCCCCCCCCGCTGGCGCATATGTCATTACTGCAGCGCTATCTGTGAATAGTATTTTACTGGCAAAGCATCGCACCAGCCGCCGCCAGCGCAATGCTGCTGATAGAATACTATTCATACATCGCACTGCAGGGGCATATTATATAGAAGTGCTGTGGGGGCCAGATAATACTACATATCTGGCCCCCACAGCACTTCTATATAATATGCCCCTGCAGGCTGCAGCGCGATGTATGAATAGTATTCGATCAGCAGCATCGCGCCGGCAGAGGCTGGTGCGATGCTCTGCCAGTAAAATACTATTCACAGATAGCGCTGCAGTAATGATATATGCGCCAGCGGGGGGGGTTCATAAATGCGCTGGTGGGGGTTATATATTGATAATTGCGCTGGCGGGGGGTATATAATTATAAAGCGCAGGCGGGGGTCACACACATATATATACTGCGGGGGTATATATTTTTGCACTGGCGGGGGTTATATCTTTATAAATGCGCTGGGGGACTATATATATATATATATATATATATATATATATATATATATATATATATATATATAGCGCTATATATCTTGCCCCCCACAGCGCTTTTAACATACATTGTCCATTTTAAAAATCCTTGCAGGGAGCCCTGATTGGCTCCTCGGTACTGGCCATTCAGAGTTCCCCACGGGGAATTTAAAAATGAAAGTAAAATACATCGGTGATCGCAGTGTTGCGGACCATGCCGCCAGCTCCCCTGCTTAAAGGGGTTATGCGCTGCCCTGCAGTTCGGAGCTCCGCTCACAGCGTCCGGAAGTTCATTACTCCAAACGCTGTGTGCGGGCTTCCGTGTTCGCCGCCGGGCGTGACGTCACGCCCGGCCCCTTCGTGACGTCTCGCCCGCCCCCTCTACCAAAGTCTACCATAGACTTTGGTAGAGGGGGCTGGCGTGACATCACGAGGGGGCGGCCGAGACGTCACGAAGGGCCCGGCGCCCGCGAACGCGGAAGCCCGCACACAGCGTTCGGAGTAATGAACTTCCGGACGCTGTGAGCGCAGCTCCGAACTGCAGGGCAGCGCACAACCCCTTTAATAAATTCTGATCGGATCGGGTATCAGAAGTGAGACCCGGTGCGATCAATCCCTCAACCCCTGTACTACTACCCCCATCATGGAACAGTCTGTTCCATGATGGGGGTAGTAGTACAAGCACTAATGTAGCCTCTCCAGCCGCCGGCAGACTCCTGCAGCCAGGAACTACTACTCCCACCATGGAAACAAGTCTGTTCCATGAAGAGAGTAGTACTAGTCCTGGCTGCGGGAGTCTGTAGGTGGCTGATTTTTTCATTCAAAAATAAATAAATGGATTAAAAACGGTTACAAACGCTTCAAAACGGATACCCATTTGATCAGCCGTTTCTATCCGTTTTTTTAAATCCGTATTTTTTTTTTAAAACGGTACGGGGGGCAAACTGCCGTGTGAACGCACCGTAAGCCACCACTAGAGGATGCTAGTGAAACCTAGAGATAACCCTGTTAAAAAGGCTCATGTAAGGGCCGAGCTCACACTTATGACGTCTGTACACCTAGGTCAAAATATAAAGCTGGAGCTTCCGCAGTGGTACTGAAACAAATACTGTAGCTGTTAGTTATCTGATGAGAGAAATCCGCCAGAAAGCAGCCATTTAAAGGGCCTAATACTTTATTGGGCGACATTTCAAAATGGCATCAAACTATCAGTTTCAAAAAGCATTTTCCAATTAAGTTTTACACTTATAATGCTCTTTCTAGTAGCAATCCTTTATACTGTGGCTTTCTGGAAGATATACCTCTCACCTACATAATATAGGAGACAAGTTTCTTAATGGGATGTTCTTGGCTGGATTGTTGGGTCAAGAGGCAGTGACTATAGCACAATCTTAAGTGGTTACTCGTACTCATCCAGGTCACGGCTACAACTAAAACCCTCTTAAGGGTACGTTCACAGGCGCCGATTTTTTAGCGGGTTTTCCGCTGCGTATTTGAAAGTGGGAGGGCTCTTCTCGGCTGTCCACAGCCGATTTTCCGCGGCGGAATGTACACTACGGAAAATCCGCCGCAAGCCCCATTGAAGTCAGTAGGGACTGTGGCGGATTTTCCGCAGCGTAAATTCCACTGCGCGTGTGAACGTAGCCTAAGACTATATTTGCTACTAACTAGACGCATTCCAATTTAACAAAAAAATTTACATGAAGAGAACATGAGTTTTCTGTTTTTCCAGTGAACCCTACAGTCACAGTATGTGTGAGACATCTGCTATGTTAGGGTAAGGACTGCTTGGAAATATGCCATCTCCATATGTGGCCATACATTTCAATGTGGATTACACAGAAAGAAAGGACATATCCATTCTTTCTGCAAGGTCCAGTATTTGAATTTCCATAGCAGATGTTTCTGCTGCGGATATTCTGCCATATGCATGGTGAAGAAAACAATGGAACCTTGTTGTAACGGCATTTCCTAGCAGAATTTTCTCAATTGGATTCCACTCAGAAATTGCGTCTTGTGAATGGGGCCCAAGACTGTTCCTGGTATGAATGGATCTTAACAGATGTTTGATTACCAGGCAAAGAGAGAAGTCCATAAAACAGACACTCCAGAAAGACAGAAAAAAACCATTTAAAGCAATTAAATGGCCCCATGTAAAAATACAATCTGATCTGCAAGGATAATAAACTGTCCATATACGAAAAAGTAGGATTAGTTTTACTGGCAAGCTGGATTCTCTGAATCCTCTATAACTGCACCACCAAAATTGCCTCTCATTGACCCATTAGGGGAGGAAAAGGCACCCTCTCTACAACAGCTATGACAGGTTCTTTAAAGGTTTTTTTTTAGCTAATGTGTCACCCATTTACTTGACAGGTGATAAATGTAAGACAAAAATAAAAATCTGTGGAGTTGAACAGGGACCTTGACAGATTGCTAAAATGGAGACCCCTGTCCCTCATCCCCAAGAGCAGAACCATGTAGTCAAATGTGTACCCTCCTCAATGACTCATGGTAAAAGGAAGCACAATAGGATTTTTATTTTACAGGTGTAACAAATAAGGGGTACATTACTGCCCCATTGCCTCCCCCATCCCCGGTTTTATAATTACCTTTTCCCGGGGTCCGCGCCACTTCTGGCTCCGGCGGCGTCCTGAGCTGTCACTGTGCGCACTGACTGTGACGCAGTGTTGAGGACATCACTTGTCATTGCACACAGCAATAGCACAGGAGATTGCAGGAGCCAGAAGTAGCGCGGGCCCCGGGAACAGGTAATTATAAAACCGGGGATGGGGGGAGGCAATGGGGCAGCGATGGGGGTCTCGGGCAGGGGCATTATCGGCAAAGTAATTGCCGATACAGATGATGTCAAAAATCAAGAATATCGGCCAAACCGATAATCGGTCGATCCTTAATATCAACACCAAGTAGGGCAGGAGCTTTGTAGTATAACTAAATGTGGCTGGTCCTTCTAACCGGACTATAAAATGTCCAGAAGCCCCTTGATGACTAAGGGTGCCCATACACCTTAGACCAGTGTACAACAGTGGGAGTTGTAATTTGACAACAGCTGAAGGAACCCTGGTTGGGAAACACTGCCTTAGACTAAAGTTGTCCACGGTCTGTATTGGCTCCTAAATAACAGGAAGCCAATACAGATAAAACCCCTAAAGCACTCATTCCTCACAATACACTACAATCCACCACTCTTCTGGAAACTGAAAGCCCGATGGTGGGGGGTCTCCCATCTTGAATTGAATTAGATTAATTGTCAGTGCCTACTTTATATATTTTTTTTCCTATGGTGGGTTATTTGTATCCTGACCTATTATATTGTCTTATTCCCTTTATAGCTAGATGCAGGTTAATTTCCTTTTTCCCCTCTTTTGCCATATTTTTATTCACCATGTAATGTATGCTCCATGCCCTGGAAATTGTACTTGTATTTTTTCATTCCATCTTCAAATTTCATCCATGATGCACCAGGAGAAGGTTAATGTATTTATTCTAATTATGTCTGTCTATGTTTATGACATGTTACGATTCTTATTATGCTTACTATTGCATACTCTTTATAATATGGTCACTTAGTTTGTTTTATTGGTTTCATGATTTTTTCCTTTCCTGTACCCAGTAATTTTGAAGATTAAAAAACTTTAATGAGAAAAAAAAAAAAAAAAACTAACGTAGATGGCAGGAGCCTTTATTCTGTCTAGACCAGTGTCCCCCAACCTGTGGTTCTTTGGCTGTTGCAAAATCACAACTCCCAGCATGCCCTTACAGCATAGTCTAATGCGGTGTTCCCCAGCTGCCGGTTCTTCAGCCATGGCCAAAACCACAACTCCCAGCATGCCCTTACAGCATAGTCTAATGCGGTGTTCCCCAACTGCTGGTTCTTCAGCCATGGCCAAAACCACAACTCCCAGCATGCCCTTACAGCATAGTCTAATGCGGTGTTCCCCAACTGCTGGTTCTTCAGCCATGGCCAAAACCACAACTCCCAGCATGCCCTGACAGCCTTCAGCAGGGTCTAAGGTGATGTTCCGCAACCTCTGGTTCTCCAACTATGGAAAAACCCACAACTCCCAGCATGCCTTTACAAGCAAAAGTTCTTCAGGGGAATTTTTTTTTTTTTTAAACAGCTTGAGAGCTGCAACTCAGGGAACGCTGAGTTGACCATGCTAAATCCTGCAGGACATGTTGGGAGAGCCACAGTTAGTGGAAGCTGCATCAGACCATCAGGACATGCTGGGAGTTGTAGTTTTGAAATCGCCAGTTAGTAACAGCTTGGGCACATGTTTTAACAGTGGTCTCCAACTTGCGGACCTCCAGATGTTGCAAAACTACAATTCCCGGCATGCCCGAACAGCCAACATCTGGAGGTCCGCAGGTTGGAGACCACTGTGTTATAAGAATGTTGAAGGCTGTCGGGACATGCTAGGATTTGTAGTTTTATTTTACCACTTGAGAGACAACAGTTTGGGAGACACTGCATTAGACCAGAGATCTCTAAACAGCCACCCTTCAGATGTTGCACAACTACAACTCCCAGCATGCCTAACCAGCCACTGGCTGTCCGGGCATGCTGGGAATTGTAGTTAGGGGGATGCAGATATATAAACAACTGCATTAGACCATGTTGAAGGCCATGCTGGGAGTTGTAGTGGTGAAATATCTTGAGTTGGGGGGAATCTTTATTTGAAGTGTGTGTGAAACAATACCAACAACAGTTGTCCCCATATTATTTATGGGGCGCTCATATAAACGTGAGTGTCCCCCCTGGGTGATAAGTGGATGATATAGCCGTGGGGCCCCATGAAGTTTCCTTCCAATGCTTTCCCCGGGTTATAATGGGGTCCCTGAATAGTAGTGGGGCCTCTGCAGTGTAAGGATCGCACCGCTAGGGGCCCCGGGGCAATAGAGTACAACCCCTCCTCCCGGCGGGCAGGATTGCGGCACAATGCGGGGGCTCCCCACCCTCCGGCAGTCTCACAGCCCCGGCTCGGCACGCTCTCTTTGTCCAGTGACCGGGTAGGGACGCGCCGCCGCCATCACTAGGCCGCAGACCACCCACCCCAATGCGGGCCTCCAGAGCTGCGCCCCCACCCCGGCCATCCCAACCCCGCGCCTGGTGGGAGAAGACGGGGGTCGGTAATTCCGGTGACGACAGAGTTGACAGCTGAGCCCGTACACGACGCCCCCCGGTTACTTGCCGTCTCCTTCCACCGCCGCCGCCTCTTACCTGCAGCACAATGCGCCTCACAAAGCAGCAGCAGCACCACAGCAGCAGCAACGGGCGCCGTCACCTGACTCCTCCCCCAGCGTCACCCGGCTGCGCCGACATCTTCCCGGCCGTGACGTCATCCGCAGGCGACAACCGACCCACGCCAAGATAACAAGCGCCCAAATCCTCGGTAATACTCACCGAGCTGATCCTTAGGTTTTTCCTCTTCAGGAAAGAAAGCTGAGACGGCGCTCCGTCTCTTTCCTGTCTCGTTTGCGGGAAAGGGGGAGGCGCGTCCTGATGACGTCAGCGGCTGCGCTGTATGGGTTGCTAGGGGTAACACCGGCCTGTAAGAGAGAGAGAGGAAGCTTCGTTGTGTGCCTCCTCCCTTTGTGTCCCCGCACAACACAATAACGTGCTTAGCTTACGGCAGTGTACTGTAGAACTACAAGTCCTAGCATGCGCTGCCTCCTCCTCTGGCTGGTTGAGCGTGCAGGGACTTTGATTCTAACGAGTGTATGGTCATAAAAAGGTTTAACTAATACTTTGTAATATATGCAAATATTTTCCCCCTGTTAGTCGTATCTGTCAGCATCTCAGTGAAAAACAGGATGACAACGTATATTGTTAAGAAGAGGCGGACCCTATTGATTTCTAGTGAGTCAGATTGGGATGTATCCGATTCAAACGCGGGCCACTGAGCTTTTAAAATAGCGCATGTCTCGAAAGGAGTCATGACAAAGTTCAGCCGTAGAAGTGAATAGGGTCTGCCTCCCATTTATGGCGGGATGCCAACAGATACAATTAACGGGCAGGAACGCATTGTGGGCCAACCCTACGCTTTTGCCCCATTAGTCATCTTTCTGCATCTTGCCAAAAACAAGATGCGGGCTTATAATGGTAAAAGGAGCAGTAGACCCCATTGATTTATATGGCTGACTTGGTTCGGAACCTATCCGCTGTTTTAAGTGGATTAAAAAATGCAGCCCGCTGCGCTTTTCAAATAGCATACAACAGATAAATAGACACATTTCCGTATAATCGGGCCTTCCCATGGTTGAACCTGACCCAGGAGAGTAGAGCAATGAGAATCAGAGACAAACTAGCCTGAGTGTGGTAAGCAAAACTTGGCAAACGGTCTTAAGCCCAATAAGGCACTGTGTCAAGTTAAACAAAACCTGGAAAGAGGTCAAAGAAAAATAAAAGGGGAGGAAAACAAAACAAGAAAGGAGAGATAGGTAGAGAGATGAAGTCAGAAAAGGAAAGAGAGGTGGTGGGAACGGAATCAAGGACATGAGAAACAAGATTACGAACCAGAAGACAGCAAAGACACTGCACAAACAGAGGGCCGAACAAAATTCAGACCACAGAAACCAAGTCCGACTGTTCCTTGGCCATGAGCGTCATATGATGCAAGAGATCTAGTTCAGCAACCTGCTCCTAAACACTCTGGTCCTTTTTGGACTGGGTATCACAATTCTAGCTGCAGTAAATGCTGAAGTAGGCTCTTCTTGACAACCTTGAGATGACCCAGAAGAAGGGACATGACCGAGCCGGAGACCTGAGAATAGATATCAAAAAACGTTTTCCAGAACTGTGCCAGTACTAAACAGTTCCACCATACATGAATCATAGCGCTGACCTCTATCTCACAACGCCAACACAGTCCTATGAAGCCAGATAAAAAGAATAAAGCAATTATAGATCCTGAAGTTTTCTTGACCATGACATGACGCAGACAGTTTGTGGGGTTAAAAGAAAAACCTGTTTTCCAGTCGACAGTGGAAAAGGAAATGCCCAGGTCACATTCTCAGGCCTGCACATAAGATCCGGGTTACTATCCGCAGCCAGGAGGAGATGATAGAGCTGGGGCATGGTCTGGAAGGTTGGGTCCCCTTGTAATTGAAGAGATTCCAAGGCAGTAGGAGATGGGATTCCCTGAGGGAAACACACTTGGAGGTGAACCTTCAACTGCACATACTTTAGCCAGGACAGGGGTATCACCTGGCAGGTCACTTGCAAAGAAGCCAGGGGCGGCAAAGGTGCACTATTTCAAGTGGATTTAAAATCACAGTTTGATGCATTGTCCAATCTGCTTAGAATGGTGTATACGTCCCAAATGGAGTCACTAGTTGATACGTCTTAGGAAACTCTAATGCAGTGTGGACCTAGACTAACAATGTGTTTGGCCCATTAAAGTCAATGGACACATCAAGCTCTACTTAGGCAACCAATTTTAATAGGTAACCAATGCAAATACCCTAAAACGTGGTGTGAATGCAACAGAACCATATGAGGGCATGTTTTATGCTGGAACACTTGTACTTTGTAATGACATCACTTATTTTGCCACAACATCTATGACGAAACCCAAAAAATTATTTGTGGGTTAAAACTGAAAAATGCAGTGCACTCTACTGTAAAAATAACGACATTCTGTAGGTCAATTACGACTACAACAATACCAAGTTTATATAGGTTTTGTTTTATTCTAATACTTTTAAAAATTAAAATATTTTTTAACGGGAAACTGGCAGGATGTTCACCTGCACTAAACCCAATATACTGTGTTATAATGCGAGGGAACAGCATTAAATGGTGGGGGTCCTTTACTTGTATTAATGAAGTATTGCAGGAGTTATAGCTCTTTAGTCGTTCAGCTGCATTGCGCAGCTATGAGGAATGCAGCTTCAAGACTAAAGAGTTACAACTCCTGCAATACTTTATTGGTTCAAGTAAGTGACCCCGCAATTTAATGCTGTTTACCCGCACTATAACAGTGTATTGGGTTTAGTGTAGGTGAACAGCTTGTCAGTTTCACTTTAAGAAAATAAGTATGCTTAAAAAATCATAACGCTTTAAATTTTCCACCTACAGACCTATATGAGGGCATGTTTTTTGTGCCACCAATTTTACTTTGTTATGACATCCATAATTTCACCACAAAATCTATGGCGAAACCAGAAGAAAAATATTTGTGGGGCAAAATAAATAAAAAACAACACAATTTTGTAACTCTAGACAGAGCACTTTTCTGCAACAATTACTCCTTTCCTTTATTCTGTAGGTCCATACGATTAAATTGATGTCCAACTTATATAGGTTTGATTTTGTTTTACTTCTGATAAAAAATTATAACTTTTTGCATGAAAATTAGTATGTTTAAAAATTTTCTTTTTGTCACAACTCCACCTTCCTGGTCTGTCTAGGGATATTTGTGTTAAATTGGAGAAATCAATTAGTTTGACAGAATTGGAGATCTTTTCAAGGAAATTCATCCCCTGGGGCGAATGGATTCCCTTTTGAAATTTATAGGAAATTGGGGAACGTATTATTGCCAAAATTATTGGAGGATTTTAAATTAATCCTGTGGGAGGGAAGTTTACCTTTTTAAGTATGTGTGAAGCTCATATTCCCCTTATACCTAAAAAGATCCTATGGAGAGTGAGTTGTATAGGCCTATCTCCTTTTGAATACGGACACAAAAGTTTTCGCTAAGGTTTTGGCCCTTAGACTTAAGCCAATTATGCCACTCGTGATTATAGAAGGAAACAAATTGGCTTCAAGCCCAAAAAAAACAACAAGTTGCACAATTTTTTCGAGATGGACAGCTTATTGAATTCAACACACTTAAAGGGGTAATCCACTGGAATTTTTTTTAAATCAACTGGTGCCAGAAAGTTAAACAGATTTGTAAATTACTTCTATTTAACCCCTTAAGGACTCAGGGTTTTTCTGTTTTTGCACTTTCGTTTTTTCCTCCTTACCTTTTAAAAATCATAACCCTTTCAATGTTCCACCTAAAAATCCATATTATGGCTTATTTTTTGCCTCGCCAATTCTACTTTGCAGTGACATTAGTCATTTTACCCAAAAATGCACGGCGAAATGGAAAAAAAAATCATTGTGCGAAAAAAATCGAAAAAAAACGTCATTTTGTAACTTTTGGGGGCTTCCGTTTCTACGCAGTGCATATTTCGGTAAAAATTACACCTTATCATTATTCTGTAGGTCCATACGGTTAAAATGATACCCTACTTATATAGGTTTGATTTTGTCGCACTTCTGGAAAAAATCATAACTACATGCAGGAAAATGTATACGTTTAAAAATGTCATCTTCTGACCCCTATAACTTTTTTATTTTTCCACATACGGGGCGGTATGAGGACTCATTTTTTGCGCCGTGATCTGAAGTTTTTATCGGTAGGATTTTTGTTTTGATCGGACTTTTTGATCACTTATTATTCATTTTTTAATGTTATAAAAAGTTACCAAAATACGCTTTTTTGTACTTTGGAATTTTTTTGCGCATACGCCATTGACCGTACGGCTTAATTAATGATATATTTTTATAGTTCGGACATTTACGCACGCGGCGATACCACATATGTTTATTTTTTTTTTTTTTACACTGTTTTATTTTTTTTATGGGAAAAGGGGGGTGATTCAAACTTTTATTAGGGAAGGGGTTAAATGACCTTTATTAACACTTTTTTTTTTTAAATTTTTTGCAGTGTTATAGGTCCCATAGGGACCTATAACACTGCACACACTGATCTCTCATCCTGATCACAGGCGTGTATTAACACGCCTGTGATCAGCATTATCGGCGCTTGACTGCTCCTGCCTGGATCTCAGGCACGGAGCAGTCATTCGTCGATCGGACACCGAGGAGGCAGGTAAGAGCCCTCCCGGTGTCCGATCAGCTGTTCGGGACGCCGCGATTTCACCGCGGCGGTCCCGAACAGCCCGACTGAGCAGCCGGGATACTTTCAGTTTCACTTTAGAAGCGGCAGTCAGCTTTGACCGCCGCTTCTAAAGGGTTAATACCGCACATCGCCGCGATCGGCGATGTGTGGTATTAGCCGCGGGTCCCGGCCGTAGATTAGCGCCGGGACCTACGCGATATGATGCGGGATCGTGGCGCGATCCCGCTTCATATCGCGGGAGCCGGCGCAGGACGTAAATATACGTCCTGCGTCGTTAAGGGGTTAAAAATCTTAATCCTTCCAGTACTTATCAGCTGCTGTATGCTCCACAGGAAGTTCTTTTCTTTTTGAATTTCCTTTCTGTCTGACCACAGTGCTCTCTGCTGTCACCTCTGGCCATGTCAGGAACTGTCCAGAGCAGGGTAGGATTGCTATGGGGATTTGCTCCTACTCTGGACAGTTCCTAAAATGGACAGAGGTGTCAGCAGAGAGAACCCCTCTATGACGCGGTGTGAGCTCCTGAGTCCACGCCATAGAAGGGGAGCGGGACAAGGGCATACAGGTATGCCCTTTGTCCTTAAGGTGATAATTTAATAGTTTAGACATTTCGGCACACAGAAATACTAAATAGTTTTTTTTTTGGTTTAAATATTTAGTTTACATATTATAAGCAATCATTCGACTGCTTATGCTGTTCAATGCTATGCTATTGCATAGCATTAAACAGTGTTATTTTGTCTTTAAGATGCAGTGATTGGCATTGATCACAGCATCTAAAGAGTTACATGAGGGACATCAGTGTGATCGCTCCTGTTCTTGCTTCATAGTCCCCTAATGTATATGTGATGTATATGCAAGTCGTGTGGCGCCAAATTGTAAAAAAAAAGGCTAAAGATTTCCCATTAAAATCAACACAATAGCACTGCTTTTTACTAGTTTACTCTTGTTCGGTATATGGCTTCTCCCCCTATTGTGTGTATTTTGCATGTTTGGTGCCTTTATCCCATTAAAACCAATGCAGACTTTAACGCATTAGCCGTACCTAAAAGGTGAACTATCTGCCTACTGTGGAGGATATACCTACTTCAATGGGGGACCTACTACCCAACCTACTTTTACTGTACAGAGCATTATTACAGATTGGGGGCGTATAGATGGGGAGATTGTGTACATGTGGAAAGGGCACTGGAAAATGTGGAATCTAACATGTTTGTTCTGCAGATGCTGAAGAGATGAGTTTTGACTGGAAGAATTCGTCATCTTGGTCTGAACCAGAAAAAGGAAAAGAGGACGACTGTGATCAGAGAAAATGTGAATTGTGAGTCCCTTCCAAATAATAGGGGATAAGATATCTGATCGCGGGGGTCCCGCCCTGTGGACCCCCTCTCTCAATAGCGGCACCCTGCCGTTATCACAGCACAAAGAAAAATCTCTGTGTGTGATGACGGGGCGATACAGGGACCGGAGCACTGGGACGTAACGGCTCCGGCATCTTGTGCTGTCACGTCATGCCCCCTTAATGTAAGTCTATGGGAGGGGGCGTGATGGCCGCCATGCCAACTCCCATAGACTTGTATTGAGGGGGCGGGACGTGACGGCACGAGGGGCCGGAGCCGTGACGTCCCAGTGCTCCGGCCCCTGTATCGCCCCGTCATCACGCCAGAGATTTTCCTCTGTGCTGTGATGATGGCTGTGTGCCGTTACTGAGATTGCGGAGGTCCCCAGGGGCGGGACACCCGCAATCAGACATCTTAACCCCTATCCTTTGGATAAAAGACAAGATGTCTAGGGGCAGAGTACCCCCTTTAAGGCCTAGAAATTACAAGCTACACCTCTGGAGACAGACTTTGACTGTCAAGGCATTCTATGAGTTGTAGTTTTGCAACAGCTGCAGGCACCCTGGTTGTGCAATACTGCTGTAGAATGACTTTTGAAAAGGTCACAGAGCATGCTCAGTGCTGTCTCCAATTCATCTGACGAGGACAGGTCCTATCGATTGCTGCATATGGAGCATGGATCCTGATGTAAAGCATATCACTTAATGCTGTTAAAACAGCTCAGGAAAGATGGCTGCCCTCAAAATGCACAAAAGAAAATACCATCAGAAAATAGAAACAGATTAGTAAAAAACTGTCTATAATCAGGAAAAAGAAAATAGGATATCTAGGATATATATTCCCATGAAATGCCGATCTCTCATTGGATGCTTATCCGAGACATGTATTATTTGCCAGTGAATCGTAGAATCATAGGACGGGTTTCTTCCTGTGATAACAATAGATCGGAATTTAGACCCAAAGTTAGTGGATAAGACATGAGAGGTCTCCGGAGAATCGTCAGGTCCCGTGTCTCCATGACAACAACAAAAGAATACCTTAATGTACGCAGCCTTACTGCAGCAGAGACCTAGAGAATGGCCTTCCTGGAGCTTGCTTATATCAGTCTTCAAAGTGCTGCAATATATATACAGGTTATTCAGCAGGAAATAATGTAGGATGAAGACGATGTGACCGAGAGGTCATGTCTGTATTCAGTGCTGGCTTTATTCGTGCATGGAGGCAGCAGAAGATCCTGTGCTTAAGGCACTTTAAGCGACCCTTACATAGTAAAGTGAATGATTTTGAGCAGTGGTCTCCAAATTGTGGCCCTCCAGATGTTGCAAAACTACAACTCCCAGCATGCCCAGACAGCCGTTGGCTGTCCGGGCATGCCAGGGATTGTAGTTTAACAACATCTAAAAGGTGCCACAGTTTTGACACCACTGATTTGGAGCATCGACCTCATTTACTGCAAAGCTTTGTCATGTGCACGGGTTTTATTTGACCGATAACTATCTTTCATGTTTCCGTGATACACATGAACACATAGCTTGGCCAGGCTCAGGTGTGGTAGGCTGCCGACAGACTAATCTGCTGGTGGCATATCTCCTGTGAATAAGATTGGGCAGCTGAAATTAAAGGGGTACTCCGGTGGAAAACTTTTTTTTTTTAATCAACTGGTGCCAGAAAGTTAAACAGATTTGTAAATTACTTCTATTAAAAAATCTTAATCCGTCCAGTACTTATTAGCTGCTGAATACTACAGAGGAAATTATTTTCTTTTTGGAACACAGTGCTCTCTGCTGACATCATGACCACAGTGCTCTCTGCTGACATCTCTGTCCATTTTAAGAACTGTCCAGAGTAGGAAAAAAATCCCCATAGCAAATCCCCATATACTGCTCCTGACAGTGATGTCAGCAGAGAGCACTGTGGTCATGTGGAAAAAAATTCCTATGTAGTATTCAGCAGCTAATAAGTACTGGAAGGATTAAGATTTTTTAAGAGAAGTAATTTGCAAATCTGTTTAACTTTCTGGCACCAGTTGATAAAAAAAAAAAAAAAAAGGTTTCCACCAGTGTACCCCTTTATACAAGTTCGATCCTTCTCTTGGTAGGCCTCCCATACACAATAGATGGCCGATGGGTTTAGCTAACACATATCTAATGTATATACCTAATTTAAAGTGGTATTCCAGGATTTTTTTTTCTTCTGCCTTTGGGCCCACGATGCCACATCATAATACGGTGTAAATTACCTCCGTGCGCTGCTCTGTCCGTTTTTCATGCACAGTACCCACACCCGGAAGTTCTTTAGTGCAAGTGGTTTTATTTTACTTTTGTCTTTGAACTTTCCCAGCATTCTATGCGGCCAGGGACAATATGTCATAAGTCACATGGTCTCCAGGGGGCGTGGTTTTACGTCAGGGTGGTAGAGATTAACAGAAGTAATGCTATACGCCCACCCATTGCAGCATAGCCACGCCCCCTGGAGACCATGTGACTTATGACTTTTTGTCTCTGGCAGAATGGAATGCTGGGAAAGGTCAGAGACAATAAAAAGACTTGCACTACATCACTTTCGAGTGTGATCCCATTCATGAAGACTTGACATAGCGGCACACGGAGGTAATAGAAGCATATTACGCAGTATTATAGTTTGCACTCATTGACTCAAAGGATGAAGAAAAAAAAATCCTAGAACATCCCTTTAAGGCAGGTATGAGACAAGTGTAATACGGCTGCATTTTTGAGTCTGTATTACAGCCACTGGCTTATCCGTAGATCTAATGATCCCAACTCATAATGAACTATGAGGTTTACATCATTAGACCTGTGGTTGAGGCAGAATATGTGACTATATAAGACTATGTGCACGTCTCCATTCCAGAGCTCCATGCACAATGGACACCAACGGGTCCCAGCAGGTCCCATTGACTTTGAATGAGGTCCGTCAGGTTTCCATCTGGTGTCTATTGTTTTGCACGTGTTGAGCGGAATAAAAAAATTACTGCTTGCAGTTTTTTTTCTCCCGCTCAAGTCCTTAAAGGGGTATGCCAGGCAAAAACTTTTTTTTATATATGAACTGGCTCCAGAAAGTTAAACAGATTTGTAAATTACTTCTATTAAAAAATCTTAATCCTTCCAATAGTTATTAGCTTCTGAAGTTTTCTGTCTAACTGCTCACTGATGATGTCACGTCCCGGGAGCTATGCATGATGGGAAATTATCCCCATAGGAGCTGCACAGCTCCTGGGACGTGAGTCATCAGAAAGCAGTTAGACAGAAAACAGCAACTCAAATTCAGAAGCTAATAACTATTGGAAGGATTAAGATTTTTTAATGGAAGTCATTTACAAATCGGTTTAACTTTCCGGAGCCAGTTGATATATATAAAAAAAAGTTTTTGCCTGGAATACCCCTTTAACTCTACCTAAAACTAGTCTTGGTAGCAACATGGGTCAGTTTCACAGCAGAGCAGTATCGTGTATTAAAGGGGTAGTCCTGCAAAAAGTGTTTAAAAAAAAAAAAACTTACCTTTAACCCCATCCTGACCCATGACATACATGTACATCATGGGACAGGGGGGGGGGGGGGGGGGCGGGTCCACGTTATGACCGGGAGATGTCCGCCGCTGTCATCAGCGGACATCTGCCGGTAATGACGGACAGCGGAGATTGCTCCGATGTCCGTCATATAACTGTTTAAATACCGTGATCTATACAGATCACAGCATTTAAACATTAAATGCCACTATTCCCTGGTGTCTAGTGGTCCCATAGCATTACACTGATCTATGTAAGCCTGATGATGGCTTAGGATAGGCCCCTAGGGGGGCCCAAAAAGTGTGTAAAAAAAAAAAAAAGTACAATTAAAAAAAAATATATATTAAAAACATACCTCCCCTAATAAAAATTCAAATCACCCATTTTTTTTAATAAAACACTGTAAAAACAAGACAAAATACACATATTTGGTATCGCTGCGTGCGTAATTGTCCAACTATTAAATTATTATGTTTATGATCCTGAACGGTGTAAACGCAAAAAAAATTCCAAACACCAAAATTGCAGATTTTTTGTTACATTACATCCCAAAAAAAAACATAGTCAAAAGTGATCAAAGAGCCAGAACTACACAAAAGTGGTTGTAGCTCATTGCGCAAAAAACTAACCCTAACAGCTCTGAAAAAGTTATAGGGGTGAGAACATGGTAATGAACAAAGTTTAAATTTTTTTTCTTACCATAAAAGGAAACAAAAATTATTAAAGTTTGGTATCATTGGAAACATACTGACCCATAAAATAGAGATGGCATGTCAGATTTACCGTATTTCGAACTCCGAAAAAATTATTGCCCTACAAAATTGTGAAATTCCATATAATTTTGCCCTACGCATCATTTTTTTCTGGCTTTGTAATACATTGTATGATAAAACAAATGTATCAGTGGAAAGTACAACTTGACACGCAGGAAATTAACCCTAACACAACTTTGTCAGTCGAAAAATAAAAAGTTATGAGTCTTCGAAGGTAAGGAGGAAAAAAACGAGCCAGAAAAAAAATTAGCTGGGTCATGAACAAAAGAAAATCTCCCCCATCCCTACCATAGTCTGTGATATCACTGCTCCACTTTCAAGTGCTGGGACCTGATACATTAGAGTGCAGGACACTGCTGTGGCCAGTGATTGGCTTGGCAGCAATTTGACATATCGGGCCCCAGTACCAGGAAATGGAGCACGATCAGTGCCGTCTCCAGCATTCATATTTAGGGGGGGGCACATGAGGGGCCTGTGACAAAAGTGGAGGGGGGCAATTTTAAAACGTGTGTGTATGTATATTTATATATATATATCTCATAAATAAATACATATATATATACACACACACTGTGCAGAACATGTTTAACCCCATAAGGACTCAGGGTTTTTCCATTTTTGCACTTTCGTTTTTTCCTCCTTACTTTTTAAAAATCATAACCCTTTCAATTTTCCACCTAAAAATCCATATTATGGCTTATTTTTTGCGTCGCCAATTCTACTTTGCAGTGACATTACTCATTTTACCCAAAAATGCACGGCGAAATGGAAAAAAAAATCATTGTGCGACAAAATCGAAAAAAAAAACGCCATTTTGTAACTTTTGGGGGCTTCCGTTTCTACGCAGTGCATATTTCGGTAAAAATTACACCTTATAATTATTCTGTAGGTCCATACGGTTAAAATGATACCCTACTTATATAGGTTTGATTTTGTCGCACTTCTGGAAAAAATCATAACTACATGCAGGAAAATTTATACGTTTAAAAATGTCATCTTCTGATCCCTATCATTTTTTTATTTTTCCACGTACAGGGCGGTATGAGGGCTCATTTTTTGCGCCGTGATCTGTAGTTTTTATCGGTATGGTTTTTGTTTTGATTGGACTTTTTATTCATTTTTTAATGGTATAAAAAGTGACCAAAATACACTTTTTTGGACTTTGGAATTTTTATGCGCATACGCCATTGACCGTGCGGTTTAATTAATGATATATTTTTATAGTTCGGACATTTACGCACGCGGCGATACCACATATGTTTATTTATTTTTTTTTTTTACACTGTTATTTTTTTTATGGGAAAAGGGGGGTGATTAAAACTTTTATTAGGGAAGGGGTTAAATGACCTTTATTAACACTTTTTTTTAACATTTTTTTTTGCAGTGTTATAGGTCCCATAGGGACCTATAACACTGCACACACTGATCTTTTACACAGATCACAGGTGTGTATTAACACGCCTGTGATCAGTGTTATCGGCACTTGACTGCTCCTGCCTGGATCTCAGGCACGGAGCAGTCATTCGCCGATCGGACACCGAGGAGGCAGGTAAGGGCCCTCCCGGTGTCCGGTCAGCTGTTCGGGACGCCGCGATTTCACCGCAGCGGTCCCGAACAGCCCGACTGAGCAGCCGGGTCACTTTCACTTTCACTTTAGAAGCGGTGGTCAGCTTTGACCGCCGCTTCTAAAGGGTTAATACCGCACATCGCCGCGATTGGCGATGTGTGGTATTAGCCACGGGTCCCGGCCGTTGATGAGCGGCGGGACCGACACGATATGATGCGGCATCGCGGCGCGATCCTGCTTCATATCGCGGGAGCCGGCGCAGGACATAAATATACGTCCTGCGTCGTTAAGGGGTTAATTGAAAATTGTAAAAAAAAAAAATTTAAAATCTTAATACATTCTTGTTGCGCAATGATTTTTGTTTTTGCTGTAGATTTTTGGGGACAATGACTGATGTCACTACAAAGTAGAATTGGTGGTGCAAAAAATAAGCCATAATATGGATTTTTAGGTGCAAAATTGAAAGGGTTATGATTTTTAAAAGGTGAGGAAAAAACAAAAGTGCAAAAACGGAAAAACGCTATGTCCTTAAGGCGTTAAAACTTTTGGACACTACCATTAACTTTGATAGCGGCATCTAAAGTGTTAATGTCGGACATCAGCCTGATTGGTGATATCTGGCATTAGCTGAGGGTTCTAGCTAATGATTTATACAACACAGTGGGAGCAGGCACTGTGCGTACACATACACCTTGTGTCCTTAGGTCTCATTTACACGGAGGGATCCTCAGCATATTTTACGCTGCGGATCCCCCGACAATGGACCCTACAGTGCTGCCTCCATCTGTGCCTGCTCATAATGGCAATCCTCCGCTACGAGCAGACACGCTTTGATGTGTATACTCGCACACATCGCGGCTGCTCTCGGCCTAGCTCAGAGAGCAGGAGGAGCGGCCATGATGTGTGCGAGTATACACATCAAAGCATGTCTTCTCGTAGTGGCAGATTGCCGTTATGAGTAGGCACAGATGGAGGCAGCGCTGTAGGGTCCATTGTCGGTGGATCTGCAGCGTAAAATACACTGTGGATCCACCCCTGAATGAGCCCTTAGGGTACGTTCAGACGTACAGGATCTGCTGTATATTTTCTGCAGCTGATTTTGATACCTATTGAAGCTAATGGGTTGCAAAATCAGCTGCACAAAATATGCAGCAAAAATATGCAGCAGATCCTGTACATGTGAATGTACCCTTAAGGGGTTAATAATAAACTAGCAGTGTGTTCACATGTTGTCCTTCCAGAGGGGTCACTTTCCCTCCTCCAGTGTCCACAGGTCTCCAACAGGTCACATTACCAGAACAATTTATGGAAAAATCGTGCCAAAAATTGCGCGGTTTTACCACGATTTACGAAAAAAAGCGGTAAAACCACGCAATTTTGCCACGATTTTTCCCAAAAATTGTTCTGATAATGTGACCTGTGGACACTGATGGAGGGAAAGTGACCCCACTGGACTGCTACTATACACATGACCCAGCCCCAGGATAGACTACTGATCAGGGGGAGAGAGGGAGTACACGGGACATCACTTACCTCACATGAAGCTGCTCTGTGTTCCTGAGGCCTGTCAGCTCTCGGCCCCCGTCCTCTCCAGTGCTGGGGGCGGAGCCATCATCAGGTACCTTCATCCCTGCTCTGCCTGTCTCTGCTAATGATACACAGACCAGGAGCAGCACAGGGATATCCCCAGCAGCTGCAGCGGGCTCTTTACCCAGCCGGTCAGTCGGCCCCTAACCCCGATACTAGTATCGGGATTAGGGGCGGATCCAGAGTCTAGTCTCGGGAGGGGCACTATTAGAGAATTTTGTTTTGGTGGACAGAAAATAAGGTGTTTCTTAAAGAACTTACAATGTTATTAAATGTATCCAGTATAATAATCAAATATACCAATTGCCACAGAATGGGAAAGCGCTAAAGAAGTTTTTACCATTTAAAACTACAGCTCCCAGTATGATCTAAGTAGTGGTGAGGTTATGCTGGGAGTTGTTGTTTCACCCATCATTACTGCAAAACTTACAAGTGACTACAGCTCTGATGGGACAGTCAGGACAATACACAATGATATCAGAGACTATAGGTGACGTCTTCTCTATAGTCTTTCCTTATCTAATTCAGATGGTACATACCGCCAGGTCCAGCTAAATGTTCTCGCTGAAGAACTTGACGCCCAGACGGCTCCTCACTATGTCAGCGGATTCTGATCCTCTATATGAAAACAAGTATTATTATAAAACTGCCAAACACCATATCCTTTGAATATAGTTCTGACACACTGTACCCTCCGAATATACTACAACTGACTTTACCCTTTGAATATAATACTGCCACACACTGTACCCAATGAATATAATACTGCCACACATTGTACCCACTGAATACTGCCACACAATGTACCCACTGAATAATACTGCCACACATTGTACCCACTGAATATAATACTGCCACACTCTGTACCCACTGAATATAATACTGCCACACACTGTACCCACTGAATATAATACTACCACACATTGTACCCACTGAATACTGCCACACATTGTACCCACTGAATATAATACTGGCACACACCGTACCCTCTGAATATAATACTGGCACACACTGTACCCACTGAATATAATACTGCCACACATTGTACCCACTGAATAATACTGCCACACATTGTACCCACTGAATAATACTGCCACACACTGTACCCACTGAATATAATACTGCCCACACACTGTACCCAATGAATATAATACTGCCACACATTGTACCCACTGAATATAATACTGCCACACATTGTACCCACTGAATATAATACTGCCACACATTGTACCCACTGAATATAATACAGCCCACACACTGTACCCAATGAATATAATACTGCCACACATTGTACCCACTGAATATTATACTGCCACACATTGTACCCAGTGAATAATACTGCCACACACTGTACCCTCTGAATATAATACTGCCACACACTGTACCCCTGAATATAATACTGACACACACTGTAACCTCAGAATATAATACTACCACACACTGTACGCTCCAAATATCCCTCTGAATACAATACTGTGATGTATTGGGGCTTATGAAAACTGTACTACCCCAGAAATTCCTTATACTCTGTGCCCCTCATATATAGTAATAATGCCCCATCCTGTGCCTGCACATATAACTATGACCTGTCCTGCTCCCCCTCATAATAATAATGCCCTCTGTCCTGTGCCCCTACCATATTATTCCCCCCTGTGCTGTGCCCCTCACTTATAATGCCCCTGCAATGTTCCCCTCACATATAATGCATAAAACAAAACATAAACAAAATAAAGTCCTAGACCGTCTGGTCACTGACTACACATATCAGCATGCCCTGACTACGAACTGGTGAGCTACCCTCAGCCAGTTAAACATGTGTCTCCTGCAACCTGTTACTCACAGTTCACACCACTTCTTGGACCACTCGCAGCGCCTTCTGCGTGTTACCTAAACAGGGCCTGTGTGTCTCCCCCTCTAACAGCCAGCAAACTGTTTCCAAGGGAGAGCTTCAACTATTCTGTTTCTTTTCCTTTTAAACACACTTCCCCTTCCTGATACCTCATTAACCAGGCCACAGGTGGATTCTCCAGAGTTAGCAAGGGAAATACACCCTTTCCTTGCCACACTGCCACAATATATATATATATATATATATATATATATATATATATATATCTATATGCAGGGCCGGACTGGCACTGGGGCACACCAGGCAAGCTGATGCCGCAGCCTTTTTCAGAGTTGCAAACTGCGACCGGTGGCTGAAGCCTTTAAAGCAGTGACTGTTGGCTGCTGCTCTTAAAGGGGTACGCCCACCCTAGACATCTTATCCCCTATCCAAAGGATAGGGGATAAGATGTCTGATCACGGGGGTCCCGCCGCTGGGGAGCCCCACAATGTTGCATGCGGCACCCACCTGTTTCTTGTCCGGAAGCGCTGGAGGGTCTCGGTCGCGACCACGGGAACGGAAGTCCGTGACATCAGGACTCCGCCCCCGTGTGACGTCACGCCCCGTCCCCTCAATGCAATTCTATGGGAGGGGGCGTGACGGCCGTCACGCCATCTCCCATAGACTTGCATTGAAGGGACGGGGCGTGACGTCACGGACTTCTGTTCCCGTGGTCGCAACCGAGACTCTCCAGGTGGGTGCCGCATGCAACATTGCAGACATCTTATCCCCTATCCTTTGTACCCCTTTAAAGCGGCAACCGTCTGCCGCAGCTCTTAAAGGGGTACTCTGCTAGGGGATAAGATGTCTGATCGTGGGGGTCCCGCCGCTGGGGACCCCCGCATTCTCAGTGGCGACACCCCGCCGTCATCACAGCACAGAGGAAAATCTCTGTGCATGATGACGGGCGATACGGGCCAGAGCACAGTGATGTCACGGCTCCGGCCCCTTGTGCCGTCACGTCCCGCCCCCTCAATACAAGTCTATGGGAGTGGGCGTGGCAGCTGTCACGCCCCCTCCCATAGACTTACATTAAGGGGGCAGGGCCATGATGTCAAAGTGCTCCGGCCTGTATCGCCCCTTCATCACGTAATGTAATCTAAAGGGGGCATAGGTGGTCTGGGGAAGGCTAGGGATCCCGACGGGTCTGGAGAAAGAGGATGACACTGGGGTAGGGGGGGAGGATCCTAAAGGGGTCTGGGGGATAAAAGGGGGGGGGGAGGTGAGGACCCTGAGATGTCTGGAGGATGACAGAGGGGTCTGGGGTAGGAGGGGTGTAATAGGGATCTTGAGGTATCTGGAGAGCCTCTTTACCCAAGGTGATCAGTGGGGGTCCCAGCAGTCAGACCCCCACATAAAAAAATGGGCTGCTTAGTCTAAAATGCCCGGGCATATTTTTGGTCCCAGTCCGGCCCCTTATATATTGAAAATGGCATTGCATTTAACACTGGTATTAAAAGCCACTTGTAGAAAACATAGAGAAGCTTGGAAACATTTATCAAGTAACATTTTGATCTGGCACAATCAAAAAAAGGACTCTGTTCCTAAGCAACTGGATTTAAAATGAAGAATTATGGGGTTTCTTCTTGCTTGGTCTGCCACACACGGTAACATCTTATTGTAATAGTCATGAACTGTCTCTCATACCCGGGGGACTCAGTAACCTTCCTCCTCCATTTCTTAAGGACAAGCCAAATAATGTGTCCGAATGATGATTGGTATCCTGTCAGTACTTTTCCCTTACACCCTGTCCTAAAATAAAAATTTTGGGGTTCATACTTGAGGCAAGAGAATCTGTAGTATTTATTGAATACTTAATCTGACTCTAACAAATCTTCTGACAATTAAGGTTTTCATTAAGGCTAAGTTTACATTGACATTGTCGTTCATTTGGCTCTTTTTTTTTTTTCTTGAACAGAATGGACCCTGAAATGGGTCGGAACACAACGGACACTGTCGGGTCCCGACGTACCCCATTCACTTAAATGTGGTCCGTTGGGGATCTAGTAGTTTAGTGGAGAAAAAAGATTTATTTCTCCACAAAACTCCCACCAGGTGTGTTGGGGGACTGTCTCATCCCACAGCCACGGCGACTGTTCTTAAGTGACCACGGCACCACTTTAAATTATTGAGCAGCAGTGGCTGCTGGAAATTCAAATGAGTGCCCCCCCCCCCTGCCAAAACCACAGTGAAAGACACAAGCACAGTGAATAATCAAGGAGTGGGGGGGGGGGGGATTAAGTAGAACAAGGGGGAATCAAGGGAGAAATTAAGTGTCACAGGGGGGTGATAAGGGGCAAAATAAAATGGCACAGTAGGTGATCAAGGGGTGGGGATGAAATGGCACTGGGGAAGATGGGGGGAGGTAATGAAATGGCACATGGAGTGATCTAAGAGGTGATAAAATGGCACAGGGAGTTTTAAGGGGGGGCTGAAATAGCACAGGGGGGTAGCAGTCACATATTTAATGCTAATACTGGATACTGGTATCATGCCGTGCGTTGTAGGACACATGACGTGTTAAGTGCAATTGGGGGTACGGTGAGGAGTGTGTTACAGAACTATGCATGTCTAAAAAGGGTGTCACCAAAATGAAAAGTTTGTAAAGACCTGCCATACCTGACTTTACGATGCAATCGCTGCATGAATCTTGAACAGATTCATTAGATTCAGATTAGGGCGAAAATATTGTAGATTCACTCACTTCTTGCTAATACATAGCATCTCTCCCCTACTGGCACCTAATGACAGACAAGTTATAAAATAATTCTTGGGACAATTCAGTGGTAACCATATGCATACAAATTCTATTAAATTGTAAAAAAAAATTTTTTATACCAGGAGTGTTCTAACTAGCAGTATACAGATAGAGCTGGAAGGGGAGGCGTATGACGACTATATATTCTGATCACATAACTGGGTGGGGAGGGATCTGGATCTAGCAGAAGGGATCTGACAGGTGATGATGTCATCCTGTAGTTCACCAAAAGTCTAATCCAGGACTGACTACTTTAGACTGGTGATCACATGCCATGGTTATAGTAAAGAAACCCAATGCTTTCAATTTTATTGCCTCATTTATGAAGCAAGTCTATATTGTAGGTAAGTGTGAAGGTATTATCACAGACACAAAATAGTCTTTTACTGTTCTAAACTGAATAGTCCTTGTCCCTATCTTATATAAAGGATAGCCTGATGCCCATCCCTATCCCATAATGGATAGCCTGATGCCTATCCATATCTTATATGAAGGATAGCCTGATGCCTATCCATATCTTATATGAAGGATAGCCTGATGCCTATCCCTATCTTATATAAAGGATAGCCTGATGCCTATCCCTATCTTATATGAAGGATAGCCTTATCCCTATCCAATGCATGCTTAACCCATTCCCTCTTTGGCGATTTTTCATTTTTGCACTTTTGTTTTACATTTTTCACCTAAAAATCCATATGAGGGCTTGTTCTTTGCGCCAACAGTTTTACTTTGCAATACCATTAACAATTTCACTACAAAATCTACGGCAAAATTGAAAAAAAAAATTGTGGGGCAAAATTGAAAAAATAAAACCATTTTGTAATTTTTAGTGGCTTCCGTTTCTATGAAGTGCAGTTTTTGGTAAAAATTGCACATGATATTTATTCTGTATGTCCATACGGTCGCAACTATACCCAATTTATATAGGTTTGATTTTAATTTACTACAAAAAAAATTTATAACTACATGCACCAAAATAAATACGTTGAAAAATGTCCTCATCTGACCCCTATAACTTTTTTATTTTTCCGTATAAGGGGTGATATGGGGGCTAATTTTTTGCACTGTGATCTGAAGTTTTTATCAGTACCATTTTTGTTTTGATCGGACTTTTTGATCACTTTTTATTCATTTGTATGGTATAAATAGTGACCAAAAATAAGCTATTTTGGACTTTGGCATTTTTTTACGTGTATGCCATTGACCGTGCGGCGATACCACATACCGTATATACTCGAGTATAAGCCGAGTTTTTCAGCACGATTTTTCGTGCTGAAAACACCCCCCCTCGGCTTATACTCGAGTGAACTCTCTGCCCTCAGTGGTCTTCAACCTGCGGACCTCCAGAGGTTTCAAAACTACAACTCCCAGCAAGCCCGGGCAGCCATCGGCTGTCCGGGCTTGCTGGGAGTTGTAGTTTTGAAACCTCTGGAGATCCGCAGGTTGAAGACCACTGCGGCCTTCGACATCATCCAGCCCCCTCTCACCCCCTTTAGTTCTGTACAGTACTCGCCTCCGCTTGGCTCTGGTCCGGTGCTGCAGGACTGTCCGGTGGGGAGGTCGTCCGGTGGGATAGTGGTTCCGGGCTGCCATCTTCACCGGGGAGGCCTCTTCTCCGCGCTTCGGGCCCGGCCCCAGAATAGTCACGTTGCCTTGACGATGACACAGAGGTACGTTCATTACCAACGTCCTTCTGCGTCATCTTCAAGGCAACGCCTCTATTCCGGGCCCGAAGCGCGGAGAAGAGGCCTCCCAGTGAAGATGGCAGCCCGGAACCACTATCCCACTGGACCACCTCCTCACCGGACAGTCCTGCAGCATCGGACCAGCGCCGAGCGGAGGTGAGTACTGTACAGAACTAAAGGGGGTGAGGGGGGCTGGATGATGTCGAAGGCCGCAGTGGTCTTCAACCTGCGGACCTCCAGAGGTTTCAAAACTACAACTCCCAGCAAGCCCGGACAGCCAATGGCTGCCCGGGCTTGCTGGGAGTTGTAGTTTTGAAACCTCTGGAGGTCCGCAGGTTGAACACCACTGAGGGCGGATAGTTCACAAGAGGATGATGACAAGAGGATGATGACAAGGGGATGATGAAGGGGGGTGGGGATGATGACAAGGGGATGATGAAGGGGGGTGGGGATGATGACAAGGGGATGATGAAGGGGGGGTGTGGGATGATGACAAGGGGATGATGAAGGGGGGTGGGGATGATGACAAGGGGATGATGACAAGGGGATGATGAAGGGGGGGTGTGGGATGATGACAAGGGGATGATGAAGGGGGGATGATGACAGGCGGTGATGATGAAAGGGGGATGATGACAGGGTGATGATGATAAGGGTCTGGATGATGACAGGGGAGGATGATGTATTTCCCACCCTAGGCTTATACTCGATAACTTTTCCTGGGATTTTGGGGTGAAATTAAGGGCCTCGGCTTATATTCGGGTCGGCTTATACTCGAGTATATACGGTATGTTTATTTTTATTTACACAGTTTTTTTTTATATGGGAAAGGGGGGGGGGTGATTCAAACTTTTATTAGGGAAGGGGTTAAATCACATTTATGAAATTTTTTTGCAATGTTATAGCCCCCATAGTTGACTATAACATTGCACACACTGATCTCTTACACTGTTCACTGGCATGCAATAGCATGGCATTGATCAGTGTTATCACAGCTCGACTGCTCCTGCCTGCATCTCAGGCACGGAGCAGTCATTTGGTGATCGGACAGCGAGGAGTCAGGTAGTGATCCTCCTCCTGTCCTGCAAGCTGTTCGGGATGCCGTGATTTCACCGTGGCGGTTCCAAACAGCACCACTGAGCTAACCGGCAATGTTTACTTTAGTTTTAGAAGCGGCAATCAAGTTTGATCGTCGCGTCTAAAGGGCATTAGCTGTGCATCCTGGTTGCCTATAGCAACCGGGACCCACCGGGTATAATGTGCGCTCACCTGCTGTGCGCGTGCCATACCTCGGGAGCCGCAGATGGAACATCCATTTGTGGCAAGGGGTTAAAGGGGTACCCCACCCCTGGACATTTTCTCCCTTATCCAAAGAAGAGGGGAATAAGATGTCTGATCGCGGGGGTCCAGCCTCTGGGACCCCCCACAATCTCTGTGCAGGCACCTGGCATTCTGAACATTATGGGGGAGATTTATCATTGTTTTGCTGTGCAAAGTCCTTTTTAGTGTCATTTTATTTTGCACTGTTTTTTGCTGTTGTGTGCCGAATTTATCAAAAAGGCACAAGGACTTTAATAAATATGGCACAAATTTTATTTCACCTCGCAAACGGCTGTGAGCTGCCAAATTGGAAGTTTACTTTTTTTTTTTTTATTACTTTATTATTTTTCCAATATAAAAAAATTTACATTTTACAATAGTAAAAAAAAAAGAGTTGAAATTTCCCCCCTTCCCTTTTTGCATATTTTTGTGGGTAGGGAACAGGGGCACACCTAGCCTTTCCCCAATTCACAATATTATCACTATTAATATTCTTGTTATTCTTAGTATCTAACCCTCTTTAATTTTTCTTAATTCAGGTGTCCCCCCGATTTCCACCCCTCTTATATTATTACAAAGTCACAGAAAACACAAACCAAGAGAAAAAAAAAATAAGAGTTTCTAATTTCTGTTTTCAAATACCCCTCCTATCACCTCCTTCCACTCCTCTACCCCTGGTGAGTTTGGTGCCAACCATCTCCTGATTATTAATAATCTGGCATAAAAGAGCATCAGTAATAACCTTCTTATCTCCTTTCCTCCTTTGCTATCATCCCCTAAAATGAATAATGTTATATTATCTTCCATTTTATATTTTGTCTTTTCCTCAATATATTTTATTATTTTACTCCAATACTCCTGAATCTTCTCACATTCCCATATTATATGCATAAACCTCGCATTTTCCACCTTATATCTTGGGCAGTTACTACTCTCCCTCTTCCCAATCCTAAATAAAAATTTTGGTGTATAATAGATTCTGTATATTATATTCCACTGTGTCAGTTGATGGTCTAAACTTAGGGGAGATAGTTTTTTTATTTCTGAATACATTTACCCAATTTATCTCCCCTTTTTCCTGCTGCCAATTTTTATTTTTCCCTATTATTTTATATATTTTCGCCATCACTTCCCCCCCCCCCATTTTCCCTTCTATATTCCTTATCATTTCCATTCCTTTTATTGTCTGTATTTTTCCCTCTTTGAGCGATTTGGGCGAGGGAGGTCTTCAAACGCTCATATTCTAACCATATTCTTCCCCAGCCTGAACTCCTCCCTCACCTCATCCCACTTTTTTATCTTACTGTTTTTCCAGATATCTTTAATTTTTTTACCTCCGCTCCTGTACAGACTATTAATTCCCATTTTAGCAACTTCCTTCAAGTTTACATTATACCAAATTGGTGCTGTTTCTAGTATTCCTTCTACTTTTATTTCTTTTTTACATTTTTCCCACGTCTTACTCATTCCTCTAATCATTATGTCTTTACAGTGGTCCCTCAACATACGATGGTAATTCGTTCCAAACTACCCATCGTTTGTCGAATCCATCGTATGTTGAGGGATCCGTGCAATGTAAAGTATAGGCAGCTGTACTCACCTGTCCCCGCCGGTCCGGACCAGGTTCTCACCGCTCCCGATGCTGTCCCAGGGGCTCCCGATGCTGTCCCGCTGCTCCGGTGACTTCTTCGCGATCCTCCAGTGTCTTGCGCATCTTCTGCAGGGTCTCTCTTTCTGGTGACGTTATTACACCTCGTAGTGACGTAATAACGACGCCGGAAAGCAAGGCCCAGACCCTGGAGAAGATGCGCAAGACACCGGAGGATCACGAAGTGGACCCGGAGCAGCGGGAATAGGTAAGTGAACCTGCTGGGGCACATTACACTGCTATCCGACAGCAGCTTAAGCATTTTGCGCTGTCGGATAGCAGTTAATGCGATGGCCCCGACATATAAAAGCATCGTATGTCGATGCTGACATCGACATGCGATGGCCTCTGAGAGGCCATCGTATGTCGATTTTATCATATGTCGGGGCCATCGTAGGTCGGGGGGTTACTGTATTCCATTCCCCTTCTCTTAACTGTCCCGATTCGAGTACCTGAAATATGTTTTCATAATTTCCTTTAGTGTTCTCTATTATACATATAATATATTATAATATATAATATATATTATATTATATTCCTTTAGTGTTCTCTATTATTATTATACCTTCTTCTGCCGACGGGGCTGGGACTCGCATCGCGTGACGTGCCCGCCTGCGAGCCCCAGTCCGTCACTCTCCAGGTATTTCTCCTGCCTCTGCCTCTCTGCTCCAGCGCGCGTATCCCTTAGGGCGAGCGTGTGTGCACCGGAGCTTTGAGATTTAAAGGGCCAGTACGCTCATTAGTGTAATCCACCTGTGGCTTGTTTATAAATTCCTCCACCCTCCTCAGTTCTCTGCCGGATCTTTGTTGCCCTGTGCCCTAGACAAAGCATTCCATTGTATTGCCTTGCCGTGTTCCAGATCTCCTGCTTTTGTGACTTGACCTTGCTCCTCTGCCGCCTGCCTACCGAACTCCTGCTACGTCCTGACTACGCTACTGTTCCGCCTGCCCTGACCTTCTGTTATCCAGACTACGAAGTTGTGCCTCGCATCTCCTCAGCTGCATGTGTGGTCGAGCCGTGCCAGGGGTAGCGACCTGGGTGTCGCCTGCAGCTGCAAGCCCATCCCGCTTTGCGGCGGCTCTGGTGAAAACCAGTGGCACCTTAGACTCCGCTCCCTGGTATGGTCCGAGTCATCTGCCACACAGGTCCAGCGGATCCACATACACCAGAGTTCCCGTCTTCAGAAACGTGAGTGTTACAGGAGTCTACAACCCACATAAGTGGCTCAGGTAGGGCAGGTCATCCAGGATGGCACCTCAATGCGAGCTGTGGCAAGAAGGTTTGCTGTGTCTGTCAGTGTAGTGTCCAGAGCATGGAGGTGCTACCAGGAGACAGGCCAGTACATCAGGCTATTTGGAGGAGTCCGTAGTAGGGCATCAACCCAGGAGCCGGACCAATACCTCCGCCTTTGTGCAAGGAGAAGCACTGCCAGAGCCCTGCAAAATGACCTCCAGCAGGCCACAAATGTGCAGGTGTCCACTCAAACGGTCAGAAACAGACTCCATGAGGGTGGTATGAGGGCCTGACATCCACAGGTGGGGGGTTGTGCTAACAGCCCAACACTGTGCAGGACATTTGGCATTTGCCAGAGAACACCAAGATTGGCAAATTCACCACTGGTGCCCTGTGTTCTTCACAGATGAAAGCAGGTTCACATTGAGCACATGTGACAGGGTCTGGAGATGCCATGGAGAACGTTCTGCTGCCTGCAGCATCCTCCAGCATGACCGGTTTGGCGGTGGGTCAGTAATGGTGTGGGGTGGCATTTCTTTGGACGGCAGCACAGCCCTCCATGTGCTTGCCAGAGGTAGTCTGACTGCCATTAGGTACTGAGATGAGATCCTCAGACCCCTTGTGAGACCATATGCTGGAGCGGCTGGCCCTGGGTTCCTCCTAATGCAAGACAATGCTAGACTTCATGTGGCTGGAGTGTGTCAGCAGTTCCTGCAAGAGGAAGGAATTGATGCTATAGACAGAAATGTCAGCAGAAAGCATTGTGGTCAGGCAGAAAGGAAATTCAAAAATAAAAGAACTTCCTGTGGATCATAACAGCAGCTGATAAATACTGTGAGGATTAACATTTTTTAATAAAAGTAACTTACAAATCTGTTTAACTTTCTGGCACCAGTTGATAAAAAAAAAAAAAAAAAGTTTTCCAGTGGAGTACCCCTTTAACCCCTTAAAGGGTAGCTCCCACCATCCTATATTTTTTTTTTCTGTTCCTGCCTATTGCACATCTATCCCTAACCCCCTCCCTGCTTTAAATTTTTTTTTAACTATATTTAAAATAACTTTTTGTCTGCCTGGTAGTGTGCTCACTACCAGGAAGACTTCACCATCAGGCACCACGTCACTGATGCCTGCTGGGGGGGACTTCCACCCTTAGCTCATCTACACAGGGTGCCTCCAGCTGTTTCACCACTACAACTCCCAGCTTGCCCTGACATCTATTGGCTGTCAGGGCATGCTGGGAGTTGTAGTAGTGAAACAGCTGGAGGCACCCTGTGTAGATGAACTATAACTTAGTGCTATCCGGCGCCAAGCCCGCCGCCGCATACCCCGCCCCCCGCCACAAACACCCCGCCCCCCGCATACCCCGTTCCCTCCGTCACACACAGCCCCCGCATACCCAGTTCCCCCTGTCACAAACACATACCCAGTTCCCCCTGTCCCCCTCCTTCTGATGCTTAATGATACTGCAGAGTCCGGCAGCGGGCGTGCAGGGTCAGCGGCGGTGATGACACGTGCGGGAGGAGTGGCCTCCCAGCCAGTGGCCGGGGAGCCAATGCACTCGCTCCCGCCTGTCTGATTGACAGGCCGGGAGCGAGAGCAGCCTAAATGAAAAAGGACTGATTGCCAGGCCAAAATCAGTCCTTTTTCAGGCGTGACGTCATGCCAGGCTGCAGCCGGCCACTAGGAGGGTGACCCCCTAGTGGCCGGTTTTCAAACATAAAATTCACCCTCAAAATGAAAAAATAAATAATGAAAATATATTACTGATATGTTGTAGTACATAAGTACTACAACATATAAAAAAAATAAAGTTGGTGACAGTGCACATTTAAGGACCCATGACGTACGTGTACGTCATGAGTCCTGCTCCTGCGATATAACGCGGGGTCACAAGGCGACCCCGCATCATATCGCGGCGGGCCCGGTGTCATAGTGAAGCTAATAGCGCGCTCAAAGCTGAGCCGCGCGGCTAAAAACGAAAGTGAATGCCTGGCTAGGTCAGGGAGCTGTTCGGGATCGCCGCGGCATAATCGCGGCATCCTGAACAGCTGTAGCACAGGAGGAGGTCTTCTTACCTTCTCCTGCGCTGTCCGATCGCCGAATGAATGCTTCGAGCCTGAGATCCAGGCTTGAGCAATCAATCGCCGAAAACACTGATTGATCCATTCCTCTGGAGATGCATCAGTCTTCAAGATCAGTTAATGCAATGTTATAGCCCCCCCCCTATAGGAGCTATAATATTGCATATGAAAAGTGTAAAAAAATAATTAACCCTTTCAATTATCCCTTCCCCTAATAAAAGTTTGAATCCCCCGGCATTTCCCAGAATAAAAAAAAAAAAACACAGTGTAAATAAAAATAAACATATGTAGTATCGCCGTGTGCGGAAATGTCCGAATTATAAAAATATACCGCTTTTTAAACCGCACGTTCAATGGTGTACGCGCAAAAAAATTCCAAAGTCCAAAATAGCGCATTTTTGAATAAAAAGTGATCAAAAAGTCTGATCAGAACAAAAATGGTACCGCTAAAAACTTCAGATAACGGCACAAAAAATGAGCCCTGATAGCACCTTGAACACAGAAAAATAAAAAAGTTATAGGGGTCAGAAGATGACCATTTTAAATGTATACATTTTCCTGCATGTATTCATGATTTTTTTCTGAAGTGATACAAAATCAAACCTATATAAGTAGGGTATCATTTTAACCGTATGGACCTACAGAATAAAGATAAGGTGTCATTTTTGCCGAAAAATGTACTGCGTAAAAACGGAAGCCCCCAAAACTTACAAAGTAGTGTTTTTTCATCAATTTTGTTGCACATTGATTTTTTTTCCAGTTTCACCGTAGATTTTTGGGTAAAATGACTAATGTCATTACAAAGTAGAATTAGTGATGCAAAAAATAAGCCATCATATAGAATTTTAGGTAAAAATTTTAAAGAGTTATGATTTTTTAAAGTTAAGGAGGAAAAATTGAAAATGAAAAAACGGAAAAAGCCCGTGTCTTTAAGGGGTTAAGGACGCAGCCCATTTTCACCTTAAAGGGGTTATCCAGGAAAAAAAAACTTTTTATTATATATCAACTGGCTTCAGAAAGTTAAACAAAATTAAAGTTAAACAAAATTACTTCTATTAAAAAATCTTAATCCTTTCAGTACTTATGAGCTGCTGAAGTTAAGTTGTTCATTTCTGTCTAAGTGCTCTCTGATGACACCTGTCTCGGGAACTGTCCAGAGTAGAATCAAATCCCCATAGCAAACCTCTTCTACTCTGTGCAGTTCCCGAGACAAGCAGAGATGTCAGCAGAGAGAACTGTTGCCAGACAGAAAAGAACAACCCAACTTCAGCAGCTGATACTTATTGGAAGGATTAAGATTTTTTTAATAGAAGTAATTTACAAATCTGTTTAACTTTCTGAAGCCAGTTGATATACTGTACAAAAAAAAGTTTTTTTCCTGGAATACCCCTTTCAGGATGCAGCCCTTTTTTGAAAATGTGACCAGTCACTTTAAGCATTAATAACTCTGGGATGCTTTTACGAGTCCGAGATTGTTTCTTCGTGACATAATCTACTTTAACATAGTGGTAAATTTTTGGCACCACTTGCATCCTTTCTTGGTGAAAAATCTTGCATTTTTCTAACTTTGAAGCTCTCTGCTTGTAAGGAAAATGGATATTCCAAATAAATTATATATTGATTCACATACACAATATGTCTACTTTATGTTGACAACATGAGAGGGCTTCAAAGTACAGCAGCAATTTTCTAAATTTTCACAAGAATTTCAAAATCCTAATTTTTCAGGGACCAGTTAAGTTTGAAGTAGATTTGAGGGGCCTTTCTGTGAGAAATACCTCATAAATGTCCCCATTATAGAAACTGCACCCCTCAAAGTATACAAAATGACATTCAAAAAGTTTGTTAACCCTTTAGGTGTTTTACAAGAATAGCAGCAAAGTGGAGGAGAGAAATCTAAATCTGTAACCTGTTCTTGTAGACCCATTTTTTTTCATTTTTAAAAGTGGTATAAGGAGAAAAATCCCCCCAAAATGTGTAGCCCAATTTCTCTTGAGTATGGAAATACCTCATATGTTGACATACAGTGCTCTGCGGGCTCACAACATGGCTCAAGAGGGAAAGAGCAACTGTGGGATTTTTTAAAAACGATTTTTGCTGTCTTGGTTTTTGGGGGCCATGTTGCATTTAGGAAGCCCCTATGGTGCCAGAACAGCAAAAAATAAATAAATAAATAAATATATATATATATATATATATATATATATATATATATATATATATATATAAATATATATACACATGGCATACTATTTTGGAAACAACACCCCTCAAGGAACGTAATAAGGGGTATAGTGAACCTTAACATCTCACAGGTGTTTAACGACTTTGCGTTGAATTTGGACATGAAAATGGAAAATTTTATTTTTTAACACTAAAATGATGGTGTTACACCAAATTTTTCTTTTTCACAAGGGGTAATAAGAGAAAATGGTCACCGAAATGTTAAGCCCAATTTCTCCCGATTAACCCCTTAAGGACGCAGGACGTACTCAAACGGCCCCTTTTCCGAGTCCTTAAGGACTCAGGACGTTTGAGTACGTCCTGTGAAATCCCGGCCCCCCGCCGCTAGCTGGAGGGGAGCCGGTGCCCGATGCCTGCTGAAATCGTTCAGCAGGCATCGGGGCATATCGCCCAGGGGGGTCATTATGCCCCCTCATGTCGGCGATGGCCGCAGATCACTGGACAATTCAGTCCAGCGATCTGCGGCAGATTCCGGGTCAATCGGGTCTCCAGTGACCCGGTGACCCGGAATTACAGGCTGTTCGGGGCCGCCAGAGCCTGCAGGGGTGAGGTGGCACTGGTGCCACCTCACGATCGCCCTGATTCATCGGCCGGTTTCCCGGCCGACCAATCAGGGCGCCTGCTGCGGGTGTCACTCCCGCAACCCGCTCCACCCCTCTTCCGGAGGACGTGAGCGGGTGCGGGACGTGCACCCCGGGTGCTGGAGACCCCGATCCCCGGCGTCAATGTTGGGATCGGGGCCCCAGGAGCAGCGGCGGCGACGACGACGAGGGACTGACCTGATGTGGCTGGATCGTTGGAGGTGAGTGACAGCCTCCTGCTGTTGCTTAGCAACAGCTCCCAGCATGCAAAAAGGGCATGCTGGGAGCTGTAGTTATGCAACAGCAGGAGGCAGACCACCACAACTCCCAGCATGCCCTTATGGGCATGCTGGGACTTATAGTTTTGCAACAGCTGGAGGCACATTTTTTCTATGGAAAAGTGTACCTTCAGCTGTTGTGTAATTACAACTCCCAGCTTGCACAAACAGCTAAAGTGCATGCTGGGAGTTGTAGTGGTGCATCTGCTGGTTGCATAACTACAACTCCCAGCATGCCCGTTGGCTGTCGGTGACTGCTGGGAGTTGTAGTTTTGCAACAGCTGAAGGCACACTGAGTTATGTAGCAAACCAGTGTGTCTCCAGCTGTTGCATAACTACAATCCCCAGCATCCCCAGCCAAAGTAGTATGCCTCCAGCTGTTGCATAACTACAAGACCCAGCATGCCCTTCTGCTGTCCGTACATGCTGGGGGTTGTAGCTTTTGCAACAGCTGAAGGCACACTGGTTGCAAAACACTGAGTTTGTTACCAAACTCGGTGTTTCACAACCAGTGTGCCTCCAGCTGTTGCAAAACTACAACTCCCAGCATGCACTGATAGACCGTACATGCTGGGAGTTGTAGTTTTGCAACAGCTGGATGTTTCTCCCCCCCCCCCCCCCAATGTGAATGTACAGGGTACACTCACATGGATGGAGGATTACAGTAAGTATCCGGCTGCAAGTTTGAGCTGCGGCAAATTTTCTGCCGCAGCTCAAACTGCCAGCGAGAAACTACTGTGAACCCCCCGCCCATGCGACTGTACCCTAAAAACACTACACTACACTAACAAAAAATTTAATAAAAAGTAAAAAACACTACATATACACATACCCCTACACAGCCCCCCTCCCCAATAAAAATGAAAAATGTCTGGTACGCCACTGTTTCCAAAACGGAGCCTCCAGTGGTTGCAAAACTACAACTCCCAGCATGCACTGATAGACCGTACATGCTGGGATTTGTAGTTTTGCAACAGCTGGATGTCCCCCCCCCCCCCCCCCCAATGTGAACGTACAGGGTACACTCACATGGGCGGAGGATTACATTAAGTATCCAGCTGCAAGTTTGAGCTGCGGCAAATTTTCTGCCGCAGCTCAAACTGCCAGCGAGAAACTCCGGTGAACCCCCGCCCGTGCGACTGTACCCTAAAAACACTACACTACAACACAATAAAATAAAAAACACTACATATACACATACCCCTACACAGCCCCCCTCCCCTCCCCAATAAAAATGAAAAACGTCTGGTACGCCACGGTTTCCAAAATGGAGCCTCCAGCTGTTGCAAAACAACTACTCCCAGTATTGCCAGATAGCCACTGACTGTCTAGGCATGCTGGGAGTTTTACAACAGCTGGAGGCACCCTGTTTGGGAATCACTGGCGTAGAATACCCCTATGTCCACCCCTATGCAAGTCCCTAATTTAGGCCTCAAATGCGCATGGTGCTCTCACTTTGGAGCCCTGTCGTATTTCAAGGCAACAGTTTAGGGACACATATGGGGTATCGCCGTACTCGGGAGAAATTGTGTTACAAATTTTGGGGGTATTTTCTGCTTTTACCCTTTTTAAAAATGTAAAATTTTTGGGAAAAGAGGCATTTAGGTAAAAAAAATTTTTTTTTTTTTACATATGCAAAAGTCGTGAAACACCTGTGGGGTATTAAGGTTCACTTAACCCCTTGTTACGTTCCCCGAGGGGTCTAGTTTCCAAAATGGTATGCCATGTGTTTTTTTTTTTGCTGTTCTGGCACCATAGGGGCTTCCTAAATGCGGCATGCCCCCAGAGCAAAATTTGCTTTCAAAAAGCCAAATGTGACTCCTTCTCTTCTGAGACCTGTAGTGCGCCAGCAGAGCACTTTTCACCCCCATATGGGGCGTTTTCTGAATCGGGAGAAATTGGGCTTCAAATTTTGGGGGGTATTTTCTGCTTTAACCCTTTGTAAAAATTAAAAATTTTTGGGAAACCAAGCATTTTAGGTAATTTTTTTTCCTTACATATGCAAAAGTTGTGAAACCCCTGTGGGGTATTAAGGTTCACTTTACCCCTTGTTACGTTCCCCAAGGGGTCTAGTTTCCAAAATGGTATGCCATGTGTTTTTTTTTGCTATCCTGGCACCATAGGGGCTTCCTAAATGCGGCATGCCCCCAGAGCAAAATTTCCTTCAAAAAGCCAAATGTGACTCCTTCTCTTCTGAGACCTGTAGTGCACCAGCAGAGCACTTTTCACCCCCATATGGGGTGTTTTCTGAATAGGGAGAAATTGGGCTTCAAATTTCGGGGGGTATTTTCTGCTATTACCCTTTTTAAAAATGTTAAACTTTTTTTTTTTTACATATGCAAAAGTCGTGAATCACCTGTGGGGTATTAAGGTTTACTTTACCCCTTGTTATGTTCCCCGAGGGGTCTAGTTTCCAAAATGGTATGCCATGTGGGGTTTTTTGCTGTTCTGGCACCATAGGGGCTTCCTAAATGTGACATGCCCCCCAAAAACCATTTGTCGCTCCTTCCCTTCTGAGCCCTCTACTGCGCCCGCCGAACAATTAACATAGACATATGAGGTATGTCCTTACTCGAGAGAAATTGGGTTTCAAATACAAGTAAAAATTTTCTCCTTTTTACCCCTTGCAAAAATTCAAAAATTGGGTCTACAAAAACATGCGAGTGTAAAAAATGAAGATTGTGAATTTTCTCCTTCACTTTGCTGCTATTCCTGTGAAACACCTAAAGGGTTAAAAAGCTGACTGAATGTCATTTTGAATACTTTGGGGGGTGTAGTTTTTATAATGGGGTCTTTTATGGGGTATTTCTAATATGAAGACCCTTCAAATCCACTTCAAACCTGAACTGGTCCCTGAAAAAAAGCGAGTTTCAAAATTTTGTGAAAAATTGGAAAATTGCTGCTGAACTTTGAAGCCCTCTGGTGTCTTCCAAAAGTAAAAACACGTCAATTTTATGATGCAAACATAAAGTAGACATATTGTTTTTGTGGATAAAATTTTTTTTTTTTTGGGAATATCCATTTTCCTTACAAGCAGAGAGCTTCAAAGTTAGAAAAATGCAACATTTTCAAATTTTTCATCAAATTTTGGGATTTTTCACCAAGAAAGGATGCAAGTTACCACAAAATTTTACCACTATGTTAAAGTAGAATATGTCACGAAAAAACATTCTCGGAATCAGAATGATAACTAAAAGCATTCCAGAGTTATTAATGTTTAAAGTGACAGAGGTCAGAATTGCAAAAAATGTCCTTAAGGTGAAAAAGGGCTCAGTCCTTAAGGGGTTAACCCCTTAAGGACCCACGCTTTTTCCGTTTTTTCATTTTCTATTTTTCCTCCTTAACTTTAAAAAATCATCACTCTTTAAAATTTTCACCTAAAATTCTATATGATGGCTTATTTTTTGCATAACTAATTCTACTTCGTAATGACATTAGTCATTTTACCCAGAAATCTACGGTGAAATGGGAAAAAAATTAATGTGCGACAAAATTGATGAAAAAACACTATTGTGTAAGTTTTGGTGGCTTCCGTTTTTACGCAGTACATTTTTCGGCAAAAATGACACCTTATCTTTATTCTGTAGGTCCATACGGTTAAAATGATACCCTACTTGTATAGGTTTAATTTTATATCTCTTCAGAAAAAAATCACGAATACATGCAGGAAAATTTCTACGTTTAAAATGTACCTCCTTACCCCTATAACTTTTTTATTTTTCTGTGTTCAGGGCTCATTTCTAGCGCCGTGATCTGAAGTTTTTAGCGGTACCATTTTTGTTCTGATCAGACTTCTTGATCATTTTTTATTCACTTTTTTGTGGTATTAAAACTGATCAAAAATGCGCTATTTTGGACTTTGGAATTTTTTTGCGCGTACACCATTGAACGTGCGATTTAAAAAGTGGTATATTTTTATAATTCGGACATTTCTGCACGCGGCGATACCACATATGTTTATTTTTATTTACACTGTATTTTTTTATTCTTGGAAATGCCGGGTGAATCAAACTTTTATTAAGGGAAGAGATAATTGAAAGGGTTAATGATTTTTTTTTACACTTTTCTTATGCAATATTATAGCTCCTATAGGGGGCTATAACATGGCATTAACTGATCTTTTACACTGATTGATCCATCTCCATAGGAACGGATCAATCAGTGTTTTCTCAGGCTTGAAGCATTCATTCGGCGATCGGACAGCGCAGGAGAAGGTAAGAAGACCTCCTCCTGTGCTACAGCTGTTCGGGATGCCGGGATTATACTGCGGCGATCCCGAACAGCTCCCTGAGCTAGCCGGGCACTTTTACTTTCATTTTTAGCCGCGCGGCTCAGCTTTGAGCACGCGGCTAAAGGGTTAATAGCGGGCCCGGCGTCATAGTGAAGCCGGGAAGCGCCACTAATAGCACGCGGCACTGATCGCGGTGCCGTGTGCTATTAGTGGCGCTTCCCGGCTTCACTATGACGCCGGGCCCGCTGCGCTATGATGCGTGGTCACCGTGTGACCCCTCGTTTTATCGCAGGACCGGGACCCAGGACGTACCCATACGTCCTGGGTCCTTAAGAGGTTAAAGGGGTACTCCGGTGAAAAACTTATTTTTTTTAAATCATCTGGTGCCAGAAAATTTTACAGATTTGTAAATTACTTCTATTAAAAAATCTTAATCCTTCCTGTACTTATTAGCTGCTGAATACTACAGTGGAAATTCTTTTCCGTTTGAAACACAGAGCTGTCTGCTGACATCACGAGCACAGTGCTCTCTGCTGACATCTCTGTGTTTCAAACAGAAAAGAATTTCCACTGTAGTATTCAGCAGCTAATAAGTACAGGATGGATTAAGATTTTTTAATTGAAGTAATTTACAAATCTGAAGAGAAAATATATAACCAATCCTTCTAGGATTTTACCCCGAAGTGTACACAATGGGGGAGATTTATCAAAGTATTTAGACTGGTTTTTCTTGTCTAAATTTGTCGCACAGAAAGTCGCAGTCTAAATATGTGCGACTTTTCTGCGACTTTTGCTCTAGAGGATTTTTAGAACATGATGCATTCTAGTCTATTTTAGACTGAAATGCATTGAAAAATGCATTGGTGCTGAATTTATCAAAAGCGACTTTCAGCGACAAGTCGCATAGGCTGAAAGTACGCCGAAATGTCAGACCATGTTGGAGCAGGTTTAAATATAGACTAAAGCATAGATCATGCAGTCTGTGCACAGAATTTATCAAGAGCTGTGCGCCATTTGATAAATTAGGTGCACAATAGACCAGACTAACCCTCTGTAGTTTGGTCTATATTGATGCGGGACATAGACAGCTTTGATAAATATCCCCCAATTAATGTAAATATAGTATAGAGAAATTTCAATTGATATATACTATATATACTATATTTGCATTCATTGTGTACCCTTCGGGGTAAAATCCTAGAAGGATTGGTTATATATTTTCTCTTCATATTATTTATTTCTGGCCGTTTGGGGTTTCGGCATATAACCAACTATATCCTCGGATTGTAGATTTGTGAGCTGCACACATTCTTTTCCTTTTTACATAATTTACAAATCTGTTTAACTTTCTGGCACCAGTTGATTTAAAAAAAAAAAAAAGAGTTTTTCACCTGAGTACCCCTTTAAGAAAACGCCCCGTATGTGGACGTTAAGTGCTCTGCTGGCGCACTACAGGTCTCGGAACAGAAGGAGCGCCATTGGACTTTTGGAGAGAGAATTTTGCTGGAATTGAAGTCAGGAGCCATGTACATTTACAAACCTCCCATGGAGCCAGAAGAGCAGAAACCCCCCACATGTGACACCATTTTGGAAACTACACCCCTTCAGGATTGTAACAAGGGTTACAGTGAGTACTTAAACCTCACAGGTTTTTTGAACAGTGGGCCGTAAAAGTGAAAAATTTGATTTTTCAGACTATATTGATAATGTTACCCCAAATGTTTCATTTTCACATGGGGTAATAGGGCAAAAGGTCCCCAAAATTTGTAGTGCAATTTCGCCTGAGAAAGAAAATACCCCATATGTGGATGTAAAGTGTTCTGCAGGCACACTGCAATGCTCAGAATAGAAGGAGCGCCATTGGGCTTTTTGAGTGAAAAGTTTGTTGGAACTGAAGTCAGGGGCCATGTGCGTTTACAAAGCCCCCATTCTGCAATAATATGACACCATATTAGAAACTACACCCCTCAAGGAATGTAACAAAGGGTACAGTGAGTACTGTAACCTCACAGATTTACTGAAAAGTGGCCATAAAAACCTAAAAATTAAAAATTTTTACACAAAAATGCTGGGGTTACCCAATTTGTTTTATACCGTATTTTCACAAGGGGTACCTGTATTTCCAAAATTTATTTTCCAGGAATGGATGAAGGGTAGCTTTTGAAAATTGCAATTTACAACCTATGCTGTACTTTATCTTTCTGGGAACAACTAACATGCGACTCCGAATTGTCACCAGAAAATATGACAGAGCTCATGAGCGAGAACTCCATGGAAGTGTGATTCTCCCTGAAGCAGTTTTTAAGGCAGAGGCCCAGATGATCGGGGCAAGTGTCGCACTGAGTGGTGGTGTCCTTCCGAATCCCCCTCTTGCGACTCTGCATATTTTCTGGGATCGTCCCTTTTTTCCAGTGCGGGAGCCCACAATTCCAGAGGTGCTCTGATCCACTCTTCGGCGGTCACCAAAGATGAGGGCCTTTAGACCTTCCTCTTGAAACTGCAGGAATGTCCCTGTGTTGCCAGCACAAAAGTGTTATACATGGCAACCTGTACCATGTAGACAGCAACTTTTTTTTGTACCATGCCCGTGTTTGGTACTCTGGGGTACTCACGCAAAGTTTATACATCTTCACGCCATACCGTGCTACCGTGCTCATTTGGTTGGGATGTATTGCCGGAAGCAGAGTCTCCCCTTAAAGCTGATGAGAGACTCAGCAATAGCGACCTCCCTACCAGGGACATAGGCCTCCAAAAATTTGGCCCCGAAGTGATTGATGACCGGCCTGATTTTATACAGGTGGTCATACGTGGGGGGACATGCCGCATTATCAGCATAATGCAAACATTTTCGAATGGCCTCGAACAGGGGACGTGCCATGGTCATACTGTAGAGTGGGGTCTGGTAAAGGATGTCCCCACTCCAATATAGCCCGACACTGGGTTTTTTGACCAGGCCCATATGCAGCTCGAGGCCCCAAAATGTCCTCATTTCGGCTGCATCGACTAGGAACCAGCCATTGGGCCTAACCAAAAAGTGAGCCCGAGTTTGCGGCAACAAACTGTTGGCCGTATAGATTCGTCTGGTCAACCATCAGTTTGACAAAGTCGTCACTGGGAAAAAAAACTGAAATAGTCCATTTCAGTGAACCAGACTGTCAATCTTGATTCGCCAACAAACTCAGGAATCACAGGCCCGTGGTCCGCTGGCTCAGTCCAGACAAGTTCTCTGGTACGGGGCACCAGTAAACTTGGCTGGGGGGCTTGACTAGTATGAGCGCCAGGGGGACTCATACTAGCATGGGGCACATGATCAGGAGCAGAGAAGGTTTACGGTCCCGCATGGTGGCATCTCCACCGCCTTGGTGGCTCATCATCAGAACTAGATTATGAGGAGGATGAGCAAATAAGGAAGCTGGGGTCTTCCTTGTCCTGTGTGGCGCTTTCAGTGTCAGAGGCAAGTATGGCATATGCCTCCTCCGCTGAAAATGCCATGCAGGCCATTTCCCTACTCTAATGGGGGGGGGGTTTGAAGTGTGTGTGTGTGTGTGTGTGTAACTTAATTTGTGTATGTGCTGTGTGTGGTGCGATACTACCTCGCTAACCCACCCTAACATAAACTTGCTTAAACAGAAAAAAATATAAACTAAAAAGGGGGAAAAGTCAGTGGGGGTCTGGCCACTCAGCCCAGAACAGTGGCTGGTGGCACGTACACAGACCCCCAAACAAAATACCCAAAAAATAAAATGCTTAACCCCGAAAAAATTCACCCGCCTGAACCCCCCCCCCCCCCAAAAAAAGATAAAAATAAAACAAAAACGCTGATCAGGGATAAATCACAGACAGCGGTGGGGCAGGCCGCACACAGAAGTACGGTCCGTCCACAGCACAGGCCTGCTACTGGTGGGACGGACCACCTATTAAGTGCAGAATTTTTTTTTAAAAAGCCGCTATAACCGAAGAAGTCCCTGATCAGTACTACGGTACTGATCAGCGGCGGGTGGGCTTTAGCTAACAGTGGCGGACCTCTCTTTTATAACTAAGAGGGCCTGGCCACACTTTTAGCAAGAAAAAAAAAAAAAAAAAGAAAAAATTACTGCACCAAAAAAAAAAGAAAAAAGCTGGCGGCAGACCGCAGCGATCCAGTAGAGTCGGAGTCACACAGCTAAAAGGTGCTAAGGACCCGCGGACACCTACGGATGGTATGTTGAAAATTTAATGCTTTACCTGACTGCTTTCAGTGCCAAGGGGCCACAGAAAAGGGGCAAGGGGGCACTTTTTTTTTTTTTTTTTTTTTACACTGAGGGGGGAGATGGCAGCATGGGGCTCTGTCCTGCTCACCAGATCTCTAAGAAATGGTGGGCAGAACGGAGAAACATTCTCCTACACCCTCATCATACTGCTGTGATTGGTGCGGTCACTACGGCCGCCCAATTACAGCTGTACTGAGGGGTGGCAACACTTCCACCCCCCAAGTCATCATCCTCATCCGGGTCAAGGGGTCACACATGACCCGGAAGCACCGCAGACTGCCGGTGAGTATTTATTATTTATTTTATTTATATAGCGCCTACAGATTCCGCAGAACCCCCTCCAGCGATGAGCCGGGATGCCTGCTGAATGATTTCAGCAAACATCCTGGTCCAGTACCCGACTGGCGGGGACCAAATTTCCCACAGCCGTACCCATACGCCCTACATCCTTAAGGACTCAGGATGCAGGGCGTATGCATACGCCCTCTGTCCTGAAGAGGTTAACTTTCCTATGCCTTGTGCCTGCCATAAAGCAACTGTGTAAGTGTTGTGAAGTGACACACCACAAAGAGGCTACAGCATTGCAGCCCCCAGTACACACTTTATTACTGAATAACATTAAAACTACATTGTCCTAAAACTAAATATATAAATTAAATGCTTTATTTTGATAGAACAAATTTTATTTATTAAAAAATTAAACCAGTGACACATTACCTTTAAGGACGCAGGTCGTACTGTTCCCCTGCTATGACATGGGCTCATGAGCTGACCCCACTATAGCGAGGTGGTCCCGGCGGCTACCCATGGCTTATACCGGATATCGCCAATCGTGGTGGTGCCCAGCGTTAAACCTTTAGATGCCACAATCCAAGTTGATTGTGACATCTAAAAAGAGGACGGCGGGAGGGCCCTCACCTGCCTCCTCGCAATCCAACCGGTGATCTGACGCTCCAGGAGGCCTCAGCAGCCTGGAGCAATCGAGCACCGATAACACTGATCAATGCTATGCTATTGCATGACATTGAATAGTGTATGCAATTCCAGGATTGCATGTAATAGTCCCATAAGGGGACTAGAATATGTGTCAAAAAATAAAAAAAAGTGAATAAATGTGAATGAACCCCTTCCCTAATAAAAGTTTAAATCATACCTCTTTTCCCATTAAGAAATTTTTTTTAAATAATAATAAACATCAACTTATGTGCTATCACTGCGTGCGTAAATGTCCAAACTATAAAAATATAATGTTAATTAAACTGCATGGTCAATGGCGTGAAGAAATACCAAAGTCCAAAATTGCTTATTTTTGGTCGTTTTTTTTATGCCCTAAAAAAAAAAAAGTTTAAAAAGTAATCAAAAAGTCCCATCAAAACAAAAATGGTATCGATAGAAACTACACGGCACAAAAAATGAGCCCTCATACATAAATAAAAAAGTTATAGGGGTCAAAAGAGAACACTTTTTAATGTATTTTTTATATAATCTTCGTGCACAAAGTTATAGGTTTTTAACTAGGGGTCGACCAATATCGTTTTTTTTAGGGCAGATACCGATAATCGGTGGAGGTTAGGGCCGATAACTTATACCGGAATATCGGTATAAGTTATCGGCTATCTATCCCCCCACGACACCGCTGCAGATCATTGATTTAAAGCGGGTGCTTTAAATCAATGAACTACAGTGGCTTTAGCAGTGCCATAGACCGCCGCCGCCGCCACCCACTTCTCTCCCCCTGCCTGTCCCGGGGTCCTGAGTCCTATCGCCGCCACCCACCCCCCCAACGCCGCACCGCCCCACCCCCATTGCCTCCCCCATCCCCGGTTTTACAATTACCTGTTCCCGGGGTCCACTCTACATCTGGCTCCGGTGGCGTCCACCTGAGCTGTCACTGTGCGCACTGACAGTGACGTCTCGTCATTGCGCACAGCATAATGCAGGACGCAGCAGGAGCCAGAAGTAGCGTGGACCCCGGGAACAGGTAATCATAAAACCGGGATGGGGGAGGCAATCGGGCCGGGTAGGAGCGGTGGGGGGTGCGATGCAGCAGGTCGGGGGGGGGGGGGGGGGCGGTGCGGGCATTATCGGCAAGGTAATTGCTGATACCGATAATGCCCAAAATCGTGATCATCGGCCAAACTGATAAAAATAGGGGTCGACCGATTAACAGAAGTAAAACAAAACCAGTGCTCTGCGTGGAAACGTAAGCCGCTTAAAATTACAAAATGGCGGGGTTTTTATTTATTTTTTTTGTCCCACAAATATTTTTTTTTTTTGGTTTCGCCATAGATTTTGTGGTGTAGTGATGTCATTACAAAGTAAAATTGGTAGCCCATAAAAAAATCCCTTATACAGGACTGTTTTTTGTGCAAAAATTGAAAAACCCTTAATCCTTAAGGGGTTAAGGCTACAATTGGTCTGGTCCTTAAGGGGTTAAAGGGGTACTCTGGTGGAAAAAAATTTTTTATTCAAATCAACTGGTGCTAGAAAGTTAAACAGATCTGTAAATGACTTCTATTAAAAATATATATATATATATATTTATCCCTCCAGTACTTATCACCTGCTGTATGCTCCAGAGGAAGTTGTATAGTTCTTTTCTGTCTGACCACAGTGCTCTCTGCGGACACCTCTGTCCATGTCAGGAACTGGAGAGGTTTGCTATGGGTACCTACTCCGGACACTTCCTGACACAGACAGAGGTATCAGCAGAGAGAACTGTGGTCAGACTGGAAAGAACTACACAACTTCCTCTTGAGCATACAGGAGCTGGAAGGATTAAGATTTTTAAATAGAAGTAATTTACAAATCTGTATAACTTTCTAGCACCAGTTGATATAAAAAATGTTTTCCTCCGAAGCACCCCTCAAATGGGAACTCAGATTTAAGAACTTTGTATATGTTCTTGGCAAAACATTAACCTTTCTAATATACTTCAGAAAGGTAAGCGTTTCTAATAAGAACATCATGGCTTTGTCCATGCGGAAGCTCAGGCATGGACATAGTCCAGTAAGTGAGGATGGGCTAGCCCTCCACTGTGCTCTCTTCTGTTTGATGGCACTCTGTGCACTCTCCTGTCTGATAGAAGACGTAGGAAAAGAGGTAAAAAAAGAAAACAGGGGGCGCTCCCTTAGTTGACGTATACCGACTTGGTGTGACCCTCCACCACACCTAATTGATATACTCACCAGATCTGATGGCAAGCCTTAGTCCCAGGGTTCCTGGGACCAATGTCTGCAGCGGACTGGTGGGGGTATGGTTTTGGTAGGTGTGGCTGCTGAACTCTGAACGGGACTGGACCCTTGCGCAAGGGCCAGTTTAAGCAACACGTGAAAAATGGAGAAAATACGGTCTTAGAGGCGCTGCGCACAACCGTGGTCACAAATGGGAAGACTCGAGCCGGCACAGGACAAAATTTTTATTGGATACAATGGACGACGCGTTTCGGCACACAGAGTGCCTTCCTCAGGTCCAAACATACAGTGCAATTTCAGGGGTGGATCAGATGCAAGATTGCACTGTGGGGAGGAGGGAAAAAGGTAAATGTGGAGAATATGGGGATAAGGCTGTGTATAGCCAGAAGAAAGGAGGGAGAGGTACCTTGTGGGGTTCCTGTGTTGAGCAGGGACCCACGCCAGCACTGCTCAACACAGGAACCCCACAAGGTACCTCTCCCTCCTTTATTCTGGCTATACACAGCCTTATCCCCATATTCTCCACATTTACCTTTTTCCCTCCTCCCCACAGTGCAATCTTGCATCTGATCCACCCCTGAAATTGCACTGTATGTTTGGACCTGAGGAAGGCACTGTGTGCTGAAACGCGTCGTCCATTGTATCCAATAAAAATATTTATTGTCCTGTGCTGGCTCGAGTCCTCCCATTTGTGACCACGTTTGTGCGCAGCGCCTCTAAGACCGTATTTTCTCCATTTTTCACGTCCTGTCTGATAGGACTCCTATCCTAGAAGACTGAAGAGAGCACAGAGAAGAAAGCACAAAGGAGTACTATCAGACAGGAAAGAGCACAGAGGAATGCCAAACTGGTTTTACAGGTTCCTCGGTTGCAACTTGGTTAAAGCCTAGTTGTTAGCCAGGAACACTTTTCAGTCCCTGAGTAGCTTTGGCGAAAGGGGACATCGTACCTGGAACCTTGCAGGTGCCTTTTGGGCCGGAGGCGAAGTTTTTTTTTGTGTGAACACTTGCACTTGGGTGATTTGGGAACGCGTACCTCGGCTCCTTAATAAAAAAACAAAAACCTTTAATCCCTTAAAGGGGTACTGCAGACAAATTTTACCTATCCCCTATTTATGGAGGGAGGTTTCGTTTTTTCCTCCTAACCTTCTATTAGCCATAACTCTTTAAATTGTTTACTTATAGACCCATATGTTTTTTGTGTCACCACCTGTACTTTTTAAAGGACATCACTGATTTTACCACCAAATCTACAGCAAAATTAAACATTTTTTTAATCTTATTTTATTCTGTAGGTTCATATAAATTGGGTATCACTGTAATTGTATGGACAAAACGAAAGGTAGGCCAGCAATTTATTTAGGAACTTCTAAGTCACATAAACTTACTTCTAAAAGTAACTACCAGGATAAAAATCAAAACTTGCAAGGAGAGTGCAATATTGACACGTTTTGCAGATTTGAAGCAAAAAAAATAAAAAAAAAAAGGCATAGGGTGAATACAACCATAGTCCTAAAAGGCTAGTTTACCTCAGTGGAGGGGGGAAAAAAAAAACAAAAAAAAACATACATATATGTACGCATCAATATCCACTCCTTGCAAGTTTTTTTTATTTTATTCCGGTAGTCACTTGTGACTTTTAGAAGTTCCTTAATAAACTGAAGACTATCGCTGGACTACCTTTCTTTTTGTCTGTTGCTGTTGGAGATTGGAGTCAGTGGGCGGATCTCCCTGTCCATCCCAATTTATATGGGTTGTTTTATTTTACTACTTTTAAAAAATTGATACCTTTTTGTACAATAATTTGAATGCTTAAAATTGTTCTCTACTGACCCCTACAACTCTTATTTTTCCATAAACCGGGCTGTATAATGTGCAATGGTCTTTAGTTTTTATGGATACCATTTTTGTTTTGATGAGACTTTTAGATAGCTTTTTATCACTTTTTCAGGGTATGTGAAGCAACCAAAAATACACAATTCTTGACTTTGGTATTTTTAACCTGTTTAACTTTCTGGCACCAGTTGATTTAAAAAATAAATAAATATATACATATAATTTTCAGAGTACCCCTTTAAAAGCTTTGTTCAAGGTCTGAGTATTCAGACCCCCACACCCCCCCCCCCCCCCCAAATCTTTAAACGAGCAGGGAGAAGCCCACAGTTATGCGATTCACTCCACTTTGCTGCATGAGACAAGCACCAGAAAGTGAAGCACACCAACCCTGAGCTTCTCCTGACATATTCAACTGGGGGCCTGAACAATCAAACACCCCTTACCGCTTCCATCAGTCCTCCCAGCGTCTTCTTCTCTGGTCTGCCTTCCAGTAGATTGCCGATAATATTCATGCTATAAATATTCCCAAATGGTGGCATAAAAAGTGTAAAAAAAAAATTTTAAATGTGAAAAAGCCCCTCCCCCAAAAAATGTAATTCGCCCTTTTCCACATTTTACTAATGAGAAGCGTAAAATAAATAATTTTTTTTATATTTAGTATCGGCGCGGGCGTAAATGTCCAAACTATCAAAATATAATGTTAATGATCCTGTATGGTGAATGACTTAAAACGTAAAAAAAAAAAAAAAAATAGCTTTTTGGCCACATCACAGCCCAGAAAAATAAAACTTGATCAAAAAGTCACATATACGCAAAAGTGGTACCGATAAAAACTACAGACCATGGCACAAAAAATTAGCCCTCATACAGCCTTGTATATGGAAAAATGAGAGCGCTAAAGGGGTCACAATAGGGTGATTTAAAACATACTAAGTTTAAAAAGTTAGCTTTTTAAAAAAGTTGTACAATAATTAAAAGATGGGTACCAATTATGTAAACATGGGTATCTTAAGCATATTGACGAAAAATAGCATTTTTCTTTCCACTTTCCCCACAAAATAATTTTTTTGGTTACGCTGTACATTTTATGGTAAAATAATGTGTTCTTACAAAGTACAATTGGTCACGGAAAAAACATGCCCTCGTATGGGTCTGCGAATGGAAAAAAAATATTTAAAAAGTTAGGATCTTTAGAAGGCAAGGAGGAAAAAACTAAAACTGGCAAAAATGAAACTGGCTGTGTCCTTAACCCAAAATGGGCTGTGTCCTTAAGGGGTTAAAGATAAACTGATATATACTAGGCTATAGTGTGAGGGAACAGCTATAAAAAGAGGGATTACTTTAATTGTGTAGTTGTGGTAGAGTTATGGGTGTCCCTTTATTCCTTCCTATTGAGCTGCTGTGCACAATGGAGGTGAGGGACCTCAATAGTCTCTGCCTGCCCCTGTGATTAATATGCAAATATGAGGAGGCAGGGGAGCTGGGCGAGCAGGTTTCCCGCCTACATTTCGCACAGCAGCGCAAAAGGAAGGAAAGAATAAACACCCAAACTTTGAAATTACTACAGCGATTAATGCAAGTACCCCCTTTAGTATATTGGGTTTAGTGCGGGTCAAGAAGCTGGTTTCTCTTCAATTTCACCTCCACTTTCCTAAAGGGTAAAAGTGGAATGCCAAAAAAGGTTTTCAAATGAATTGGTTAAAAGAACATTATACAGATTTGTAAATGTCTTCTATTTAACCTCTTAAGGACAAGGGTGTACCTGTATGCCCTTGTCCTGCAGTTTAAAGCACGTTCGCTAGCTGAGAGCACTTCATACCCAGTGGGTCCCAGTTGCCAGGACCCACGATTAATGCCGGATAACCCTGAACGGCCTGATCCCCAGTATTAACCCTTTAGACGCCACAATCAAAGTTGATTGCGGCGTCTAAATGTGGAATCTCCCTGACCAGGACATCTGCAGTGAAATTGTGGGTTCGATCAGCTAAGTGGAAGGCGGGAGGGCCCTTACCTGCTTTCTCACCGTCTGATCTGTCCTGCTGCAGCCAGCCATGGCAGGCTAGAGCAGCTGAGCACCAATAATCATCAATGCTGAGCCAAAGCTCAGCATTAAACAGTGTATGAAACTGAAGTTAATAAAAGTAAATTAACACCTTTCCTAATAAAAGTTTGAATCGCCCCCCTTTTCCCATTTTTTTTTAAATAAAATAATGTCTGTCATGTGTGTAAAATGTCCAAACTATAAAAATACAAGGTTAGTTAAATCTCACTGTCGATAGAGTACACGCAAAGTCAAAAATTGAGCATTTTTGGTCACTTCATATACCATAAAAAATTTTAAGCGATCAAATAGTCCCATCAAAACAAAAAAGGATACCGATAAGAACTAGAGACCATAGCGCAAAAAATGATCCATATGCATGTATTTTTTTTTTTATTTCAACCCACAAATAAGCCCTTATATGGGTCTGTAGGAAAAAACGAAAGTGCAAAAACAAAAATTTACCTGGTCCTTAAAGGGGTATTCCACCCAAAGAATAGGGGATAAAATCTCTGATTGAGGGGTTCGGTCCAATCTCTGTGCAACACAGATGTGAGGTCAAGCCTCGCTCCCTCCATCCATTCATGTCTATAGGAGGGGCATGAAGGCTAAAAATGGGCTTGGTCTTTAAGGGGTTAAAAAATCTTAAATGGGCAATCTCAGATTCAAAAACCTTTTATATATTGTAGGGATCGACAGATATAGATTTTTTTTTTTAGGGCCGATAGCCGATAACTTATACCGATATTCCGGTATAAGTTATCGGCTATTCCACCCCCCCGCACACCCCACCAGAAGCCGCTACAGATCAATGATTTAAAGCGGGCGCTTTAAATCAATGAACTGCAGCGGCTTTTGTGAGGCCAGAGACCGCCGCCCGCTTTTCTCCCCCTGCCTGTCCTGGGGTCCTCCCTAGTCCAACCATCATCGACACCCCCCCATTTTATAATTGCCTGTTCCCGAGGTCCGCACTACTTCTGGCTCCGGCGGTGTCCTGAGCTGTCACTGTGCGCACTGACTGTGATGTCGCGTTGAGGAAGTCACTCGTCATGGAGCACAGAAATAGCACAGGACGTTGCAGGAGCTAGAAGTAGCACAGACCCTGGGCCCCCGTAATTATAAAACCAGGGATGGGGTAGGCAATGGGGGGGCGGTGTCGGCGGTCTCTGGCCGGGGAGGCGGGGCATTATCGGCATGGTAATTGCTGATACCGATAATGTCCAAAATCGTGAATATCGGCCGATAATATCGGCCAAACCGATAATCGGTTGATCCCTAATATATTGTACATCTTGGCAAAACATTAACCTTTCTAATATATTTCATAAAAATGTTTTTGTATATATACACACAATCAGGATTAGGTTCTGAATAACAAAAACTTGTGTGTGATATGACAGGTATGCTTTAGGCCTTCCAGTACTACTTAGCTGCTGGAAGTGGTGTAGTTCTTCAGAGTCTGACCACAGTGCTCTCTGTTGACAGCTCTGTCCATGTCATGAACTGTCCAGAGCAGTTTGCTATGGAGATTTGCTCCTGCTCTGGACAGTTGCTGACATGGACAGAGGTCTTGGCAGAGTGGTCAGACTAGAAAGACCTATACAAATTCCTGTGGAGCATACAGCAGCTGATAAGTACTGGAAGGATTAAGATTTTTTAAATCAAAGTAATTTACAAATATTTTTAGCTGAAGTTATTGACTAAATCTTACCACTTATAAGAAAAAAAAAAAGGTACAAATGTGTCAAAAAAAAACAAACAAAAAAAAACAAATCAGAATCACCAGGATAAGTTAAAGCATCCCAAAGTTAATAGCTCTTAAAGTGAGACAGGTCAAATGGCCCTTAAAGCCAAAATAGGCCTCGGAAATAGGTCTTTTTTGGACACCAAACACTTTGTGGCATACAAACAAAATAGCATTATTCTTCATTTAGGGTCAACCAAAAAACCACAGGCAATCCGTTTCTGCTACAATTTATTGTCCGATCCTCTCAATATACAGTTTTGTTAGAATCTTTTACACTTAAAAAAAAAAAAAAAAAAAAAAAATTATAATAGATGATAAAACAAGCCCCACAATCAGGACCTAATGAATAAAGCTTTTTTGTATGCATTATGTTAATGACGTTCTGATTATTGTAAATGCTTTGTACTTGACACAAAAGTACCCTTCACACACTCGCACACACGTACACACACACACTAATATCTCCACAGATTTTCACAGAAAATCTGAAATGGTCCACCAAATTATTACATGTATCTGTCCAAAGCCGATTACATCTGAAGTCCCACAGAACCCAAGAGCGTGCAAGTTAAGTAGCCGCATACGAGTCTCTCTGTTGGAATGGGCGCAATAACATCCATGATTTCAGGAGGAGGTGGAGATAAACAGAGTGCTTAAAATACACATTTATTATAAAAAAAAAAAAAAAAAAAAAAAAAGTTAGGAAGGCTCTGCAAATTGGCCACGTTCTGAGACTGTTCAGAAAAATAATGACATAACTTTTTTCAGGGGTACACATCTTGTGATTCGTGGACCCCCATAAGAGAAACTCTATCTTTAAAAAGTTTAACAATGGAGAAGGAACGATAAAAAAGGTTTTAAAAAATATTCTTGACAGGATTGGCTGGTGAATGTCAATGAAAGAAGCATTGAATTTTACTAAAAATAAAAACGTGGACAGAAAGAAAAAAAAGCAGCGGACATAATTTAGTGACTGCTAGAGGGTCTTCTTCTGCATTGCACATTTGGAGAAAAAGGGTTAACGACAGACTGCGCCACCTCATCTTGGGTCTCTTCCTTAGCTCCACAGCCCGGCGTAGTTTCCATGGAGACCCGTTGGCAAAGGACCGCCTGCCACAAAGAGTTTTGTTCCGGACGAGTCGTAGCAGTGGGTGTAAACAGCATTGGGGCAGCAGTCGATATCGGAGAAGTAATTCCTCCACATGTCATTGTGGTTCTGAGGAGACAGGAAAACGCCAAAAGTAACCCTTGTGGGACTGATTCTATATTACAATGTTTAATAAAAACAGAAACCTCCTACAGGTGTAGCAATAATTGGTGTATACATTCACTACTGGAGACACACTGCAATGTTCAAGTCGCCGCGCGCATGCGCAGTATACAGTGATCCCTCAACTTACAATGGCCTCAACATACAATAGTTTCAACATTAAATGGTCTTTTCTGGACCATCGTAAGTTGAAACCAGACTCAACATACAATGCTACAGACAGTCTAGATCTGTGAAACATGTCAATGGTCGGAAGGACCGACCAATCAAAATGGGCATTTACTGGTAAAACCCCTGTATTACTGAAGCGTGTGCACTGATTGGTGTTTGGTAGTGCCCCCTACAGTAAAGGGAGGTATTACATGTTCTGTACACTTTACCTGTACCAGGGTTAGCTGCTACTTTGGACACCAGGTGAGGGCAGCTCCATTACTTTTTTTGGACACTGTGTGTACTGTACAGGACCCTGAAGAAGCTCCTGTCCTCTATAAAGACCAGTGTTTCCCAAGCAGGGTGCCCCCAGCTGTTGCAAAACACTGACATACACAGCGATTTACAGCTCCCAGCAGATCTTTCCTACTTTTATATGTAAGGAATTGCTTTATCTGTATTAGTTATCTACTTATTTTTCTTCAATTCTCACTTTTTTCCTATTTTTGGATGACATTTTGGTGCCTTTAAAACCGATTACCAGGTTTCCATAGAGTTATGGTCTCAACATACAATGATTTCAACATACAATGGTCGTCCCAGAACCAATTAATATTGTAACTTGAGGGACCACTGTACTCTTACATCGCGGCAGCTCTTGGCCTAGCTCATGGAGCAGGGTGAGCGGCCGCGATGTGTGCAAGTACGCCAGCAACTCGCTTCAGTGTGTCTGCTCGTAGCGGCATATTGCCACTCTGAGCAGGCACATCTAAAAAGGCAGTAAAACATCCAAGTTTATTTGAAATACAAAAACATGATAATCTTGCAAGCAAGCACTTAGTGCACACCTCCTAACCATTGATACACTGAAAATTGACACGTTTCAAGCGCATGCGCGCTCTCGATCACCATAACACCTGTGCTCGTCCTCCCCTCTTTATCCACGACTCGGAGGGAGGGACTACCAAATGTGAGTTAAAAAATCTAATTTTTTTTCTAATATAATACTTTGTCACAAAGACAGGTACAACAAAATAGTCATATGCAGGATTAAATATGGAGAAATAATCCTGTGCACATTCACAAATAAGCAGACATATTTTATTACTTTTAGTTCAGTTTCATAAATATTCTTGATGTTGCATTATACATATATGTCAATGTGCACAGTACCTAACACTTCGTAACTTTGTGCATCACACAAAGTTATTTTTCCTGCATAAAAACTTCAATGATGAAACATTATTTTCTTTTGTTTAAACCTTAGAAGGTTCATATCTCGAGCGTAAACTGCAAAAAAAATAAAATAAAATAAAAAACCCTTACGGCTTGGCAATCTGCGCGGCAAAAGCATATATGTCAGTGTGCACAGGGCCCCACACTATATGCAAGAAAAATAATTATATGTGATGCACAAAATCTTCAATAATGAAGCATTTTGGCAGTTTGCGCTCCAGACAAGATCCCCCCAAGGTTTAAACAAAAGAAAATAACTAATGTTTCATCACTGAAGTTTTTGTGCATCACACAAAATTCTTTTTCCTGAGCATTTCAGAGTAAATCATAGTGTACTGGGATCCCACTCCCTGCACTTGTTTCATGCTGGCCAGCATTAAATAAGTGGCAGGCTCCCTTTTAATGTGTTGTGCCCAGTTAAGCACAACTTCTTCAGGTAAGGGTATGTTCACATGGGAGAATTTCCGTGCAGAATCCGGTGGAAAAATTCAACTTTGAAATTCTGCCACATGAAGTTAATATTGTGGTGATGTGGATAGGACTGTGTGCCTAATCTGTGTATTAAAGCACAAGAAATTCAGCATAAATTCAGCACGAATTACATGCACATTCTGCACAGAATCAGCAAAACTGCAAAAAATCTGCCGCCAACTTGGCAGAATAGTTTCTGAGCGGAAACATGTAAATTCTGTAGTATGAACATAGCCTAAGGGTGATATCTCACAGTATGTTGTGGATCTTGTTTTTTTATGGGTTATAACTCCATTGGCACACTATGCCTCCCTATTTGTGCACCCATTTCTTTTTCTTTGTACTCACCAGCCAACCTTTCCCAGTCGTCAATTTGAGAGCCTCTCCTTTGGACTTTGAGCCACTTAAATAGCCAGTGAAATCATCCAAAAACCTCTGTGCCCGGATGTCATAAAACAGGAGTGAGCCCTGACCAGTCCCCACTGTGATAATATGCTCATAGAAGCTCACAGAGCGAATACCTGCACACAAACACACACAATAAGTAATGGCAGAAAGTGTTTGGGTCTGCAGATACATAGAATATATTTGGTTAATAGCTGCTTCTGGCAGAGCAGAGATCACAGATCTGTGAAATGGAGAACCTCCAGCATTACTGAATGGAAATTAAATCAAATTTTGACTTGTGGTACCTTTGATGACAACTGATCAGAGAGGTGCTAAGCCAGTAACATAGTTCATAAGGTTGAAAAAAGACCAGAGTTCATCAAGTTCAACCCATATCCCTAATGAGTCCCTACTGAGTTGACCCAGAGGAAGGCAAAAAAAAAAAAACCCTCATATGCTATAGGTAAAAATTCCTTCCCGACTCCAGATATGGCAGTCAGAATATATCCCTGGATCAATGCTCTGTCCCTATAAATCTATAAACCATAACCAGCGATGTTATTACTCTCCAAAAATGCATCCAGCCCCTTTTTGAACTCTATTACAGAGTTCACCATGACCACCTCCTCCGGGAGAGAATTCCATAGTCTCACTGCTCTTACAGTAAAGAACCCCCGTCTGTGCTGGTGTAGAAACCTTCTTTACTTAAGACGTAGAGGATGCCTCCTTGTTATAGTGACAGTATAGAGACTGGGTATAAATAGATCATGGGAGAGATCTCTGTAAGGTCCCCTGATATATTTATACATAGTTATTAGGTCGCCCCTTTTCTAAACTAAACCCTAATTCTGATAATCTTTCTGGGTACTGTAGTCTTCCCATTCCCCGTATTACTCTGGTTGCCAGTCTTTGAACCCTCTCCAGCTCCCCTATATCTGGTGCCCAGTACTGTACACAGTATTCTATGTGTGGTCTGACTAGTGATTTGTACATTGGAAGAATTATTTCCTTAAATCGTTTTCCATTTCAGTCATCCTAAGTGTGCTCCCATTTAGTACATAATCCCAGCCTGGATTTTGTGTTGAACCTCATCTGCCACTTCCCAGCCCAAACCTCCAACCTATCTAGATTTATATGTAACAGTGCACTGTCCTCTATTGTGTTGACCACTTTACAGAGTTTAGTATCATCTGCAAAAATTGCTTTACTTTACTATTCAACCCCTCTACAAGGTCATTAATAAATATATTAAATAGAATTGGACCCAAGACTGAACCCTGTGGTACCCCACTAGTAACAGTCACCCAATCAGAATGAGGGCTGGTTCACATCACGTTTTCTCCCATACGGGAGCGCATACGGCAGGGGGAGCTAAAACCTTGCGCTCCCGTAATTCATTTCAGTGAGCCTGCCGGAGTGAAACGTTCGGTTGGCTCATTTTTGCGCTGTATGCGCTTTTTCCCCGGACCTAAAACTGGTCAACCGTGGTTTTAGGTCCGGTTGTAAAAGCCCATATGGAGCAAAAATGAGCCGACTAGACCGAACGTTGCACTCCGGCAGGCTCATTGAAATGAATTACATACGGGAGCGCATAGAAAGGCATATGGAAGCGCAAGGTTTTAGATCCCCCCTGCCATATGCGCTCCCGTATGGGAGAAAACGTGATGTGAACCCAGCCTAAGTACCATTTATAACCACCCTCTGTTTTCTATTACTGAGCCAATTACTTACCCACTTGCACACATTTCCCCCCAGCCCAATCCTTCTCATTTTTTGCACCAATCTTTTATGTGGCACCGTATCAACGGCTTTGGAAAAATCATGATATACGACATCCACTGATTCCCCCTGGTCCAGTCTGAAGCTCACCTCCTCATAAAAGCTGATCAGGTTAGTTTGACAGGACCGATCCCTCATAAAGCCATGCTGATATGAAGTCATACATTTATTTTTATCAAGATACTCCAAAATAGCATCTCTTAGTTTAACCTCCATTGTATGTAAATTGTTTGAGGGTTTTCTAACAGGCCTATAATTCCCGGGGTCACCTTTTGACCCGTTTTTAATATTGGCACCACATTTGTCACGCACCAGTCCCGAGGACAGACCCAGTCACTATAGAGTCCTTGAATATTAAAAATAGAGGTCTATTACATTATTTAAATCCACGGGGGCGAATGCCATCTGGACGTGGGGATTTGTTCTAGGGATCGACCGATATCGTTTTTTTTAGGGCCGATACCGATAATTTGTGGAGGTTAGGGACGATAGCCGATAACTTATACCGATATTCCGGTATAAGTTATCGGCTATTTATCCCCCTCGACACCGCTGCAGGTCATCGATTTAAAGTGGGCGCTTTAAATCAATGCACTGCAGTAGCTTTTGCGGTGCCATAGGCCACCGCCGCCACCCGCTTCTCTCCACCTACCTGTCAGGGTGGTCCGGGCCATCCATCCTTCCTTCCTGTAGTGTCCGGCGGCATTCCGGGTGGAGGGTGCACGGTCCGGGCTGTCCTTCTCCGGGGGTCCTCTTCTCCACTCCGGGCAGGCTCCGGCCTAGTACGCTGCATAGACGCCCATGCGCAGCGACGCACCTGACGTCACGGCGTAGTGGCGTCTATGCAGCGTACTAGGCCGGAGCCTGCCCGGAGTGGAGAAGAGGACCCCCGGAGAAGGACAGCCCGTACCGGTGCACCCTCCACCCGGAATGGCGCCGGACACTACAGGAAGGTAGGATGGATGGCCCGGACCACCCCCCATTACGGGTAAGTTTACCGGTATAGCGGAATGGGCAAAAATCATACCGGTATACCGCCCAGCACTACGGTGGGTGGTGCGACGCGGTGGGTCGGGGGGGCGGTCGCGATGAGGCGGGTCCGTGGGGGGTGCAGTTGTTGGGGCGTTCGCGGTGCGGTGGGGGCGGTGCATTATCGGCAAGGTAATTGCCGATACCGATAATGCCCAAAATCGTGATTATCGACCGATATTATCGGCCATACCGATAATCGGTCGATCCCTAATTTGTTCACTTTGATTTTTTGTAGGCGACGCACTATCTCCAGCTGTGGAGAAACTACGATCCCCAGCATGCCTGGACAGCCAAAGTCTGTATAAATTAGTTCTACCAGAGACTATGTTTCACAAACAAAAATGATCAGCTCACACTAACCTGGAAGTATTCGGTGCCCAAGGATTACCACTGTGCAGTGGAACCAAATAGCAGTCAGAAGAGAAAAATCCAGCGCTTGCGGGAAGTGGATAAAATCACGTCTTTATTCAATTCTTTAAAAGCAGGTTACAAACATTTACCAATGCAGCATAGCTGCTTGTTGCAGGCTTGCTGAGCTATGCTGCATTGGTACATGTTTGTGACCTGCTTTTAAAGAATTGAAGACGTGATTTTATCCACTTCACGGAAGCGCTGGATTTTTTCTCTTCTGAGTAACTATGTTTAGTCCATTTCCAAGCATATACTGGTTTGCAGGATTTTTAAAACGCAGGTGGCTGCACTTTTGGGTCCCATGAAAAAAATGCTTTGAAATGGACCAAATGTAATAACTATTAGACTATGGTCAGTCTACAGACCTCAATATATCCAGTATGCCGACAGTTACCCTAAGCATAGGCCACTTTTCAGTAGGAAATGTTGCTTTATATGGCGGAATACTAAGGGCACTTTATTTTATTTATTTAAACCCAGCAGGATACCCACAGACTCACCACTGCCTTGCTCCCTGCAGTACACAGACTTGGCATTCTCTGGCGGCTGCCGTGGATCAAGGAAAGACACATGTGCCTGTGATCCCACAGCATAGACTGACCACTCTAGACCATAGGCGAGACAGACGTTCTCTCTGCAATACGGTAACTTGGTAGACAGCAGCTGTGTGGGAGCAGAAAAGACAACAAAGGAAATGATCACCAAATGCAACATAAGAGCGAGAGAGAGCGCGAGAGAGCGAGATAGCAAGAGCAATACTGACAGCGAGAGAGAGAAAAAGACTAAAACAAAGAATAAAAACTAAAACAAATTATATTATAATATATATAAATAAATAAAATTACACTAGACATATTAATGTACTTATATAGCCAAAAATAATTCTAAATCAGTCTTAAATTATTGTGCAACAATGATGGGGATGATGATAGTTGTCCCAAATGTAGTCGCAAAGCTAGTGGAAACACTAGAAATCTCTCAGAAATGTTAAAGGGATTCTATTGAATAGGAGTTTTCTATTGAATATGAAAATAGAATTTTTTTTAATAACATGTTTGACCAGTTTCTAGTATTTGTATTAGCTTTGAAACTAAGTTTGGGACAACCATTATTGTTGCATTGTAATTTTTGAATTGTAGATTTATTTTTGGCTATATGAGTACATTAGTGAATTATAATATAATATTTTGGTATGGTTTTTATTTCTATTTTTGTAACTTAAAAAATAGACCCATTTTGATGTAGCTGTCTACTTATATAAACTTAGTTACAGTGACCTAGATAACCAGTCCATTTGGTAGTTCTTGGCCACTAAACAGATTGAGCACACAGGCTTATTCCAAATTTAGTTTAATCCATTGTTCAGACAATGTTTTTGCCTTCACACAGCCAGACTTACATGAGAAAATTCAACTAAGGTGGTGCTTGGAAGTTTGTGAACCCTTAAGAATTTTTTTATTTCTGCACAAATTTGACCTAATACTACATCAGACTTTAAGTCTTAAAGGAGTAGTGTACTGAAAAGAATTTCCACTCCATTGTGGCCGGGCTACAAAGGAAAATAAAACTTTAAACACATTACTGCATTCCCCGTAGCGCCGCTACAGCTGTTCAGTCCTTCGGTCCAGCCTTCATGGATCGTCACACTGCCCTCAGCCCATCACTGGCTGAGATGGGATGTCGCTGCGGCTGGTGATAGGCTGAGCACAGTGTGAGACGGAAGTAGGAAGAACACCAGACCGGATGACCGAACCTCTGACCGGGGGAATACATTATAATATATATTAGGGATCGACCGATATCGGTTTTTTTAGGGCCGATACCGATAATCGGTGGAGGTTAGGGCCGATAACTTATACAGATATTCCGGTACAAGTTATCGGCTATTTATCCCCCCGAGACACTGCTGCAGATCATTGATTTAAAGCGGGCGCTTTAAAACAATGAACTGCAGTGGCTTTTGCGGTGACATAGACCGCCGCCGCCGCCACCCGCTTCTCTCCCCCTGCCTGTCCGGGGGTCCCGAGTCCTATCACCGCCACCACCCCCCCCCCCCACCGCTGCAGCGCTCCGCGCCCCCTACCGCCCCACCGCACGGCGCCGCGTCGCACCCCCCACTGCACCGCCCCATTGCCTCCCCATCCCCGGTATTATAATTACCTGTTCCCGGGGTCCACTCTACATCTGGCTCCGATGGCGTCCTCCTGAGCTGTCACTGTGCGCTCTGACGGTGACGTCAAGTCGTGTCACTCGTCATTGCGCACAGCGTAACGCAGGACGCAGCAGAAGCCAGAAGTAGCATGGACACCGGGAACAGGTAATTATAAAACCAGGGATGGGGGAGGCAATGGGGCCGGGGCGGTGCGGTGTGCGACGCGGTGGGTCGAGAGGGGGGCGGTCGCGGTAATTGCCGATACCGATAATGCCCAAAATTGTGTGCGCCGTGGTAGAAAAATGAGAACAAATACAATTGACTAATGCTGTACCACCCACTAATGATTTTTTTTTTTTTTTTTTTAGGTACACCGGAAGCTTCCAACCCTCCCATCAGAAACCCACCAGAAGAGGTGGGAGAAGGCGACACAGGAAAAACAAGAAGCCAGAGAGCACAAACAGGGGAACCAACGTACACCTGTAGCCAAGAAAAGGACTTAAATATTGTGGTAAATATCTCATCATATACTTTGTCTGATATAGAAACATCTTTATTGTCTAAGGGTCTCTCTGTTTGCCCGGTGTCTAATACTAACTGGTTTGACTTAGAGTGTGATCTTCAAGCTTTCTTCACAAGGTTAAAATTGAAAGTGTGGTTTAATGACCGTGAGATTGACATGAGGGGATAGCAATTGTATGTAACATATAAAAGATTTTGATTTATATAACAAAAGTACATTTAATCCCGCAATTGCATCCCATCCTCTTGAGACATTTATTTCTCTTGTGAGAAAAGACATAGATGACTTGAAAACTAATGTTGGTGGTTTTACATTTCAGAATTTGACCCTTGGTGAAAAGCAAGCATTGGATGCTCTTGTCCGTAAACACGACCTTACCATAAAACCTGCAGATAAAGGGGGTGGGGTTGTGGCTATGGACACATCCAAATACAAAAATGAGATTTATAGGCAATTGAGGGATGGACAGACATACATGGAGTTGGATCATGACCCAAAAAAAGAAATTATGACAAAACTAGTGACAATTGTGGAAAAAGGATTTGCCGATAACCTCATTGATGAAGGCCTGAAAGAATTTTTGGTGGCAAAATATCCCGTTACACTGGTAATATACATACTACCAAAAATCCACAAGTCCCTCAATAATCCCCAGGCAGGCCCATTGTGTCCGGGAGAAATTCCCTACTTAGTAATGCTTCCATTCTGCTCGATAAAATATTGAGACCTTTTGTTTTTAACACTGCCTCCTACATTCAAGACACAAGTGATTTCCTGTCTAAACTTAAAAATATTCCTGTTTCAGAACACACTATTTTGGCACCTTTGGATATTTCAAGCCTTTATACCTCTATCAGTAATGATAGAGGTGTAGCAGCAGTTAAAAGAGCTTTTGCGGGTTCAGAAATCCCCATGGCGGCCCAAAATTTTCTTTTACAATTATTAGAATTCATTTTGCATAACTTTTTTATTTGAAGACAAATTTTATTTACAAATTGTCGGGACCGCCATGGGGACAAATGTAGCCCCTATGTATGCAAATCTATTTGTGGCAGGGCTAGAAGAAGGCGTCATCTATTCATCGCACCACTTCAGACATTGTCTGAGGTGGTGTCGATTTATAGAGGACGTCTTTTTGTGGACAGGCAATGAACATGAGTTGAGAAATTTTCATTTATTTCTGGATAATATAGACCCCAACATAAAATTCACCATGTCCTACTCCTTTACAGAGGTTAATTTTTTGGATGTGACAATCACTAAAGTAGGCACAACATTACAAACTAAACTTTTTACCAAACCAACTGATAAAAACACATTGTTGCATCCCTCCAGTCACCATCCCAGGAAAAGGATTTCCTCCCTACCATTTAGTCAGATGCTACGGGTGAGGAGGGTAGTAGAAGATCCTTTAGATCTTCAAACATCCTTAGACAAAATGATAATTTATAGAGAGAGGTTACCCAAAAACAGTGGTGGAGAGACATAGAAAAACGGTAGAAGCCATTGACAGAGAGACATCACTACAGAAAAAAGTTAAACAGACTAACAAAATAATTCCTTTTACATCTAACAATACTAAAAGCAAGGATATTGCAAATATATTATATAAACATTGGTATATTTTGCAGCGTAGTTTTCCCAACATTGAAGAATTCTGTTCCAAACCTTTAATGTCTTACAAGAGATGTAAAAATGTAAGAGATAGACTAGCGAGCCCAATTATCAACAAAGATAAGAAACCATGTCAGACATACATTGGCACAAGGAGAAAGGGTTCATACCCATGTCCCTCGTGTCAATTGTTCGTTAATTATGAAAGGCCCAAATTTTATCCATCCGCAGACTAGACGTTCGTATATTCCGAATTATTTAACATGTGACTCCACATGGGTGATTTACGTGTTAAGTTGCCCATGTGGACTACTATATGTTGGACAAACAACGTGGAGCTTAAAAACGAGGATTAATAATCACCGTTACAGCATTAGAAAGAAAACAATGGGCCTGCCAGTGTCCAAACACTTTTCAGATTTAAGACATACAGAAAAGGACCTGAGATTTTGTATTATTGATCATGTACCAATACCCCAGAGAGGAGACCGGTTGAGACTTTAACATAGAAGGGAGTTGTGGTGGATTCACCAATTGAATACACTACAACCCCATGGGTTGAATATGGAATTTAATGCAATATAAAAATTTGTGAGTTTTGGACAAGAGGGTGGCCAAACCCTGGGCTTCATCAGGGACCTACTTGACCAAATACTTGGGCATATTTAAATATACAGTGTTAACATTTTTACTGGATATTTATGCAATATATAGTAATTAGGTTTTGTTTTATTTTTTTCAGATACATTTTGGAATTATCTTCCCTACAACCGAGGAGACACTTCCTGCTCTGCTAGTCCATTATAATTGATATCTCCTGTTATATTTGAACATTTAAATACATAATAAATACACAGTAGTATCATTTTTTAATAATATCTTTTCTGAAAGTTTCTTAGTGTTATACAGGATCGGATGGGGCGCCATGAGCTCAGTATAGTGGAACAAACTTTAATGGGTAGCTTCATATAAGAGGTTTAACCCCTTAAGCACCAATACAAATAAACCTGTACGCCCCTGAAAGACCAGGCCTGTTTTTTCAAATCGGGGATGTCTGCCAGAGAATAACTCTGGTAACGTTTTGCCAATCACGATAATTCTGACATTGTTTTGTGTCACAAGTTGTCCTTCATGTACATAGTAAAAAGTAAGCCGATATCATTTGTAGTTTTTTTTTTTTTTACAATGCAAAAAATCATGAAATTTTATATATATTTATACTTACTGACCAAAGAGTTTATGAAACTTATACTTTCAGATGACTACTTTATTTTGACAGCTTTTTTTTGTTTTTAAGTAACATTTTAAATTAGTCAGAAGCCTAACAATTTAACTTGAAATTGTGAAAATTTAGAAAATTTGAAAAGCACTTTTTTTATGTGCTATGCAAGGGTTGCAGAACAAAGGAACACACCCCCCCCCCCCAAATTACCCCTTTTTAAAAACTAGACCCCTCAAGGTATTCGATAGGGGGTACAGAGTATTTTAACACCAGTTTTTTGGCAGGAATTATTACAAAGTCAGTGTTAAAAATTCGAAATGAGCATCTTTTCACAAATGCATCATTTGTGGGGCATATTTTTTGTACATCGCTTCTGATATTGCAAGAAATGCACCCTATATTTTATTAAGCTGCTCGGCCTGTGTTTGGAAATACCCCCACTTTAGCCATATTTGGTTCCTTGGTCGCGTGGTAGGACCCAGAAGGAGAGGAGCGCCATTTGGCTTTCAGGCCATAATTTTAGGCCGGATGGATTATAGGCCGCACTTCATGCCTGCAAAGGGTTTCAGCTACCAGAACCATTCAGAACCCCCTCAAGTGACCACATTTTGGAAACTACACCCCCTAAATTATTCATCTAGATCAAAAGTGAGTCCTTTGAATGTGGCTGGAATGGATACAAAGTCAGTGAAAATTGAAAATTTTCTTTTTTTCCACAAATGCATCATTTGTGGGACATATTTTTTGTACATTGCATCTGAAAAGTAGAAAATGCGCCCCATATTTTATTACACTCCTCGTCCAGTTTTCAGTAATATGGAAATTTTTTAGACTTACCGTAAAATCTGTTTCTCGAAGGATCCATTGGGGGACACAGACCTTGGGTATATGCTGCTGTCTCTAGGAGGCTTGACACTATAGTAACCAAAAAGTTGGCTCCTCCCCGCAGGATATACCCGCCTCCAGGCCACTGAGCAATTCAGTTTTAGTCTCAGAGCAATAGGAGGAGACCGACAGATCAAAGGAAAAAAAAACATGAACTGTCCAAGAACCAGAAGAAAAATTAACTTAAAACTACCTCGGACAGATAACCGAATAGGAAACCCAGAAAAAGGCAGGAGCTGTGTCCCCAGTGGATCCTTCGAGAAAGATTTTACGGTAAGTCTAAAAAAATCTCCTTATCTCTATCGGCTCCATTGGGGGACACAGACCTTGGGACGTACCAAAGCCGTCCCCTTGGGTGGGCAGAGAAAAAAAGGTCAGGCAGTCGGCTGTACCACCGCCGCCTGCACAACTTTACTGTCCAGACTAGCATCAGCCGATGCGAAGGTATGAACCTGGTAGAATCTCAAAAAAGCGTGCAAAGATGACCAGGTGGCCGTTTTACAGATCTGCGAGGCCGATGCCTTGTTTCGGAGAGCCCAGGATGCTCCTACAGAGCGGGTGGAATGAGCCAAAACCCTGAAGGGTGGGATCTTCCTCTTGCAGCCGTAAGCTTCCGAAATAGCACATCGGATTCACAGAGAAATAGTGGCCTTGGAAGCAGGCTGTCCCTTCAGACACGACGAAAAAGGAATCGCACTGACGAAAGGAAGAGGTGACAGAAAGATAAGACCGAACAGCCCGTACCGCATCCAATTTGTGGAGCAGGCACTCCCTGGGATGAGAAGGAGCGGGACAAAAGGACGATGTCCTCGTTGAGATGAAAAGAACGGCAGGAGAGAGCTGCCAGTTCAGATACTCTCCTAATGGAAGTAATAGCTATAAGAAAAGCCACCTTCCAGGATAGGAGTCAAAGGGGAACCTCCCTAAGAGGCTCAAAAGGTGCGTCCTGGAGAGCGCCTAGAACTAAGTTCGAGTCCCAAGAGGGAGAAGGGGACCGGTAAGGGGGGACAGCGTGTGCCACGCCCTGAAGGAAGGTCCGGACATGCGAACTGGAAGCCAGAGGACGCTGAAAGAGAATGGAAAGGGCAGAAACCAGACCCTTAAGGGAGCTGAGAGCCAGCCCTTGTTCCAACCCAGACTGCAAAAAGGAGAGGAGACAGGGAACGGAAAAGGTAACTGGAGTTTCGCACCAACGAAAGTAAGCCCGCCAGGTACGGTGATACATTTTCGCAGAGGAGGGCTTGCGAGCCCTTAGCATGGTGCAAATTACCTGGGAAGAAAAGCCGCAGGCCCTTTGAACCACAGTCTCAACCACCACGCCGTCAAATGCAGCGACTGTAAATTGGGGTGGCAAAGGGGACCCTGTGACAATAGGTCTGGATGAAGTGGAAGACTGAACAGAACGTCGTCCAGAAGTAAGACCACTTCGGCGTACCATGCCCTTCGAGGCCAGTCTGGAGCCACCAGAATGGCGGGGACTCCTTCCGCTTTGAGCTTCCTCAGAACCCTGGGAAGGAGGGGGGAGAGGAGGGAACAGGACAAAGCCTGACCACGGAATCACTAGGGCATCCACGTCTAGAGCCAGGCGGTCCCTGGACTTTGACACAAACGTCAGAATTTTCCGGTTGTGTCGAGACGTGAGATTCACGTCTGGGGTCCCCCAGAGGTGGCAGATCTGTGCGAACACCTCGTAAGAAGAGACCACTCTCCGGGGTCGGCTGAGGACCGACTGAGGAAATCCACTTCCCAGTTGAGCACTCCCGGAATGTGAATCGCCGAAATGGCTGGTTCCGCCCAGAGGAGGATCCTTGTCACCTCGGACATGGCTGCTGAGCTGCGAGTGCTGCCCTGCCGATTGATGTACACCACAGCCATGGCGTTATCCGACTGGACACGGACAGGGTGGCCCTGAAGCAGGGACTCCCAATGCTTCAGGCAAAGATAAATCGCCCTCAGTTCCAGGATGTTTATGGAAAGAGGCCTTGAACCATCTGATCCGTGAAAACGCCCCCCCCCCCAGCCCAACAGGCTGGCATCTGTCGTGACCACCTGCCAGTGGAGGGGAAGGAACGAAAGCCCTTGAAGAAGAAGGGGGGAGCGGAGCCACCAGCGCAGAGACCGACAGGGAGAGAAGACCTGTCCCATCGGGCAAGAATCGCCAGCTGAAGAGGACGGTAATGAAACTGGGCAAAGGGTACGGCCTCCATGGCTGCCACCATCCGACCCAGGACTTCCATGCAAGTACGGATGGTGACCGGGGATGGTATCCGAAGGGAGCGGACTCCCGACAAGAGGGCCAGACGTTTGTCAGGCAGGAGGCGAATTCGAGCCGAGTCGAACTGGAGCCCCAAGAAGACCAGAGACTGGGTGGGGGAGAGAACTGACTTGTCTTGGTTGACCATCCAACCGAAGCGACATAAGGTCTGAAGAGTGAGGCTCACATTCTCCAGAGCCTGGGCTCTGGAGGAGGCCTTGATGAGGAGGTCGTCCAAGTAGGGTATCACCGATACCCCTCTTGACCGTAACAGAGCTATCACAGGTGCCAGAATCTTGGTAAAGACTCGTGGCGCTGTGGCCAGACCAAAGGGGAGAGCCACAAATTGATGATGACCTTCCGGAACCGCAAAGCGGAGGTACCGCTGGTGTCCGGGAAAAATAGGAAAGTGGGGGTAGGCATCCCTGATGTCCACCGAGGAAGAAACTCCCCTTGATCCATAAACGCCACCACCGAACGGAGAGATTACATTCAGAAATGGCAGATAAGAAGATGTTGGTTGAGACGTTTGAGATCCAGGATTGGCCGCACAGAACTGTTTTTCTTGGGAAACACGAAAAGATTGGAATAGAAACCCTGAAAGCGTTCCCTTGAAGGAACCGGGACAATGACACCCTGGATGAGAAGGGACTGAAGAGCCTCCCAAAATTCCCTCAGAAGCGAGGGAGATAGGGGAGCACGGGACTGAAAAAAAAAAACGATCCCTCGGAAGGGAGGCAAATTCTATCCGGTATCCGTTGGACACCACGTCCCTGGCCCAGGAGTCCTGAATGTGCGTGGTCCAAATGTCTCGAAAGAGCAAGAGGCGACCTCTCACCCGAGAAAAAGCTGCGGGTGGGGGCATCCCTTCATGCAGAAGTGGGTTTGCGGTTGCCAGATTTGGCCGCAAAATAACTAATGAGTTCACCGTGTCCACTGAGTCCGAACGGTCCTCTGAATCGGATGCCGAATTGGAAACCTCGTCCGCCAGATCTCCAGGAGAGTGCGAACAAGTGGAGGTGGCCCTAGAAGAGGGAGACTCAGACCTGGTACGTGGCTCAGGAGAGCCAGAGCGGTGACCACGGGCACGTCCTCTGGAAGAGCGACACGTGTGGCCTGAAGAAGCGGTCGGACGAGACCTGCGAGAAGAACGCCCCTGTCTACCAGAAGACTCGGGATGAGTCAGAGGAGACACCCCTATTATGCTTATGTGAAGCATAGCGAGAAGGGGAACGGGACCTTCTAGAGGGCCGGTGAAGGGTAGACCTCTCCAAGGCAGTCACCACAGAATGGGAGACCTGTGCCAAGTCTGATATAGACTGGGAGAGGGAGGAAACCCAGGCTGGAGGGGCGGCCGAACCCACCAGGTCTGAAGGAGCACCTGGGTTAGAAATGGCAGGGGGGTCTGGGGGGAGCAGTGGAGCAGGCAGAACGAGTGGGTTCAGCAGAACCTGGCATTTTTGCAGAGCAGTTTTTACAAGCGTACTGGGTAACTAATATTTCCGATATCTGCTTTGAGGGACGAACAGTTCTGGGCAAGGACATAGCAAAAAATGTACAGTCTCACCCAAGTCTGTGTCCCAAGGCAGCTGCTGTGAGGAGAACACCACACCGTGGCTGTGAGGAGAGACGCCGGCCAATAGGAGGAAGAGGTCGGGTCAGAGGCAAGGGCACTGTGATTGGCTCCTGCACGGCCCCAAACGCGCGCACGGCGCTGATTGGCGGCTCATTTCGCGCTGCTGAAGCACTTATGTGGCCTGGTGGGCGGAGCCAACGTCCGCCGGGCTGCCGAAGAAGTACAGCGGGACTTAGTAATGGTGCCCGCTCCGAACCCCGCGTGCACACGCCGCCTGTAGTGAGCTCCTATGCGCCCGGGGAATGGAGCCGGCGAAGTGCCGTCGGCAGCCACGGCTGCCGAAAGTGAAAGTAAATAGGCGCACACGCCCGCAGAGTGCATACATGTCACACACACTGCCCAATAAAGTGCCCCTTACTGTGAAAACACTGCCCCTTAGATCCACTGCTCCCCCCATATAATAAAACACAATCCCCCTGCAGGAAGAATAAAGTAAGAAAAAACAGGGGTCTCCAGCTGTTGCAAGACCTAGGGAGAGAAAAATACTCACCTAAGCTGAAGTACTTACCTAAAGAAGTCTTCAGAATGTAGTCTTCAGTCAGCATTGTCCCTGCAGCAAGCCAAGCTCATAGCGAGGCGAACAGGGAGGTAGGGGGACCCGGACCCATGAGGTACAACCCTACAACCCCGGGTATATCCTACTGGGAGGAGCCGACTTTTTGGTTACCATAGTGTCAAGCCTCCTAGAGACAGCAGAATATAACCAAGGTCTGTGTCCCCAATGGAGAAACCCCCGCTTATACCATATTTGGTTGCATGGCCACACAGTGGGACCCAAAAGGAGAGGAGCACCATTTGATTTCAGGATATCATTATACAAATTATAGGCCGCACTTCATCTTTCAAAGCATTCTAGCTGTCAGAACAATACTGCGCCCCCAGATGTAACCCCATTTTCAAAACACCACCCAGGGCAAAAGTGAGTACATTGAGCCCTTATTGTGTGGCTAGAATTATTTCAAAGTCAGTGGAAAAAATAGCAATTAGCTTTTTTTCCACAAATTATTTGTGGGACATCATTTTGGTAAGTCGCTTTTGAAATGGAGGAAACGCGCCACATATTTTATCAACGTATACGTTCTGGGCTGGGCAGTACCCCCAATTAGGCCATATCTGGTTGCCTGACCGCCTGGTAGGACCAAGAAGGAGCCCCCTTTGGCTTTCAGGGCATCATTGTATGACTAGTCCCCATTCATACTGTATTTCTGCAGTATAGGTGTCCGTTGTTATGTCAAAAAAAGGATGCCAATGTATACTGTAGCAGTCTCATTCAGAAATAAATGGAGATGCTACAGTATACGTCAACATCACTCTTTTTGACGTGATGCTGAGGGATACCTCTAACACTGCGGAAACGCAGTATGAACGGGACGCAGTGTAGGGTCACAGAGCGCATACGCAGCATATTTCACACTGCGGCAGTCACAAGGCAGAGATCTCTGCTGTGGCTGGGTAGCTCAGTGTGTCCGCTCATGACTGCTGGCAGGAAATCCGCCGCTATGAGTGGACACACAAAGCTACCCAGCCGCAGCAGGGAGCTCATTATTGTGACTGTTGGCATGTAATATGCTGTGGATGTGCGCCGTGTGATCCTACACATTATACATTTTGCATTTTATTTATTTAATAAATGTATTTTTATTTTATTTTTTTAATGTATTTTTTTTTATATATTATATTTTTTTCACATATTTTTTTTTTAATGCTTTGGAATACTTAGTATTCCAAAGCATTGCAGATATATGCTGCCTGCTTGTTTTACACTGGCATGTCCTGACAAGCAATAATTGAGGCAGACCTGGGGGTCCTTGTAAAGACCCCCGGGCTGCCCAGGTAACCAGCAGCACCCCGCGATCGTTGCGGGGTGCTATAGGAGAGACACAGAGGGAGCCCCCTCTGTCAAAACTCCTTACAGCTCGTGGTCGCTTCTGACCGTGGCTGTAAGGGTTAAACTGCTGGGACCGAAGTTTTCTTTGTTCCTGGCCGTGCGGCAGGTCCCCGCCCGCCGGGCATCACACACAGCACCCCGCGATTGTGCTGCGGGGTGACAGAGGGAGCTCCCTCCCTCTGTCTTAACACTTACAGCCCGCAGTCACTTCCGACCGCGGCTGTAAGGGTTAAACTGCCGGGACAGAAGTGCTACAGCCGAGTCCCTGCTGCGATCTTGTGGGTACACTGGGCAGCACCCACGAGAAGCATGGACGAGTATAGACGTCCAGGTGCCGGAACGGCCGCCAACCTGGTTGTCTATACTCGTCCATGGTCGTTATCAGGTTAATACATTTAAGATAGAGTGTTCACTATATAGCAGACCTATTTATTTATTTCAATTTTTGTTTATCTTTTCTTAGTATGTTTACTTTATTCTTTGATCATTTTTAATTTTATTATTATTTTCTATTTATTTATATGTTTTTGATAATTTCTCGTTTGGTGTTACTATACCCAATTGGGATTTCCTCTAATCAGCAACTTTCCCATACACAAGTACTAGTGCTGCTGAAAGAGCAGGCACACCCCAAGCAATCTGTAGTGGGTTTCGGTTGGACATGTAGGGACCTAACGGGACCAAGTGTCCTGGCCCCCCCCTTTGACCCCCGGCTGTCCGATACTTTTAAAAGGCGGAGAGGTGGTGGGTTTAGGTACAAATGGGGTAGACAGGGTGGATGCCACCACCTTTCATTAGTGTATGAGGATCCCAGAAAAAAAGGTTTACAAATAAGAGTTATATATCCTTATTTATGATAGAATGTTTTCTTTTTGTTTAAAAAAAAAAAAAATTGATTTTCTCTTTTGATTCATTTATATTACATTATTTTTCAATTATTTTTTATTATTTATTTTTCAATATTCTTTATTATACATTAATATTTTTTTTTACCTATTACATAGGTCTGCTGTACACTAGTTAGTTTACTTATTCTATTACCACCAAGTTAGTAATAAATTTTTTTGCACACTAATTTTTATCTTTAATTTTTCTCTACACAATTTCTGTTTATTGTTTTTCATTTACTTTAACCATTATACACCTTCACATTAGGTAACTCTATTGTCTGTGCCTCGTATACCCCGTGATCCGATCCTGCAACAGAAGAGCTGTATGTGTCCTGTCATCCGCTGGCAGCTTTGTGTCGGTAGTTGCCCTGTTGCAGATAGTCGCAGCAGATAGTGAAACTGCCATTCTAGCGCATGCGTAGTGATGTTGATGCATTGCAGTGTTGTAACGCAGGAGTTATTAATGATTCTTGATTAATATATATATATATATATATATATATATATATATATATATATAATATATATATATACACACATACATATACACATATACACACATACACACACATACACACACACACTTTTTACTTCTGTACAACAGCTCCCCCCTCTGCCCTGCCAAGCACAAAAGATGCAGTAGCAGGTTTAGGACACTAGAGGGAGCTGTTTTACAACTTAACAGCTTTTAAAAATAAATATTACTGCACTCGCTTCACTGAGAAGGGAATCATGCAGGAGGGCACAGCGTTGGGAGCTCGGGATGGGTAAGGGACACTGGGGAAGAGTGAGTGTGTCCCGATTCCCGTGATCGGGACACAAACACCGCTCTGCTCAGGATTTTCATGTGTGAAACGCTGCCATCGGCTAGTCACCTCGCGGTGAGGGGACGCCCCAAGGTCCCGAGGCAAGATGGATGGCTATTCGTGTTAGCCACCATCTTACCACGAGTAGCGGCCAGTATCTGCATGACATACATGTATGTCATAGGTCGGGAAAACCTTCCCCAAAAGGGGTTAAAAATGCATTCAGCCTGGTGCATAACAAAAAATAAATAAATAAAACCCTATACTTTCCATGCTTGCTGCCAGTGCTATTCCTCAGCCAATTGGTGGCCAAACTGTTGTCTTGCTCCAACTGCTGATTGGCCGAGCCGGCAGCACATGAGTCAAACCCAAACAGGAGTGCTGTGGAACGGGACAAACTGAGGAAATTACGGCAGTGAGGAAGGAATGGCCAAGTCAAATTGCTGACCTCAATCCAATAGAAATGTGGAAGGACCTGAGGCTGGCAATTGATAAGTGTCTGGACGTCTGCTAGGTGTGGTGGTGAGTGTGTTGGGGTCAAATCCAGTATTATAAAAAAAAAAAAAACAGCACTCACCAAAAAACTATGCAAATACAAATGTTTATTAACAACATGGTATAAAGAGGACGTGTTTTGGCAAACATAGCCTTCCTCAGCTGACAGTTGTGTTAATAAACATCTGTAATTGAATCGCTATTGGCAAATGCTGGGGTTTAATTCTCTCATGGAAGAACCTTCCCCACAAGCATGGTAGAGCTTAACAAGTATTGTAGAAAGGAATGGGCTAAAATACCTCCACACCGACGCACAGGAGTAATCAACAATTACCAGAAAGATTAAGATGCAGTTATTGCTGCACAGGGGGTCGTACCAGATACTGAAAGAAAGGTTCACATACTTTTGCCACTCACAGATGTGTGATATTGGATTATTTTACTGAATTACCAAGTTGAAGATTCTGATTCCTTTGTTAGATCTTGATCTCTATCTACTTTTTAGGACAAATTTAGACATTTCTGTAGGGTTCATGAATGTTTAAGCACAATCTTACCACTAGGGGGCGCTCACCGCATGCTTTTATATCTGCTTAGCTCCACTGAACAATGAAATTCATATTCAGAAATCCATTACAAAAATGGATGTATGTAAATTGCGAAGGCAGGTGGGATATAGCTGTTGGTGTGGTCATATTTACATTATACCCCCCATGGCTAGTTTTTCGTATCTCCAGTTTTCAGTGTATTTAGATACCTTGGCTAAAGTGTATTCTGCTGTCCACAAGTGGAAGTAGCCATCCAGCGACACGGCTCCCAGCTCCTGCAAATAAACAGATTTCTTAAAACATCCAAGACTGATAACCCACATAAATGTTATTGCATGTCATAACACTTCATACACATTTCTTCCTAATTATTTAACTGCCAGGGGGTTTGGAGACATTTTGTACCTGTGGTAGCGGGGGCAATTTTCTCACCAAAACCCAACATTCCAAATTTAACCAATTAACCCATTAAGGACCAAGCCCATTATGACCTTAAGGATGAGAGCATTTTTTGCACATCTGACCACTGTCACATTAAGCACTAATAACTCTGGGATGCTTTTCCTAATCAATCTGATTCAGAGATTTTTTTTTCGTGACACATTCTACTTTGTGTTAGTGGTAAATTTTCGTCGATACTTGCATCATTTCTTGGTGAAAAACTCAAAGATTTCATGATTTTTTTTTTCAATTTAGCCTTTTTCTAACTTTGAAGCTCTGTGCTTGTAAGGAAAAATAGACATTCCAAATAAAATTATATATTGATTCACATATACAATATGTCTACTTTATGTTGGCATCATGAAGTTGACATGTTTTTACTTTTGGAAGACATCAGAGGCCTTCAAAGTTCAGCATACATTTTCTATTTTTTCGCTACATGAATCTGAATGTTTCAGGGACCAGTTGAGTTTTGAAGTGGATTTGAGGGGCCTTCATATTAGAAATACCCCATTGAAACTGCACCCCTCAAGGTATTCAAAATGACATTCAGAAAGTTTGTTAACCCTTCAAGTGTTTCACAGGAATAGAAAATTCAAAATCTTCATATTTTACACTCGCATGGGATGTAAAATGCTCTGTGGGTGCAGTAGAGGGCTCCGAAGGGAAGGAGCGACAATGGGATTTTGGAGAGTGAATTTTGCTGAACTGGTTTTTGGGGGGCATGTCGCATTTAGGAAGCCCCTATAGTGCCATAATAGCAAAAAACACAACACATGGCATACTGTTTTGACAACTACACCGCTCAAGGCACATAAGGGGTACAGTGAGCCTTAAAACCTCACAGATGTTTGATGACTTTTTGTTAAAGTCGGATGTGTAAATAAATGTGTTTTATTTTTTTTATTTTATTGTTTTACTAAGAAAGTAACGGGAGAAATAGTGCATGCACTATTTCTCACGTTACCTCTCCAGTCACAAAACAACGTCCGTTTTTAATAATGGGCTATGATGGGTTAAAACGGGTAAAATTACATTTGTCATTTTCACAGACCACTGTTCCAAAAATCTGTCAGACACCTGTGGGGCGTAAATGCTCATTGTACCCCTTATTACATTACATGAGGGGTGTAGTTTCCAAAATGGGGTCACATGTGGGGGAGGGTCCACTGTTCTGGCACTTTACATCCACATATGGGGTATGCTCTTATACAAAAATGGGGTTACAATTTTTTTCCCTATTTTCCCTTTAGAAAATGAAAAATTTAGGGTAACACCAGCATTTTAATGAAATTTTTTTTTTTATTTTCTTCATTTTCCCATCCAACTTTAACGAAAATTCTTCAAACTCCGGTGGGGTGTTAAGGTTCATTATAACCCCCCCCCCCTTGTTACGTTCCGTGAGGGGTGTAGTTTCCAAAATGGGGTCACAGGTGGGTATTCATTTTTTGCGTTTATGTCAGAACCACTGTAAAATCTGCCACCCCTGCACAAACCTCCAGCTGTTGCAAAACTACAACTCCCAGTATGCAATGACAGACTGTGCATGCTGGAAGTTGTACTTTTTCAACAGCTGGAGGCACACTGGTTGGAAAATACTGAATTAGTTAACAGAACCTTTGTGCCTCCAGCTGTTGCAAAACTACAACTCTCAGCATGTAGTGATCGCCGAAGGGCATGCTGGAAGATGTAGTTATGCAACAGCTGTTCGGGGATAAGTTTGAGATCGTGGGGGGTATCCGACCGCTGGGGCCCCCCGCGATCTCCTGTACAGGGCCCCGGCTCGCTGGCCAAATAACGGGTGTCGACCAACGCAAAAAAATGACGGCTGACACGCCCCCTCAATACATAGCTATGGCAGAGCCGGAGATTGATCTGCCATAGAGTTGTATTGAGGGGGCGTGTCCGCCGCTGCTTCGTGCGGTGGTCAACACGCCCCCTCTCCCGCGGGCTGCCAGGGCCCCGTACAGGAAATCGCGGGGGGCCCCAGCGGTTGGACCCCCACGATCTGAAACTTATCCCCTAGGGGATAGGGGATAAGTTTTTCAGCACTGGATATCTCCTTTAAGTCCAAGGGAGCCATTGCGTACCTGTACGCCCTTTGTCCTAGACTGGTTAAGGACACATCCAGCTTTTCCTTTTCAACTTCTAAGAGGCATAACTCTTATTTTTCCATCTAACAGACCCATATGAAGTTTGTTTTTTTGTGTGACCAATTTTACTTTGCAACAACACCTTTCATTTTATGTTCATTTTACTGTACAAACGTACAGCAAAAAAGAAAAAAAAATATTCTAATTTGTGGGGGGAAATTGACAAGAAAAAAAAAAAAAACTGAACTTTTGGAGGGTTCGTTTTTACACCGTGCACAGTACGGACATGCTCTATTTTGTGGGTCAATACAATTAAAACAATACATACAACCATACAGTAAAGAACCCTTTTCTTATTTCCAAATAAGTGTAAATTCCTCCCAAAAATTAGAATTGGTGTGGCAACATGAAATTGATAAATTGATATAAGATCAAGCCAGGGACAAGAGATGAGCAAACTTACAGTAAATTTGATTCGTCACGAACTTCTCGGCTCGGCAGTTGATGCCTTATCCTGCATAAATTAGTTCAGCTTTCAGGTGCTCCTGTGGGCTGGAAAAGGTGGATACAGTCCCAGAAGACTCTTTCCTAGGACTATATCCACCTTTTCCAGCCCACCGGAGCAACTGATAGCTGAACTAATTTATGCAGGATAAGTCATCAACTGCAGAGCCGAGAAATTCGTGACGAATCGAATTTACTGTAAGTTCGCTCATCTCTACCAGGGACTTTCAGAATATTGGACGGAATAAATAGGCTAAATGTGTTGGCAGATTCTATGTTTCTATTTGACCAGAGCATGAATAGCTGTACCCGCTTAACCCCTTAAGGACGGACATGCGCCGTAAATGTACTGCGCTGCATAGTGTAACTCAGTGCACAGCGCCGGAAATGGCGAACATCAGCGATCGCGCTGATGTCTGCCATTAACCCCTCAGATGCAGTGATAAATACAGATCACTGCCGTGGGGATCAGATCAGCCAAGATGGCGGACAAAGGTCCCCTCACCTGCCTCCGTCCATCTCCCGGGGTCTTCTGCACTGATCTGCCTTTCAGCAGACCAGAGCAGAAGATCGCCGATAATACTGATCAGTGCTATGCCCTATGGGCTGGAAAAGGTGGATACAGTGCGTAAATGTTCCAACAATATATAATGTTAATGATCCCGTACAGTGAACGTAAAAAAAAAAATAAATAATTCTGCCTTTTTTGTCACATCAAATGCAACATTTTTTTAAAATAAAAAGCGTTGTGGTCAAAATAGGGCAATTTTAAACATACTGACATTGTAAAAAATAAAATAAAAGTTAGAGATTTTTTTAAAGCAGTACAATATGTAAGGTATATAACCATGGGTATCATTTTAAATAGTATTGACCCAGAGAATAAAGAAAACATGTAAATTTTACTGCAAAGTGTACAGCGCGAAAACGAAAGTCCTCATATGGGTCTGGGAATGGAAATATAAAAGTTATGAATTTTAGAAGGCGAGGAGTAAAAAAAAAAAAAATAATAATAAAACCGCAAAAATTAAATTGGCTGTATCCTTAACCCCTTAAAGGGGTACTTTGCCCCTAGCATCTTCTTCCCTATCCAAAGGATAGGGGATAAGATGTCAGATCGCCGGGGTCCCGCTGCTGGGGACCCCTGGGACCTCGGCTGCGGCAGCCCGCTATCATTACTGCACAGATAATGACGGTCAGTACAGGGTCGGAGCATCGTGACATCACGGCTCTGCCCCCTCGTGATGTTACGGCCCGCACCCTCAATACAAGTCTATGGGAGGGGGCGTGGCAGCCATCACACCCCCTCCCATAGACCCCGGTGATCTGACATCTTATCCCCTATCCTTTAGATAGGGGATAAGATGTCTAGAGGCGGAGTACCCCTTTAAAGGACCAAGCCCATTTTCACCTTAAGGACCAGAGTGTTTTTTTGCAAATCTGACCACTATCACTTTAAGCATTACGAACTCCAGAATGCTTTTACTTTTCATTCTGATTCAGAGATTAAGTAGAATATGTCACGAAAAAAATATAGTGGTAAATTTTTGGCATTTCAGCAATTTTTTTTTTACTTTGAAACTCTCTGCTTGTAAGGAAATTAGACATATCAAATAAATGTTATATTGATTCACATATACAATATGTCTACTTTATATTTGCATCATAAAGTTTACATGTTTTTTTTACTTTTGGAAGACATCAGAGGGCTTCAAAGTATAACAGCAAGTTTCCAATTGTTCACAAAATTTTCGAAATCTGAATTTTTCAGGGACCAGTTCAGTTTTGAAGTGGATTTGAGGGGTCTTCATATTAGAAATACCCCATAAATGACCCCATTATAAAAACTGCACCCCTCAAAGTATTCAAAATGACATTCAGAAAGTATATTAACCCTTTAGATGTTTCACAGGAATAGCAGCAAGGTTAAAGAGAACTATTAAAATCTTCATTTTTTTACACTCACATGTTCTATGAGCCACTATGGGGGCTTTGTAAACACACATGGCCTTCAGTTTCGGACACATTCTCTCTCCAAGAGCCCAATGGCGCTCCTTCTCTCAGCATTGTAGTGCGCCTACAGAGCACTTCACATCCACATATGGGGTATGTTCTTACTCCGAAGAGATGGGGCTACAAATTTTTTTTTTTGGGGGGGGGGGGGGGCTTTTTTTCCTATTCTCCCTTGTGAAAATGAAAAATGTAGGGTAACACCAGCATTTTATAGTGAAAAAAAAAGGCTCACTATACCCTTTGTCACGTTCTGTGAAGGGTGTAGTTTCCAAAATGTGCATAGCTTTTTTATGTACTTTTTCCAACAAAATCCTTTATTTATGCTACCTTACAGGTAATACAGGGTTTCATTTGGGAATGAGCCATTTATTTATCTGTTTTCGCCGTTTGTTAACAGCGGGAGCCCCCTTCTACCTGTCAACTCCAATGTTTCCATGATCAGGAGACAGATCACGGCATCTATGGGGTTAATGCTGCAGAGACCACCGTGTTCCCCTTCTCAGCAGCTGAAGCAGGACCCCAGCTGAGATTGACATCCGTGTCCTGGTGGCCATCTCCTGCAGTGCATCGCACTGAGCAGGATATCGGCAGAGCGTATGCATAGGTCCAGTTGCGCTAACATGTTAGCAACTGGAACATATGCATATGTCCTAGGGCGGGAAGGGGTTAAATAAAAATATGTAAATTTAACGGTTTATTATGGTTAAAATATAAAAGCAATATGAGACAAAAAGACTGGCTGTATTAGACTGCTTTATACTGCACAGAAAGGAAAAAAGCTAAGATAAAGCGGTCTGCAGCAATGAAAGCTAGACCATGGCAAATTACCTTCTTCCTGCTGTTGAATGCCAGCGCACGAACTTTGCAGTTTGAGGAGTTGCTGCTCTCTTTAGGGATGTCCTTCAATGCTTTGTGGTAAATGTGAGCATAGACTGGCACTCGGGAGAGGCTGTGTTGAAAGTTGCACTTATTCAGAACATCATCATTAATCTCCCACAGAGCCATTGAGCCATCACGGGAGCCTGAAACAAAAGGGTATTTAAGATCTACACAGTACACACTCTGATAAAGATAATGCCATTTTTAGTGAAGAATTTTATAAATATACATTATATTGGTTATTTTGTATTGGCTTGTTGTGTGACAATCCAGAGCTTTAGTTACAATTCTGCTGATTACTATAGAACACAGTAAGCAAACTGATTCATATAATCCCCCTGGCAGTTTAGATTATGTGCTAAAATGCCAACATAACTCCAAAACAAGAATCAATGCAAGAAGAGATGCACACCCAATTGGACAATGTCGTACAAAAAGTAGATTTTTGGACTTGCCGTAAAATCTCTCTCTGAGCTTCTCTTGGGGGACACAGGACCATGGGTATATGCCGATTGCCGCTAGGAGGCTGACTCTATGCAACAAACAAAAGAAAGTCAGCTCCTCCCAGCAGTACATACTCGCCTCCTGGCTCTGACCAACTCCGTTTAGTCCCAAAGCAGAAGGAGAACTGACCAAGAAAGGAACAGTCTGAACAAAAAAACCCAGACAAAAGAAGGGAACCAAACGCAAAAAAACACCCCTGCACTAAGGCGGCGGCAACTGGCTGCCCACAAACAAACCAATGGATGGGTGCTGTGTCCCCTAATAAAAGGCTCAAAGAAAAATTTTACGGCAAGTCCAAAAATCTACTTTTCTCGAGCGCTGCATTGGCGGACACAGGACGTCCAAAAGCAGTTTGATTGAAAAGAAGGCACTGGCCGAAGAACCACCTTGTCTTGGTGGATGACCAAATAAAGGGGAACGCAAGAGAGGGCAGCCAATTCAGATTGGATGTATGGATGTGACTGCAAGCAGGAAGGCAACCTTCCAGGAAAGGAAACAAAGGGAAACCTGGCCCAGAATAATGTCCAAAACAAGGTTAACGTCCCAAGTCGCAGCAGGGGACCGGAACGGAGGGACCTCATGAGCCACGCCCTGCAAAAAAAGTGCAAACATGAAGGTTGGACACAAGAGGGCGTTGAAAAAAGGAAAGTGCCGTAACCTGCTCCTTGAGGGAACTGAGGGCAAAGCGCGTCTCCAGCCCCGATTGCAAAAAGGACAAGAGATTCGGCAGAGAAAGAGGTGGGAGAGAGGGAACAAGCCTCACACCAGCGGAAATAGGCCCGCCAGGTACGGTGGTAAATCCTGGCGGACGAGGGTTTCCGGGCACGGAGCATAGTCCGGATCACCTGGGAAGAAAATCCCCGAGCTCTCAAAACCACGATTTTAACCACCATGCCGTCAAACACAGCGGAAGTAAATTGGGGTGGCAAAGGGGCCCTTGGGAGGGGAGTTCGGGACGATACGTTAGACGAAAGGGAAAGTCTGCCACGAGACTGACCACGTCCGTGTACCACACTCTAGGCCAGTCCAGAGCCACCAGAATCGCGGAGATGTCCTCCGCTTTGAGCTTCCAAACAACTCAGGGAAGAAGCGGAAGCGGCAGAAAGAGGTAGGGGAGAGCAAAGGGGGTCCAAGGGACCACAAGAGCATCCACCACCAGTGGATTCCAAGACCTGGACATGAAGCGAGGGACTTTCCTCTTAGGGAGTAACGCGAACAGATTCGCACCTGGAGTCCCCCAGCGGAGATCGATTTGAGCGTAGACCTCTGGGTCAAGGTAGACCTCTGGCGCTGGAGCCACTCAGGAAGTACACCTCCCAATTGTCCATCCCGGGAAGGTGCACCCCCGATATGGCTGGAATGTGAAGTTCCACCCAGCGGAGGATCTTCGACACCTCCCTCATGGCTGCCAAGCTGCGAGTGCCGCCCTGGCGATTGATGTATGCCATGGCAGTGGAGTTGTCAGTCTGCACCCGGGCAGCAAGGCCCCGAACAGGCAACTCCAGTAACAAAGGCACAGGAAGATCGCCCAGAGCTCCAGGACATTGATGGGGAGACCGGACTCAGACGGCCATGGAACATTCAGTCCCGATAGACACCTTCCCAGCAGAGTAGACTCCCATCCGTGGTCAGGTCATGCTAATGGAGGGGCAAGAAGGAACGACCCTCCCGGAGGAGAGGGGACCAAAGCCATCAAAGGATGGAGTGGCGAACTCTGAGTGGGAGCCGGATCCTGCGGTGGAGAGACAAGGGGGGGGGGGGGGGGGGAATCTGTCCCACTGGGATAGGATGGCCCATTGGAGGGGACGTTACCGAAATTGGGCAAAAGGGACAGCTTCCATGGAGGCCACCATCTTGACCAGAACTGACTTGCAGGTGCAAGTTGGAATCAGACCCGGCCACCGAAGTAAGCGAATTCCCAACCAGAGCTCCTGGAGCTTGCCCTCCTGAAGAGAGGAGAGCCGCCACTGTATCGAATCGGATCCAGAGAAACACCAGGGATTGGTATGGAGACAGGATGAATTTTGCGCGGTTGATGAACCAACCAAAACTGGAGAGGGTCCGTAGCGTGATGTTGAGGCTGACCCGATTCTGTTCCAGAGGGCACCTTGATGAGCAGGTTGTCCAGATAGGGGAGAGACGAGACACCCCGAGAGTGGAGGAGAGTCACCACTGCCGCCAGTGTCTTGGTGAAGACCCGAGGAGCGGTTGCCAGCCCGAAGGGCAGAGCAACAAATTGAAAATGACCCGCAGGAACAGCGAACCTGAGAAAACGTTGGTGGGCCGGAAAAATGGGGACGTGTAGGTAGGCATCCTGTATGTCAACAGAGGAGAGGAACTCCCCTGGATCCACGGAGGAGTCTACCGACGTAGGGATTCCATCTGGAAATGCCGGAGCCGCATATGACAGTTCAAGAGTTTCAAAATCGAGAATGGGAGGAACCGTGCCATCCTTCTTGGGCACTACAAAGATTTGAGTAGAACCCCGAAAACTGGTCCCTAGGAGGGACCGACACGATAACGCCAGGAGATAGGAGAGTGCAAAGGGCCACCTGAAAAGCTGCAGCAAGAGCAGGAGATCAAGGAGGGCGGGACTGAAAAAAACAATCCCAGGGAATAGAAGATAATTCTTTTTGGTAGCCCTGGGAATCTACCTCTCGAACCCAAGCATCCTGAACTTGCACCAGCAAAACATCCTGAAAGGGGGACAGGCGACCCCCCCCCACCCGAGGGAAAGACTCGGATGGGGGCGCACCCTCAGGCAGTGGGAGGCTTGAGAGTCCTGGATTTTGAAGGGGGGCAGTTAGAACGAGACCCCGACTTCCTGGAGGGGCGAGCCTTGAAAGATTGAGTCCTCCTCTCCTGAGAGGCCGCCGGCTTGTCCGGGCGTCCAGAGAAAAGAAAAAGGCGAAAAGGAAGACCTCTTCCGCTGTGAGTCTGAATGGTGCGTACGATTTTGAGGCAAAGGAAGCTCTTGCCCCCGCTATCCTCAGATGATCTTATCTAGAAGTTGCAAAATAGACAAGATCCCAGAACGGGAAGTTCAGTGAGTGAACGCTTTGAGGCTGCATCGGCGTTCCAAGCCTTTAGCCACATGGAGCACTGAAGAGCCACCAGAGGCAAAGGCAGCGCAGCGAGCAGACTCCAAGGAGGTAGTCCCCCTCATTAGCGATTTGTTGCCCTAAATCTACCAAGACGCCGGGGGAAGCACCTGCCAAGATCCCCTGGAGCAATGGACCAGCCCAAACGGAAAGGGCTTTGGAAAATCAAGTGGAGGAAAAAGCTGGGGACAAAGCCGACCCCCCCGCCTCAAAAGGTGAATTTTGTCAAATTTTTTACTCTTACGCTTACCTGAGGTATCTTTAAAAAAAGGCAGCTGTGTCGGCCAGCGGGAGGGTAGTAGATTTAGACAGCCATGACACAGAAGGGTCCACCGTAGGGGCAGAAGACCACTTTGTAACCAGGTCCTGAGGAAAAGGAGATCTAGCTCGAAGCTTCTTAGTCCCGTGGAAGCGCTTATCCGGATGCTTCCAAGCCACCTCTAACAGCTCGTCAAATTCAGTGTGTGGGCTGAAAACCTGGGGAGCCAGACGAGCACGGCGGAAAGAAAATTCAGGGGCTGAGCCAGAAGTTCCTGGGTCCTGTAGATGGACGGTGTCCCTGACTGCAGACACCAGACTATCCACCACTCAGGAGCGGGATCAGACCTCCCGCCGCCGGGGGGGGGGGGGGGGGACCATCCTGCATAGTAGCCAGGGGTAGGACTGGGCCGCAGGGATGCACTGGGTGGACAGGTAGGTTCAGAGGAACAGCCTGGCATTTTAGTCTTACAGCCTGAGGAATAATAAGTGAACAGGGCAAAAAAGGGAAAAGGGCACTATTAAGGCAGACAACCAGACAGACAAGGAGTGATCTCACCTAGATTCCTGTGTCCTGAGAAAGGCAGGTCTTGCAGGCACAGCTGGAGCAGACAGCAGCAGGATACCGGCAGAGAGGCTGGACAGGGTCTGCAAAGCAGGACAGATGTAATAAGGTCCACGCTGACCAAGAGCAGGGAGGGAGGGACCAGCTGACCCCGGCAGCACACGCAACTCCAGGAGTGGACAGAGCTCCTACCCCTAGAGCATGCGCTGTAGCCGCATAGGGTGAGAAGTGGGGGGGGGGGGGGGGGAAGAGGAGGAGAAATAGAAATGCATCCCTTTACAGTGTGCACTCCTCCAGGATAGGATAAGTCCTGCACCCGGAGCGCGCTAACAGATGAGAGGCAGAGAAGGAGCTCCCAGAAGCCCGGGCACGCGCGCCGGATCCGAAAAGTGGGAAGAACTTATGATCAGGCCTGAGCCGCGGGCTCAATTAGTGTAACTGCCCACAGCCCGGACCGAGAAGAGAGTGCTGTATAACTAGGCCCGAGCAGTGGCTTAGTAGCATTATTGCCCAGGGACCAAACCAGGGACACTGGGTGCAGATGTAGCGTGGCCACAATGCAGAGCGCTCAGGAAGGGACGCCGCTGGCACATCAGAGCGGGCGGAGTCACCAGTAGGCCCGAGCCACGGGGAACTGCTCTAACTGTCCACAGCCAGCGGCACTGAGGATGGAATGACTCCCCGACAGACCCAGATGCTGTGCGCACAGGAAGCCGCAAGGCAGGACTGCGGAGAGTTAACCCCTAATGGCCCTGAAGGGAACCTCAAGAGACAGGCAGAGGACCAGGAGGGAGAGAAGGACCCTGCCCCATGAGGTATAAGAGGGGAGGACACACACACACACACACACACACCATACTTACCCCTGAAGTCTTCGACCAGCTAGGGCCACCTGACTTAAGCAGGACCCAGCTGGCAAACAGGGGCAATGGAGGGGACCAGGACCCTGGGTTCACCACCCTGCGCTGGTTGGTGGTGAGGAGGGGTTAATGGCCCTTCCAGCAATGCATTGTGTCCCTACCTTGCAAGTGGGGGGGGGGGGGGGGGATCAGGCAGCACCATGCTCCTGTCAGCCCATGCTAGAGAAAACAAAAAAAGGGGAGACATTTTTTTTTTTATTAGAAGTTAGGAAAAAAAAAAAAAAGAAAATAAGGCCAGGTCTGGAGAGCTCCAGACCTGTGTCTGCCTCCTGCTAACACTAAGCTAAAACGGAGTTGCTCAGGACAAAATCAGCATAAGAGAAGACACACTTATTAAAAAACAAACACTTAAAAAGGCTCGAACTAAGCCACACTACAGCAACTGGGAGACCCTGTGGGTGTCTCCCCGCCCCCATGGCAGGTGCTATGTAAAACGTAAACCACCCTGCCCAGGTAATATGTGCCGGTGCTACCTCCTAGGAGTGACATGAATACCACAAATGTGTACCCAATAAAATGCATGAAACTGTAGAGCACAATAGCAAAACAATGATATGGTGTGTGTATAGAGAGACCTATAATTAATCGCTTCTCGGCCTTTTGGCTAAGATCAAGTGTAGTATCTGTTCTTATCAGTTTTTCATGCCGGTGTACCGTAACGCCGGTATGGGGCTGGTGGGGATGGGTGCTGCATGGAGGATGCAGGTGTACCAGGGCTTTCCGGGGCTGGTTCTGAGGAATCAGCTCGACGGCTGCCCCGATGTGACCTGTTCCCTCCGGGTCTCGCCATGAGGCTGAGAGGGTCTAGAGCCGAGGTACTTTTGTGCCTCGGGGAGTGGTGACCCCGAGGTGCCGAAACTCACTGGGAGGATAGACTCACTGAGTTGAAGCACGGGCACCATAATCTCTTCACCTTGTGGCACTCACCTCTTGATTCCCGGCCTTCTGGCTAGGATCAGAGAAATTTTTATAGATCCGGCCGGATGTCCGGGCAGTATATCTGCACACATTCACTTATTTATTTCTTTTTTGTCTCACTGTGTCACTTTTTGCGTGTTGTGTGTTCACAGGATTTGTCAGGATGCGGTAGCCCTTCTGGGTGTCCCTCCTGGCGGTCTAGGGGAGGTGTGTGTGGCCATTAGGTTCCGCACCTCCCTGCAAACACCCCGGGTACTCCTGCTTGGCAGGGTACCTACCGTAATCGGCTCTGCGGGCAGATACCTTGGCTAACGCCAAGGGGGATGCCGGGAGCATTTGTGGTCCCCTAGTAGCTTCGGCGAAAAGGGACATCGAACCTGGAACCTCGCAGGTACCTTTTGGTCCGGAGGCGAAGGGTAAGGTTTGTTGGGGGGCCTCTCTCCTATCGGAGAAGGGCTAGCGATAGACCGCATCCTTTGTGCACGTTTTTTTAGTGTAACACGTTTGCACTTTTTCTTGCACTTTGGGTGAATCGAAAGCACGTTCCTCGGCTTTAAAAAAAAAAAAAAAAAAAAAAAATATATAATTAATCAAAGTATCATGCAGAGCAGTTTAAAATCAACAATGTATGAGAAAAAAAGATTAACAATGTATACAAACAATTTTGAAATAAGAAATAAGCTTGTATACAAACATCTCATAAGGGGAAGCAAACCAGGCAGAACCAGGACAAGAGGAACAGTGATGTATACGAGCCCATGTCCAACAAGGACCCCACACGTTCCGTCATCACATGTGACTTCCTCAGGGGTGTAGAGGTGTTACAGATTACCGTGTCATATACAATATGGAATTAGGTATATACTTGTCAAGTGTGGATAACCATCACATCATGCTCATGGGCATCATCCGGCGCCGAATTAAGCACCATCAGGCGCCATATTGGGCATCATCTGGCGCATAGGTTAAAGTTCAACCAATCATCAATGCGTATAGTGCGCCGAGTATTATGTCAGCACGTACTGTGTATTTTTACATCTGCGCACATCGCGTTTCGGCATACTATCCTCAGTGCCATCTGCACAAATCACATGTCCCAAGCCACACAATATGACTGGTCATGTGATCGCCATGATTTACTTATACTACCCATGTTAGCAGATAATTCCATATGTTGTCATAGACAGCCTCGTGTACAGAAGATATGATGAGAAACATTGTTTATTTTAAGCTGGTTTGCACGATACTTTGATTCCTTTTTTTTAGGTCTCTCTATACACACACCATATCATTGTTTTGCAATTGTGCTCTACAATTTCATGCATATTATTGGGTACACATTTGTGGTATTCATGTCACTCTAGGACAGGGATCCTCAAACTTTTTAAATGGGGGGCCAGTTCACGGTCCCTCAGACCGTTGGAGGGCCGGACTATAGACAAAAAAAAAAATGAACAAATTCCTATGCACACTTATATATCTTCTTAGTGGACTACCCCTTTAAGTACGCAGCACAGTTCCCCCACATTAGGTGCAGTACAGTCCCCCCACATTAGGTGCAGTACAGTCTCCCCACATTAGGTGCAGTATAGATCCCCCAAATTAGGTGCAGTATAGTTCCCCACAGACATACAGCCTCCAGCCATACAGTGTAAGGCTGGATGCCTGTGTTCTGCCCCACTTCAGTGCTCCAACCACCGCTCCTCCATTCCGGACAGCAGCAAGTCCCGGGACCGAAGGAGCGGTGGTCGGAGCACCGAAGCTGACGTGCCGCTGGTAACACTTATCAAGCTGGCCAGCGCACGTCCTCATCGCTGCTCCGCTCCTCTGCACTCCGTTGCTATGGGCGCGCGCACGTACGGGACATTAGTGACGTCGCTGTGTGCGCCACCTTCCCGGCGGCCCCTGTGTTTTTAAAGTAAACGCGGGGCCTCCAAGAGCGCATCATCTTTCGGGACACAGGGATGTCCCAGGCAGCGGCGGGCAAGATAAATGTCCTCGGCGGGCCGCATTTGTGGCCCGCGGGCCGTAGTTTGAGGACCCCTGCTCTAGGAGGTAGCACAGGCACATATTACTTGGACAGGGGGGGGGGGTTTACATTATTACTTAGCCCCTGCCCTGGGGTGACACCCACACAGTGTCTTCCGGTTGCTTTAGTGTGGCTCAGTTCGAGCCTTTTGTTTTTAATAGGTGTGTCTTCTCTTATGTTGATTTTGTACTTTTGTATAATTTGTTATTCTTTAATAAAAAATTTTATTTTGTACGACATTGTCTGATTGGGTGTGCATCTCTTCTAGCATTGATTCTTGATTTCTAGCATTGAGTTCTGTTAGCTGTTTATTCAATGTAAGGTAGCACCCAGGTACTTATCCAAGATATTGCTGAGCCAGCCCAATTTTATACATTTGCACAGAGGTTCTGAGATGAAAGACACAATTTTTCCTACATTAGTTACCTGTGTAGTGTTTAGGTTTCTGAGAACTTAAAGAGGTATTTTCCAAGTGTTAATTTGTGCCCCCACTACATTCATTGTCTATGGAGCTGCCCGAGATAGAGAACAGCACAAACACTAGTCCCATCACTTTTGGATAGAAGATATGCAATTTACCTTGGGATACTGGTGTATTCACATGTACAGCATCCTGTGCTGCAGATTTCAAGCTGTGTTCAACCATTAAGTTTACATTGAAACCTGCAGCATCAAATATGTGCAGGATACTGTACGTGTGAATACACCCATAAAGGGGTACTCCGCCCCTAGACATCTTATCCCCTATCCAAAGGATAGGGTATAAGATCTTTGATCGCTGGGGTGTCCAGCCACTGGTACATTTTCTGGACATTTATGTTCATAATGCCAGCTTTGGGCTTCAGTGTTTGTGACATTACACCACATCCACTCCATTCATGTCTAGTGAATCCAGCACTGGGGTGAGAAAGCTGCAGCTTGAAGAAAATTTTCTATGTCTCTCTACAGCAGTGTTTTCCAAGTAGTTTACAGATGGGGACACACTGTTTGAAAAACACTGCTGTAGAGTGCTCTACAGCCACTCCTCCCTCTTATCACAATAGACTTCATGCATCACGCAACCTGATTGATCATGGAGATGATCCGTTTGGAGACAGATTAACCCCTTAAGGACTCAGGGTTTTTGCACTTTCGTTTTTTTCCTCCTTACCTTTTAAAAATCATAACCCTTTCAATGTTTCACCTAAAAATCCATATTATGGCTTATTTTTTGTGTCGCCAATTCTACTTTGCAGTGACATTAGTCATTTTACCCAAAAATGCACGGCGAAACGGAAAAAAAAAATCATTGTGCGACAAAATCGAAGAAAAACGCCATTTTGTAACTTTTGGGGGCTTCCGTTTCTACGCAGTGCATATTTCGGTAAAATTTACACCTTATTATTCTGTATGTCCATACGGTTAAAATGATACCCTACTTATATAGGTTTGATTTTGTCGCACTTCTGGAAAAAATCATAACTACATGCAGGAAAATGTATACGTTTAAAAATGTCATCTTCTGACCCCTATAAACTTTTTTAGTTTTCCACGTACAGGGTGGTATGAGGACTCATTTTTTGCGCCGTGATCTGACGTTTTTATCGGTATGATTTTTGTTTTGATCGGACTTTTTGATCACTTTTTATTCATTTTTTAATGGTATAAAAAGTGACCAAAAATGCGCTTTTTTTGACTTTGGAATTTTTTTGCGCGTACGCCATTGACCGTGCAGTTTAATTAATGATATATTTTTATAGTTCGGACATTTACGCACGCGGCGATACCACATATGTTTATTTTTATTTATTTTTTTACACTGTTTTATTTTTTTTATGGGAAAAGGGGGGTGATTCAAACTTTTATTAGGGAAGGGGTTAAATGACCTTTAACACTTTTTTTTTTACTTTTTTTTTGCCTATAACACTGCACACACTGCATAACACTGCACACACTGATCTTTTACACAGATCACAGGCGTGTATTAACACGCCTGTGGATCAGTGTTATCGGCGCTTGACTGCTCCTGCCCGGATCTCAGGCACGGAGCAGTCATTCGCCGATCGGACACCGAGGAGGCAGGTAAGGGCCCTCCCGGTGTCCTGCAAGCTGTTCGGGACGCCGCGATTTCACCGCGGCGGTCCCGAACAGCCCGACTGAGCAGCCGGGTCACTTTCACTTTCGAAGCGGCGGTCAGCTTTGACCACCGCTTCTAAAGGGTTAATACCGCACTTCGCCGCAATCGGCGATGTGTGGTATTAGCCGCGGGTCCCAGCCGTTGATGAGCGCCGGGACCAACGCAATATGATGCGGGATCGTGGCGTGATCCCGCTTCATATCGCGGGAGCAGGCGCAGGACGTAAAAAAAAAAACAACACCTTCCTACGTTACCTCGTTGCGGAGATATGGGCGTCCCTTTCCTCGATGCTGATAACTTCTGGTTTCTTAGGCTCGAAATGTCACAGCGCTGTCAGCATATCGCCGGCCACAGTGATGTCCAGCCTTGACCAGTGATAGACTGATTGCATTGTCATGTAAGGAGCCCGGGCATCAGGGACTAGGCAGGCCCAGGCTCCTTACATGACAGTGCGCTCAGCCTATCACTGACCAAGGCGGGACATCACTGCGGCTGGCGATATGATGACAGCGCCGTTATGTTTCGAGCCTAAGAAGCCCAAAGCCAGCAGCGCCGGAGGAACGGGACACCGATATCTCTGCAAGGGGTGAACATAGGAAGGGGAGTTAAAGTTTTTTTCTTTTTGCGGCCTGGGGACAGGAAGAGTTAAAACCTTTTTGCCGCAAATCTCCTTTAAGAATGAATAATTTTTTTTTAGCAATTAGAGGAGTTTGGTAAGTTGAGAAAAAAATTAAAATAAAAGTATATATTTATTATGCAGTTCTGTACATTTGCTTAAACCATATAAGACTACGTGAAACAGTTTAGAATGTAACTAACCTGACACAACCAAGGTGTCACTAATCCATGCAATAGAGAAGATCCAGTCATTGTGACCCTCCTTAAAAGGAACAAGAAAGTTGTTAATAGTAATAGCAATAAAAGCAATATGTGTAATTAAGTGAGACAAGGTAGGATCTGAACAGTATGAATTGGGATTTCAAAATAAGAACATTAATAGAAGGGTTCCCAGCAGTACATAGTATTCCAGGAGAATACTGTGGGATGTCACACGGAGAGTTTGGGCCTCTTCTGACAAAAGGGTTTTAGCTGAAAAAAGGAGATTTAACACTTACTGTAAAATCTCTTTCTCGAAGGATCCATTGGGGGACACAGACCGTGGGTGTATGCTGCTGTCTCTAGGAGGTATGACACTATGGCAACAAAAAAAGTTGGCTCCTCCCAGCAGGATATACCCGCCTCCAGAACCTGAGCTAATCAGTTTTAGTACCAGAGCAATAGGAGAGGACCGACAGGTCAAGGTAAATAAATGAACTGTCCGAGAACCAGAAGAAAAAAATGTAACTGAACACACCCTCGGACAGAAACCCAAAAGGGTGGGAGCTGTGTCCCCAATGGATCCTTCGAGAAAGAGATTTTACGGTAAGTGTTAAAAAAAAAAAAATCTCCTTTTCTCTATCGGCTCCATTGGGGGACACAGACCGTGGGACATACCAAAGCCATCCCTTGGGTGGGCAGATAATCAGTTAGGCAAACTGCTGTTCCACTGCCGCCTGCAGCACTTTACGGCCCAGACTAGCATCAGCCGATGCGAAGGTATGAACCCGGCAGAACCTCGAGAAAGTGTGCAAAGACGACCAAGTATCCGCCCTGCAAATCTGCGGGGCCGAGGCCTTGTTCTGGAGAGCCCAGGATGCCCCAACAGAACGGGTAGAATGAACCACAACCCTGAAGGGAGGAACCTTCCCCCTACAGCGATAGGCTTCCGAAATGGCAGACCGGATCCACTGAGAAATGTTGGCCTTGGAAGCAGGTTGTCCCTTGTGACGACCTTCTGTAAGGATGAAAAAGGAATCACACTGACGAAACGAAGAAGTGATGGAGAGATAAGACCGAACAGCCCGAACCACATCCAGTTTGTGGAGTAAATGCTCCTTAGAATGAGAAGGAGCGGGACAGAAGGACGGAAGAACAAAGTCCTCAATGAGATGAAAGGCCGAAACAACCTTAGGCAAAAAAGGAAGGATCTGGCTGGAAGACAACCTTGTCCTGATTAATCTCCAGAAATGGAGAACGGTAGGAGAGAGCTGCCAGTTCAGACACCCTTCGAAAGGAGGTGATGGCAACAAGAAACGCCACTTTCCAAGTAAGGAGGCGCAGGGACACCTCCCTAAGGGGTTCAAAAGGTTCACCCTGGAGGACCCCCAGAACCAGATTCAAGTCCCAAGGGGGAGAAGGTGACATAAGGAGGGGCAGCATGCGCCACTCCTTGAAGAAAGGTCCGGACATGAGAATTAGAAGCCAGAGGACGCTGGAAAAGAATAGAAAGGGACGAAATCTGACCCTTAAGGGAACTGAGAGACAACCCCAGTTCCAAACCAGACTGCAAGAAAGAGAGAAGACGGGGAACAGAAAAAGTAACAGGACACAAAACCTGAGCTTCACACAAACAAAAATAAGACCTCCAAGTACGGTGGTAAATTTTTGGAGAGGAGGGTTTACGAGCCCTGAGCATGGTGCGAATAACTTGGGAAGAGAAACCGCGGGCTTTCAAAACCGCGGTCTCAACCGCCACGCCGTCAAATGCAGCGACTGTAAATTGGGGTGACAGAGAGGACCCTGAGACAGAAGGTCCGAACGAAGTGGAAGGCGTAGTTGAGTGTCGTCCAGGAGCCTGACCACGTCAACGTACCACGACCTTCGGGGGCCAATCTGGAGCTACCTGTATGGCGGGAACGCCCTCCGCTTTGAGCTTCCTCAGAACCCTGAGAAGGAGCGGAAGGGGAGGAAACCGATAGGGCAGAGCAAACCCTGTCCAAGGAATCACTAGGGCGTCCACAGCTAGCGCCAGGGGGTCCCGGGACTTCGCCACAAACGGAAGGATCTTCCGATTGTGCCGAGACGCGAAGAGGTCCACGTCTGGAATGCATCAGAGGTCGCAGATCTGCGCGACGACCTCCGGATGCAGAGACCACTCACTGGGGTCGGCCGAGGACCGGCTGAGGAAGTCCGCTTCCCAGTTGAGCACACCTGGAATGTGAATCGCCGAAATGGCCGGAACCTTGTTTTCCGCCCAGATGAGAATCTTCGTCACCTCGGCCATGGCTGCCGAGCTGTGAGTGCCACCTTGCCGATTTATGTACGCCACAGCCGTGGTGTTGTCCGACTGGATGCGGACAGGGTGGGACTGAAGCAGGGACCCCCAATGAAGAAGGTAAAGAAGAATCGCCCTCAATTCCAAGATGTTTATCGGAAGAAGAGCTTCCCGGGGAGACCAGAGGCCTTGAACTGTCCAGTCCCTGAACACACCGCCCCGGCCCGACAGACTGGCATCCGTTGTAACCACCTGCCAGTGGAGGGGAAGATATGATTGCCCCTGAAGAAGATGGGGGGAGCGGAGCCACCAGAGCAGAGACTGACTGATCCGACGAGGGAGAGCAATCTTGCGATCGAGAGACAGAGGCGATCTGTCCCATCGAGAGAGAGAATCGCCAGTTGAAGGGGAAGGTAATGAAACTGGGCAAAGGGTACGGCCTCCATGACCGCTACCATCCGACCCAAGACTTCCATGCAAACGCGGATGGAAACTGGGACCTGGGCCCGAAGGGAGCGGACGCGGACTCCTGACAGGAGAGTCAGAAGTTTGTCCAGCGGAAGGCAAATCCGGGCAGAGGCCGTGTTGAATTGAAGTCCCAGGAAGATCAGAGACAGAGGGAGAAAGGACATACTTGTCCCTGTTTACCATCCACCCGAAGCGATCCAGGGTCCGGAGGGCGAGATCCACATTCTCCAGGGTCTGGACTCTGGTGGGAGCCTTGATGAGAAGATCATCTAGGTAAGGGATCACTTGGACTCCCCTCGACCGCAACAGGGCTATCACTGGCGCAAAGATCTTGGTTAAGACCCGAGGAGCAGTAGCCAGACCAAAAGGGGAGGGCTACGAATTGAAAATGCCCCTCTGGAACCTCAAAACGGAGGTACCGTTGATGGCCGGGAAATATTGGAACATGGAGGTAGGCATCTTTGATGTCCACCGAAGAAAGAAATTCCCCTTGTTCCATGGATGCCACTACCGAACGGAGGGATTCCATTCGAAAGTGGCGGATGAGAAGATGACTGTTGAGACGCACCAAACGCCCTTCTTGGGAACCACAAAAAGATTGGAATAGAAACCCCTAAAATGTTCCCTTAGAGTAACGGGGACAATAACTCCCTGGAGAAGCAGGGACCGGAGAGCCTCCTGAAACTGCTTCGCCAGAGAAGGAGACCGGGGAGCCCGGGACTGAAAAAAACGATCACTCGGGAGGGAGGCAAACTCTATTCGGTATCCGTTGGACACCACGTCCCTGACCCAAGAGTCCTGAATGTGTGTGGTCCAGATGTCTCGAAAAAATAGAGGCGACCTCCCACCCGAGAAAAATCTGCGGGTGGGGGCATCACTTCATGCGGAAGTGTGTTTGCGGTTGCCCGATTTGGCCGCAAAACGTCCGGAACGGTTGGTGTCCGACTTCCAAGACGGGCGCGCCCGGAACGAGGGAGCCTTCTTGTCCTGCGAAGGCGCCTGCCCCGACCCCTTATTCGGGCCAAACGTCCGAAAGGACCGAAAGGAAGAGGACTTCCTCTGGGAAGTAGAGGCGAAGGTCGGAAGAAGAGAAGAGCCTGCTGCTTCAGAGGCAAACTTCGCTAAGGGCTCCACCTTCTTGTCCGTCGGGTCCTTGAAAGCAGCCACATCTGCCAGTGGCAGTGTGGTAGACTTAGAGAGGCGGGAAATTGGTGGATCCACCGAGGGAGGGGAAACCACCTTAGAGGCAAGGTCCTTGTCGAATGGGTAATGCACCTGAACCTTCTTCCTTCCCGGGAACCTCTTGTCTGGATGTTTCAATGCAGATTCCAGAAGGGTGTCAAATTCAGCGTGAGAGCTGAACCTTTGAGGTGTCTGTTTAACACGATGAAAGGATACTTCAGGAGTCACGTCCGAAGATCCTGGGTCCTCTAAGTGAAAGGTGTCTTTTATGGCCGCAACCAATGAGTTCACCATTTCAACTGAATCCAAGCGGTCCTCCGAGTCAGATGCCGATTTGAATGCCTCATCTGCCAGTTCACCAGGAGGATGTGAACGAGTGGAGGCAGCCGTGGAGGGGGGGGCGACCCTGACCAGGTACGCGGCTCTGGCGAGGCAGTGGCGCGACTGCGGGAACGTCCTCTGGAGGAGCGACGTTTGTGACCAGACCTGGAGGGCCGGGACCCACGAGGGGAGCGCCCACGTCTTCCTAAAGACTCAATGGAAAAGTCAGATGATGCACCCCTAGTACGGTTGTGAGAGCGTGAGTTATGTGGAGAAGGGGAGCGGGTCCCTTTAGAGGGCCGGCGCAGGGCAGACTTCTTCAAGGCAGACCCCACGTCACGGGAGGCCTCAGCCACCGAACGGGAGACTTGAGTCAAGTCAGCCATATACTGGGATAAGGAAGAAACCCAGGCTGGAGGGGCAGCCGAATCCACCGGAAATGAAAGAGCATCCGGGGGTACCATGGGGTCTGGGGCAGAAGAGAGCAGGCAGAGCAAGTGGGTTCAGCAGAACCAGGCATTTTGGAATTACAGTTCTTACACACAAAATAGGAAACTAATGCTCCAATTGTCTGTTTAGAGGGAGGAACAGTTCTAGGTACGGAGATAATGAAAAAAGAACTCTCACCCGAGTCTGTGTTCCCTGTGGCAGCTGCTGTGAGGAGAACTCCGCTCTGAGTGAAAGAGAGGGAGAAACAGGCCAGCCAATAGCCATAGGGGGGCGTGCCTGGAGCAGGGGCACTGTCTAATTGGCCTCTGACCCCGGAAATCGTGTGCACGGCGCTGATTGGAGGGTGATTCGCCCCCTCCAGTAAGCTCCGGCGGCCCTGTGGGCGGAGCTATAGCGCCCCAGCCGCCGTGAAGAAGAATAGTAATGGCGCCCGCTCCTTGCCTCGGGCGCACATGTCAGTCGCTTCTGCGGGGAAGTGAGCGGGCGATACACATGTCCGCCGGCAGCTGTCTGCTGCCGAAACTGAAAGCAAGTCGCCGCTCCGTGCGTAGAACAGTACAAACGCTGCGGCTGTCAGACGCCTAGTAAGCGCTGCGGCTGACAGCCGCATAGTATAAAAACCCACACACGTACATAAAATAAAGTAATAAGGTAACCCCTTCCTGCCCAAAATGCCATTGCTCACCCCTGCTTGAATAAAGATAGAGCCCCAATACAGGCCAGCCCCTTAGATCCTGAAATGTGGGCCAAAAAATGAGGGTCTCCAGAAGTTGTAAGTCAGCCCCTAAAAAGGGAGAAAAATATATACTCACATAGTTAGAAGAACTTACCTAATGGAGTCTTCTGTGAAGTCTTCAGTCAGCTTTCTGTTACCTGCATCACGCCGAGCTACCATGTGCGAGCGAGGAGAGCAGGGAAATAGGGGGACCCGGACCCATGAGGTACAACCCCAGGCGCTGACCGTTGGCGAGAGGTTAACAGCACATATACGCAATGTCTGTGCCCCCCCCAATCGCAATGGGGAAACAGTGAGCCGCAGTTCCTGAGTCCCCACCTGAAAACGTGAAAGAAAAAGGAATAAAAAACTAACACATTCCCTAACTAGGAAAATTAAAAAACATAAGACCTGGTCTGGAGAAATCCAGACCATGTCCACCTCCTTCAGACACTAAGCTTAAACTGATTAGCTCAGGGCCTGGAGGCGGGTATATCCTGCTGGGAGGAGCCAACTTTTTTTGTTGCCATAGTGTCATTCCTCCTAGAGACAGCAGCATACACCCACGGTCTGTGTCCCCCAATGGAGCCAATAGAGAAAAAAGGGCTTCTGTGTAAATAGGTGAGGCCTAAATGGACCAAAATTTTTCTGAAAGATTCTAATGTAAAGTAAGGCAATTAATAGTCTTAATAGTCTACAGATGAACCAGATTTATCAAACAGCCTGAGCCACTTTGACAAATCAGGCGCATTTGAAAACTGTTCATATAAGTTTGTGCCATCTCAGAATTTGATAGTTTAATTAAATGTTAAGACATTAATCTGCAAACAATTCGGACCCATTGAGATAAGGCTATGCTCACATTATAAGTAAGAGTAACTGTTTTGGTCCCACATAAGACCGCACGTTATTTTTTATTTTCTGGTCAACTAGAGGGGTTACCTGTTATGTTTAAACAATATTCAGCAAGAACAACAAGCATAGTGATTGATAAATACCATACTTTTTTATGCTAGATAAAACAGAAAAGCAGCAAACAGAAGACTAGTATGCTATGGACATATACCTAGTATATAACTTTTAATTGGGTATGATAAAATAAACACCCAAAACAAACAATCATGATAATTACCAAGTTTTGCTCCTTATGTTAAAAAGAGTATCCAATTCAACTGAGCCAGATATTGGTTTAAAAAGACAGTTATCAATGTGCAGGGGCACTAAAAGCACATATCCAATTGCACAAAAAGATGGGTTATATAAATATGCAAAAACAAACATGCCTGACCACCAGTCAGTACTGGATGTTTAGCTCAGAATACTCTTCTAATTATTAGATACAAATGCCAATGTGTTACTGTCATTCTTTAGTGGAATACCTCATCAGGCAGGTGTATCCATTACAAAAGCTAAAATTATCAATGATAGAATAAAGGAGATTTTTTTTGTACTCACCGTAAAATCTCTCTTTCTTGTAGCCTTCATTGGGGGACACCTTACAGATGGGTATATGCTCTTGCCACTAGGAGGCGCTGACACTCGGGGAAAAAAAAAAAAGTTGGCTCCTCCCTGGCAGGATATACCCGCCCACATGAAGTGAGGTAATCAATCATTTTTGTCACAAAGCAGTAGAAGTCCAACAAGTACGAAGGACCTCTGAAAACAATCACGGAAAAAAGTCCCCCAATAAAGGCTACGAGAAAGAGATTTTACGGTGAGTACAGAAAAAAAAAAAAATAATCTTTTCTCAGTCGCTCTTCTTTGGGGGGGGGGGGGGGGGGGGGGGGGAGTCACAGTCCAGGCAAGGAACATCTGACGAGTTTCGCACTAACAGGTGCTTAATCGTAGACTAAATTAACATACACAACATGTAGTTAAAATAACTGAGATACAGGTCACGTGTATCACAATATAAGAACATTCAAAAACCAGACATGGATGCATGGATTCTTATATAAACATTTTAACAAACAGGATTTTTTTGTCTTCTCCCAGTCTGAACATGGGCATATCAATTCTTCTTGTCATAAAAAAATGTTTTATCTTGAAGAAATTATCTTAAATTTATCTGTAGGTATACAATTCTCAATATTAAATCACCAGAGGCCGTATGGAAACACTTTACGATGTATACATTTTTTACATATGTGGAAACAATGATTTAAATGGAAATCATTTAGTTATAGTTTATTTTGTAATGTGTCTTACATTAAAATTATAATTTAATTGTTATTTTTTTCATTCTTTGTTTAATGTTACTATATTTGGTAACATAAATGTGTCAATTTTTGTAACAATAATCTATAGATTCTTTGCAAGCCGCGATAGTGGCATGTGCCCCTGATTTTAAATTTACTAGAGGCAATTATACTATTTTCCACATATGTAACAAACCCACAGGGTTATTCAATAGGTCATGATTAAGTCTAGCCTCCTATTCATACCCTGCGGATGTCTGGTGACGAGGAGAAAAATCCAATAGGTTTCCTTATTAATAAGTCTTCTCTTGAGATCTCCTCCTCTTTCCTCTTACCTCCATTTTAAACACTCTCGACTCCAGACACCCGCAAGGAATCCTTAGTGCCCCCGTGTATTTCCCTAAAATGTCGGGACAGCATTGAAATACCTACTTTAACTCCTTTGGTATCTGAATGTGCCTATGTGCCTTCTTATCAGAGTTTTAAATGTATTTGATGTGGAACCTACATACTGTGTATTACAGAGTTGCAGGTAGCCACGTAGACAAGCAGTTTTGTATTGCAATTGATGTACTCCTGTATCGAATAAGTTTTACCGGTAGAGCAAGAAATTATTTCTTTTGTGGAGAGCATGTATTTACAGGTAATGCATCTGTTATGGCCACATCCCCAATTACCTGTAGTTTGTAGAAATTGGCCGAGCCCTCAGGTTTTTTTTTTTTATTAGCATTGGTGGTACTGAAAAGACTGGGAGAGACATGAACCTATCGTGGGACCCCTTTTAGACACTGCTTGAATTTCATTTTTAATTACCTCATGATGGGGTCAGGTTCAAGGATAGGAGTATATTTCCGGATAATGTTTTTGATTTGGCCAAACTGGGCACTATATGGTGTTACAAAAAATACTGTCTTCTGTTTACTATTTTGTTTATAATGTGACGAGCGTTTTTTAGTGTAAGTGACAAGTGTGTCTCTTTCCACTGCGTTCATCCTGGTATGGGCCTTGTTTAAACAGTCCTGTGGGTAGCCCCTCTGTTTTAGTCTATTTTTTAAAGCACTGATCTCTCTCTCTAATCTTTCCTCTACACATCTCACCAAAGGGAATATTTTGTATGACATGCCTAGGGTGGCAAGACTATGCCATCAAAACAGCGTTTGTAGCTGTATCTTTTCTATATGGAAAAAAGCGGTATATTTGACCCTTTATAAGTTAACATATCACCTAAAAAAAAAAATGTATAGACTTTTAACTAAAATGTATTGTAAACTTAAGATTAAGACTGTTCTGGCTGATATATTCCACAAACTGGAAAAACTGTGCCCTTCCAAATTATCAATAAATAGTCTATGTACCTACCTATCCAACTGATCTGAATATGGGTTCGTAGGTGAAAAAAAATGAACAGTTGCTCCCAGTAAAACAAAAATATTTGCAAAGGAGGGGGAGTACCATAGATGCTCCCCTGTTCTGAAGGAAGAAATTGTCGTTAAACATATAGTAATTATGATTTAACAAAAACTCTGTAGCGACGGCGATAAATTCCCTCAGACCACGGGAGTAATTACTATAATGTTCCATGTGATGTCTAAGGGCCATCAAACCTGCCTCCCATGGGACAGACTGGTATAAACCCACCACATCACATGTGGCCCATGTCACGTCAGGTTCCCACTTTAGTTGCAAGATGTTAATTACATGTTTCGTATCTTGTAGATACGTGGGGGTAATTTTGGTTAACGGATTAATTGTTCTGATAAGCAAAGATTAGAGACGGGGATCGGTGCTTTAACCCCTTAAGGACTCAGGGTTTTTCCGTTTTTGCACTTTCGTTTTTTCCTCCTTACCTTTTAAAAATCATAACCCTTTCAATTTTCCACCTAAAAATCCATATTATGGCTTATTTTTTGCGTCGCCAATTCTACTTTGCAGTGACATTAGTCATTTTACCCAAAAATGCACAGCGAAACGGAAAAAAAAATCATTGTGCGACAAAATCGAAAAAAAAACGCCATTTTGTAACTTTTGGGGGCTTTGGTTTCTACGCAGTGCATATTTCGGTAAAAATTACACCTTATAATTATTCTGTAGGTCCATACGGTTAAAATGATACCCTACTTATATAGGTTTGATTTTGTCGCACTTCTGGAAAAAATCATAACTACATGCAGGAAAATTTATACGTTTAAAAATGTCATCTTCTGACCCCTATAACTTTTTTATTTTTCCACGTATGGGGTGGTATGAGGACTCATTTTTTGCGCCGTGATCTGAAGTTTTTATCGGTATGATTTTTGTTTTGATCGGACTTTTTGATCACTTTTTATTCATTTTTTAATGATATAAAAAGTGACCAAAATACGCTTTTTTGGACTTTGGAATTTTTTTGCGCGTACGCCATTGACCGTACGGCTTAATTAATGATATATTTTTATAGTTCGGACATTTACGCACGCGGCGATACCACATATGTTTATTTTTTATTTTTTTTACACTGTTTTATTTTTTTATGGGAAAAGGGGGGTGATTCAAACTTTTATTAGGGAAGGGGTTAAATGACCTTTATTAACACTTTTTTTTTACATTTTTTTTGCAGTGTTATAGGTCCCATAGGGACCTATAACACTGCACACACTGATCTCCTATGCTGATCACTGGCGTGTATTAACATGCCTGTGATCAGCATTATCGGCGCATGACTGCTCCTGCCTGGATCTCAGGCACGGAGCAGTCATTCGTCGATCGGACACCGGGGAGGCAGGTAAGAGCCCTCCCGGTGTCCGATCAGCTGTTCGGGACGCCGCGATTTCACCGCGGCGGTCCCGAACAGCCCGACTGAGCAGCCGGGTCACTTTCACTTTCACTTTAGAAGCGGCGGTCAGCTTTGACTGCCGCTTCTAAAGGGTTAATACCGCACATCGCCGCGATCGGCGATGTGTGGTATTAGCCGCGGGTCCCGGCCGTTGATTAGCGCCGGGACCGACGCGATATGATGCGGGATCGCGGCGCGATCCCGCTTCATATCGCGGGAGCCGGCGCAGGACGTAAATATACGTAAATATTAAGGGGTTAAAAAGATAGGCTAAAAATAAATAAATAAAAAAATAAATAAAAGAGGGGCTACCCACAGGACTGTTTGGTCAGAGCCCATACCGGGACGAACGCAGTGGAAAGAGAAACTTGTCACTTACACTAAAAAACACTCGTCACATTATAAACAAAATAAAAAAACAGAAGAAAGTATTTTTTGTAACACCATATAGTGCCCAGTTTGGCCAAATCAAAAACATTATCCGGAAATATACTCCTATCCTTGAAACTGACCCCATCATGAAAGAGGTAATTAAAAATGGAATGCAAGTAGTGTCTAAGAGGGGTCCCATGATAGGTTCATTTGTCTTTCCCAATCTTTTCAGTACAACCAATGCTAATAAATAACCGGAGGGCTCGGCGAATTTCTACAAACTACGGGTAATTGGGGATGTGGCCATAAACAGATGCATTACCTGTAAATACATGCTCCCCACAAAAGAAATAATTTCTTGCTCTACAAGTAAAACTTAATCGATACGGGAGTACATCAATTGCAATACAAAACTGCTTGTCTACGTTGGATCCTGCAACTCTGTAATACACAGTATGTAGGTTCCCCAACAAATACATAAAAAACTCGGACCAGAAGGCACATTCAGATACCAAAGGAGTTAAAGTAGGGACTTCTATGCTGTCCCGACATTTTAGGGAAATACACGCTATGGATTCCTTGCGGGTGTCTGGTGTCGAGAGAGTTAAAATGGGGGTAAGAGGAGGAGATATCAAGAGAAGACTTATCAATAGGGAAACCTATTGCCTCTAGTACATTTAAATCCAGGGGCACATGCCGCTATCGCGGCTTGCAAAAAATCTACAGATTGTTACAAAATTGACACATTTATGTTAACAAATATAGTAACAATAAACAGAGAATGAATAAAATAACAATTAAATTATAATTTTAATGGAAGACACATTACAAAATAAACTATTATATCTAAATATTTTCATATAAATCATTATGTTTCCACATATGTAAAAAATGGCAATTTATACACCGTAAAGTGTTTCCATACGGCCTCTGGTGATTTAATATTGAGAATTATATACCTAAAGATAAATTAAGAAAATGTTTTATCTTGAATAAATTATCTTCTTTCAAGAAGAATTGATATGTTAAGACTGGGATAAGACAAAGAAATCCTGTTTGTCAAAATGTTTATATAAGAATCCGTTCATCCATGTCTGGTTTTTTGAATGTTCTTATATTGTGATACAGGTGACCTGTATCTCAGGTATTTTAACTGCATGTTGTGTATGTGATGTTCCTTACCTGTACTGTGACTCTTGTCAAGCACATAAAGCAAGTTTTAAGTGTATCACCAGTGCTGGACATCTTTTCTTCTTTGGATTACTTCCAGGGAGATTGCACCAAGGGAGGAGGAGAGCAATGGCAGGACCCAAACAGACAGTGGCTAGACTGTGTCGCTGAGCCATACATGAGTGCGTAAACTCCTCCAACAGAGGAGAGTGCCAAGGCTGCATGAGCAGCAGAAGATTAATAAACAAATAACTTGAGTAGAGAGATGGCTCCATCTTGGCAGAAGATAGCATAAGCTAAATAGTCCCTCTAGTGGAGGGGAAAAACAAGGTGTGGACGAGACCATGCCAGCACACTGATCCTCGTACCCACTGTGGATGCGGGATTGACAATTACGCAAGGAAGAGTCGAAGCAGGGAAATTCCGACTTACGGCAACGGGTGGACGTAGTCACCCAGGAACCCTACGACAACATATAGAAATATGAAGGGATCAGAAACCTGGACACAGGAGCTGGGCAAAGAAACAAAGACATGGCTACAAATGCGAGTAAGAAGAACACGCACACAGCAACCAACAGCGTTGAGAGGAACACCCCATCGAGGTCAAACCCTGGACCAGTTGGTTGCCAACTGAGCCATCCTAGATGTGTCTAAGGCAACAGAGCAGACGCCTGAGCCACCCTGCACGGGAAACTAGGAAAATACCTGAAGGCAGAGGGGGGGCTTAACAGACTGTCGCCCTAACAGGCCCCCTGCCAGAACAGAGGTGCTAAACCATCTCAGATCTTTAGAACAAGCTCACACGAAGGCCCACCACACCGAACAGAAGGGAGGGTGGGCTCTACATGTGCCGAGGACCTTAGTATACATAGGGACACAGACACGGTTCCTCACGATAGTAGTGGGATACCAAACTGCAGACACAAAGGAAACCGCAGACAGCCAGACATCCAAAAGTCCGGCAGAATGGAAGACAGACTCAGCATCCAACAGTGTGCCACAACCATGCCCCTAGCAGACCAACGTGGCACTCTTAGAAAAATGGAACAGAGTGCAGCTGTAGCCATGGAACCTGCAAGAGACGCCCACACCCCATCTCCTAGTGGTGCTACACACAAGGACTTCTGTCGCAGATGCAAGAGATGAGGGGTGCATGTGGGGCAGGAAACATGCAAACACAGAAGATGTCCCATGAACCCATAGAGGCCAACTTCACATGGAAGGAGTAACTGGACTGCAGTCGCGGGAGCGGCAGGAATGGGGGAGGTGACCTGGTGGATTAGAAAGCCATGCAGACACAGTCTGGCTATCTGGCATAGGGACCATGGCCACACAGAGTCCTGCATTCAGAACCACACACTAAAAGTTGGCTACCAGCCTGAAGCCATGAGGGCGGCAGGCATGTGGAGAGGGACCTGGTAAAGTAGGGAACCCCACGAACCAGCATGTGGCACATTGCAGAGGGCCCATGGAGCAACATGGGGAGACCCACCTCGGAACTACGCCTAGGCAGTGAGTTACCAGAACTTCTGCCACGCTGTGGGAAGTGTATGGTAGTTGACCCAACGTAGCAGTAAACTACGGGGACAGCCGTCCGGCTGACTAGTGGAAGATTCCTGAGCACACAAACACTCCTTTGAACCCTCCCACAGACAGTGGGGCACAGGAGTGTAGCCAATCTTATGGGTGACCCAGTGGTATAGGCATGCAGACTAATGACTGGCAGCAGTCCCTTGTGTCTGCAGGAACCCTCTGACAGTACTCACACCAACAGTGAGGTACAGCAAGCCACAGCTATGCCTGCGGCAGCCCAGAGATAGACAGCGGCGGAAACTGTGCGGACAACGGTCTGGCGTAATGAGTGCCCCTTCAGGTGCCGATAAGGCGCTGGTGATAAAATTCCTGGCACGACCCGCCACAGCGAGTCACGTGTGTCTCTGACAGAGTGAGAACCCTGGTGAAAAAAGGTATGCCAGAGGCCAATGCAGTGTGTCCTATCAGGTCCCATACAGGGTGATGGAGACAAAGGGACCCCCATATACAGTCCCAGAAAAAAAAAAGATCCCAGCAGATATTTTTGGTGCACTGTACCTGAAGATACTGCCTTATCGGGTCAATGCATGGGGAGAAGGAAGCAAGCTTCGAAAATCGGCCCCCGTTCTCAAAAATCCATTTAATATATGGTTCCCAGATAGGGGACGCATCAGATATAAAACTGATAAAAAAAGATACTACACTTGATCTAAGCCAAAAGGCCGAAAAGCGATAGATAGTACAGGCTAAGGCTGTAATTTTGTGTCCCAGAGGTCACAAGGGTGCATGCAAAATAAGGCACAATTTAATTATAGGCCACAAAAGAGGGCCCAAACACCACTAAATGGTCTGAGAGACCAGCAGCAGATTCACTTAATTTGTTATATATTTTTTTATTTTTATAAAATTATTTTTTAAATATAATACACCCACTTAGTAAGGAAGCGTGGGGAACAAGGCGCCTTGCACTGAATCTGTCCTTATGAACCCACGAAGATAGAATGGGCTAGGAAGCCCACACCACGCCCCTCATGCAGGGACACTAGGAATACGCATGCTGCAGCCTCGGAGAGGCGAAGGTACGGAGCAGCACACCCGGAAGCGCCTGCCAAGGTGTCGCACAGCTCCGAGGCCAGGAGAAAAGAGCGTGCCTAACCCAGGCAAACGGAGGCACTCAGAGAACGGAGCGCCGCTGAGCCCCGCAATGAAGGAGGGGCCGAGCAAGACGACGGTGGAGGGGCGGAGCTAGATGCCGCTGGAGGCGCCCATCATAAGATCTACGGGTAAGCACCCGCCGGCTACAGGAATGATCCGTAGGGCAAGTGAACCTGTAGAGGAGGCACTTCCTGGCCTCCTGGGCGGCGTGCCCAGGGGGAGAAGGGCGGAGCCACATGCCGCCATAGCTCCCCTGAAAAATGGAGACTAGGCGCAGCCTGGTCTCCTGGGGCACGCTGACTCAGGAGAAGAAGGGCGGCCATGTGCCGCCAGAGCCCTTGACTCCTGCCTGCTGAGCCCCCAGCACACTGCTGACCCGCAGTGGGGGAAAACATAGCTGGCGGAAAGGAGGAACACCAAGGCTGTTCGAAAGAGAGCTCGAAAAGAACGCCTGTGGAGGGAGCCGCTGAAAAAGGCCGGTGGTTGTCCTCCCCAGAACATAGAATGCAGACACACAGCCCTCCCATGAAACCCTGAGCGAGCCCTGCAATAAAGGACAGAGTCCCTTTTTAAAGAGGGCAGGGGGGGGGGGTACATACTCTACTCTACATACCTGCGGACGCCATCTTCTATACTCACCTCAGTTGTCTTCAACCAGCTTATGGCCACGCTGCATCATACCAGGCTAAGATAGCGTGGCAAGCAGGGGCAGTGGGGGACCCGGACTCAGGGTACAACATACAGGCACTGTCTGTTGGCGAGAAGGGGTTAACAGTACATACCCTATGTCTGTGCCCCTTCATCGCATATGGGGGAACAGGTCGCACCATGCTCCTGAACCCCCATCTGAAAAAGGGAAACAAAAAGGAGGGGAAAAAAATAAAAATAATTAAACAGCCCTTACTAGAAAATAATAAAGAAGACCAGGTCTTATCTCCTATTGACACTAGCTAAAACTGATTACTTCACTTCCAGTGGGCGGGTATATTCTGCCAGGGAGGAGCCATCTTCCCCCCCCCCCCCCCCCCCTAGTGTCAGCAGCACCTCCTTGTGGCAAGAGCATATACTCATCAGTAAGGGGTCCCCCAATGAAGAGAGACTGAGAAAACAAGGTGTTGGACAAGTGCAATGGACAAATAGTGTTTTGTGTGCACTAATGCAAAAAGCTTAATGCTAAGACTCTTCCCTGTACTGTTGCACTGTTACTACTGTAAAGGAATAAATGATGCATAACAGCATAATTCAAGTGCTGCATAATCAATGTCCCAAATTCATGGTCAGTCAAATCTTTCAATACAGTTAATAGACTGTGAATTCACATGTAGCTGTGCAGAACCTGCTATTAGTAGGAAGCCAAATTCTGCCGTGTGAGCAGTGCAGCAGAATCACATTGAAATCAATGTGGACTGCCCATTGGAAAATTCATGCAGAATTCCACACATAAATTCTGCCATTTGAACATAGCCTAACTGAGTAAATGAACGGTGCTTCGAAGGGCATGTTCAATCAGCAGATTTTCTGCTATTCTGCTCAAAAAAGCAAAACGATTTTGCGGAATCCGGAATGTGGAAATTCCGCTGTGTGAATGGGACAGGGAAATCCCCATTGAAGTTTATGTGCAGTAATGTGCTTTTTTTTTCCTCTCTAAAAAAAAAATCTGGCAAAATAACAAACATCTAAGGGAACCCCAATGGACCCTATATAAAGTGAATGGGACCTGTTGGGATCCGACAGGGTCCGGTGTAACACTCTCCGTCCATCCCCATTATCAGTGTGTAACAGTGCGCCCAAATGGTGCTCTTTAACACTGATGTGAACATAGACTAAAAAAAAAGCAACAAAATATAATTATATATTTACATTTGTTTAATTTTTTTTTTGTTTGAGTTACTGTGTCAAAAGTAAAACTCACGTCTCCCACACAGATGGGATCCAGGGTGGGCAGCCGATACACTGCCAGGCTGTTGGGGTTATCTCCTCCGGTAGCCAACAATGTCTGGGAAGGGTTTATCTCAATGGCATGGATTCCACAGCTCTGAGGAGTTGTATTAACCGGCTCACGATCTTTCAAGATGGGGATCTTTGTGATCTGCCCTGTCTGTACATCCACCACAAATAACTAGCAAAACAAAACCAAAAACTAGTAAAGTTTAGAAAACAGATATAGATCATGTTTTTACCATTTGATAAAACTTTATGGATAATACAATATGTTATCTGTGACAACCTAATTAAAGGGTACTCGGTGGTAAACTTTTTTTTAAAATGAACTGGTGCCAAAATGTTGAACAGATTTGTAAATTACTTCTATTTAAAAATCTTAATCCTTCCAATACTTAACTGCTGTATGCTTCACAGGAAGCTCTTTCATTTTCATTCTTTTCTGTCTGACCAAAGTGCTCTTTGCCGACACCTCTGTCCATGTCAGGAACTTTCCAGAGCAGGATAGGTCAGGATAGGTTTGCAATGGTATTTTGCCCCCAGATCCCAGTCTACCGACTTCTGGTCCCCCGCTGTTCTCCATTTGTAATTGCTTCTGAGAAGACTCATTGAAGCAGGACCTGACCACTAAGCAAATCACTGCCACAGTGGTATCCCGTCTCAGTCAGTGACTGTTCCAACAGCTACAAGTGAAGAACAGCAGGTGGCCGGATGTTGCCAATCTGGGAAATGCAGAGCCCAGGAAAGGGCAAGTATTTTATTTGTATAGATTTTTTTTTTTTATCTGAAAGAGCCCATTTAAGGGTACAGTTGAAGCATATTTTATGTGTAGGGCTGGAAGCTGCAGCTTTTAATGCAAAACTGACAAAACACAGCTCCAAATTTGCAGCATCAAAGATGTGCAAGACACTATACGTGTGAATACACCCTGCAGGTTTAACTCCTTAACCCCTTAAGGACCAAGGGCGTACAGGTACGCCTTTGCTCCCTGGTACTTAAGGACCAAGGGCGTACCTGTATGCCCGTGGGAATTTCGGTCCCCGCCGCGCGCCAGGGACCGGGGTGACTGCTGATATCTATCAGCAGGCACCCCGTGCAAATGCCCAGGGGGGTCATCAGACCCCCCCCCCCCCCCATCACACTTGCGATTTGCAGCTATTCCGGATCATACGGGTCTATAGTGACCCGGAAAATAAAGGGGATTGCGGATGTCCTAGACACCCACGATCCCCTTGAAGCAATAGGAGTGAGGTGGCAGAGGTGCCACCCCTCCCATCTCTGCTATTGGTGGTCTAGACGCGACCAGCAATAGCAGATCGGGGGCGGAGGGGTTTACTTTTGGTTTCCCCGTTCTGCCCACCCACAATAGGCAGGGCAGGACGGGGAAACCGACAGGGACCGGCGCCGAAGATCCACTTACCCATCGGCGACGGCAGCAGGCGACAATCAGCGGAAGAAGAGGATGGCGACGCAACTCCCTGGATCCGACGGAAGCCGGTGAGTTACTAAGCAACATCTGGAGGGCTACAGTCTGAGACCACTATAGTGGTCTCTAAACTGTAACCCTCCAGATGTTGCAAAACTTCATTTCCCAGCATGCCTAAACAGCAAACAGCTGTCTCTGCATGCTGGGAGTTGTAGTTATGCAACAGCTGGAGGCAGGCAACTACATCTCCCAGCATGCCTTTCGGCGATCAGTACATGCTGGGAGTTGAAGTTTTGCAACAGCTGGAGGACACACTGGTTGGAAAATAGGTTCTGTTACCTAACTCAGTATTTTCCAACCAGTGTGCCTCCAGCTGTTGCAAAAGTACAACTCCCAGCATGCACGGTCTGTCAGTACATGCTGGGAGTTGTAGTTTTGAAACAGCTGGAGGTTTGCCCCCCCATGTGAATGTACAGGGTACATTCCCACTGGGGGGTTTACAGTAAGTTTACTATTTCAAGTATGAGCTGCAGCAAATTTTTCGCCGCAGCACAAACTCCTAGCGGTAAATTCACTGTAAACCTCCGCCAGTGTGAACGTACCCCAAAAACACTACACTACACTACCACATAATAAAGGGTAAAACACTACATATACACCCCCTTACACTGTCCCCCCAATAAAAATAAAAAAACGCATCGTATGGCAGTGTTTCCAAAACAGAGTCTCCAGCTGTTGCAAAACAACAACTCACAGCATTTCCGGACAGCCACTGACTGTCCAGACATGCTGGGAGTTTAGCAACAGCTGGAGGCACCCTGTTTGGGAATCACTGGCGTAGAATACCCCTATGTCCACCCCTGTGCAATCCCTAATTTAGTCCTCAAATGCGCATGGCGCTCTCTCACTTCAGAGCCCAGTCGTATTTCAAGGAAACCGTTTAGTGCCACGTATGGGGTATCTCCGTACTCGGGAGAAATTGCACTACTAATTTTGGGGGCTTTTTTTCCCCTTTTACCCCTTATGAAAAAGAAAAGTTGGGGTCTACACCAGCCTGTTAGTGTGAAAAAAAAAAAAAAAGTTTTTACACTAACATGCTGGTGTTGTCCTTTACTTTTTATTTTCACGAGAGGTAAAAGGAAAAAAAGACCCCCAAAATTTGTAACGCAATTTCTCCTGAATACGGAAATACCCCATATGTGGGCATAAAATGTTCTGCGGATGCACAACAAGGCTCAGGAGTGAGAGCGCACCATGTACATTTGAGGCCTAAATTGGTGATTTGCACAGGGGTGGCTGATTTTACAGCGGTTCTGACATAAACCCAAAAACATACATACCCACATGTGACCCCATTTTGGAAAAGACACTCCTCACGGAACGTAACAAGGGGTATAGTGAGCCTGAACAGCCCACAGGTGTTTGACAAATTTTCATTAAAGTTGGATGGGAAAATGAAAAATATATTTATTTTTTTTTCACTAAAATGCTGGTGTCACCCTAAATTTTTCATTTTCACAAGTGAAAATAGGAAAAAAGCCACCCAAAATTTGTAACCCCATTTCTTTTGAGTAAGAACATACCCCATATGTGGATGTAAAGTGCTCTATGGGTGCACTATAATGCTCAGAAGAGAAGGAGCGCCATTGGGATTTTGAAGAGAAAATTTGTCCGGAATTGAAGGCCACTTGTGTTTACAAAGCCCCCATGATACCAGAACAATGGACCCCCCCCCCCCCCCCACATGTGACCCTATTTTGGAAACTACACCCCTCATGTAATGTAATAAGGGGTGCAGTGAGCATTTACGCCCCACAGGTGTCTGACAGATTTTTGGAACAGTGATCCGTGAAAATTAAAAACTTTATTTTCCATTTGCACAGCCCACTGTTCCAAAGATCTGTCAAACGCCAGTGGTGTGTAAATGCTCAGTGCTCCACTTATTAAATTCTGTGAGGTGTGTAGTTTCCAAAATAGGGTCACATGTGGGGGGGTCCACTGTTCAGGCACCACGGGGGGCTTTGTAAATGCACATGGCCCCTGACTACCATTCCAAACGAATTCTCTTTCCAAAAGCTCAATGGTGCTCCTCCTCTTCTGAGCATTGTAGTTCGCCCGTAGAGCACTTCAGGTCAACTTATGGGGTACCTCCATACTCAGAAGAGATGGGGTTACAAATTTTGGGGGGTATTTTCTGCTGTTAACCCTTGCAAAAATGTGAAATTTGGGGGGACACACATTTTAGTGAAAAAATATTAATTTTTTTTTACATATGCAAAAGTCGTGAAACCCCTGTGGGGTATTAAGGCTCACTTTATTGCTTGTTACGTCCCTCAAGGGGTCTAGTTTCCAAAATGGTATGCCATGTGTTTTTTTTTTGCTGTTCTGGCACCATAGGGGCTTCCTAAATGCAACATGCCCCCCAAAAACCATTTCTGAAAAACGTACTCTCCAAAATCCCCTTGTCGCTCCTTCGCTTCTGTTCTGAGCCCTCTACTGCGCCCGCCGAACAATTTACATAGACATATGAGGTATGTCCTTACTCGAGAGAAATTGTGCTACAAATACAAGTATACACATTTTCTCCTTTTACCCCTTATAAAAATTCAAATATTGGGTTTACAAGAACATGAGAGTGTAAATTTTCTCCTTCATTTTGCTGCTAATGCTGTGAAACACCTAAAGGGTTAAGACACCTACTAAATGTCATTTTGAATACTTTTGGGGGGGGTGCAGTTTTTATAATGGGGTCATTTGTGGGGTATTTCTAATATGAAGACCCTTCAAATCCATTTCAAACCTGAACTGGCCCCTGAAAAATAGTGAGTTTGAAAATTTTGTGAAAAATTGGAAAATTGCTGCTGAACTTTGAAGCCCTCTGGTGTCTTTCAAAAGTAAAAACTTGTCAATTTTAGGATTCAAACATTAAGTAGACATATTGGAAATGTGAATCAAAAAAAAATTATTATTTTGAATATCCATTTTCCTTACAAGCATGTCTGCAGAGAGCTTCAAAGTTAGAAAAATGCTAAGTTTTCAAATTTTTCATCAAATTTTGGGATTTTTCACCAAGAAAGGATGCAAGTTACCACAAAATGTTACCACTATGTTAAAGTAGAATATGTCCCGAAAGAACAATCTCGGAATCAGAATGATAACTAAAAGCATTCCAGAGTTATTCATGTTTAAAGTGACAATGGTCAGATGTGCAAAAAACGCTCGGGTCCTAAGGTGTAAAATGGCCTGTTCCTTAAGGGGTTAAAGGGATACTCCAATGGAATTTTTTTTTTTTTTTTAAATCAACTGGTGCCAGAAAGTTAAACAGATTTGTAAATGACTTCTATTAAAAAAAAAATCTTAATCCTTCCAGTACTTATTAGCAGCTGAATACTACAGAGGAAATTATTATATTTTTAGAACACAGTGCTCTCTGCTGACACCTCTGTCCATTTTAAGAACTGTCCAGAGTAGAAGAAAATCCCCATAGCAAACATATGCTGCTCTGGACAGTTTCTAAAATGGACAGAGATGTCAGCAGAGAGCACTGTGGTAATGAAGTGAGCAGAGAGCACTGTGTTCCAAAAAGAAAATAATTTTTAATGTAGTATTCAGCAGCTAATAAGTACCAGAGTACCCCTTTAACCACTTAAAGACCAGGCACATTTTGGCCTTAAGGCCAAGAGCGTTTTTCGCACATCTGACCACTGTAACTTTAAGCATTAATAACTCTGTGATGCTTTTACTTTTCATTCTGATTCCTAGATTGTTTTTTCGTGACATATTTTACTTTATGTTAGTGGTAATATTTTGTCAATACTTGCATCATTTCTTGATGATAAAATCTAAAATTTGATGGAAAAATTTAGCATTTTTCTAACTTTGAAGCTCTCTGCTTGTAAGGAAAACAGACCTTCCAAATAAATTATATTTTGATTCACAAATACAATGTGTCTACTACGAGTGACGTCATTGCACCGCGCCGTGCAGCGCATAGCAACGACGCAAGGGACGCACACCGGAGGCCTGAAGCAGCAAGGACCCGACCCTGGCAACAGGTAATTACGCAACCGGGGATGGGGGAGGCAACGGGGCAGCGGCGCCGGCAATGGGTGCTGCCTTCTCTCCCCGTCTGTCGGCGCCGCTGCCCCATTGCACAGATAGTCAGGGGGAGAGAACGGGCAGCGGCGCCGATAGCCAGGGGGAGAGAAGGGACAGCAGTAGGGCTCTAGACCCCAGGACAGGCAGGGGCAGAGAAGCCGACAGCGCTGGCGGTCTCTGCACCTGCAAAGCCGCTGCAGTTCATTGATTTAAAGCACCCGCTTTAAATCAATGAACTGCAGCGGCTTATCGGCGTATAACACGCAGGTAGACTTTAGGCTAAAAATTTTAGCCTAAAAAGTGCGTGTTATACGCCGATAAATATGGTACGTCTATTAAAATGTTTTAATCCTTTCAGTACTTATGAGCTTCTGAAGTTAAGGTTGTTCTTTTCCGTCTAAGTGCTCTCTGATGATGCGTGTCTCGGGAACCGCCCAGTTTAGAAGAGGTTTGCTATGGGGATTTGCTTTAAACTGGGCGGTTCCCGAGACACGTGTCATCAGAGAGCACTTAGACAGAAAAGAACAACCTTAATCCTTTCAGTACTTATGAGCTTCTGAAGTTAAGATTTTTTAACAGAAGTAATTTACAAATCTGTTTAACTTTCTGGAGCCAGTTGATATATATAAAAAAAAAAGTTTTTTCCTGGATAACCCCTTTAACCCTTTATGTGTTTCACAGGAATAGCAGCAAAAGTGAAAGAGAAAATTCAAAATCTTCTTCACATTTGGCTTTCGGAAAGCAAATTTTGCTGAAATGGTTTTTGGGGGGCATGTCGTATTTAGGAAGCCCCTATGGTGCCAGAACAGGTTAAAAAAACAAAAACAAAAAAAACACATGGATGGCATACTAGTGTTTTACCCTTTATTTTGTGTTAAAGGGGTACTCCACCCTTAGACATCTTATCCCCTATCCAAAGGATAGGGGATAAGATGTCAGATCGCCGGGGTCCCGCTGCTGGGGAGCACCCCGCTATCATTACAGCACAGAGCGAGTTCGCTCTGCACGTAATGATGGACGATATAGGGGACTGAGCAGCGTGACGTCAAGGCTCAGTCCCTCTTGACATCACGTCCCCTGCCATAGACTTTCATTAAGGGGACGGGCCGTGATGTCACGAGGGGCGGAGCCTTGACGTCACGCTGCTCCGTCCCCTGTATCGTCCGCCATTACGCACAGAGTGAACTCTCTCTGTGCCGTAATGATAGTGGGGTGCTGCAGCGGGGATCCCGGGGCTCCCCAGCAGCGGGACCGCGGCGATCTGACATCTTATCCCCCATCCTTTGGATAGGGGATAAGATGTCTAGGGGCGGAGTACCCCTTTAATGTAGTGCAGTGTTTTTAGGGTCCATTCGCACTGGCGGGTTTACGGTGAGTTTCCCGCTAGGAGTTTGCGCTGTAGCGAAAAATTTGCAGCAGCTCAAACTTCAAGCAGAAAACTTACTGTAAACCTGCCTGTGTGAATGTACCCTGTACATTCACATGGGGGACAAACCTCCAGCTGTTTCAAAACTACAACTCCGAGCATGTACTGACAGACCATACATGCTGGGAGTTGTAGTTTTGCAACAGCTGGAGGCACACTGGTTGGAAAACCTTCAGTTAGGTTCTGTAACCTAACTCAGTACTTTCCAACCAGTGTGCCTCCAGCTGTTGCAACACTACAACTCCCAGCATGTACTGATCGCCGAAGGGTATGCTGGGAGATGTAGTTAAGCAACAGCTGGAGGTACGCAACTACAACTCCCAGCATGCCAATACAGCCGTTTTCTGGGTGGGCATGCTGGGATTTGCAGTTTTGCAACATCTGGAGGGCTACAGTTTAGAGACCACTGTATAGCAGTCTCAAACAGTAGCCCTCCAGATGTTGCTAGGCAACTCACCGGCTTCCGTAGGATCCAGCCGCATTGCCGTCCTCTTCTGCCGCAGATCGCCGCCCGCTGCCGCCACCGATCCTCGTCGGTTCCCCCGTTCTGCCCGGCCTACTGTGGGTGGGCAGAGCGGGGAAACCAAAAGTTAACCCCCCCGCCCCCGATCTGCTATTGGTCATGGCTTCTTGACGACCAATAGCAGGGATAGGAGGGGTGGTACCTCTGCCACCTCACTCCTATCCCTTCAGGGGGATCGTGGGTGTCTTGGACAACCCCAATTCCCCTTATTTTCCGGGTCACTGGAGACCCGTATGACCCAGAATCGCCGCAAATCGCAGTTGTGAATTCACCGCAAATCGCAAGGGGTGCCTGCTGATCAATATAAGCGGTCCCTCGGGTACGTCCTTGGTCCTTAAGTGGTTAAGAACTCTGCCCATTTGGGCCTTAAATGGGCAATGTCAGATATAAAAACTTTTGATAGGTTTTGCAATTGCTTTCATTAAAACATTTTTCAGTATTTCATACTGAAAAACCCAGTCAAAAAACTGCCTCCCTGCCTCCTGTGATACATACCAGCCTGGTTGTGTCCACTCGTCATCACCTACGTCATGGACCCACTCCATGATTGACAGGTCTGCAGATCTAAAGCTGCTGTGATTGCCTCCCTCACTGTCTGTATTTACTTCACAATCTCCTGTGTGAGGACAAGGGGGGAGGGGCAGGTGCACATTGCTACCTGTGAGCAGATGATGAAAGAAGCTGGTGACTGAAGATGGGGACTGGATGGAGGATTTTTTATTAAAAAATTAAGTGTTCCTGCATATATATGTATGTATGTGTAAATCTGTGTTGTCTAGGTAATGTGCATGTCTATGAGTAAATGAATTCAATGGCCCTCATTTACTATTGCAAACATGACTTGTTTTGTCGAATTGTGTGCCAGAAATTCTGTCTGCGCCAGAATTGAAAAAACCCCGACTAACTCTCCATTTTGCTAAGAAAACCCGAAAAATGGGCGTGGCCGCCAGAGAAAAGGGGCGTGATCTCTGAAAAGGGGCATGTACCCGACATTTTCACAAAAAACTACATATATAGTAAGGTTTCCACATAAAATGTGGTGGATTTTAGCTGAGGAAAACCCTACAGATCAGAGCATGAATAAAAAAAATAAAAAAAAAAGCAAAGTGTAGGGAAAGTGGAAAATGTAGGGAAATCTTAGTAAATACCGTGGAAGATAAATTGTAGGGAATTAAAACCCACAGAGAAACCTACACTCCAATCTTAGTAAATGAATCTAATACAGGGGACTACAATAATATGCCTCCAGCTGTTGCAAAACTACAACTCCCAGCATGCCTGCACAGCCAAATGATGTGTGGGCATGCTGGGAGTTGTAGTTTTGCAACAGTAGGAGGAACACAACCTGCAGCAACACTGCTGTAAATTCGAGTTTTACCAATCATATGCCTCCAGCTGTTGCAAAACTGAGGAGTTACACTTTAAAGTGATTATCCGATGTAGCCTCATTAACTTGGGTAGGACCTTGCATTGTAGCTATTAATAAGTACAATATAGAACTCAGCTCCATCAAACACCTGATCAGCAAATGTACATGGAGTTGGAGCCCTGTCAATCTAATATTGATAGCCTAACCCAGTATTTATAATCAGGGTGCCTCCAGCTTTTCCAAAACTACAACTCCCAGCATGCTCCCCAACAGAATAGGGGACGAGTGTCTAATGGCAGGGGTTTGTAGCACACGCTCCTCTTACAGAGCCAGGACGTTAGGCAGAAGATCGCAGGGGTCCCAGCAGTTGGACCCCCGGGATCAGACAATTATGTTCTGCAGATATGGGATGAGTTAATTTTTCACTTGACTACCCCTTTACCACCATCAGCAAACCATTTTATGCAAAACTGTAAATATCCTCTGCAAGACCAGGAACAGATTTAAAGGGGTACTCCGGTGCTTAGACATCTTATCCCCTATCCAAAGGATAGGGGATAAGATGCCTGATCACAGGAGTCCCACCGCTGGGCACCCCCGGGATCTTGCACACGGCACCCCGTTTGTAATCAGTCCTGGTAGTCGCCCGTAATCAGACCCGGAGCACACACGCTCCGGGGACTGATTACAAACGGGGTGCCGCATGCAAGATCCCGGGAGTCCCCAGCGGCGGGACTCCCGCAATCCGGCATCTTATCCCCTATCATTTGGATAGGGGATAAGATGTGTAAGCACCGGAGCACCCCTTTAAAAAAGAAAAAAAACAAGATCACCATTCTCTGACTTTCTCTCAATATATAAAGCATATTATATTAAATAGGTTGAAAAATAGGTTGTACTGGTGCCCAGTACTGTACACAGTATTCTATGTGTGGTCTGACGAGTGATTTGTACAGTAGTAGAATTATTTCCTTGTCGTGGGCATCTATGCCCCTATTGATGCACCCCATGATTTTATTTACCTTGGCAGCAGCTGCCCGACACTGGTCACTACAGATAAATTTACTAGGGATCGACCGATGATTTTTTTTTTAGGGCCGATACCGATTATCTGTCACCTTTCAGGCCGATAGCCGATTACTTATACAGATATTCCGGTATAAGTTATCGGCTATTTCATACCCCCCCGGCGGGGCAGAAACCGTTGCAGATCAATGATTTAAAGCGGGCGCTTTAAAGTCAATGAACTGCAGCGGCTCTTGCCGGGCCAGAGACCGCAGCCCGCTTCTCTCCCCCTGCCTGTCCTGGTGTCCTGAGTCTAACCACCACAGTTGGGCGGTGCATTATCGGCTTATCGGCAAGGTAATTGCCGATACCGATAATGCCCAAAATCGTGATTATCGGCCGATAATATCGGCCGTACCGATAATCGGTAGATCCCTAATCCCCAGTGTTATAATTACCTGTTCCTGGGGTCCGCGATACTTCTGGCTCAGTCAGCATCCTGCCCTGTCACTGTGCGCACTGACGGCGATGTCACGTTGGGGACGTCACTCGTCATTACGCAGTGCAGCGCACAGCAACAGCGCAGGAGCCAGAAGTATCGCGGACCCCGGGAACAGGTAATTATAACACCGAGGATGGGGGGAGGCGATGGGGCAGCAGCGGCGGCATGTGGCCAGAGGATGGGGAGACAATGGGGCAGCGGCGGCGACGGTCGTCTCTGGCTGGGGTATTATCGGCAAGGTAATTGCCAATACCGATAATGTCCAAAATCATGATTATCGGCTGATATCATCGGCCAAACCGATAATCGGTCGATCCCTAAAATTTACTATTAACTAAGACTCCCAAGTCCTTTTCCATGTCAGTCGTCCCAAGTGTGCTCCCATTTAATACATAACCCCAGCCTGGATTATTCTTCCCCATGTGCATTACCTTACATTTATAAGTCTTGAACCTCATCTGCCACTTCCCAGCCCAAACCTCCAACCTATCCAGATCAATTTGTAACAGTGCACTGTCCTCTATTGTGTTGACCACTTTACGGAGTTAAGTATCATCTGCAAAGATTGCTAATTTACTATTCCCTCTACAAGATCATTAATAAATATATTAAATAGAATAGAACACAAGACTGACCACTGTGGTACCCCACTAGTAACAGTCACCCAATCAGAATAAGTACCATTAATAACCACCCTCTGTTTGCTATCACTGAGCCAGTTACCTACCCACTTACACACATTCTCCCCCAGTCCAATCCTTCTCATTTTATGCACCAATCTTTTATGTGGCACTGTGGAAAAAATCCAGATATACGACATCCAGTGATTGCCCCTGGTCCAGTCTGGAGCTCACCTCCTCATAATAGCTTATCAGGTTAGTTTGACAGGACAGATCCCTCATAAAGTCATGCTGATATGGAGTCACACATTTATTTATTTTTATCAGGATACTCTAAAATAGCATCTCTTAGAAAACCCTCAAAGAATTTACAACGGAGGTTAAACTAACAGGTCTGTAATTGCCGGTGTCACTTTTTGACCCCTTTTTAAATATTGGCACCACATGTGCTATGCGCCAGTCCTGGGGAACAGTCCCTAAGTATTAGTCCTGGACTATTAGAAATAGGGGTCTGTTTATCACTTTACTTAACTCCCTTAGAACACGGGGGTGAATGACATCTGGACCTGGTGATTTGACTATTTTGATTTTTTGTAGGCGGCGCTGTACTTCTTCCTGGGCTAGACAGGTGACCTGTACTGGGCAGTTTACTTTATCTCGCTGTATATCACCTGGCATTTAATTTCCTCTATGAATATAGTGGGGAACAATGTGTTTAATATATTAGCTTTTTCCTGATTCCCGTCTATAATTTCTCCCTCATCACTTTTTAAAGGGCCAACACTTTAATTTTTAACCTTTCTGCTATTTACATAGTTAAAGAACATTTGGGGGTTTGTTTTCTTCTCCTTGGCAATGAGTCTGTCTCGACTTTTGTGGCTTTTATCTGTATTTTTTTTTTTTTTTTTTTTTTTTTATATATCAATCATATTCTACATTTTTTCTCTATAGATTTTTAATGCTTCTTCACTGCCGTCCTGTTTCAGTAGCTTAAAGGGGTATTCCAGGCCCAAACTTTTTTTTTTATATATCAACTGGCTCCGGAAAGTTAAACAGATTTGTGAATTACTTCTATTAAAAAATCTTAATCCTTCCAATAGATATTAGCTTCTGAAGTGGAGTTGCTATTTCTGTCTAACTGCCTTCTGATGACTCGCGTCCCAGGAGCTGTGCAGCTCCTATGGGGATATTTTCCCATCATGCACAGCTCCCGGGACGTGACATCAACATTGAGCAGTTAGACAGAAAACTTCAGAAGCTAATAACTATTGGAAGGATTAAGATTTTTTAATAGAAGTAATTTACAAATCTGTTTAACTTTCCGGAGCCAGTTGATTTATAAAAAAAAGTTTTTACCTGGAATACCCCTTTAAATTTTTTTTTTTTTTGTCATTTATTGCCCCTTAACATTTTTATTGATCCACGTTGGTTTTCTCCTATTCATGACCCTTTTTTTTTTCCAAATCTTTATTTTGTTTTTTCAACCAATATAACACAAAGTTGTGAAGCATAAATTGACAAAGCTGTAAATCAACATTGCTTGAGCATGAATCGAAAAAGTCAATACCTTCGAAGATACAATGTGCTCCTGTTCACAATCTGAGGCAACTAAAGGTGCTGTCATATGGGTATACATTTCTTAATATGGATTAGAAGTAATCTGTCTAGCGTTACCTCAGACTGCGTCAAAGGGCTGCAGTAAAAAGACGTTCTGTGTATCTTTCACTTATCGAATTAAATCAACAAACTATTGAAAGTCATTTGTATCTAAATTGCTAAGGTAAACAATTAGCGAGTAGGAAAGAAAAAGAAGAGAGGTAAAGTGAAAGGTATAGAAGGAGAACAAGTAGGAGATGAGAGAAAAGTGGGGGAGAGGGGGGGGGGGGGGGGTGAAGGGTAGGTCAATGGACTATGTCATGGGTCTACTGATTGCACTGGGATACTGAGGTGTTACCAGCTCCTGCTGTGTCAATATTTGCCTGTATTGTCTCCTTGAAGTGAATCCAAGGCTACCACGTTTTGAAGTATTTGTCGTATGAGCGGATACTCCAGCTAGATAGTTCTTCTAATCTACAAATACTGGCTACCTTTGCTAGCCATTCTTGCAAAGTTGGGGGGGGTTAGGCTGTCTCCAGTGGAGAGGTATTAATAATGTTGCCGCTGCCAACAGATGAGCCAGAAGTAGGTGTTTGTGCAGGGTATTTCCCCCATGGAGTAAACCCAAGAGCACTAGCTGTGGGGTCAAGTGTACTTTTCTGCCTAGAATCAAGTCTATGTGTTGTCCCACTGCCTTCCAATAATCAGTGATTGACGGGCAAGTCCACAACAAGTGTGATAGAGAGCCAGTTTGCTTACAGCCTCTTCAACATTCACCCGTAGGGGAGAGGCCCCAATTATATAATCGTTCAGGGGTCCTATACCATGTTGAGATGAGCTTAAATTGGTTTTCTTGGAGTTTCACACATTTTGAAAAGCCATGGGAGTTTTTTTAATACCACTGACTTTTCCTCCGTCGTCAGTGACAAACCCAATTCTTTCTCCCAGGACAATAGGTACAAAGGATAAGCATCTCCCCCTTCTCTATTGATATGGGAACTAATAAATGGGAGTCTAATTTTAGATTCTGCTGCTGACTGCGATGCTGTTTCCAACCAAGTGGGGTCTTTCCTGACGACGTACACCTTGAGCAATGCCCGGCACATGCCCTGTATAGCCTGTATGTGTAGAAAGTGTAGAGTTCTATTCAGTAGAAGGGAATGTAGTAACTCTTGAGTTGGGGGTGAGTTTTCCAGGCATATGTCTTTAGGCATGTACCTTTTACCGTGATAATTTAGAATATTTTTTAAGTCTCCCATTTAGTGTCAGTATCTTTGTTTTTGAGGACATTATCCCAAATTATATTGTTACGTGCTTCTCTGATCAAACTTTGCCTTGCTAAAGTTAATTGTTCTTGTGGCCCCTCGAGAGGTTCCCTTATTGAAGAACAAATTATAATGTATTATATTATGATGACTATTTCCTAGGGGTCCTTCTACCTGCACATTACTCTGTCAGGTCTGTTGGTTAATATTAAGTCCAAGTAGAGCCTGTATCTGACAGAGAAGTTAGCCCATTTCTCCATGAACCAAATCCTCTCCTTCCTACACCAGATTCTGAGCCATTTGTTGGCTCGTGGTACAGGTAAAATTTCAGAAAATATTACCTTGGAGGTCCTTGCGGCCTAAGTCCCTGAAATAATTTTTATAAGGACACTCCACTATATATTATAATAAATCTCCACACACTATGATATATTATTATATATATTAGGGATGTAAGAAAAAAATCGATTCTCGCGATAATCGCGATTTTTTCATTTGCCGATACAGAATCGATTCAAAATATTTTTGAATCGATTCTTTTAGGGATGTGGAATTTTTATCTGCGGACGCCCGGAACAGCATGTCATGTCTTGGGCATCAGGAGATAAAAGTTCCACATTTGTGGAGCCGGGCAGGCCGGATCTGACACGGCTATGGAGCGGGCTCCGACTCGTGCCCACTCCGTACTATGCGACCCCCGGCTGATTTCAGTAGCCGGGGGCCGCCGCTAATAGCCAGCATGCGGCAATCGCCGAGGCTGGCTATTAAAGGAGTATCCGGTGCGCACTTTTCTCATTTTATCCTATCCAGGCTGCAAAATAAAACGCACTTTATCTTACCTGCCAACGAGCCCCCGGAGCTCCGGTACAGGTGTTCGGTCCCCGGGCTGTATTCTTCTTACTTCCTGTTAGTCCGGCACGTCACATGGAGCTTCAGCCTATCACTGGCCGCAGCGATGTCCCGCCTCCGCTGGTGATAGGCTGAAGCTCCATGTGACGTGCCGGACTAACAGGAAGTAAGAAGAATACAGCCCGGGGACCGAACACCTGTACCGGAGTGTACCGGAGCTCCGGGGGCTCGTTGGCAGGTAAGAGAAAGTGCGTTTTATTTTATTTTGCAGCCCGGACGGGATAACATGAGAAAAGTGAGCACCGGAGTACTAGATCACCGCTGTCAAAGCTGACAGCGGCGTCTATTGGGATCTATGAATGCTCCCAGGTGGGCGATATATCGGGATATATCGTGATTTATCGTCACCTAGACGGTATCGCGATATGTCGAATCGCCACACTGGTATCGCGATTCGAATCGAATCGCCAAATTCTTGGCGATTCACACTATATATATATATATATATATATATATATATATATATATATATATATATATATATATATATATCTCTATCTCTCTCTCCATCTCTCTCTCTCCATCTCTCTCTCTCCATCTCTCTCTCTCCATCTCTCTCTCTCCATCTCTCTCTCTCCATCTCTCTCTCTCCATCTCTCTCTCTCCATCTCTCTCTCTCCATCTCTCTCTCTCCATCTCTCTCTCTCCATCTCTCTCTCTCCATCTCTCTCTCTCCATCTCTCTCTCTCCATCTCTCTCTCTCTATCTCGCCAGCATTATAATATGTATCTACACACACCCAATATCAAGTGTAGCCGGTGAACAGAAATGTAAAAACTTTGCATACCGTATTGCATTTGGTTCCACAGACGACTTGACGGTGGTTTAGCCATTGCGACGCGAATACTTTATTGAGGGTCCCAAGCTGAAACTCCCTCTCCTTCAGGATGCCAGGCAGAGCCTGAGCAGCGCAGCCACGTAACAGGCGGTGGTAACTGGGGTCATCATGAGCCTTCAGCTCCCTTGTCTTCAGGTAAAACACCATGGACTTCTTCTCTGGAGGAAGCCTCCTCCGCTTCTGGGTGACATGGTCCCAATCAGCCTGCAAAATGAGAAATAATTGTGAGTCAGCTAAGCACAAGTACCTATAATATTAGGGACCATTTTGACACTCTAAAGCTGCTTTAGCTATCCTACTACTGCTCTTAACATTAAAATCAGAAAGGTTAGCACAATCCTTAGCAGTGTTTTCCAACCAGGATGCCTCAAGCTGATTGCTGTAGCTGGGGTCGTTGCTAATAGCCGGTATGCGGATATTAACCCTTTAGATCGCCACTGTCAACTTTGACTTTTTAACCATTCCTGGTGGTCCAGTGGAGTGGATCGTCCCCCGCGATCAACTGTGGAGGTAGCCGGAGGGCTCACTTCTTCCATGGCTGCCGTGGATCTATATTTGATTGAACATGCCTGGGGCAGGCTCAACCAAATGAGAAGCTCACACAAATCAATGGAGTTCTATGGAACTACATTGATCTGTATGAGGAATCTAATTATTCCTTCTTAAAGTCCCCTAAGGGACTAATAAAGTGTATTAAAAAAAAATTAAGTTTAATAAAAGTTTAAAACACACATCCCCTTCCACAAAAAACAAGCCCTCATACTAGTCTGTGGATGAAAATATAAAAGTTTTGATTTTTTGAAGGGGAGGAGGAAAAAACGAAAACGTAAAAATTAAATTGTCCGAGTCCTTAAGGGCTGCATCCTTAAGGGGTTAAGGACATGGCCCATTTCGGCCTTAAAAGCGTACCTATAAGATCACCCATCAAAAAAACGTAACTGTTATATGTTGCTCAGTATCTCATCCTGATCATGTACATGTAATCTTTATGTGTCTATGAAAAATATTACTCTTAGAATTCACTTTATTTACTTGAAGTGATTGCAAAGTGAAAGTACTTTTCATTTACAGCAGAGGGGTGGGTCCTCACTGTGATGACCCCTCCCCCTCCCTCACTGCTCTGGGAGGGGTAACTCTTTCCTTTCTGGTTTTATGCTATCTATCTATCTATCTATATATATATATATATACACACACACACACACACACACACACACACACACACACACACACACACACACATATATACATACACACACACTGTGGGGAAGGTTTATCAAAACCTGTGCAGAGGAAAAGTTGCCCAGTTGCCCATAGCAACCAATCAGATCGCTTCTTTCATTTTTAACAAGACCTCTGCAAAATGAGAGAAGCAATCGGATTGGTTGCTATGGGCAACTGGGAAACGTTTCCTTTGCACAGGTTTTGATAAATCTCCCTGTGTGCCTACAGCTTTTGCAAAACTACAGCTCCTAGCATGCACAAACATTCTACGAGTTGTAGCTTTGTAACAGCTGGACACATGATTGGTAAAACTGATTTTCAGCAGTGTTGCTGCAGGCTGTGTTCTTCCACTTGTTGCAAGACCACAACTCCCAGAATGCCCACACATCATTGGGCTGTGCAGGCAGCAAGGCAAAAAACCCTCATACTAGAGGTAAAAATTCCTTCCAGACTCCAAATATAGCATCAGAATAAATCCCTGGATCCACGCTCTGTCCCTATAAATCTAGTATACATTACCAGCGATGTTATTCTCCAAAAATACATCCAGACCCGTTTTGAACTCTTTTACAGAGTTCACCATGACCACCTCCTCCGGGAGAGAATTCCACAGTCTCACTGCTCTTACAGTAAAGAACCCCTGTCTGTGCTGGTGTAGAAACCTTCTTTCCTCTAAACATAGAGGATGCCCCCTTGTTATAGATACAGTCCTGGGTATAAATAGATCGTATAAATCGTATAAATGCTGGCAATCCGTGTATGCAATGTAAAGTTAATAAATGTAATTGAACCCTTTCCTTAATAAAAGTCCAAATCATCCCCTTTTCCCATTTAAAAGAAAAAACATGTAAATAAAAACAAACATATGTGGTATCGCCACGTGCGTAAATGTCCAAACTATAAAAAAAAAATCTAATTAATTAAACCGCAGGGTCAATGGCGTACGCACATAAAATGGCGTATTTTTGGTCCCATTTTATATAATGAAAAAATTAATAAAAAGCCCGATCAATACAAAAATGGTAGCGATAAAAACTTCAGATCATGGCGCAAAAAATTAGCCCTCATACTGCCCCATACACTGAAAATTTTAAAAAAAAGTTATAGGGGTCAGAAGATGACAATTTTAAACATATAAATTTTCCTGCATGTAGAGTAGTGATTTTTTCCAGAAGTACGACAAAATCAAACCTATATAAGTAGGGTATCATTTTAATTGTATGGACCTACAGAATAAAGATTAGGTGTCATTTTTACCGAATAATGTACTACGTAGAAACGGAAGCCCCCAAGTTTTACAAAATGTAATTTTCTCTTAAATTTTGTTGCACAATCATTTTTTCGTTTCGCTGTAGATTTTTGGTAAAATGACTGATGTAACTGCAAAGTAGAATTGGTGGAGCAAAAAATAAGCCATCATATGGATTTTTAGGTGCAAAATTGAAAGGGTTATGATTTTTTAAAAGGTAAGGAGGAAAAAACAAAAGTGCAAAAACGGAAAAACCCATGGTCCTAAAAGGGTTAAATAAATATATCCTCCATTCAATCTTCTGGCTCCTGCTCAGTTATGGCGGCAGTGTGCTTCTGCCCCCCCCCCCCCCCCTTTTCTCTACAGGAGCACATAAGCAGCAGCTTTAGACCAGCAGACCTGTCAATCATGAAGTGGGTCCATGACGAAGGTGATAACAAGTGGACACAGTAAGACAAGTATGTAAGCCAGGAGGGCAGTTCTTTGACCGGCTATTTCAGTATGAATTTTTAATGAAAGCAATTGCAAAACCTATTGGTTTTGCATGCTTTACAACATATCAAAAGTTTTTATATCTGACAGTGCCCATTTATGGACCATGACAATTTTTATTTTTGTTTTTTCCTCCTCTCTTTTTAAAATCCATAACTTTTTTTTTTAACCTACAGACCCATATTAGGGCTTGTTTTAATGCACGACTAATTGAACTCTGTAATGACATCTTTAATTTTACCACTTCGCCCTCTTCCACCCCTTCAATATCTGATCTGGAGACAAGATCATCCTCCTCTGAATCAGATAGATCAATAATTTTTGCTTTTTTAGCAGGAGGAGCACATTGAGATGGAACTACGGGGTAGTTACTAGGTGGAAGAAAGGAGGCAGTACCAATTGCATGAGAGGAGGCAGACGGTAATTTTGGATAAGTATTAACATCCAAAGGAGCCATTAAATGAGAACCAGATGGCGTTTCAGAAACACCAGGATTTTGAAGAGGATTAAAATTTGCTTAAGAAGCCTGAATTTCTTGGCGTATAAGCGACCTCAAATCCTCAGAAGATCCCAACTTTTCCTCTTGTACCACTTTAGAAATGCATTTTTTACATAAGGATTTTCCTTTCTCTGGCTCTTTAGCTAGGCACATAACACATTTCTTTTTAGGTTTCTGAGAGGGTTCCTTGTCTCCCTGAAAGAGAGAAGGGACCCACTAAGTAAAAGAGGAAACCTATCTTTGCAGCCCTATATCCATAAGCAGGAAAGATATTACTTACAGAGACCATAGGAACAGGCTGCTCCGCAGAATCAGCTCTGGAGGAAGCCTGAGAGTCCATGGTTAGAATAGAAACACAGCACAGACACAGTGGAGACGCTGGTTCCCTACCTTTAGGCTCTGCAGTTTGAATTTTGGCGCCCCGTGACGTAACTTCCGGTCCGCTGCATCTCCGTACTGCCCGGAACCAAAGTTTCTTGCCCGGTTCCCGGGGGACCACGTAAGCTGCTGCACAAGGACGCAGCCGGCCAGGAAGTGCCACGGGAATGCTGCTACATACAGAGCTCCGGTAAATCCCAGCGACATGCGGCCCAAGAGATGTGGGAAGCACAGGGATCCCGGGACCAGAAGAGGGAAGGCCGCACTAAAGAAAGGAGGCCTTCCCTCCTGTACAGGTACATAAACCCCCTAAGGAGCGCCATATCCTTAGGGGAAATTCGCACGGGAAATTCGCACGCAATTTGCAAATTCATGCAAATTTTTTTTTTTACCATTGACTTCAATTGATTTCTGCTAGCGGATTCCACATGAAGAATTAACTTGTTCTTTCTTCAAGCGGAACGGAATTCAGCGTCGGAATTCTGCTAGCAGAATTTCCGCAGTGTGAACAGGACAGCAGAAATAACAGAGTCAATGGGCAGAGGAGATGTGCATTAATTTGGAGCGGAGAATTCAAGTGGAATAAGGCTGGGTTCACACCACGTTTTGTTAAATACGGCTCCCGTATACGGCTGGGAGGAAGGGGACGGGGCTTAATCGCGGCCCCCCCGCACTCAGCCGTATTCGGGAACCGTATTTAATGTATGTCTATGAGCTGACCGGAGTGAACCGCAGCCTCCTGTCGGCTTCGTTTTCGGCCATATGCGGTTTCCCGACCGCAGGCAAAAACGTGGTCGACAACGTTTTTGCCTGCGGTCGGGAAACCGCATATGGCCGAAAAAGTAGCCGACCGGAGGCTGCGGTTCACTCCGGTCGGCTCATAGACATACATTAAATACGGTTCCAGAATACGGCTGCGTGCAGGCGCCGCGATTAAGCCCCGCCCCCTCCTCCCAGCCGTATTTAAAACGTGGTGTGAACCCAGCCTAACTCGAGTAAATTCCTCTTGAATTACTCCGTGTTAATGCCCCCTAATAAGGACGATGTGGTGCCTGCCAACAATCTTTATTACTTATTGAAGAGTGGTTTATGCCTATACTGAGGAAATAGAGCACCGCTATACATTTCTACAAGTGCAGAGATATCGTTCATGGCTACACCTGAAAGTTCATGGGGGAGATTTATAAAAACCTATCCAGAAGAAAGAAGCTGCTTCTTTCATTTTTGAAAAGACATAATCTGATTGGATGCTATGGGGAACGTTGCAATTTTTCTCTGGACTAGTTTGGATAAATCTCCCCCAGTGTGTCTGATGCTGTTGCACAACTACAACTCCCAGCATGTCAGAAAAGCCTTCGGCTGTCCGGGCATGCTGGGAGCTGTAGTTTTGCTACAGCTAGAGACATACTGTTTGGTAAAACACTGACTAACTTGTAATGTGAGCCCTGCCCTGACCTTCTCTTACATAACAATCCGTTAACCATACATTCCAACACCCCCAGTAACTTGGCCCTGATCTACGTCCCGCGGCCGGCCTGTCACCCACCTGTTCTCCGGGGCCCGCTCCCGGCGCCGCTCTCCTCTTCCTGCTAACTGCTCTCCGGGTCATGCTTTCGCCCGCAGAGCCCCAGCGCCCGCATGGAGAGAGCCCGGGCGGCTGGATATCTCATATAACGAGAGGAGAAATATAAGAAGAGTAGCAGAGAGTACGTCCAGCGAAAAAATACACAAAAAAAAAACCCTACAGACGCCGACGTGACCTTTCACCTCGAGTGCAGCGTAAGACGTCATCACACGCGTCTCGCTGTCCACGCCTGCCTGCGTCTCCTAGCAAAGGAGAGGCTGGCAGAGGCGGAGCGCTCTTAGTTGGCTAGCAACCGAGCGGAGTTTGAGGTGTCGGTCCGTCCTGTCAGTTCTGAGGTGATTGTGAGGAGACATTGTGTGGAGACATTTCTTATTATTCTTCATTAAGGTTATAGCACCCAAATATTAAGACAACTGGAGAAAAACAAGATAAATAACACATATGACTTAGGAGAAATAGCGATGGTTACATATTTTTGACTAGAAACATGGTGTGCCTTCATTTGCGTAGAAATGCGTGACTTTTCGGTGTTATCATACTATTCAGACAATAGGGTGAGATAATGAAAAATAGAATACTAAAACTGTTGCCCATAGCAATCAATCACTGCATCTTTCATACCTTAACCCCTTAAGGACTCAGCGTTTTTCCATTTTCATTTTTTCCTCATCACCTTCTAAAAATCATAACGCTTTCAATTTTGCACATAAAATTCCATATGATGGCTTATTTTTTGCGCCACCAATTCTACTTTGCAGTGACATTAGTCATTTTATCCAAAAATCCACGGCGAAACAGAAAGAAAATTAATTGTGCGACAAAATTGAAGAAAAAATGTTATTTTGTAACTTTTGGGGGCTTCCGTTTCTACGCAGTGCATTTTTTGGTAAAAATAACACCTTATCTTTATTCTGTAAGTCCATACGGTTAAAATGATACCCTACTTATATAGGTTGGATATTGTCGTACTTCGGAAAAAAATCATAACTACCGTATATACTCGAGTATAAGCTGAGTTTTTCAGCACGATTTTACTCGAGTGAACGCTCCGCCCTCAGTGGTCTTCAACCTGCGGACCTCCAGATGTTTCAAAACTAGTTTTGAAACCTCTGGAGGCCCGCAGGTTGAAGACCACTGCGGCCTTCGACATCATCCTGCCCCCCCCCCCCCTCTCACCCCCTTTAGTTCTGTACTCACCTCCGCTCGGCGGGACGTTAGGGTGCGCTGGTCCGGTGCTGCAGGACTGTCCGGTGGGGAGGTCGTCCGGTGGGATAGTGGTTCCGGGCTGCCATCTTCACCGGGGGGCCTCTTCTCCGTGCTTCGGGCCCGGCCCCGGAATAGTCACGTTGCCTTGACGCGACGCAGAAGGACGTTCATTACCAACATCCCTCTGCGTTGTCGTCAAGGCAACGCCTCTATTCCGGGCCCGAAGCGCGGAGAAGAGGCCCCCTGGTGAAGATGGCATCCCGGAACCACTATCCCACCGGACGACCTCCCCACCGGACAGTCCTACAGCACCAGACCAGCGCACCCTAACGTCCCGCCGAGCGGAGGTGAGTACAGAACTAAAGGGGGGGGGCTGGATGATGCCGATGGCTGCCCGGGCTTCCTGGGAGTTATAGTTTTGAAACCTCTGGAGGTCCGCAGGTTGAAGACCACTGTATCAGACATTGACAAGCGGTGATGATGTCAAGGGGATGATGAAGGGGGGGGGGGGTGGAATGATGACAAGGGGATGATGAAGGGGGGGTGTGGGATTATGACAAGGGGATGATGAAGGGGGGGGGATGATGACAGGGGATGATGAAGGGGGGTGGGGATGATGACAAGGGGATGATGAAGGGGGGGTGGGATGATGACAAGAGGATGATGAAGGCGGGAAGGGGATGATGAAGGGGGGGATGATGACAAGGGGATGATGAAGGGGGGTGTGGGATGATGACAAGGGGATGATGAAGGGGGGGTGTGGGATGATGACAAGGGGATGATGAAGGGGGTGTGGGATGATGACAAGGGGATGATGAAGGGGGGGTGTGGGATGATGACAGGCGGTGATGATGAAGGGGGGATGATGACAAGGTGATGATGATGAGGGTGTTAATGACAGGGGTCTGGATGATGACAGGGGGGATGATGTATTTCCCACCCTAGGCTTATACTCGAGTCAAAAACCTGTTCCTGGGATTTTGGGGTGAAATTAGGGGCCTCGGCTTATATTTGGGTCGGCTTATACTCGAGTATATACGGTACATGCAGGAAAATTTATATGTTAAAAATTCTCATCTTCTAACCCCTATAACTTTTTTATTTTTCCGCATACAGGCCGGTATGAGGACTCATTTTTGCACCATGTTCTGAAGTTTTTATCAGTACCATTTTTGTATTGATCGGACTTTTTGATCGCTTTTTATTCATTTTGTCATGATATAAAAAGTGACCAAAAATACGCTATTTTGGAATTTGATATTTTTTTGCGCATACGCCATTGACCGTGCAATTTAATTAATGATATATTTTTATAGTTCGGACATTTCCGTACGCGGTGATACCACATATGTTTATTTTTATTTTTATTTACACAGTTTTTTTTTAATATGGGAAAAGGGGGGTGATTCAAACTTTTATTAGGGAAGGGGTTAAATGACCTTTGTTAACTTTTATTTTGTCACTTTTTTTTGCAGTGCTATAGCACTGCACACACTGCTCTCTTATGCTGATCCCTGCAAAGCCATAGCTTTGCACGGATCAGTGAGATAGGGGCTCGATTGCTCAAGCCTGTAGCTCAGGCTTGGAGCAATCAAACCCCGATCGGACGCCGCGGATACATGTAAGGAGACCTCCGCTTGCGATTTTATCCCGATGTCCCGATCAGCCTGACTGAGCTGCCGGGAAGCGTCTACTTTCACTTTCAAACGCGGCGGTCAACTTCGGCCGCTGCGTCTGAAGGGTTAACAGCGTGCAGCACAACGATTGGTGCCGCGTGCTGTTAGCCCAGGGTCCCAGCTCTCACTGAGAGTGCCGGTTTCCCGTTCCGGTTCCGGCAGACCCGCGATCAGCTACTTATCCCCTAATTTGTGGATAGGGGATAAGTTATCTTTTTGCTGGAGTACTCCTTTAACCACTTAGGGACTCAGGGCGTACAGGTACACCCTGACGTACCTGTACGCCCGTGGGAATTTCAGTCCCCGCCGCGTGCCGGGCGGCGACCGGGATGCCTGCTGAAATCATTCAGCAGGCATCCCGTGACAACGGCCAGGGGGGGTCCTGAGACTCCCCCATGTCGGCGATCACACCCGCGATTTGCGGTGATTCTGGTCATATGGGTCACGTATGACCCGGAGTTAGATGGTGATCGGCGGTTTAGTATACACCGCCAATCACTTCCTGTAGCTTGAAGGAGATGCCGATCCCGTCACCCCCCAGGAGCGCTGCTATTGGTCGGACCAATAGCAGCCAGCAGAGGAGGAGTTAAAGGGGTACTCCGGTGAAAACCTTTTTTCTTTTAAAGCAACTGGTGGCAGAAAGTTAAACATATTTGTAAATTACTTCTATTAAAAAATCTTAATCCTTCCAGTACTTATTAGCTGCTGAATGCTACAGAGGAAATTCCTTTCTTTTTGGAACACTGATGACATCACGAGCACAGTGCTCTCTGCTGACATCACTGTCCATTTTAGCAACCGTCAATCATAGCAGATGTATGCTAAGGGCAGCATGGTGGCCAGGGGTTAGCACTGCTGCCTTGCAGCGTTGGGGCCTTGGGTTCAAATCCCACTAAGGACAACAATAAATAAAAAGTTATTATTATTATTATTATTATAATGACGTCAGCAAAGAGTACTGTGCTCGTGATGTCATCAGAGAGAATTCCAAAAAGAAAAGAATTTCTTTTGTAGTATTCAGCAGCTAATAAGTACAGGAAGGATTGAGATTTTTGAATAGAAGTAATTTACAAATCTGTTTAACTTTCTGGCACCAGTTGATTTAAAAGAAAAAAAGTTTTTTTACCGGAGTACCCCTTTAATGTCCCCTTCTCTCAGCTCTGCTCGCCCACAGAGTTCAGTCAGCGGGCAGAGCTGAGCGAAAGAGCCAGGGACCCCCGCCCCCCCGAGATCTGTGCCCCTCTGGGCTGAAGAAATCCCTTTAAAACAGGGTGAGTTTGTGTGCAGGGACAGTTAGGCGGTAAAAAAAAAAAAGGTTAAAAAAAATTCCCCCCGACCCCCTAATAGGTCCTCAAGGGTCCGCCGCAAATTTAGCAGCACGACCCAAGCCCTATTAGGGTTTCAGGGCACTGCATTTTTTTTGGTCTGCAGCGTTTTTTTTAAATTTTTTATAACGGTGTGATTTCTTATCACACACCGTTATATAAAGTTCACACCAAACACATACACTACACAATTGAACACCAAGGTTTTGTCCAGCATCTCAGTCTTATAGGGGCTTTTTAGGAGGGAAAATTCCATCCCTCCCCTCTGATCCCACCAGGTGGAGGGGCATCTCTCTTCCCTTATCTCATATCCTGCTGCTACAAAGGCTTGTGACTTCAAAAGAGTAGAACACAGGAAGACAGACCCCCAATAACTGGAATACACAGTCTGAATGATCCCTCACCCATGTCTTAGATTATACAAATACAATTATAACACATGTATGAATCTATAATCAGGCCTTGGGCCTGACACCTCCCCCTTAAGATGGAGGCAGAGAGATCTTGCCTCTCCATGCTGATAGATCTGTCCCCATTAACCGTCTACTTCTCCCTGACGCGATAATCCATCTGCATTTTGATGCAGGCTTCCTTTCCTGTGTTGGACAGTGAGATTATATTGTTGGAGGGTAACACTCCAGCGAAGCAGTTTGCCATTGTTACCTGACACTCTGTCCAACCGATGTAGAGGGTTGTGATCAGTTATGAGAAAAATCCCTGCCATACAGGTATGGCTGTAATTTTTTGCAAAGCTCAGACCACAGCTAGACATTCCTTCTCTATGACCGCATAGGCCACTTCTCTAGGCAATAGCTTCCTACTCAGGTAGAGTATGGGGTGTTCTTCTCCATTGGAGTTTACTTGGCTAAGAACAGCCCCCAGCCCAAAATTGGAAGCATCTGTTTGTACCACAAACCTCCTACTGAAATCAGGGGCCTGGAGGGCCGGAGAGTTGGATAATGCTGTCTTTAGGGCAATGAAGGACTTACCAAAATCCTCAGTCCAGGTAATATGCTTGGACACCTTCTTTTTTGTCAAGTCTGTGAGAGGTTTTACTATCTTACTATAGTCTGGGACAAATATATGATAATACCCTGCGGTCCCCAAAAAGGACATGACCTGTTGTTTGGTCTTAGGAATTGGCCATGCCAGAATTGACTCCACCTTACTGGGCTCAGGGCGTAGGGACCTTCCTCCTACCCTATGTCCTAGATACTGCACTTCTGTCATGCCAACTTGACACTTATGGTTTTATGGTAAGCCCTGCCTCAGCTCTTTGCTTTACCACCTTGCCCAGGTAAATCAGGTGCTCCTCCCAGATCTTGCTGAATATGGCAATATCATCTAAGTATGCCACGGCATATTCCCTGTGACCCTCTAGCAGCTGATCAACCAGTCTTTGGAAAGTGGCTGGGACATTTTTCAACCCAAAAGGCATGACACAGCACTCAAACAACCCAAAGGGAGTGATAAAGGCTGACCGCTCCTGGGCCTCTGGGATCATAGGGATCTGCCAGTACCCTCGGCTTAAATCCATGATAGTCACGTATTTGGAACCTGCTAGCTGATCAAGTAGTTCATCTATTCTGGGCATGGGGTAAGCATCAAACATAGTCACTGCATTTAACCTTTGGTAATCCACACAGAACCTAGTGAATTTGTCTTTTTTGGGCACCAGAACTACTGGGGAGGCCCAAAAGCCTTTTGACTTCTTAATTACCCCTAGTTTAAACATGTCCTCAATCTCCTTCTGTATATGAGCCTTTACCTATGGGGATACCCAGTAGGCTACCTGTCTTAGCGATGGCTGGTCCCCCGTATCAACATGGTGGCTAGAGTAGTTCGCCCTGGCTTCCCAGTAAAGGTGGCACTGAAGCGGCCTAGTACCTGACTTAGCTGCCTCTTTCTTTCCTCTGAGAACTGTGGATTGATCTCCACATCCTGAAGGGATCCCTGGCTCTTAGCTTCCTCCACTAGGTCCAGTAAGGGATCACTACCCAGCCCTTCCTCTGGTGCACTGCATACACTGAGTACCACCTCCTCAGGGTCATAGTATGCCATATTAATGTGGTACTGTCTCTGCCTCTGACCTTTCTCATCAAGGGCAACTACATATGTGGTGGGTTCTAGGCGCTGCAAAATGGGGAAGTTACCCTCCCAGGCAGCCTGCAACTTATTCTGCCTGATGTGGTTCAGAACCATTACCTTCTGTCCCACTTCATAGACCCGGTCCCTTGCATTGCGATCATACCAGTACTTCTGCCTGGACTGTGCTGCTGTGAGGTTGTACCAGCCCAGTCAATGCCTGTATCCTGTCCCTGAATCTCAGAACATACTCCACCACAGAAGTCTCAGGGGCATGTATCCCCCTTCCCATTCCCCCCTAATTAAATCTAGGGGTCCCTGCACTTTGCGACCATACAATGATTCAAAGGGCGAGAAACCTGTAGACTCTTGGGGTACCTCCCTGTAAGCAAATAAAAGATGGGGTAAATACTTTTCCCAGTCTTTGCCCTCTGATTCTACAAAGGTTTCAGCATTTCTTTAAAGGTCCCATTGAACCTCTCGCAGAGACTATTTGTTTGGGGGTGGTATGGGCTTGCTACCAAATACTGTGCATTCACCTTCTTACAGAGACTTCACATTAGATTGAACATGAACTGTGTGCCCTGATCAGTGAGCATTTCTCTCGGGAACCCCACCCTGCAGAATATACTGATCAGTGCATCTCCCACCTTATCTGCCCGGACGGAGGATAAGGCAACAGCCTCGGGGTACCTGGTTGCATAATGCAGCACAGTAAGAATAAATTGTTTCCCTGTGCTGCTGGGTATAGCTAGAGGCCCCACAATATCCACTGCCACTCGTTCAAAAGGTACAGATATGACTGGTAGGGGCACTAGGGGAACACGACTAACATCCCCTGACTTACCCACCCTCTGGCAGACACAACAGGATCTACAGTGATTTGCTACAGCAGTACCCATACCTGGCCAGTAGAAATTGTGTGCCAACCTGGACTTTGTCTTGGCCACTCCCAAATGTCCAGCCAGGGGGGGGGGTCTCATGGGCTCACCTCAGCAGCTCTTTCCTGTACTGCCTAGGAACTATTAACTGCCTATCTCTCTCCTGGGGCCCTAGCATGCCTTTGGAAAGGGACTCCCAGTACAAGATATTGTTTTCCCAATATACCCGATGCCCATCTGTGTCAGCATCTGGCTGTTCAGCACGTTGTCTCAGCCCTTCAAGGGAAGGGTCACTGCACAGAGCTTCCCGGAAATGCTCATTGCCCTTCCCCCATCTCTTGGCATCAGGGAGCACATTTCCCTCAGGTGAACTAGCATCTCCATCTTCCTCTGTTTTGGCTTGCAAGTCACACAGCTTGCCCCTTTCATCACCATCCCCCCTTCCTTTTACAGCCACAGCCCTGGCACTCTGCTGATGTGTTACCACTGCCACCATTGGTATGCCTCCCTGGGGTTTACCTTCCTCCCCCTCAGTCCCAGACATAACAATGTTACAGGCATCATACACAGGCACATCACTCCTTCCCTCCTCCTCCTCCTCAAGCATTACAGTCTTATAGGAGTCATACACAGGCCCATCACTCCTTCCCTCCTCCTCTTCCTCACAGGATTGGGACATATCACTCACTGCTGGTCCCTCATCCTTACATGTCACCAGGGGCACACCAGCCCCTCCCCGTAGCCCATCTCCACTAGGTTTTGGCATTGGTAAATCATTGTCATCACATTTTACAATACACCCCATTTCACTTTTGGAAAACATCACTGGTTCAGTCATAGGTAAACATTTTGTTGCAACGAAGGAGGAAGGGCTCAACCAATAGATTACAACAATAAAGTTGGGGTGCTACTAGCAGCAAAAAAAACACATTATCTATTCCAAGAAAAGCAAGCTGCAAACAGTGCACACCCAAAATGAGTATAAATACAAAGAACTTTATTAGTAGAAACCATAAAAGGAGACACATACATCTAAAAACATTTAAAAAGGCTCCCAAGTGAGCCTAAAAACATCACTGGGGAAGGGGACATGACCCCCCAACCCCTACCCTGCCCTGATATCAATATAAAGATATAACTAATGCTCCAAAGTGGTATGTGCAACATAACAAAAGGTCATCAGATAAATATATATATATAATGCAAATCAGGCAATAATGCAGTATGAGTTTAGAAAAAGCAATCCACAGACGGAGGAGCAGTATTACAATACCAAAAAGGCAGGGAGAGCAAAGCCCCACGCATTCCGTCACTCCCAGGTGACTTCCTCAGGGGTATGTATGAAGATTCTCAGTCTCCTTCTTATATACAAAACAAATTACAGAAAAGATACCTATCAGGTGCGTGGTCCGAGCCTGCATAGTATGGGCGCTGTGTGCATGCAATAACTTGGCGTGGACTTCCGCCCTGTGTACTTTCGCCTTTGGCTAATGTGGTGCACGCATGCGCTGGTCCACCCCGAACAAAAAGTACTGCGCACGCGTCAGCCCCAGTATCATCGACGATAGCACTACGCACGCGTCAACTACGCCGCTGGTCGGAAGCGGCCTGTGACGTAGTTTGTTGACACACGTGACTCGTCCGAGTCACGTGAGTCCCCATGTGATCACATGATTAGACGATGATCGCGCAGCCGCAGATCCAAGAGATCGGAGCATGTAGAGTTAGCATGCATCTAGGATTGTTCGCAATGTGTGGGAACCGCATAGTTTTTGAGTAAAGGACGAAACCAAAAACTTTTTTAGGAATATAGTATATAAGTTACTATGTATAAGATAATGTACATGCAGTACATAAATAAAAAGCACTTTATGGATAATGTTGACTATAGTATTTAATAATGTGAAAATGATAATACATGCCTATGGTGTAAATTAGATGTGCACTAAGTGAAAAGAAAAAAATATATATAAAAGAGATAATAAAACAATAAGTGAAAAGTATATATAAGAAAAACATTTATTATTTAAAAAAAGTATATATATATATATATATATATATATATATATATATATATAGTGAAAATATAATAGTAGTTAAATGAGGATGTTAATAACTGATAACTTAAAATGTTACCATATGTGGCATGCTGTTAGAGTATATCAACAAAGTAAAGGAGAATACTACAGCATCCGCCTCTGAGCATAAGGATAAAAATCCTACATTGTGTATGTTAGTAACATGCATAAAGTTATTAGTTAATTAGACTAAGAGTATCTAATTGGAGCTAATTATTCATGTGCTGTAAGGGTGTATTACTTGAAGAAAACGAAACAGGTACGTCACCTCAGAATCGGTGTCCTTGTAGAATACCCTCAAACACTGCTCCTCCTCTCTCACTGTTCCCTACGGTACAAGCATTCTTTCAGACTGTCATGCGTGACATTTGTCAACTATCCCCCAATTCCATTTCAGGACGGAACCTTACCAGTGCAGAGAACAAAGCCATTAGGGACCTGAAAAACAACAAGCATTTTGTAATTAAAGAAGCAGACAAGGGAGGTAACGTCTTCCTATGGCCAATAGAGCAATACACTCGAGAGGCAATGAGACAATTGAATAACTCCAGATATTATCAGAAATTACCATCAGACCCAACAGAATATTTCCAACGGAAACTTCTCTGTATCTTGGACAACGCCTTAGAATTCGGTATCATCTCTAAAAGAGAAAAAGAATACTTGCAGGTAAAAGATCCTTGTACTGCTACATTCTACATGCTCCCGAAGGTCCATAAGGACAGATTGGACCCACCGGGACGACCGATCATTTCAGGAATTGGCAGTCTTTGCGAACGGGCTAGCACATATATTGATTTTTCTTTACAGCCTATCGTTATCACATTACCGTCATATGTACGAGATTCTATGCACTTGATGAAAGAAACACAAGATATGATAATATCAGAGGGCACTCTTCTCGTCACATGTGACGTGGAGTCACTCTATTCCAATATTGGACATCGAGATGGGATAACAGCCACCTCATTCTTCTTGGAGAAACAGGTAAACAATGACCCGAATTTTGATACCCTTCTTGTTAGACTTCTGGATTTTGTTCTGCACCATAATTTTTTCATATTTGACGATCATTTTTATTTACAGGTTTCCGGTACGGCGATGGGTGCACGTTGCGCCCCCTCCTATGCCAATCTCTTTTTGGGTTGGTGGGAGGGGGGGCACGTGTACCCATCACCGTATTTTAGGAAGGTCTTAAAATGGTACAGGTATATAGACGACATTTTGTTTTTTTGGCAGGGTACGGAAGAAGAATGCCTACAGTTTATCTCTTTCCTCAATCAAAACACAATTAACATCAAGCTAACACACCATATCTCTACCTCCTCAGTGGATTTCTTAGATCTCCACTTGGAGGTCAAGGATGGAAGTTTGGAAACAAACTTGTTCCGCAAAGCTACGGCTACAAATAACTTACTACATTATTCTTCGTTTCATCCAAAACATACTTTGAATGGGATCCCTACGGGACAATTTCTACGGATGAAAAGAAACTTAAGCAAACCTCAAAATTTTAAGGAACAGGCCAAAGATCTTACAAAGAGATTCATGGAGAGGGGCGCACAATTCTGACAGAAGAATGCTACTGGATGGGGCCCAGCCAAAAGAGAAAGATGACAAAATAAGATTTGTCTGCACCTATAATAATCAATGGAACAAAGTATGAGGTGTAATAGAGGAGAATTGGAAAATTCTACTATCAGATGCTCGAGTACGTACAGTGGTGCCACAAACCCCAGCTTTGGTTTCCTGCAGAGCTCCCAATCTGGGAGATTTGCTTACTATTAGCCATTTTAAAAGACCCACCCAGTCAACAGGGACAGGATGGAAGCATTATGGATCATATTCATGTGGGGAATGTACGATATGTCAATTCATGACGCCCACTCAACAATTCACAAACCCTGAGAATAAGAAACAATACCGCTTGAGGAACTACATTAACTGCAAGACGACGCAGGTGATTTATGTTATTATTTGCCCCTGCAATAAGTGTTACGTTGGACAAACAGGTCAACAGTTACGCAAAAGAATACAAAAACATGTATTCACTATTGCCTTGGCCAGAAGAGATAGAGAAAATGGCAGAACCCTTACCTCGGTCACGAATCACTTTCTCAAATTTCACAGAGGCCGTTCAAGTGGCCTGCGAGTCATTGGCTTAGAAAGGGTCACTAATGACCTAAGAGGAGGTCCTGTTACCAAAAAATTTACTGCAGACGGAATCCAGGTGGATTTTCGAATTGGGAACAACATCTCCCACAGGATTAAATGAGGATTTACTTTTTACTGGCTTCTTAGGTGAGTAGGTTTGAGACTTAGTTCTGGCCCCTCACATAGTTTTCTTGCTTTTTCATTTTTGATATGCATAGTTTGGTTTGTTGTTGTGTTTCCCTTTTTCCTAACTTAGATCCTAATTACATGTGGACAATTGGTCACATCTGCTTTGGGACAACTTCATGGATAATCTCACTCAAACTGGTATGTATTACAGTATGGGACAGGGGGGAAGATTTGGGGACACTAGTTCACACATTATTGGGATAGGGTGCTTTCACTATTGGTAGTATAGTTGACACTTCACACACATTTCTCACTCACCTCATACAGTCTCCTTTCTTCTCACCTTGCACATATTTTTTCCAGTCACTGTACACACACACATATCACACATACTCTGTTACTACACATATATATATAGTATCTTACACACATCATTTCCATTATTCATTCACACTCATCACTTCCAGCTACACCCACTCATCACTCATTTACACCTTTCACCACCTTGTCACCTTTCACACACACATGGTTTGCGAGTGGGGGCACGGGGGGGTTGGTCCTTCTCCATACTCTAACACTCTTTGTATATAATGCTACATTCCTCATGTTACCATCTATCGCCACATGACTCCAGCTTATGCATATAACACGTGCACAGTTATGTCTATACAAATTTATACTTACCCACATATACGGATCTATATATACTTACTTATTATGGTTTTTTCATCCTATCATATACACTTACTTATCATGGTCTTTTTATCTAATTACCTCATGGCCACCATCATTAGTTCGTTATTAATCTTTATATGGGGTCTCGTGCTTATGCTCTATGTATGCCGCAATTTTTAGCATAACTATGTATTATACTTCGAGTTGTTATTTTGTCGCAACGTATCTTCGTCTGTGTACGTGTTTGTGCAGATGCTGGATGTCATGTCTAGGACACACACACATATATATACTGGTTATAGACATGCGATGTTCGCATGCATGGGCCATTTCCATTTCTTGCTCCTCTATGCAGCATTGTTTATGATATGTTATATCACTTCATCTACAGAATTCTAGGTATATGATTTGGAGACTCTGCAGTTCCTGTACCTGTACACTCACCTGGAGCAGCGGCCGATTTTCTACGTCCAGGATTTTCTCTAAGACGACGGTATTTTTCTGCTCTCAGGAAGCTATCTGGTAAAAGAAAAGACAAGAAAGAAAAATAAAGCCATAGGTTATGGACATGGCTATTCCTTTCATTGGGGACATCCAAAAGACCTTGCTAGCCTATACAATAAGAGAACTCCATGATCAAGAGCCTTTTTCTTTATGGGATCCCCTTTTTGCTCCACCTTTATATCTTTCTCATCAATGGATATTCTACTTCTATCATTGTTTTGGATATTCCACTAGTTAAGAAGAGATATTGCCTAAAAAGAAAGAAAAAAAGTATTTAGTTGCTTGTGGACACTTGTGTCAGAACTGGACGTTATGGGAACCAAGGTCCTTAAGGTACTCCTTGCAAGCAATACCAGCCTATTGTCCGATATATGGGCTTTTCTTCACCTCCATTTTTTTGAACAATAGCATGACTATAAAGATATGATTAATATAGAGACATTATTACTAATTAAATTATTGCTTATTCACAATTATTGTTATTATACTGTCCTTGTAGAAACTTAACTCTGTATTGATACTACAGGTGCTTGGTCCGATTAGCCTCACATATTCCGTTCGAGCTCTTTTAATTACTGTGGGTATCCGCATGGTTGTGATGTTGGGGGACGTTTTCCATGGTTGGAACTATACACTCTTACAGCACATGAATAATTAGCGTCAATTAGATACTCTTAGTCTAATTAACTAATAACTTTATGCATGTTACTAACATACACAATGTAGGATTTTTATCCTTATGCTCAGAGGCGGATGCTGTAGTATTCTCCTTTACTTTGTTGATATACTCTAACAGCATGCCACATATGGTCACATTTTAAGTTATCAGTTATTAACATCCTCATTTAACTACTATTATATTTTCACTATATATATATATATATATATATATATATATATATATATATACTTTTTTAAAATAATAAATGTTTTTCTTTTATATACTTTTCACTTATTATTTTATCTCTTTTTATATATATTTTTTTCTTTTCACTTAGTGCACATCTAATTTACACCATAGGCATGTATTATCATTTTCACTTTATTAAATACTATAGTCAACATTATCCATTAAGTGCTTTTTATTTATGTACTGCATGTACATTATCTTATACATAGTAACTTATATACTAATAGGTGCAACAAGTGCGGAACAGCTCACTCGATCGCCCCTCCCGCTCACGGACCGGACCTCAGTCCATATAATAGTGAAAAGAAATGGAGTTGTCCAGAGCAAGATGTCAAGCAATACGATATTTATTCAGCGGTAACTGTGGGTGATGACAAGGTGACGCGTTTCAGCCGCACTCAGCAGCCTTAGTCATACAAAACAATAGTGCAAGTGGCTTGCTTATATGGGGGTGGAAAAATGGGGTCCGCCCCGATGGGAGTATTCACAGGGCTTAACCCATTATTCACCTCCATCCAGCAAGTATAGTACATATAGTAAAAACGCACATATAGTGTGTGTCACGATGCCGGCTGGAAGGAGGTGGATCCTCTGTGCCAGAGAGGGATAGCGAGGACCGTGCTAGTGGACCGGTTCTAAGACACTACTGGTTTTCACCAGAGCCCGCCGCAAAGCGGGATGGTCTTGCTGCGGCGGTAGTGACCAGGTCGTATCCACTAGCAACGGCTCACCTCTCTGGCTGCTGAAGATAGGCGAGGTACAAGGGAGTAGGCAGAAGCAAAGTCGGACGTAGCAGAAGGTCGGGGGCAGGCGGCAAGGTTCGTAGTCAGGGGAGATAGCAGAAGTTCTGGTACACAGGTTTTTAAACACACAAAACGCTTTCACTAGGCACAAGGGCAACAAGATCCGGCCAGGAAGTGCATGGGAGGAGGTTAGATATAGTCAGGGACCAGGTGGGAGCCAATTAAGCTAATTGGGCCAGGCACCAATCATTGGTGCACTGGCCCTTTAAGTCTCAGGGAGCTGGCGCGCGCGCGCCCTAGAGAGCGGAGCCGCGCGCGCCAGCACATGACAGCAGGGGACGGGAACGGGTAAGTGACCTGGGATGCGATTCGCGAGCGGGCGCGTCCCGCTGTGCGAATCGCATCCCCAACGGCCATGACAGAGCAGCGCTCCCGGTCAGCGGGACTGACCGGGGAGCTGCAGGGAGAAAGACGCCGTGAGCGCTCCGGGCCCCCGCTCCTCCCTAGGCGTAACAGTGTGAACAATAGTCAACATATTAAAACACTTGGGTTACAAGCAATAATGTAGAAAAAGACATACGTTAGTACTAAAAATACAAGAACAAATTACAAAATGTCAGATAACATATAGACATGTGCGATCCCAAAATGGAAGAGGAAAAAAGTGAAAATTTCCAATAGAAAAATCTATATAAATATTACCCTATATAATATCATATGAATCTGAATAAATTCAAGTAACCTATATGGTTGTATATACTACCATAGGACATGAAAGAAAAAATTTGTTTATTTTTTATATTCCAATTATATAGTAGGATCGCAAATGGATATACGGACTAATATGGAACAATTGAATTGTCTCAAAAATATCCCCACATGTGGTATATATATTGTTTAATACTCTGTTATACATATGCTATTAATTATCATATGTGCGGGAAATGATTGTGGGAAAAAGAATTTATTTATATAAAAATAAAATTCTCCCCAAACTCCAAGGAAAACCAAAAATATATAATTTTATACGGGAACAACAGCAGATCAATAATGGAGAATGACATCTTGTCTTAAATTTAAGCCAAGGGGACACCTAGTTTGAAGTTTAATGATCCAGAAGACTTCTCTATCCAATAATTTTTGCTTGATATTGCCTCCTCTAATATTATTGGTGACCCTCTCAATCCCCTGAAGGCTGAGACCAGAAAAATCACCCTCATGCTTTTCGGCAAAATGCTTACTAACCATGGAAAGATGTCGGGTCTGGAAATGGGGAATGTCCGACAGGTGTTTTCTGGTCCTAGCCTTCAGGGGATTGGAGGTGCACCCCACATACTGCAATTGGCAGATGTTACATGTCATTAGATAAACCACATGACTCGTGTTGCAATTAATATATTCTGACATGCCAAATGTTTCTCCAGTTACTGTGGACATAAAGGTTTTGGAATTCTTCATGATTTTACAACAAATACACTTTAGATGTCCACATTTGAAATTGCCCTTGGTATTGAGCCAGGTGGGTTTCTTAATCTCACCAGAACTGAACAAGCTCGGGGAAACACATTGGCCAATGGTTTTAGCCCTCCGTGACACAAATTTATACCCATGTTCAAAAATTTTTATATATTGGCTATCATTAGCTACCATTGGTAAATATTTCTCAATTATTTTACATATTGGTTTGAAATCATGGCTATAATTTGTGGAAAAAACAAGGGGTTTTGCTTCACTATTATTATTAGGAACTTGGGATGATGGCTCTTTGATGCCATATACCAAGTCAGACCTATTTTTTCTCCTAGCAATGTCCTTGGCTCGGTTCAATGACCAAGTCTGATAACCTCTTTGACTCAGCCTCACTGATATATCCTCCGCCTCCTTTTCAAACAGCTCCAATGTGGAGTTGTTCCTCCTGGCTCTAATCATTTCTCCTACCGGGAGATTCTTGACCACATGTGGTGGGTGGCACGATGCTGCTTGGAGTATCGAATTGGTGGCCAATTCTTTGCGGTATGTAGAAGTGGTGACCCTATAATTCAAAGGATCACCCCTCAATATCAGATCCAAAAAACTGACCTCATGCTCTTCACTATGAAGTGTGAATCTGAGGTTACAAGGATTCTGATTGAGGTACAGGCCAAACTGCTGTATGGTCGGCATAGACGACCCCCCGATAAACAGGAGGTCGTCTATATACCGACCATACCACAGGATGTGCTCCCCAAATGGATTGTCATGTGAGAAAAGAAAATTTCTTTCCCACCAACACATGTATATATTTGCCAATGAAGGCGAGAATTTGGCACCCATAGATGCTCCGGTGATCTGCAGAAAATAATCTCCATCAAACATGAAAAAATTATGGGTAAGTAAATACTCCACCACCAAAATAATAAAATTCTGCAGGTCACCGGAGTATGGGGCATAAATGGACAAAAAACATCTCAGGGCAATCAGTGCCTCCTTGTGGGGAATCACGGAATACAAAGCGGTGACGTCAGCTGTTATCCATCTCATCCCGGGTTCCCACCAGATGTTGTCCATGGCAACCAGGACATCCCTGGTGTCTTGGAGGAAACCCGGGATGAGAGGGACCAACGGCTGAAGTCTGGAATCGACCCACTCACAGAGTCTCTCATTGAGAGAGCCAATCCCCGCTACAATAGGACGCATCTGAGGAGGAAATGTGTTCTTATGGATTTTAGGGAGCAAATGAAAAATTGCCATGACGGGGTTAGTTATTTTAATATAATCTGCCTCCTTAGAGGTGAAATGGCCATCCTTTACTCCCAAATCTACCAGATTATATAATACCAATTTGAATTGTGGTGTTGGATTCATTTTTAATACTCTGTATGTATTTATATCCGACAAAATGTCCATATTAAGCTTTCTATATAATTTAGAATCCAACACCACAACCCCTCCACCTTTGTCTGCTCCACGAATCACTATATCTCTGGTTTCAGACAACTCTTTCAGGGCCACTTTTTCACATTTTGTTAAATTATGTTTCATTATTGTGACATTTTGAGATAATTTGTATAGATCCCTTTCCACTAAGTTTTGAAACTGTTCCAATACAGGTGTGCGGGACATGATGGGATAAAATTCGGGGTTGGGGGTAGGGAAGGAGGGTTCTATATGTTTTCTGGATGTTGTCAATTGTTGTAATTCCGAGAGAGTGGAGAGGTCCCGAAAAGAGAATCCCTCCACTCTGTCGGATATACCCCCGTGAGTGGGATGCTGGGGTGCTATGAGGGAGACATCATGATCAACAATTGGTACAGATATGAATGCTGTATTCGAATCAAAAAAGTAATCAGAAAAAACATAGTCACCCGTGCCCGGATTCCCACCACCTCCCGCCTCCCCCTCCCTCCCCAAGTCCAGCACAAGTTCCTGAGTGGATCTCTGATCCTGAATCTTGGCAAAATGTTTTCGCACCGTAATGGAGCGGACAAAACGATTAACATCCAACATGGTTTTGTAGAAATCGAAAGAGCATGATGGAGAAAAAGATAATCCTTTAGAAAGTACCTTTAATTGCGGCTCAGACAGGATCCACGCAGAGAGGTTGAAGACCGGAATGCATGTTAGGTCGGTTTGACTTGATGTCTTCGGGTTGTCTTTACGGCCGCGATGCTTGCGGCCCTGGCGTCGTTTTTTGCAGACTTTGCTTTACTGGACTGAGGAAGAGGGGAAGACGCTGCTTCTGGAGTATGCGGAACAGACATCTCATTCGGCTCCGTTCCGGACATGGAATCCACATCCGTTTCACTGAAGCTGACCCTTGCTGGTTTGTTGTTTCTGTTATATTTTTTATAATTCCTATGGTTTTTCAGGATTGACTTCGGAGTTGATTTTGTTGATCTGTTCTGTGGCCACTCATAGACACGGTTGGACTTATAGTCTTGCAGATCTCGAAGGAACTTATTCTCCTTGGTTTGAGATATCAGAGTCTCCATTTTAACAATGTTCCCACTGATTTTTTGGTTGAGGTCCACATAAGTGGGATGATGTTCATACTTGGAGATAGAATTCTGTAGTTCCGATATTTTAGATGTAATCTCGGTTAAGGCAGTCTCCTCATGTTTGATAATAAGCTTGACAAACCTGAGGGATGAGTCATTTAACAGTTCTTCCCATTCTGCCTTAAACTGTTCGGAGAAGATCGTGGTTGGGAACTTTCTCAATCTAAGTCCTCTCGGGACCATGTCACGCTCCACATATTTCTTTAGCGTAGACGAGTCCCACCATAGTTTAGTCTCCGAAACCAATGATGTTTCCAAATCTGACATGAGAATTTTCAAATCCACTGCTTCATCAACGCTCACGTTACCTTTGCTGAAGATTTCAGTAATTCGGCTTGATCGGGCTAGGCGTTCCTCCACAGGTTTGAGGCAAATGTCTGCTGGCATTGCAGACTCCCTCTCTATTTCTTTGGATTGTGGACATGCCATTTCCAGGAGCACGTTGCCAGGTCCAAATGATCCAATAGGTGCAACAAGTGCGGCACAGCTCACTCGATCGCCCCTCCCGCTCACGGACCGGACCGGACCTCAGTCCATATAATAGTGAAAAGAAATGGAGTTGTCCAGAGCAAGATGTCAAGCAATACGATATTTATTCAGCGGTAACTGTGGGTGATGACAAGGTGACGCGTTTCAGCCGCACTCAGCAGCCTTAGTCATACAAAACAATAGTGCAAGTGGCTTGCTTATATGGGGGTGGAAAAATGGGGTCCGCCCCGATGGGAGTATTCACAGGGCTTAACCCATTATTCACCTCCATCCAGCAAGTATAGTACATATAGTAAAAACGCACATATAGTGTGAACAATAGTCAACATATTAAAACACTTGGGTTACAAGCAATAATGTAGAAAAAGACATACGTTAGTACTAAAAATACAAGAACAAATTACATCATGCTCTTTCGATTTCTACAAAACCATGTTGGATGTTAATCGTTTTGTCCGCTCCATTACGGTGCGAAAACATTTTGCCAAGATTCAGGATCAGAGATCCACTCAGGAACTTGTGCTGGACTTGGGGAGGGAGGGGGAGGCGGGAGGTGGTGGGAATCCGGGCACGGGTGACTATGTTTTTTCTGATTACTTTTTTGATTCGAATACAGCATTCATATCTGTACCAATTGTCGATCATGATGTCTCCCTCATAGCACCCCAGCATCCCACTCACGGGGGTATATCCGACAGAGTGGAGGGATTCTCTTTTCGGGACCTCTCCACTCTCTCGGAATTACAACAATTGACAACATCCAGAAAACATATAGAACCCTCCTTCCCTACCCCCAACCCCGAATTTTATCCCATCATGTCCCGCACACCTGTATTGGAACAGTTTCAAAACTTAGTGGAAAGGGATCTATACAAATTATCTCAAAATGTCACAATAATGAAACATAATTTAACAAAATGTGAAAAAGTGGCCCTGAAAGAGTTGTCTGAAACCAGAGATATAGTGATTCGTGGAGCAGACAAAGGTGGAGGGGTTGTGGTGTTGGATTCTAAATTATATAGAAAGCTTAATATGGACATTTTGTCGGATATAAATACATACAGAGTATTAAAAATGAATCCAACACCACAATTCAAATTGGTATTATATAATCTGGTAGATTTGGGAGTAAAGGATGGCCATTTCACCTCTAAGGAGGCAGATTATATTAAAATAACTAACCCCGTCATGGCAATTTTTCATTCGCTCCCTAAAATCCATAAGAACACATTTCCTCCTCAGATGCGTCCTATTGTAGCGGGGATTGGCTCTCTCAATGAGAGACTCTGTGAGTGGGTCGATTCCAGACTTCAGCCGTTGGTCCCTCTCATCCCGGGTTTCCTCCAAGACACCAGGGATGTCCTGGTTGCCATGGACAACATCCGGTGGGAACCCGGGATGAGATGGATAACAGCTGACGTCACCGCTTTGTATTCCGTGATTCCCCACAAGGAGGCACTGATTGCCCTGAGATGGTTTTTGTCCATTTATGCCCCATACTCCGGTGACCTGCAGAATTTTATTATTTTGGTGGTGGAGTATTTACTTACCCATAATTTTTTCATGTTTGATGGAGATTATTTTCTGCAGATCACCGGAGCATCTATGGGTGCCAAATTCTCGCCTTCATTGGCAAATATATACATGTGTTGGTGGGAAAGAAATTTTCTTTTCTCACATGACAATCCATTTGGGGAGCACATCCTGTGGTATGGTCGGTATATAGACGACCTCCTGTTTATCGGGGGGTCATCTATGCCGACCATACAGCAGTTTGGCCTGTACCTCAATCAGAATCCTTGTAACCTCAGATTCACACTTCATAGTGAAGAGCATGAGGTCAGTTTTTTGGATCTGATATTGAGGGGTGATCCTTTGAATTATAGGGTCACCACTTCTACATACCGCAAAGAATTGGCCACCAATTCGATACTCCAAGCAGCATCGTGCCACCCACCACATGTGGTCAAGAATCTCCCGGTAGGAGAAATGATTAGAGCCAGGAGGAACAACTCCACATTGGAGCTGTTTGAAAAGGAGGCGGAGGATATATCAGTGAGGCTGAGTCAAAGAGGTTATCAGACTTGGTCATTGAACCGAGCCAAGGACATTGCTAGGAGAAAAAATAGGTCTGACTTGGTATATGGCATCAAAGAGCCATCATCCCAAGTTCCTAATAATAATAGTGAAGCAAAACCCCTTGTTTTTTCCACAAATTATAGCCATGATTTCAAACCAATATGTAAAATAATTGAGAAATATTTACCAATGGTAGCTAATGATAGCCAATATATAAAAATTTTTGAACATGGGTATAAATTTGTGTCACGGAGGGCTAAAACCATTGGCCAATGTGTTTCCCCGAGCTTGTTCAGTTCTGGTGAGATTAAGAAACCCACCTGGCTCAATACCAAGGGCAATTTCAAATGTGGACATCTAAAGTGTATTTGTTGTAAAATCATGAAGAATTCCAAAACCTTTATGTCCACAGTAACTGGAGAAACATTTGGCATGTCAGAATATATTAATTGCAACACGAGTCATGTGGTTTATCTAATGACATGTAACATCTGCCAATTGCAGTATGTGGGGTGCACCTCCAATCCCCTGAAGGCTAGGACCAGAAAACACCTGTCGGACATTCCCCATTTCCAGACCCGACATCTTTCCATGGTTAGTAAGCATTTTGCCGAAAAGCATGAGGGTGATTTTTCTGGTCTCAGCCTTCAGGGGATTGAGAGGGTCACCAATAATATTAGAGGAGGCAATATCAAGCAAAAATTATTGGATAGAGAAGTCTTCTGGATCATTAAACTTCAAACTAGGTGTCCCCTTGGCTTAAATTTAAGACAAGATGTAATTCTCCATTATTGATCTGCTGTTGTTCCCGTATAAAATTATATATTTTTGGTTTTCCTTGGAGTTTGGGGGAATTTTATTTTTATATAAATAAATTCTTTTTCCCACAATCATTTCCCGCACATATGATAATTAATAGCATATGTATAACAGAGTATTAAACAATATATATACCACATGTGGGGATATTTTTGAGACAATTCAATTGTTCCATATTAGTCCGTATATCCATTTGCGATCCTACTATATAATTGGAATATAAAAAATAAACAAATTTTTTCTTTCATGTCCTATGGTAGTATATACAACCATATAGGTTACTTGAATTTATTCAGATTCATATGATATTATATAGGGTAATATTTATATAGATTTTTCTATTGGAAATTTTCACTTTTTTCCTCTTCCATTTTGGGATCGCACATGTCTATATGTTATCTGACATTTTGTAATTTGTTCTTGTATTTTTAGTACTAACGTATGTCTTTTTCTACATTATTGCTTGTAACCCAAGTGTTTTAATATGTTGACTATTGTTCACACTATATGTGCGTTTTTACTATATGTACTATACTTGCTGGATGGAGGTGAATAATGGGTTAAGCCCTGTGAATACTCCCATCGGGGCGGACCCCATTTTTCCACCCCCATATAAGCAAGCCACTTGCACTATTGTTTTGTATGACTAAGGCTGCTGAGTGCGGCTGAAACGCGTCACCTTGTCATCACCCACAGTTACCGCTGAATAAATATCGTATTGCTTGACATCTTGCTCTGGACAACTCCATTTCTTTTAACTTATATACTATATTCCCCAAAAATTTTCGTCCTTTACTCACAAACTATGCGGTTCCCACACATTGCGAACAATCCTAGATGCATGCTAACTTTACATGCTCCGATCTCTTGGATCTGCGGCTGCGCGATCATCGTCTAATCATGTGATCACATGGGGACTCACGTGACTCGGACGAGTCACGTGTGTCAACAAACTACGTCACAGGCCGCTTCCGACCAGCGGCGTAGTTGACGCGTGCGTAGTGCTATCGTCGATGATACTGGGGCTGACGCGTGCGCAGTACTTTTTGTTCGGGGTGGACCAGCGCATGCGTGCACCACATTAGCCAAAGGCGGAAGTACACAGGACGGAAGTCCACGCCAAGTTATTGCATGCACACAGCGCCCATACTATGCAGGCTCGGACCACGCACCTGATAGGTATCTTTTCTATAATTTGTTTTGTTTATAAGAAGGAGACTGAGAATCTTCATACATACCCCTGAGGAAGTCACCTGGGAGTGACGGAACGCGTGGGGCTTTGCTCTCCCTGCCCTTTTGGTATTGTAATACTGCTCCTCCGTCTGTGGATTGCTTTTTCTGCACTCATACTGCATTATTGCCTGATTTGCATTATATATATATTTATCTGATGACCTTTTGTTATTTTGCACATACCACTTTGGAGCATTAGTTATATCTTTATATTGATATCAGGGCAGGGTAGGGGTTGGGGGGTCATGCCCCCTTCCCCAGTGATGTTTTTAGGCTCACTTGGGAGCCTTTTTAAATGTTTTTAGATGTATGTGTCTCCTCTTATGGTTTCTACTAATAAAGTTCTTTGTATTTATACTCATTTTGGGTGTGCACTGTTTGCAGCTTGCTTTTCTTGAAATAGATAATAGGTAAACATTTATCAATCCCCTGCACTCCCTCTTAGGTATCACATTTCACAGTGTCTCCCAAAGTCTTGCACAGTACCTCAGAACTAGAGATGAGCGAACTTACAGTAAATTCGATTCGTCACTTCTCGGCTCGGCAGTTGATGACTTTTCCTGCGTAAATTAGTTCAGCCTTCAGGTGCTCCGGTGGGCTGGAAAAGGTGGATACAGTCCTAGGAAAGAGTCTCCTAGGACTGTATCCACCTTTTCCAGCCCACCGGAGCACCGGAAAGCTGAACTAATTTATGCAGGAAAAGTCATCAACTGCCGAGAGGAGAAGTTTGTGACGAATCGAATTTACTGTAAGTTCGCTCATCTCTACTTAGAACGAACCGGGCTCTCTCCTAGCCCAAATCATTTCCCAGCAGAACATTAACAGCGATGTCCTCAGAGACCCCCACCTCCTTCAAACCTTTGCCTGTACCCCAATCCAGAACCTCGTAAAACCACTGTCACCCGGTCACCCACAGTTACACTCTGTAGGTTATCCCCTCTTTTCTCCACCGCTCCAGACACCAGAAGAATGGCCTTGTGTCCTCCAGCTGCCAGTGGAGAATTCTTTTTGTTGGGGCAAGTGGCACTCAGGTGACCAATTTTATTGCGTCTGTAATATCGGCGGGTGTCCCCCTGACCTAATGTGGCTCCTGTTGCTTTTGGTGATGATGGCAAGAATTTCCCGGCTGGCTTGGTGGTGCTTTGTGGTTGTGTGGCTCCCCTCCAGGTACTTGCTCCAGTTTGTGCAGATCCACGCTTTGCCGCTGGCGCCCAATTATTGGCAAAGTCATCTCCTAGTTCTGCTGCTTCCGCTGCTGTCTTGGGTTTGCGGTCCAAAATCCACTCTCTGGCTTCAAAGCTCCGTGTTTGGAGAAACTGATCCAGGACCATCAAGTCCTCCAGGGCCTCATAAGTAGTGACTTGTAGGCCCCCAGTCCATTGCCTGAATGCAGTCCTTATCTGATCTGCATGTTCAGTGCAGCTTTCTGTGGCGCTTTGTTGCAAAGTCCGAAATCATTTCCAATAAGCCTCTGGAGTCAGATTAAAACTTTTTAGCAGGGCAGATTTTATTGCCTCATAGTCCTGGTCATTTTCAGAGGGAAGAGAAGCAAACACATCCAAAGCTTTCCCTCGCAACTTTGGGGTTAGATATCGTCCCCACTATTCCTTAGGTAGATGGAACTGCCGGCAAACCTTTTCAAATACCCTCAGATTATACATTCAGATTACCATCTTTCTCCAACATGGGGAAATGTTCCAAGTTTGTGGTCTCCTTGATCCTGCACATCACTGAGTACAGATAAAGCATCCCCTCTCAGCCTCAGAACCTCCAGTTCATGCCTCCGCTGGGCCTCTCTCTCTGTGGCTTGTCTCTGGGCCTCTCAGCAGCTCGTGCCTGTGCCTCTCTCTCTGCAGCCTGGTACTGGAGAAGCAGTTGGGGTTTCATATTAGCATCCACATTCCCAAGGTGTTGTGAGGCAGTCCGCATATAAGAGTCCAAGGCCTCATGTGGAGTACTGTCCTGATGGGGGGTAATGTTGCTGCATTCCCCAGGAGATATCAGTCCTTGGATGGCAGTTCCAGCTGTAGGACTTTGTCTCATGTCATGGGCATCATACTCCACAAGATCAGCAATAAGTTGTTCCTTGTTCTTTCCCGCAATAAACATCTCCTTTTCTTAGCACATTAGCTCCAGTGCAGGCTTGGACTGCTTGCGATATGCCTCCATATTTACGAGATGAGACAGAGGACGTAAAACAGGAGATGGGGAGGAAGAACTGTCTTGCACTCTTTTTGTATGTCTTTTAACCCCTTAAGGACCAAGGATGTACCGGTACGTCCTTGGTCCTGCTCTCCTGATATAACGCGGGATTACACAGTAACCCCGCATCATATGACGGCGGGCCCGGCGTCATAGTGAAGCTGGGACCCGCCTCTAATAGCGCGCAGCGCCGATCGCGGCGCCGCGCGCTATTAACCCTTTAGCTGCGCGCTCAGAGCTGAGCCGCACGGCTAAAAGCGAATGCGAAAGTTGCCGGCTAGCTCAGTGGGCTGTTCGGGATAGCCGCGGCATCCCGAACAGCTTACAGGACAGCGGGAGGGCCCCTACCTGCCTCCTCGCTGTCCGATCGCCGAATGACTGCTCGGTGCCTGAGATCCATGCATGAGCAGTCATGTGGCAGAATCGTCGATCACTGGTTTCCTATGAGAAACCAGTGATCAATGATGAAGATCAGTGTGTGCAGTGTTATAGGTCCCTATGGGACCTATAACACTGCAAAAAAAAAGTGAAAAAAAAAAGTGAATAAAGATCATTTAACTCCTCCCCTATTAAAAGTTTGAATCACCCCCCTTTTCCAATAAAAAAAAAACACAGTGTAAATAAAAATAAACATATATGGTATCACCGCGTGCGGAAATGTCCGAATGATAAAAAATATATCATTAATTAAACCGCTCGGTCAATGGCGTGCGCGCAAATTCCAAAGTCCAAAATAGTTAATTTAAAAATGAATAAAAAGCGATCAATAAGTCAATCAATGCAAAATTGTACCGTTAAAAACTTCAGATCACGGCACAAAAAATGAGCCTCATACCGCCCCATACACAGAAAAATAAAAAAGTTATAGGGGTCAGAAGATGACAATTTTAACGTATTAATTTTCCTGCATATAGTTATGATTTTTTCCAGAAGTCCGCCAAAATCAAACCTATATAAGTAGGGTATCATTTTAATCGTACGGACCTACAGAATAAAGATAAGGTGTCATTTTTACCGAAAAAATGTACTACGTAGAAACGGAAGCCCCCAAAAGTTACAAAACGGCTTTTTATTTCAATTTTGTCGCACAATGATTTCTTTTTTCCGTTTCACCGTAGATTTTTGGGCAAAATGACTGACGTCATTACAAAGTAGAATTGGTGGCGCAAAAAATAAGCCATCATATGGATTTTTAGGTGCAAAATTGAAAGAGTTATGATTTTTTAAAGGCAAGGAGCAAAAAACGAAAATGCAAAAATGGAAAAAACCCCGGTCCTTAAGGGGTTAAACCAGCACTGAGCTCTGTCTTTGGAATTTACACACAAGAATATGTATGCAATTTCTTTTAGTGCTAAGATTTCCTTACAGGTAAAATCCAGCAAGCACTAAAAATCTCTAGATATATCCCGATGCTGCCACCTGTTGTCACGATCACACCCTATCGCTCCAGCAAAGACGCTAGAGAGAGTGTGATGGTGCAAGGGTTAAAGCCACCAGACCTCTGGGTATCCACTACTAGTCCCAGCAAGTCACCAAATTAACCCTTTGATCTGCTGATAAAACTATACTTACAGCGTCTGGAACCGTCCAGCCGTTCCGCTGTAATTTGTCTTTTTATGTATATGCAAATTAGGGCCTTGGGGCATGGCCGGAGCTCCGACCCGAGCTCTGGGCACACTGACGTCACCTTCGCCGGGCGGGCGCTCCGCTTGGCTCATCAATATTCATAACCACCTCCCTGCTCTCGCGCCCTGTGTTAGTGTACGGCAGCAAAAGGCTGTCAGGGCATGCTGGGAGTTGTAGTTTTGTAACATCTGGAGGGTCACAGTTTGGTTTGGAGACCACTGTTACAGTGGTGCTAAAACGGTAGCCTTCCAGATGTTGCCAAACTACAACTCTCAGCATGCCTAGACTGCCCAGGCATGCTGGGAGTTGTAGTTCTGTAACATCTGTCCCTTCAGATTTTGCAATTTTCATGACATTTTTGTAAATTACTTCTATTAAAAAATCTTAATTCTTCCTGTACTTATTAGCTGCTGAATACTACAGTGGAAATTATTTTCTGTTTGAAACACAGAGCTGTCTGCTGACATCATGAGCACAGTGCTCTCTGCTGACATCTCTATCCATTTTAGGAACTGTCCAGAGTAAAAGGAAATCCCCATTGCAAACATATGCTGTTCTGGACAGTTCCTAAAATGGACAGGGATGTCCATTTGTAACCCAATTTCTCCCATTACCCCTTGTGAAAATGTAAAAAATTGGGTAACCCCAGCATTTTAGTGTAAAAAATCTAATTTTTCAATCTACGGCCTACTGTTCAAAAAACCTGTGAGGTGTAAGTACTCGCTGTGCCCCTTGTTACCATCCCTGAGGGGTGTAGTTTCAAAATTGTGGTCACTTGCTGTTTTTTTTTTAGATTTTATGTCAGGACCTCAACCATTGCAGCGCGAAGCACCACTTTAGGCCTTGTCACTTTAGGCCGTGATGTCACTCTGCTCCGTCCCTGTTATCGCCAGTAATCAGACCCGGAGCGAACACGCTCCAGGGACTGATTCTAACGGGCTGCGGCGTTGAAGATCACGGTGGTCCCCAGCGCGGGACCCCTGTGATCAGGCATTTTATCCCCTATCCTTTGGATAGGGGATAAGATGTCTAAGCGCCAGAGTACCCCTTCAACGTCCACACATGGGGCGTTTTCTTAATCGGGAGAAATTGGGCTTCAAATTTTGAGGTCCATTTTCTCCTGTTACATCATATAAAAATGAAAATTTTGGAGTAAAACCATCATTTTCGTGTTAAAAATAAAATTTTTCACTTTTATGGCCCACTGTTCAAAAAACCTGCGAGGTGTAAGTACTCATTGTAACCCTTTTTACGTTCCTGGAGGGGTGTAGTTTCTAAAATGGTTTCACATGTGGGGGGGTTCTGCTGTTCTGGCACCATGGGAGGTTTGTAAATGCACATGGCTCCTGACTTCAATTTCAGCAAAATTCTCTCTCCAAAGGTCCAATGGCGCTCCTTCTGTTCTGAGACCTGTAGTGCGCCAGCAGAGCACTTAATGTCCACATATGGGGCGTTTTCTTAATCGGGAGACATTGAGCTTCAAATTTTGGGGTCCATTTTCTCCTATTACCCCTTGTGAAAAATAAAAATTTGGGGTAACACCATCATTTTAGTGTTTAAAAATCAAATTTTCCATTTTCACGTCCAACTTCACCGCAAAGTCATCAAACACCTGTGAGTTGTTAGGCTCACTATACCCCTTGTTACGTTCCTTGAGGGGTATAGTTTCCAAAGTAGTATGCCATGTGATTTTTATTTTTTGCTGTTCTGGCCCCACAGTTGCTCTTTTTATTTAGCGCTGCGGGGGGGGGGGGGGGCACTGTATATGTATATAGCTCTTCAGCGGGCAAGACATATAGCAGCGCTGCGGGGGGCCAGACATATAGCCCCCAGGGGGCGTGTCCCCTGACGAAGCAAAGGGCGAAAACTTGCATTCAGGGCTTGAGGTGTGGTATCTCTCTACAGGGTGCACAGTCTGCTATACACTGTTTTTCTCTTTATTTCATTCATGTTTGGTTAATAGTGCTTTTACTTTCAGCTTGCATACTTGCAGCTATGTATTTATGATACGCACCATCCTACCTAATGTTTACATTTGTGTTCCCTGACTGTGTAAGGACATCATTTGGAGTATACCCCTCACTTTTCTATTCTGATTTCTGCTTTGCCTATCATGCATTTTTAACATTGTAATTTTTAACCATGATATTTAACCTAATATATTAAACCGCGGCATCCCGAACAGCTGTAGCACAGGAGGAGGTCTTCTTACCTTCTCCTGAGCTGTCCGATCGCCGAATGAATGCTTCAAGCCTGAGATCCAGGCTTGACCATTCAATCGCCGAAAACACTGATTGATCCATGCAATGTTATAGCCCCCTATAGGAGCTATAATATTGCATAAGAAAAGTGTAAAAAAAAATCATTAACCCTTTCAATTATCCCTTCCCCTAATAAAAGTTTGAATCACCCGGCATTTAAATAAAAATAAACGTGGTATCACCGCGTGCGGAAATGTCCGAATTATAAAAATATACCGCTTTTTAAACCGCACGTTCAATGGCGTACGCGCAAAAAAATTCCAAAGTCCAAAATAGCGCATTTTTGATCACTTTTTATACCACAAAAAAGTGAATAAAAAGTGATCAAAAAGTCTGATCAGAACAAAAATGGTACCTCTAAAAACTTCAGATCACGGCGCAAAAAATGAGCCCTCATAGCGCCCTGAACACAGAAAAATAAAAAGTTATAGGGGTCAGAAGATGACCATTTTAAACATCTAAATTTTCCTGCATGTATTCATGATTTTTTTCTGAAGTGATACAAAATCAAACTTATACAAGTAGGGCATCATTTCAACCGTATGGACCTACAGAATAAAGATAAGGTGTCATTTTTGCCGAAAAATGTACTGCGTAAAAACGGAAGCCCCCAAAACTTACAAAATAGTGTTTTTTCATCAATTTTGTCACACATTGATTTTCTTCCCGTTTCACCGTAGATTTTTGGGTAAAATGACTAATGTCATTACAAAGTAGAATTAGTGACGCTAAAAATAAGCCATCATATAGAATTTTAGGTGAAAATTTTAAACAGTTATGATTTTTTTAAGTTAAGGAGGAAAAATTGAAAATGAAAAAACGGAAAAAGCCCGGGTCCTTAAGGGGTTAATGTCTGTTCAATATAAAGTTTAACTGATTATTAGTTCTGGTATTTTGTGACCTATTGTTAGGTGGTAATGGTTTTGGGGTACAACGAAAAATTTTGCAGTATACTTAACCACAGATTTTTGCTGAAATGGTCTTTGGGTACAAAGAAAATAATTTGCGGTATACTGTAACACAGATTTAGCTGGAATGGTTTTGGGGTGCAATTAATATTTTTTTGCTATATTGGACCAGAGATTTTGCTGAAATGGTTTTGGGGTAAAATTAAAATGATTGTTAAATGGAATGGTTTATGGGTGCCAAATTTAGGTTGGATTTTAGATGTGGTAGCATATAGAAACTGCAGAGAATGAGGATAAAAAGATGATAGCAGGGTTAATAAAAGATAAATTTAGCAATTAAGGAATTTGTGGAACTCTTTGAAACAATCTTTTATGCACATGCCAGGACACAGGCACAGGCCAGGACTATCAGGGCAAGTTTCACAGTGGAAAGTGGTGCCCTTTTGATGCCATTTTGGTAGAGGTGATAACATTGGGAAAATGTTTGCCAGGTACAATACGGTTGTACCCCACTGATGAGGGCCCACATCCCACCCACATCCTGGATGGAAATGTTTTTGGACTGGCAAGTGGTCCATGATTGTGCGCCTGAACAAGGACTCTTCATCCCCAGATGGGGTTCAACACCTGCCCCAGTCCTTTTCTTTGGGGAACTTTTCAGGCCTGATTTTCTACCCGGACATGCCGCAGGCCTGCAGGCGATGTGGCAAGAAGGGCCATGAGAATAAGGACTGCAAGGTAGAGGACAAATGACAGGACATTTGACCAAGGACTGCCCGAAGACCAAGACCTGCAACCTTTGCGGACAAGCAGCCCATACCTACAAGGACTGCCCTCAGAGGAAAAGAACATGGGCATCTGTTGCAGCAAAAGCCCTGAAGCCAGCCCCAGCTCCGGAGCCAACAGCACAGAAGGCCAAGAACAAACCGGCTAAGAAGGCGAAAGCCGTCACCACCCCAGCCCTTCCTGTCCCCGGCCCCTCTGCCTTGGTCCCTCCAACCTCTCCCACTGAGGAGACAGCTTTCCACTATCCCCCTCTGAATTCAGGGCTGCTGTCTCCCACCCCCTGCCCCCTTTCTCTCCTGGCCTAGCAGCACTTAACCCACCTCCAGCTTCTGGTGCCCCGTCTTTGGAGGAATATCCTTAGCTTCCTCTCCCAGGAACCAAGCAGAGGAAAAGGAAAGGACAACGTAGAAGTTGAGTCCTACAAAAAGAAGATCATTGAGGCTTGCGAGACTCCCCTGCATTCAGATGTTGAGGAAGATGAGATGGAGCAGGCCATAGCACAGACGGTGGACCAGCTGTTGGATGTGCCACAGAACCCTGTCTACGATGAGTTTTTGGAAAGAAGTCTGGAGAATCAACGGAAGCTGATATACATCGGCGAGGAGGATCCGCCCGACCGGAGTGGTAACTAGTATCGTTTGCACTAACCTTCTTTTTATTCTCCATGGCTAATCTCAACATCTTTTAGCATTAATGTGAGGAGTATTAGAGATAGGATTAGACATCAGACTGTGCTTACCTTTTTAGATTCTCAGATATGTGATGTGTATATGTTGCAGGAATGTGCTTTGCCCTCTTCTAGGTCCTACAACCTTCTGTCCAGGCAATGGTCACATGGCCCCTCCTATTGGTCTAGTGGGGGCAACAGCAGGTCTGCAGGGGTGGCCATCCTCATTAGGGGAGGTAGTTTTACACTCGACTCCGTCCGGGAGCTCGTCTGTGGCAGATTTCTTGTCGCATAAGGCTCATCAATGTGTACACCTCTCCTGACGGGGGTGGTCGCCTGGAGGTTTTCCAGACCCTGCGGACCTAGCTCGCAACCACTAGGGCAGTAGTGTTGGGTGGGGATTTCAACTGCATCATTGAAGCGGACGGGCGCAGTTCCAGCACATCTGCTAGTCTAGACCCTTCCTCCAAGCTGCTGATCGAGATGGTGACATAGGCATCCTTGCAGGACACTGTTGGATCTATCGGGAAAGGCTCTGTAAATTATACGTGGAGCCTTCCCGATGGCTCACTCTGTTCTTGGATAGACTTCATATTCACGTCTAGAATGGTCAAGCAGGTCAAGCATTCTATGGTCCCCTGCTTCTTCTCTGACCTCGGGGCCATTCGATTTCAGGGGGTTGTGGGCCATGGTTTCCCATCTGGCCCTGGCTCCTAGAATTTGAATTGTGCCCTGTTGGTGCAGAGGGAGGTCCTGGAGGAACTTCGAGACGCTTACATTGTGTGGCGAAATGATAAATGTTTCTTCAACTGTACTAGTGATTGGTGGGAATATGTTAAAGTCGAATTTTGCTGTTTCTTTCAGGCAAAAGCAGACAACAGGCGTGTGAGAAGTGGGACTTCAGGAGGCTGCAGCGAGAGCTGCGATCACTGCAAGACCTGCTACGATGCTGCTGGGACCTCAGAGAGGAGCTGGAGGAGACCAAAAAGAGCTTGAAAAGGCACTTTGAGGAGGAATCCAAGTGAATCATCTTTCATGCCAAGGTGGAGAACCTGGAAAATGGTGAGAAGTGTAACTCTTTCTTTTTCAGGAAACTCCAAGCCGGCCACACGCCCTTGACAGAACTGATAGATGAGACTGGACACATGTGGAAGGGCAAGGAGGAGGTGATGGGGTCGTTGCAGACTACTACCACAATCTCTATGCCGCCAAAGTCATCCGACCCCGAAGCCGCCGAGAGGTTCCTGTCAGGTATCACTAACGTTATTGATCCCGCAGGTGCCGTGGCCATAGACGATCCCTTGACGGTGGGGGAGCTGCTCTCTGCCGCTAAATCCTTTAAGACCGGCAGGACCCCGGGCAGTGAGTCTCCCGGCCGAGCTCTATGTAGCGCTGGGGGACCTGATCTGTCCAGACCTGTTGGAGGTGTACGAGGAGATGGTGGTGGGGGGCAGAATGCCTCCGTCTTTGAGGGAAGGGATGATCACGATCTTGTATAAGCGGAAGGGGGAGAGATGTGACCTGAAAAACTGGCGTCCCATCTCACTCTTGAACGTGGACTACAAGATCCTCGACAAGGTACTAGCCAACAGGCTGAAGTCTGTCATTGGGCAGATCGTCCATCCGGACCAGACCGGCGGCATTCCCTGTCGCAGGATTGCCGACAGCCCAGCCCTTGTGAGAGACACGGTCCATTACATCCAGGACCGTCGTGCCCGTGCCGCCCTGGTCAGTCTGGATCAGGAGAAGGCATTTCACCGTGTCTCTCACGCTTTCATGGGCAGGGCTTTGCGGAAGCTGGGTATGGGGAAGATGTTTTGCTCGTATGTTAACGTGATGTATCTTAACATGTGCAGCACGGTGCTGGTGAATGGCTGGAAGACTGACCCCTTTCACCTCTTCTTTTTGTTTGTGTTATAGAGCTCTTCGCTGAGTCTATCCGGCAGAATGGAGAGATCAGAGGGATCACTGCACCGGGACAAGATTAACGACGCAGGACGTATATTTACGTCCTGCGCCGACTCCCGCGATCCCGCATCATATCGCGTCGGTCCCGGTGCTCATCAACGGCCGGGACCCGCGGCTAATACCACACATCGCCGATCGCGGCGATGTGCGGTATTAACCCTTTAGAAGCGGCGGTCAAAGCTGACCGCCGCTTCTAAAGTGAAAGTGACCCGGCTGCTCAGTCAGGCTGTTCGGGACCGCCGCGGTGAAATCGCGGCGTCCCGAACAGCTTACAGGACATCGGGAGGGCCCTTACCTGCCTCCTCGGTGTCCGATCGGCGAATGACTGCTCCGTGCCTGAGATCCAGGCAGGAGCAGTCAAGCGCCGATAACACTGATCACAGGCGTGTTAATACACGCCTGTGATCTGTGTAAAAGATCAGTGTGTGCAGTGTTATAGGTCCCTATGGGACCTATAACACTGCAAAAAAAAAAGTTAAAAAAAAGTGTTAATAAAGGTCATTTAACCCCTTCCCTAATAAAAGTTTGAATCACCCCCCTTTTCCCATAAAAAAATAAAACAGTGTAAAAAAAATAAATAAATAAACATATGTGGTATCGCCGCGTGCGTAAATGTCCGAACTATAAAAATATATCATTAATTAAACCGCGCGGTCAATGGCGTACGAGCAAAAAAATGAATAAAAAGTGATCAAAAAGTCCGATCAAAACAAAAATCATACCAATAAAAACTTCAGATCACGGCGCAAAAAATGAGTCCTCATACCGCCCTGTACGTGGAAAAATAAAAAAGTTATAGGGGTCAGAAGATGACATTTTTAAACGTATAAATTTTCCTGCATGTAGTTATGATTTTTTCCAGAAGTGCGACAAAATCAAACCTATATAAGTAGGGTACCATTTTAACCGTATGGACCTACAGAATAATGATAAGGTGTAATTTTTACCGAAATATGCACTGCGTAGAAACGGAAGCCCCCAAAAGTTACAAAATGGCGTTTTTTCTTCGATTTTGTCGCACAATGATTTTTTTTCCGTTTCGCCGTGCATTTTTGGGTAAAATGACTAATGTCACTGCAAAGTAGAATTGGCGACGCAAAAAATAAGCCATAATATGGATTTTTAGGTGGAAAATTGAAAGGGTTATGATTTTTAAAAGGTAAGGAGGAAAAAACGAAAGTGCAAAAACTGAGGTTAAGGGGTTAAGTGCTCGCTCTACAAGGACGACGTGACCGTCTTCTGCGCTGATCGGCATTCGATCACTGCACTCGTCCAGACCTTCGAGGACTTTGGCAGAGCTTCAGGGGCAAAAGTCAACTGCGAGAAGTCGGAAGCTATGCTCTTCAGGGAATGGCACCTGGCTTCTTCCGCCCCCTTCCCCTTTACTGTTAAACGAGACTTCATTCAAATCCTTGGAGTCTGGTTCGGGAAGGAAGGCGCGGCCCTCAAGTCCTGGCAAGACCGACTGACTAAAATGAACTCAAAGATTGCACTTTGGAGCACCAGACAGCTCTCGATTGGGAACAAAACACTTGTCTTGCGGAGTGAAGTTTTGCCTGTGCTCTATTACACCCCACAGGCCTGGCCCCCCCTTGCAGGTCCCCCTGATCGTGTTTCGCTTCATCTGGGGCAAAATAGACAGAGTTAAACGGACTGTTATATACAAGGAGCCCAGCAAGGGTGGGAAGGGAGTCCCCGATATCCCCACTCTGCTGTGCTCTTCTTTTGCCTGTGTCAGCGTGCAAAAGACTTTGGTCGAAAAGAAAGGCTCCGCGGGCAGGTCCATGTCCCGCCTGTTTCTCCTGCCCCACTGGAAGAGGATCGTCTGGGACAAGTGGGACAGCTCCATCCCTTACAACTGGCACACTCCCTGGATATTGTCCTGTTCATAGGGGAACACCATCTGGAGGGACTCAAGTCCGACTTGTGGAAGCCTAAGACTGTTTACAAGCTCATCAGAGCTAAGGACTTGCTGCAGCCAGTTCCAGGGCTCCCTAAGGCCACGGCAGAGATTGTTTGGGACGATGTAGCCTCTGCAAGGCTAATCAATGAACACAAGGACTGTCGTGGATGTCCATTCAGGGGGGACTATCTCTGAGGTCATTCATGCATGTCCATGGCCTATGCAAAACCAGGTACTGCCCCAGGTGCCCCTATGTGGAGGAAACATCTATGCATGTCTTTTGGCAGTGCCCCTTTGCGCAGGGCCTATTGAACGCTCTGGATCCTGAACTTAGAGACTCGGTACCCAGGAACTACCTATCGTACCATTCGGTGCTTCATGGACTTTTTCCTGGGGTTCATGACGTGGAGGCCATCCAGGAGGCCTGGCACCTTATGAACTGTTTTAAGGACGCTATATGGCTGGCCAGGAATCGCCTCATCTACAATAGCGAGGACATGTCCGTCCAGGACTGCCGCAGGCTGGTCCACAGCCAGCTTAGAGACTATTCCATCTTGAACTGTCCGGACATCGATGAAGAAGAGGACTAACGCCCCTCTGCTTCCCCTACCTCCCCATATGTTTGCCCAGTATTTTGACCCTGTGATCTGCCCCTCCCCGATCACAGACTGTAATATGTTGTTGTTTTTCGACTTTGTTTCCACGATACTGAGTGATGGAGTGGAGTGTTAGTGTAGCATGTGGTACGGTGTATAGCTTAGGGAATCTGTGCTGTATATTGTACTGTCATGCTTTGAGCGATTGTAATTTATTTTACGATTTGTAATGACGACTGAATGAAGAATAAAGCTCTTTCAATACCTTACTGAGTGGAAGCATACTTACCTGACAGGGGAGATACCATAATCACCAAGGTCTGAAGAACTCCCAGCATTGTGGTACTTTTAGTCCTTAATAGAACCGCAATTCTCGAGAGCATACCACCTGAAGATCATCACCTGAAAACTGCCTCGGAACATCTAAAGAAGGAGAAGATCTTGAAGACTGCAGCTAAGGAAGAAGCCAACGAAGAACTTGGAAGAAGGGAATCGGCAGTGAATTCCGGAACTTTGGCGAAGATGAAAGCGGCGCAGAATCTTTCCGAAGAAGCTCACTGCCTCTGGAGAAGATTTGCATAGCTCCTCCCACTGGGAACAGATTTGCACAGCTCCTCCCATCCGGGAAAGAAGACTTTGTGAAGACTCTCCATAAGCAAGGAAGCGGAAAACAGCCTGCTGGAAGAAGCCTTAGACTCAACCAGCAAGTCAACCCAGGAGGCTGCAGGGCAGGGCAAGGCCTGGAGGTCCAGCCCCAAGCACAGCAAGGCAGAAGGGTGGCGGAACCCCCAACCAAGAAGCTCGAGCCCTGGATGAGGTAGACTGTTGCCTTGAAGCCTGTGGACAGAAGGGTGCCGGACATGTCCCACAAGAAGATGCTGGTGGATCAAGGCTTCTCCTCTGCGGACACCCTCGGCATTCAAACCTTCATGTCCGGTATCTTCTATATTACCTTCGCTACCATCAGCACCTGTAGAAGATAATGGGAGGTGAGTAGAAGATAAGTGGCGAGTCCCGGATCCCCTTTCTCTCGCTTTGTGGGCAACTTTCCTATTCAAAGAGAGGAGGGGCGGATGACGGTCTCAATGCGGAACCACACACCTAGGCAAGGACATCTGGACATTCCTAAGGCGCTTCTGCACTGTGGTAAGGGAGCCCACCCACAACCTGAACTCTCTCGGATACTGGACCTGCAAGTGGTCTGTGGTTGTCAGATTTAACAAGGACCCTGCCTCTCCAGATGGACTACAGCACCTGCCACTGACATTCTCCTTGGGCAACTCCACAGGACTTATCTTCTAGCCGGACATGCCGCAGACCTGCAGGAGATGTGGCAAGATGGGCCATGAGGGCAAGGACTGTAAGGAAGATGCCTGCTGGTTTTGCTGAGTGACAGCTCACACGACCAAGGATTGCCCCAAGAGCAAGACCTGCAACCTCTGCGGCCTGGCGGCCCTCAGCTACAAGGACTTCCCCCAGAGGGAGAGAACATTGGCATCTGTGGCAGCGAAAGCACCAAAGCCAGCCCCAGCTCCGGAGCCAGCGGCACAGAAGGCCAAGCCTACCAAGGATTGTAAGAAGGTGAAAGCCACCGCCCCGACCACCCTACCCTTCCACCGAGGAGACCCAGCAGCACCTAACCCCCATCCAGCTGCTGGTGCCTGCTCTTCGGAGGGTTTTCCTGTGCTTCTTCCCTCAGGTACCATACAGAGGAAGAGGAAAGGAAGGGTTCAATGCATCTGCCGAGTCCTACACCTTCATGCTTCAGATGAAAAGGAGGAGATGGAGCACGACCAAGCGCAGCAGGTCCAAGTGGAGCAGGTCCAGGCACAGTCCATGGAGGAGCTGCTGCAGAACCCAGACGTCAAGGAAATCCTAGACACTCCGGCCAATCCGGTCTACGACGTGCTCTTGAAAGAGCGCTATGAGAAGCCACAGGAGCTGACGAAGAAGAGGATCCGCCCAACCAGAGTGGTAACTAGTATCTGAACTAACCTCTCTTTTTATTCCCATGGCTGATCTTAACATCTAGCATTAATGTGAGGAGTATTAGAGATAGGTTTAGATTTCAGACTGTTCTTACGTTCTTAGATTCTCAGAGGTGTGATGTTTACATTCCGCAGGAATGTGCTTTGTCCTCTTCTAGGTCTTACAACCATATGGCCAAGCGGTGGTCTCACGGCCCTTCCTACTGGTCTGGTGGTGGTGACTGTAGGTCTGCGGGGGTGGCCATCCTGATCAGGGGAGGAAACTTTGCACTTGATTCCATCAGGGAGCTCGTCCGTGGCAGACTTATTGTCGCAGACGGTTCCTGGGCGGGTGAGCCCGTGCGGCTCATCAAAGTGTATGCCTCCCCTGAGAAGAATGTCCGACTGGAGGTTCTCCAGGCCCTGCGGGCTCAGCTCGCCACCACTTGGGCGTAAGTGTTGGGTGGTGACTTCAACTGCCCCATTGAGGTGGACAGGCGCAGTTCTGGCATGTCCGCCAATCTTGACGTGACGTCTAAGCTGCTGATCAAGATGGTGACAGAGGCATCCTTGCAGGACGTTGTTGGGTCCATCGGAAACGGCTCCATAAACTATACGTGGAGCCGCCCCGATGGCTCGTTCCGTTCTCGGATAGACTTCATCTTCACTTCGAGAGCAGTCAGAAAGGTGTCGTACTCTATGGTCCCCTCCTTCTTCTCTTACCTTAGGGCCATTCGATTTCGGGGGACTCTTGGCCATGTATTCCCACCTGGCCCAGGCTCCTGGAAGTTGAATTGTGCCCTATTGGAGCAGAGAGAGGTCATGGAGGAACTTAGGGATGCGTACCTTGTATGGCGTAATGACAAATGTCTGCTTAACTGCATCAGCGATTGGTGGGAATATGTTAAAGTCGAGTTTTGTTGTTTCTTTCAGGCAAAAGGCAGACAACAGGCGTGTGAGAAGAATTAGGACTTCAGGAGGCCGCAGCGCGAGCTGCCGTCACTGCAAGACTTGCTCCAGTGCGGCTGGGACGTCAGGGAGGAGCTGGAGGGGACCAAAAAGCTTGAAAAGGCACTTTGAGGAGGAATCCAAGTGAATTGTCTTTCGTTCCAAGTTGCAGAACCTGGAAAAGGGTGAGAAGTGTAACTCTTTCTTTTTCAGGAAGCTCCATGCTGGCCACACGCCCCTGACGGAACTGCGAGATGAGACCGGACACATGAGGAGGAGCAAGGAGGAGGTGACGGGGGTCGTCTCCGACTTCCACAGCAACCTCTACGGCCCAAAGTCATCCGACCCCAAAGCCGCCAAGTGGTTCCTGTCAGGTATCACTAACATTGTTGATCCCGCAGGTGCGGCGGCTTTGGAAGATCCCTTAATGGTGGGGGAGCTGCTCTCTGCCGCTAAATCCTTTAAGGTCGGCAGGACCCCGGGCAGTGACGGTCTCCCGGCCAAGCTCTATGTAGCGCTGGGTGACCTGATCTGTCCGGACCTGTTGGAGGTGTACGAGGAGATGGTGGTGGGGGGCAGAATCCCGCCGTCATTAAGGGAAGGGATGATCACAATCTTGTATAAGCGGAAGGGGGAGAGGTGTGACCTGAAAAACTGGCGTCCCATCTATCTCCTGAACGTGGACTACAAGATCCTCGCCAAGGTGCTGGCCAACAGGCTGAAATCTGTCATCGGGCAGATCGTCCATCTGGACCAGACGTGCGGCATTCCTGGTAGCAGGATTGCTGACAGCCTTGCCCTTGTGACACGGTCTATTACATCCAGGACCCTAGCGCCCGCGCCGCCCTGGTCAGCTTGGATCAGGAGAAGGCGTTTGACCGTGTCTCCCACGTGTTCATGGGCAGGGCTTTGCACAGACTGGGTCTGGGGAAGATGTTTTGCTCTTTTGTTAACCTCATGTACTTTGATATTTACAGCACGGTGTTGGTGAATGGCTGGAAGATTAACCCCTTTCCAATTCTTTCAGGGGTTAGACAAGGCTGCCCTCTTTCACCTCTTCTTTTTGTTTGTTTTATCCGGCAGAATGGAGAGATCAGAGGGATCACCGCACCAGGACCAGATCGCTACGAGGTCAAGTGCTCGCTCTACATGGACGACGTGACCATCTTCTGCGCTGACCAGCGTTCGGTGACTGCACTTGTCCAGACCTGCGAGGGCTTAGGCAAAGCTTCAGGGGCAAAAGTCAACTGCAGGAAGTAGGAAGCTATGCTCTTTGGAGAGAGGCACCTGGCTTCTTCCGCCCCCTTTCCCTTTACTTTTAAACCAGACTTCATCCAAATTCTGGGAGTCTTGTTTGGCAAGGAAGGAGCTGCCCTTAATTCTTGGCAAGACCGACTAGGAAAGATGAACTCTAAGATTGGACTATAGAGCTCCAGAAAGCTCTCTATGGAAGGCAAAACACTGGTTCTGCGGAGTGAAGTTTTGCCTGTGCTCGTTTGCAAGGCCATCACAGACAGTGTTTCGCTTCATCTGGGGCAAAATGGACAGAGTCAAGCGGACTGTGATGTACAAGGGGCCCCGCAAGGGTGGGAAGGGGGTACCCGATATCCCCACTCTGCTGAGGGCCTCCTATGCATGTGTCAGCGTGCAGCGAACTCTTGTTGAAAAGACTGTCTCAGCAGGCAGGTCCATGTCCCGCTTGTTCCTCGTGCCTCCCTGGAGACAGCTGGGCTGGGACAAGTGGGACAGCTCCATCCCTTACAGCTGGAACACTCCCTGGTTCTATGGGGATGTTGTCCGGTTTGTGAGGGAGCACCAGCTGGAAGGACTGAAACCTGACCTATGGAAGCCGAAGACAATCTACAAGCTCATCCGAGCTAAGGACTTGTTGGAGACTATTCCGGGGCTCCCCCGCAGCCATGGCAGAGTCTGGACTAATGTGGCCTCAAAGTGGCTTACCAATGGACATAAGGACTTGTCATGGAGGGCCATCAAGGGAGGCCTGAGAGATTCATGCATGCCCGCAACCTGCGCAGAACTCGGTACTGCTCCCGGTGCCCCTATGTGGAGGAAACATCTTTGCACGTGTTTTGGCAGGGTCTGTTGGACGCCCTGGAACACGGACTCAGAGACTCTATACCCAGGAACTGCCTATCATACCATTCGGTGCTTTATGGTCTGTTCTCTGGGACCCACGATGTGGAGGACATCCAGGAGGCCTGGCGCCTTATGAACTGTTTTAAGGACGATGTGTGGCTTGCCAGGAACTGCCTCGTGATCAACAGGGAGAACATGTCCGTCCGGGACTGCCACAGGTTCATCAGGAGCCTGCTCAAAGACTATTCCATCTTGGACAGCCTGGCCGTCGATGAAGAAGAGGAGTGAAGACCCCTCTCCTTCCCCCATGTCCCCCTGAAGATATAACCCAGTAGTTTGGCCATGTGATCCGCCTCTCCCTACCCCCACACAGTGGCCCCCCAGCCCCGCCCCATAGCCCACACCCCTACCCCGATCACAGATTGTATTGTTCTGTTTTTCTGTCATTTCATTGTACTTTTCTATTACAGGATCAAGCAGAGTGTTAGAGTAGCATGATGTGCGATGTATAGCTTAGGGAACTTTTGCTGTGTATTGTACTGTCATGCTTTGTTTGATTGTAATTTATCGTTTGACTTGTAATTACTGAACGGACAATAAAGATCTTTCAATAACGGAAGCATATGCACCATGATTTCTTCACCTTGTGGCACTCACCTCTTGATTCCTGGCCTTCTGGCTAGGATCAGAGAATTTTTTTTATAGATCTTGGCAGTATACCTGCACACATTAACTTATTTTTTACTTTTTGCGTGTTGTGTGTTCACAGGATTGTTATGATGCGGTAGCACTTCTGGGTGCACTTCTAGGGGAGGTGTGTTTGGCCATCAGGTTCCTCACCTCTGCAAAAACCCCAAATACTCCTGCATGGACAGGGTACCGACCATTTATGGCTCTGCAGGCAGATACCTTGGCTAACGCCAAGGGGGTTGCCGAGAGCATTTGTGGTCCCATAGTAGCCATGGCGAAAAGGGACATCAAACCTGGTACCTTTTGGTCCGGAGGAGAGGAGCTTTTGATAGACTGCATCCTTTGTGCACGATTTTTTTTTAGTGTAACATGTTTGCACTTTTTCTTGCACTTTGGGGGATTCAAGAGCATGTTCCTCAGCATTTAGATTTTAAAAAATAAAATAAAAATGGAGCACTGCAGTTGCTCTTCAGCTAGCCTTGGGGAAGGTCTGAGTCTAGAGCAACATGCTGCTTTCACAAAGCATTGTTTAAAGAAGCAAGTGAGTTCCCATCAACATTGGTCAGCCTACAACTTGAAAGAACAAGAAGTAGCAAGCACTCAGAATACTGTGCCACTACAGATGCAGAGTTGTCAAGTTTGGAAGAGACTCACGGCTGGCCAGCTTCAGTTCAATGACTGAGAGGAAAGCACATAAGTTTCCCAACTCAATTCAGACTACTCTCTCTCCACTTTTTGCCACATATATTTTGGTTTTCTTTGTCGTTCTTAAGTTGATAGGTGGTAGTCTCCAGTACTGGAAGGATTATTTACAAAGAAAGAAGTAGTTTCTACTGTCCTGGAAACTGGTAGTGACCAGTTCTATCTGGTCACTACTGTAAGCATGGTCATAGAAACTGTTTTTCTTGTTCTGGCACGGTCAGAGGCAGGAAATGGGAGGAAAGTAGGAAGACAATAGGGGATTTCATCGGCCGCTTTCAGATTGAGCAGTGGAATGTTCATAATGGAGAGGAGAGAGAGGACCAGCATCTAGAGCTGCAGGAAATATGAACGGCTATTCCCTCAGAGTTCCAGCATTGTCACCGTATCATAACCTGGGATTTGTTTAAGTATGTCAATCTTATTCTCTTATTTTTACCGTTTAATTTCATATCATTCAGGTTGATCCATGCTAGTCTGCTAAACATAGTGCACGTACCATTGTATTGTTGTTTCTGATATGTTTTAGTTTAGTTACAAAAAAATCTTTCTTAATAAACATTATTAACTTTGCCTGTTCCCGCGTGATTGTGAAATTGGTGGCATCAACTGCTAGTACAAATTACATTTGCTGACAAAATATCTGATACAATTAATTTTATAGTTGTACAAAACTTGCATGAATTTCCAATCCAAACAAAAAAGGAGAATAATTTTCCTACACTTTGAATCAAATCAGTTTTAACTTTCTATAATACCATTGAAAAACGATAACTTGCTTTCTACTGCACCGCCGGGTTTCCTGACAAAATGTGTCACCTTGATTTAAATAGCTCCTTTCGGTATGACCTTTAAATAGTCATTGAGAAAGCTATGTAGCCATGTGGAGAGAAGCTCAGTGCTGAGGTTCCTAACAGAGCACTGCAGTTGCTCTTCAACTAGCCTTGGGGAAGGTCTGAGTCTAGAGCCACATGCTGCTTTCACAAAGCATTGTTTAAAGAAGCAAGTGAGTTCCCATCAACATTGGTCAGCCTACAACTTGAAAGCACAAGAAGTAGCAAGCACTCAGAATACTGTGCCACTACAGATGCAGAGTTGTCAAGTTTGGAAGAAACTCACGGCTGGCTGGCTTCAGTTCAATGACTGAGAGGAAAGCACATAAGTTTCCCAACTCAATTCAGACTACTCTCTCTCCACTTTTTGCCACATATATTTTGGTTTTCTTTGTCGTTCTTAAGTTGATAGGTGGTAGTCTCCAGTACTGGAAGGATTATTTATAAAGAAAGAAGTAGTTTCTACAGTCCTGGAAACTGGTAGTGACCAGTTCCATCTGGTCATAGAAACTGTTTTTCTTGTTCTGGCACGGTCAGAGGCAGGAAATGGGAGGAAAGTAGGAAGACAATAGGGGATTTCATCGTCCGCTTTCAGATTGAGCAGTGGAATGTTCATAATGGAGAGGAGAGAGAGGACCAGCATCTAGAGCTGGAGGAAATAAGAACGGCTATTCCCTCAGTGTTCCAGCATTGTCACCGTATCATAACCTGGGATTTGTTTAAGTATGTCAATCTTATTCTCTTATTTTTACCGTTTAATTTCATATCATTCGGGTTGATCCATGCTAGTCTGCTAAACATAGTGCACGTACCATTGTATTGTTGTTTCTGATATGTTTTAGTTTAGTTACAAAAAAATCTTTCTTAATAAACATTATTAACTTTGCTGGTTCCTGCGTGATTGTGAAATTGGTGGCGTCAACTGCTAGTACAAATTACATTTGCTGAAAAAATATCTGGCACAATTAATTTTATAGTTGTACAAAACTTGCATGAATTTCCAGTCCAAACAAAAAAGGAGAATCATTTTCCTACACTTTGAATCAAATCAGTTTTAACTTTCTATAATACCATTGAAAAACGCTAACTTGCTTTCTACTGCACCGCCGGGTTTCCTGACAAAATGTGTCACCTTGATTTAAATAGCGCCTTTCGGTATGACCTTTAAATAGTCATTGAGAAAGCTATGTAGCCATGTGGAGAGAAGCTCAGTGCTGAGGTTCCTAACAGAGCACTGCAGTTGCTCTTCAACTAGCCTTGGGGAAGGTCTGAGTCTAGAGCCACATGCTGCTTTCACAAAGCATTGTTTAAAGAAGCAAGTGAGTTCCCATCAACATTGGTCAGCCTACAACTTGAAAGCACAAGAAGTAGCAAGCACTCAGAATACTGTGCCACTACAGATGCAGAGTTGTCAAGTTTGGAAGAGACTCACGGCTGGCTGGCTTCAGTTCAATGACTGAGAGGAAAGCACATAAGTTTCCCAACTCAATTCAGGCTACTCTCTCTCCACTTTTTGCCACATATTTTTTGGTTTTCTTTGTCGTTCTTAAGTTGATAGGTGGTAGTCTCCAGTACTGGAAGGATTATTTATAAAGAAAGAAGTAGTTTCTACAGTCCTGGAAACTGGTAGTGACCAGTTCCATCTGGTCATAGAAACTGTTTTTCTTGTTCTGGCACGGTCAGAGGCAGGAAATGGGAGGAAAGTAGGAAGACAATAGGGGATTTCATCGGCCACTTTCAGATTGAGCAGTGGAATGTTCATAATGGAGAGGAGAGAGAGGACCAGCATCTAGAGCTGCAGGAAATATGAACGGCTATTCCCTCAGTGTTCCAGCATTGTCACCGTATCATAACCTGGGATTTGTTTAAGCATGTCAATCTTATTCTCTTATTTTTACCGTTTAATTTCATATCATTCAGGTTGATCCATGCTAGTCTGCTAAACATAGTGCACGTACCATTGTATTGTTGTTTCTGATATGTTTTAGTTTAGTTACAAAAAATCTTTCTTAATAAACATTATTAACTTTGCCTGTTCCCGCGTGATTGTGAAATTGGTGGCGTCAACTGCTAGTACAAATTACATTTGCTGACAAAATATCTGGTACAATTAATTTTATAGTTGTACAAAACTTGCATGAATTTCCAATCCAAACAAAAAAGGAGAATCATTTTCCTACACTTTGAATCAAATCAGTTTTAACTTTCTATAATACCATTGAAAAACGCTAACTTGCTTTCTACTGCACCGCCGGGTTTCCTGACAAAATGTGTCACCTTGATTTAAATAGCTCCTTTCGGTATGACCTTTAAATAGTCATTGAGAAAGCTATGTAGCCATGTGGAGAGAAGCTCAGTGCTGAGGCTCCTAACGGAGCACTGCAGTTGCTCTTCAACTAGCCTTGGGGAAGGTCTGAGTCTAGAGCCACATGCTGCTTTCACAAAGCATTGTTTAAAGAAGCAAGTGAGTTCCCATCAACATTGGTCAGCCTACAACTTGAAAGCACAAGAAGTAGCAAGCACTCAGAATACTGTGCCACTACAGATGCAGAGTTGTCAAGTTTGGAAGAGACTCACGGCTGGCTGGCTTCAGTTCAATGACTGAGAGGAAAGCACAAAAGTTTCCCAACTCTGTTCAGACTACTCTCTCCACTTTTTGCCACATATATTTTGGTTTTCTTTGTCGTTCTAAAGATGATAGGTGGTAGTCTCCAGTACTGGAAGGATTATTTATAAAGAAAGAAGTAGTTTCTACAGTCCTGGAAACTGGTAGTGACCAGTTCTATCTGGTCACTACTGTAAGCATGGCCATAGAAACTGTTTTTCTTGTTCTGGCACTGTCAGAGGCAGGAAATGGGAGGAAAGTACGAAGACAATAGGGGATTTCATCGACCACTTTCAGATTGAGCAGTGGAATGTTCATAATGGAGAGGAGAGAGAGGACCAGCATCTAGAGCTGCAGGAAATATGAACGGCTATTCCCTCAGAGTTCCAGCATTGTCACCGTATCATAACCTGGGATTTGTTTAAGTATGTCAATCTTATTCTCTTATTTTTACCGTTTAATTTCATATCATTCAGGTTGATCCATGCTAGTCTGCTAAACATAGTGCACGTACCATTGTATTGTTGTTTCTGATATGTTTTAGTTTAGTTACAAAAAAATCTTTCTTAATAAACATTATTAACTTTGCCTGTTCCCGCGTGATTGTGAAATTGGTGGCATCAACTGCTAGTACAAATTACATTTGCTGACAAAATATCTGGTACAATTAATTTTATAGTTGTACAAAACTTGCATGAATTTCCAATCCAAACAAAAAAGGAGAATCATTTTCCTACACTTTGAATCAAATCAGTTTTAACTTTCTATAATACCATTGAAAAACGATAACTTGCTTTCTACTGCACCGCCGGGTTTCCTGACAAAATGTGTCACCTTGATTTAAATAGCTCCTTTCGGTATGACCTTTAAATAGTCATTGAGAAAGCTATGTAGCCATGTGGAGAGAAGCTCAGTGCTGAGGTTCCTAACAGAGCACTGCAGTTGGTCTTCAACTAGCCTTGGGGAAGGTCTGAGTCTAGAGCCACATGCTGCTTTCACAAAGCATTGTTTAAAGAAGCAAGTGAGTTCCCATCAACATTGGTCAGCCTACAACTTGAAAGCACAAGAAGTAACAAGCACTCAGAATACTGTGCCACTACAGATGCAGAGTTGTCAAGTTTGGAAGAGACTCACGGCTGGCTGGCTTCAGTTCAATGACTGAGAGGAAAGCACAAAAGTTTCCCAACTCAATTCAGACTACTCTCTCTCCACTTTTTGCCACATATATTTTGGTTTTCTTTGTCGTTCTTAAGTTGATAGGTGGTAGTCTCCAGTTCTGGAAGGATTATTTATAAAGAAAGAAGTAGTTTCTACAGTCCTGGAAACTGGTAGTGACCAGTTCTATCTGGTCACTACTGTAAGCATGGTCATATAAACTGTTTTTCTTGTTCTGGCACGGTCAGAGGCAGGAAATGGGAGGAAAGTACGAAGACAATAGGGGATTTCATCGGCCACTTTCAGATTGAGCAGTGGAATGTTCATAATGGAGAGGAGAGAGAGGACCAGCATCTAGAGCTGCAGGAAATATGAACGGCTATTCCCTCAGAGTTCCAGCATTGTCACCGTATCATAACCTGGGATTTGTTTAAGTATGTCAATCTTATTCTCTTATTTTTACCGTTTAATTTCATATCATTCAGGTTGATCCATGCTAGTCTGCTAAACATAGTGCACGTACCATTGTATTGTTGTTTCTGATATGTTTTAGTTTAGTTACAAAAAAATCTTTCTTAATAAACATTATTAACTTTGCCTGTTCCCGCGTGATTGTGAAATTGGTGGCATCAACTGCTAGTACAAATTACATTTGCTGACAAAATATCTGGTACAATTAATTTTATAGTTGTACAAAACTTGCATGAATTTCCAATCCAAACAAAAAAGGTGAATCATTTTCCTACACTTTGAATCAAATTAGTTTTAACTTTCTATAATACCATTGAAAAACGATAACTTGCTTTCTACTGCACCGCCGGGTTTCCTGACAAAATGTGTCACCTTGATTTAAATAGCTCTTTTTGGTATGACCTTTAAATAGTCATTGAGAAAGCTATGTAGCCATGTGGAGAGAAGCTCAGTGCTGAGGTTCCTAACAGAGCACTGCAGTTGCTCTTCAACTAGCCTTGGGGAAGGTCTGAGTCTAGAGCCACATGCTGCTTTCACAAAGCATTGTTTAAAGAAGCAAGTGAGTTCCCATCAACATTGGTCAGCCTACAACTTGAAAGCACAAGAAGTAGCAAGCACTCAGAATACTGTGCCACTACAGATGCAGAGTTGTCAAGTTTGTGAGAATCTCACGGCTGGCTGGCTTCAGTTCAATGACTGAGAGGAAAGCACATAAGTTTCCCAACTCAATTCAGACTACTCTCTCTCCACTTTTTGCCACATATATTTTGGTTTTCTTTGTCGTTCTTAAGATGATAGGTGGTAGTCTCCAGTCCTGGAAGGATTATTTATAAAGAAAGAAGTAGTTTCTACAGTCCTGGAAACTGGTAGTGACCAGTTCTATCTGGTCACTACTGTAAGCATGGCCATATAAACTGTTTTTCTTGTTCTGGCACGGTCAGAGGCAGGAAATGGGAGGAAAGTAGGAAGACAATAGGGGATTTCATCGGCCACTTTCAGATTGAGCAGTGGAATGTTCATAATGGAGAGGAGAGAGAGGACCAGCATCTAGAGCTGGAGGAAATATGAACGGCTATTCCCTCAGTGTTCCAGCATTGTCACCGTATCATAACCTGGGATTTGTTTAAGCATGTCAATCTTATTCTCTTATTTTTACCGTTTAATTTCATATCATTCAGGTTGATCCATGCTAGTCTGCTAAACATAGTGCACGTACCATTGTATTGTTGTTTCTGATATGTTTTAGTTTAGTTACAAAAAAATCTTTCTTAATAAACATTATTAACTTTGCCTGTTCCTGCGTGATTGTGAAATTGGTGGCATCAACTGCTAGTACAAATTACATTTGCTGACAAAATATCTGGTACAATTAATTTTATAGTTGTACAAAACTTGCATGAATTTCCAATCCAAACAAAAAAGGAGAATCATTTTCCTACACTTTGAATCAAATCAGTTTTAACTTTCTATAATACCATTGAAAAACGATAACTTGCTTTCTACTGCACCGCCGGGTTTCCTGACAAAATGTGTCACCTTGATTTAAATAGCTCCTTTTGGTATGACCTTTAAATAGTCATTGAGAAAGCTATGTAGCCATGTGGAGAGAAGCTCAGTGCTGAGGTTCCTAACAGAGCACTGCAGTTGCTCTTCAACTAGCCTTGGGGAAGGTCTGAGTCTAGAGCCACATGCTGCTTTCACAAAGCATTGTTTAAAGAAGCAAGTGAGTTCCCATCAACATTGGTCAGCCTACAACTTGAAAGCACAAGAAGTAGCAAGCACTCAGAATACTGTGCCACTACAGATGCAGAGTTGTCAAGTTTGGAAGAGACTCACGGCTGGCTGGCTTCAGTTCAATGACTGAGAGGAAAGCACAAAAGTTTCCCAACTCAATTCAGACTACTCTCTCTCCACTTTTTGCCACATATATTTTGGTTTTCTTTGTCGTTCTTAAGTTGATAGGTGGTAGTCTCCAGTTCTGGAAGGATTATTTATAAAGAAAGAAGTAGTTTCTACAGTCCTGGAAACTGGTAGTGACCAGTTCTATCTGGTCATAGAAACTGTTTTTCTTGTTCTGGCACGGTCAGAGGCAGGAAATGGGAGGAAAGTACGAAGACAATAGGGGATTTCATCGGCCACTTTCAGATTGAGCAGTGGAATGTTCATAATGGAGAGGAGAGAGAGGACCAGCATCTAGAGCTGCAGGAAATATGAACGGCTATTCCCTCAGAGTTCCAGCATTGTCACCGTATCATAACCTGGGATTTGTTTAAGTATGTCAATCTTATTCTCTTATTTTTACCGTTTAATTTCATATCATTCAGGTTGATCCATGCTAGTCTGCTAAACATAGTGCACGTACCATTGTATTGTTGTTTCTGATATGTTTTAGTTTAGTTACAAAAAAATCTTTCTTAATAAACATTATTAACTTTGCCTGTTCCCGCGTGATTGTGAAATTGGTGGCATCAACTGCTAGTACAAATTACATTTGCTGACAAAATATCTGGTACAATTAATTTTATAGTTGTACAAAACTTGCATGAATTTCCAATCCAAACAAAAAAGGAGAATCATATTCCTACACTTTGAATCAAATCAGTTTTAACTTTCTATAATACCATTAAAAAATGATAACTTGCTTTCTACTGCACCGCCGGGTTTCCTGACAAAATGTGTCACCTTGATTTAAATAGCTCCTTTTGGTATGACCTTTAAATAGTCATTGAGAAAGCTATGTAGCCATGTGGAGAGAAGCTCAGTGCTGAGGTTCCTAACGGAGCACTGCAGTTGCTCTTCAACTAGCCTTGGGGAAGGTCTGAGTCTAGAGCCACATGCTGCTTTCACAAAGCATTGTTTAAAGAAGCAAGTGAGTTCCCATCAACATTGGTCAGCCTACAACTTGAAAGCACAAGAAGTAGCAAGCACTCAGAATACTGTGCCACTACAGATGCAGAGTTGTCAAGTTTGGAAGAAACTCATGGCTGGCTGGCTTCAGTTCAATGACTGAGAGGAAAGCACTTAAGTTTCCCAACTCAATTCAGACTACTCTCTCTCCACTTTTTGCCACATATATTTTGGTTTTCTTTGTCGTTCTTAAGTTGATAGGTGGTAGTCTCCAGTACTGGAAGGATTATTTATAAAGAAAGAAGTAGTTTCTACAGTCCTGGAAACTGGTAGTGACCAGTTCTATCTGGTCATAGAAACTGTTTTTCTTGTTCTGGCACGGTCAGAGGCAGGAAATGGGAGGAAAGTAGGAAGACAATAGGGGATTTCATCGGCCGCTTTCAGATTGAGCAGTGGAATGTTCATAATGGAGAGGAGAGAGAGGACCAGCATCTAGAGCTGGAGGAAATAAGAACGGCTATTCCCTCAGTGTTCCAGCATTGTCACCGTATCATAACCTGGGATTTGTTTAAGTATGTCAATCTTATTCTCTTATTTTTACCGTTTAATTTCATATCATTCGGGTTGATCCATGCTAGTCTGCTAAACATAGTCCACGTACCATTGTATTGTTGTTTCTGATATGTTTTAGTTTAGTTACAAAAAAATCTTTCTTAATAAACATTATTAACTTTGCTGGTTCCCGCGTGATTGTGAAATTGGTGGCGTCAACTGCTAGTACAAATTACATTTGCTGAAAAAATATCTGGTACAATTAATTTTATAGTTGTACAAAACTTGCATGAATTTCCAATCCAAACAAAAAAGGAGAATCATTTTCCTACACTTTGAATCAAATCAGTTTTAACTTTCTATAATACCATTGAAAAACGCTAACTTGCTTTCTACTGCACCGCCGGGTTTCCTGACAAAATGTGTCACCTTGATTTAAATAGCTCCTTTCGTTATGACCTTTAAATAGTCATTGAGAAAGCTATGTAGCCATGTGGAGAGAAGCTCAGTGCTGAGGTTCCCAACAGAGCAATGCAGTTGCTCTTTAACTATCCTTGGGGAAGGTCTGAGTCTAGAGCCACATGCTGCTTTCACAAAGCATTGTTTAAAGAAGCAAGTGAGTTCCCATCAACATTGGTCAGCCTACAACTTGAAAGCACAAGAAGTAGCAAGCACTCAGAATACTGTGCCACTACAGATGCAGAGTTGTCAAGTTTGGAAGAAACTCACGGCTGGCTGGCTTCAGTTCAATGACTGAGAGGAAAGCACATAAGTTTCCCAACTCAATTCAGACTACTCTCTCTCCACTTTTTGCCACATATATTTTGGTTTTCTTTGTCGTTCTTAAGTTGATAGGTGGTAGTCTCCAGTACTGGAAGGATTATTTATAAAGAAAGAAGTAGTTTCTACAGTCCTGGAAACTGGTAGTGACCAGTTCCATCTGGTCATAGAAACTGTTTTTCTTGTTCTGGCACGGTCAGAGGCAGGAAATGGGAGGAAAGTAGGAAGACAATAGGGGATTTCATCGGCCACTTTCAGATTGAGCAGTGGAATGTTCATAATGGAGAGGAGAGAGAGGACCAGCATCTAGAGCTGGAGGAAATATGAACGGCTATTCCCTCAGTGTTCCAGCATTGTCACCGTATCATAACCTGGGATTTGTTTAAGCATGTCAATCTTATTCTCTTATTTTTACCGTTTAATTTCATATCATTCAGGTTGATCCATGCTAGTCTGCTAAACATAGTGCACGTACCATTGTATTGTTGTTTCTGATATGTTTTAGTTTAGTTACAAAAAAATCTTTCTTAATAAACATTATTAACTTTGCCTGTTCCTGCGTGATTGTGAAATTGGTGGCATCAACTGCTAGTACAAATTACATTTGCTGACAAAATATCTGGTACAATTAATTTTATAGTTGTACAAAACTTGCATGAATTTCCAATCCAAACAAAAAAGGAGAATCATTTTCCTACACTTTGAATCAAATCAGTTTTAACTTTCTATAATACCATTGAAAAACGATAACTTGCTTTCTACTGCACCGCCGGGTTTCCTGACAAAATGTGTCACCTTGATTTAAATAGCTCCTTTTGGTATGACCTTTAAATAGTCATTGAGAAAGCTATGTAGCCATGTGGAGAGAAGCTCAGTGCTGAGGTTCCTAACAGAGCACTGCAGTTGCTCTTCAACTAGCCTTGGGGAAGGTCTGAGTCTAGAGCCACATGCTGCTTTCACAAAGCATTGTTTAAAGAAGCAAGTGAGTTCCCATCAACATTGGTCAGCCTACAACTTGAAAGCACAAGAAGTAGCAAGCACTCAGAATACTGTGCCACTACAGATGCAGAGTTGTCAAGTTTGGAAGAGACTCACGGCTGGCTGGCTTCAGTTCAATGACTGAGAGGAAAGCACAAAAGTTTCCCAACTCAATTCAGACTACTCTCTCTCCACTTTTTGCCACATATATTTTGGTTTTCTTTGTCGTTCTTAAGTTGATAGGTGGTAGTCTCCAGTTCTGGAAGGATTATTTATAAAGAAAGAAGTAGTTTCTACAGTCCTGGAAACTGGTAGTGACCAGTTCTATCTGGTCATAGAAACTGTTTTTCTTGTTCTGGCACGGTCAGAGGCAGGAAATGGGAGGAAAGTACGAAGACAATAGGGGATTTCATCGGCCACTTTCAGATTGAGCAGTGGAATGTTCATAATGGAGAGGAGAGAGAGGACCAGCATCTAGAGCTGCAGGAAATATGAACGGCTATTCCCTCAGAGTTCCAGCATTGTCACCGTATCATAACCTGGGATTTGTTTAAGTATGTCAATCTTATTCTCTTATTTTTACCGTTTAATTTCATATCATTCAGGTTGATCCATGCTAGTCTGCTAAACATAGTGCACGTACCATTGTATTGTTGTTTCTGATATGTTTTAGTTTAGTTACAAAAAAATCTTTCTTAATAAACATTATTAACTTTGCCTGTTCCCGCGTGATTGTGAAATTGGTGGCATCAACTGCTAGTACAAATTACATTTGCTGACAAAATATCTGGTACAATTAATTTTATAGTTGTACAAAACTTGCATGAATTTCCAATCCAAACAAAAAAGGAGAATCATATTCCTACACTTTGAATCAAATCAGTTTTAACTTTCTATAATACCATTAAAAAATGATAACTTGCTTTCTACTGCACCGCCGGGTTTCCTGACAAAATGTGTCACCTTGATTTAAATAGCTCCTTTTGGTATGACCTTTAAATAGTCATTGAGAAAGCTATGTAGCCATGTGGAGAGAAGCTCAGTGCTGAGGTTCCTAACGGAGCACTGCAGTTGCTCTTCAACTAGCCTTGGGGAAGGTCTGAGTCTAGAGCCACATGCTGCTTTCACAAAGCATTGTTTAAAGAAGCAAGTGAGTTCCCATCAACATTGGTCAGCCTACAACTTGAAAGCACAAGAAGTAGCAAGCACTCAGAATACTGTGCCACTACAGATGCAGAGTTGTCAAGTTTGGAAGAAACTCATGGCTGGCTGGCTTCAGTTCAATGACTGAGAGGAAAGCACTTAAGTTTCCCAACTCAATTCAGACTACTCTCTCTCCACTTTTTGCCACATATATTTTGGTTTTCTTTGTCGTTCTTAAGTTGATAGGTGGTAGTCTCCAGTACTGGAAGGATTATTTATAAAGAAAGAAGTAGTTTCTACAGTCCTGGAAACTGGTAGTGACCAGTTCTATCTGGTCATAGAAACTGTTTTTCTTGTTCTGGCACGGTCAGAGGCAGGAAATGGGAGGAAAGTAGGAAGACAATAGGGGATTTCATCGGCCGCTTTCAGATTGAGCAGTGGAATGTTCATAATGGAGAGGAGAGAGAGGACCAGCATCTAGAGCTGGAGGAAATAAGAACGGCTATTCCCTCAGTGTTCCAGCATTGTCACCGTATCATAACCTGGGATTTGTTTAAGTATGTCAATCTTATTCTCTTATTTTTACCGTTTAATTTCATATCATTCGGGTTGATCCATGCTAGTCTGCTAAACATAGTCCACGTACCATTGTATTGTTGTTTCTGATATGTTTTAGTTTAGTTACAAAAAAATCTTTCTTAATAAACATTATTAACTTTGCTGGTTCCCGCGTGATTGTGAAATTGGTGGCGTCAACTGCTAGTACAAATTACATTTGCTGAAAAAATATCTGGTACAATTAATTTTATAGTTGTACAAAACTTGCATGAATTTCCAATCCAAACAAAAAAGGAGAATCATTTTCCTACACTTTGAATCAAATCAGTTTTAACTTTCTATAATACCATTGAAAAACGCTAACTTGCTTTCTACTGCACCGCCGGGTTTCCTGACAAAATGTGTCACCTTGATTTAAATAGCTCCTTTCGTTATGACCTTTAAATAGTCATTGAGAAAGCTATGTAGCCATGTGGAGAGAAGCTCAGTGCTGAGGTTCCCAACAGAGCAATGCAGTTGCTCTTTAACTATCCTTGGGGAAGGTCTGAGTCTAGAGCCACATGCTGCTTTCACAAAGCATTGTTTAAAGAAGCAAGTGAGTTCCCATCAACATTGGTCAGCCTACAACTTGAAAGCACAAGAAGTAGCAAGCACTCAGAATACTGTGCCACTACAGATGCAGAGTTGTCAAGTTTGGAAGAAACTCACGGCTGGCTGGCTTCAGTTCAATGACTGAGAGGAAAGCACATAAGTTTCCCAACTCAATTCAGACTACTCTCTCTCCACTTTTTGCCACATATATTTTGGTTTTCTTTGTCGTTCTTAAGTTGATAGGTGGTAGTCTCCAGTACTGGAAGGATTATTTATAAAGAAAGAAGTAGTTTCTACAGTCCTGGAAACTGGTAGTGACCAGTTCCATCTGGTCATAGAAACTGTTTTTCTTGTTCTGGCACGGTCAGAGGCAGGAAATGGGAGGAAAGTAGGAAGACAATAGGGGATTTCATCGGCCACTTTCAGATTGAGCAGTGGAATGTTCATAATGGAGAGGAGAGAGAGGACCAGCATCTAGAGCTGCAGGAAATATGAACGGCTATTCCCTCAGTGTTCCAGCATTGTCACCGTATCATAACCTGGGATTTGTTTAAGCATGTCAATCTTATTCTCTTATTTTTACCGTTTAATTTCATATCATTCAGGTTGATCCATGCTAGTCTGCTAAACATAGTGCACGTACCATTGTATTGTTGTTTCTGATATGTTTTAGTTTAGTTACAAAAAAATCTTTCTTAATAAACATTATTAACTTTGCCTGTTCCCGCGTGATTGTGAAATTGGTGGCATCAACTGCTAGTACAAATTACATTTGCTGACAAAATATCTGGTACAATTAATTTTATAGTTGTACAAAACTTGCATGAATTTCCAATCCAAACAAAAAAGGAGAATCATTTTCCTACACTTTGAATCAAATCAGTTTTAACTTTCTATAATACCATAGAAAAACGATAACTTGCTTTCTACTGCACCGCCGGGTTTCCTGACAAAATGTGTCACCTTGATTTAAATAGCTCCTTTTGGTATGACCTTTAAATAGTAATTGAGAAAGCTATGTAGCCATGTGGAGAGAATCTCAGTGCTGAGGTTCCTAACGGAGCACTGCAGTTGCTCTTCAACTAGCCTTGGGGAAGGTCTGAGTCTAGAGCCACATGCTGCTTTCACAAAGCATTGTTTAAAGAAGCAAGTGAGTTCCCATCAACATTGGTCAGCCTACAACTTGAAAGCACAAGAAGTAGCAAGCACTCAGAATACTGTGCCACTACAGATGCAGAGTTGTCAAGTTTGGAAGAAACTCACGGCTGGCTGGCTTCAGTTCAATGACTGAGAGGAAAGCACATAAGTTTCCCAACTCAATTCAGACTACTCTCTCTCCACTTTTTGCCACATATATTTTGGTTTTCTTTGTCGTTCTTAAGTTGATAGGTGGTAGTCTCCAGTACTGGAAGGATTATTTATAAAGAAAGAAGTAGTTTCTACAGTCCTGGAAACTGGTAGTGACCAGTTCTATCTGGTCACTACTGTAAGCATGGTCATATAAACTGTTTTTCTTGTTCTGGCACGGTCAGAGGCAGGAAATGGGAGGAAAGTAGGAAGACAATAGGGGATTTCATCGGCCACTTTCAGATTGAGCAGTGGAATGTTCATAATGGAGAGGAGAGAGAGGACCAGCATCTAGAGCTGCAGGAAATATGAACGGCTATTCCCTCAGTGTTCCAGCATTGTCACCGTATCATAACCTGGGATTTGTTTAAGTATGTCAATCTTATTCTCTTATTTTTACCGTTTAATTTCATATCATTCAGGTTGATCCATGCTAGTCTGCTAAACATAGTGCACGTACCATTGTATTGTTGTTTCTGATATGTTTTAGTTTAGTTACAAAAAAATCTTTCTTAATAAACATTATTAACTTTGCTGGTTCCCGCGTGATTGTGAAATTGGTGGCGTCAACTGCTAGTACAAATTACATTTGCTGAAAAAATATCTGGTACAATTAATTTTATAGTTGTACAAAACTTGCATGAATTTCCAATCCAAACAAAAAAGGAGAATCATTTTCCTACACTTTGAATCAAATCAGTTTTAACTTTCTATAATACCATTGAAAAACGCTAACTTGCTTTCTACTGCACCGCCGGGTTTCCTGACAAAATGTGTCACCTTGATTTAAATAGCGCCTTTCGGTATGACCTTTAAATAGTCATTGAGAAAGCTATGTAGCCATGTGGAGAGAAGCTCAGTGCTGAGGTTCCTAACAGAGCACTGCAGTTGCTCTTCAACTAGCCTTGGGGAAGGTCTGAGTCTAGAGCCACATGCTGCTTTCACAAAGCATTGTTTAAAGAAGCAAGTGAGTTCCCATCAACATTGGTCAGCCTACAACTTGAAAGCACAAGAAGTAGCAAGCACTCAGAATACTGTGCCACTACAGATGCAGAGTTGTCAAGTTTGGAAGAAACTCACGGCTGGCTGGCTTCAGTTCAATGACTGAGAGGAAAGCACATAAGTTTCCCAACTCAATTCAGACTACTCTCTCTCCACTTTTTGCCACATATATTTTGGTTTTCTTTGTCGTTCTTAAGTTGATAGGTGGTAGTCTCCAGTACTGGAAGGATTATTTATAAAGAAAGAAGTAGTTTCTACAGTCCTGGAAACTGGTAGTGACCAGTTCCATCTGGTCATAGAAACTGTTTTTCTTGTTCTGGCACGGTCAGAGGCAGGAAATGGGAGGAAAGTAGGAAGACAATAGGGGATTTCATCGGCCACTTTCAGATTGAGCAGTGGAATGTTCATAATGGAGAGGAGAGAGAGGACCAGCATCTAGAGCTGCAGGAAATATGAACGGCTATTCCCTCAGTGTTCCAGCATTGTCACCGTATCATAACCTGGGATTTGTTTAAGTATGTCAATCTTATTCTCTTATTTTTACCGTTTAATTTCATATCATTCAGGTTGATCCATGCTAGTCTGCTAAACATAGTGCACGTACCATTGTATTGTTGTTTCTGATATGTTTTAGTTTAGTTACAAAAAAATCTTTCTTAATAAACATTATTAACTTTGCTGGTTCCCGCGTGTTTGTGAAATTGGTGGCGTCAACTGCTAGTACAAATTACATTTGCTGAAAAAATATCTGGTACAATTAATTTTATAGTTGTACAAAACTTGCATGAATTTCCAATCCAAACAAAAAAGGAGAATCATTTTCCTACACTTTGAATCAAATCAGTTTTAACTTTCTATAATACCATTGAAAAACGCTAACTTGCTTTCTACTGCACCGCCGGGTTTCCTGACAAAATGTGTCACCTTGATTTAAATAGCGCCTTTCGGTATGACCTTTAAATAGTCATTGAGAAAGCTATGTAGCCATGTGGAGAGAAGCTCAGTGCTGAGGTTCCTAACAGAGCACTGCAGTTGCTCTTCAACTAGCCTTGGGGAAGGTCTGAGTCTAGAGCCACATGCTGCTTTCACAAAGCATTGTTTAAAGAAGCAAGTGAGTTCCCATCAACATTGGTCAGCCTACAACTTGAAAGCACAAGAAGTAGCAAGCACTCAGAATACTGTGCCACTACAGATGCAGAGTTGTCAAGTTTGGAAGAAACTCACGGCTGGCTGGCTTCAGTTCAATGACTGAGAGGAAAGCACATAAGTTTCCCAACTCAATTCAGACTACTCTCTCTCCACTTTTTGCCACATATATTTTGGTTTTCTTTGTCGTTCTTAAGTTGATAGGTGGTAGTCTCCAGTACTGGAAGGATTATTTATAAAGAAAGAAGTAGTTTCTACAGTCCTGGAAACTGGTAGTGACCAGTTCCATCTGGTCATAGAAACTGTTTTTCTTGTTCTGGCACGGTCAGAGGCAGGAAATGGGAGGAAAGTAGGAAGACAATAGGGGATTTCATCGGCCACTTTCAGATTGAGCAGTGGAATGTTCATAATGGAGAGGAGAGAGAGGACCAGCATCTAGAGCTGCAGGAAATATGAACGGCTATTCCCTCAGTGTTTCAGCATTGTCACCGTATCATAACCTGGGATTTGTTTAAGCATGTCAATCTTATTCTCTTATTTTTACCGTTTAATTTCATATCATTCAGGTTGATCCATGCTAGTCTGCTAAACATAGTGCACGTACCATTGTATTGTTGTTTCTGATATGTTTTAGTTTAGTTACAAAAAAATCTTTCTTAATAAACATTATTAACTTTGCCTGTTCCCGCGTGATTGTGAAATTGGTGGCATCAACTGCTAGTACAAATTACATTTGCTGACAAAATATCTGGTACAATTAATTTTATAGTTGTACAAAACTTGCATGAATTTCCAATCCAAACAAAAAAGGAGAATCATTTTCCTACACTTTGAATCAAATCAGTTTTAACTTTCTATAATACCATAGAAAAACGATAACTTGCTTTCTACTGCACCGCCGGGTTTCCTGACAAAATGTGTCACCTTGATTTAAATAGCTCCTTTTGGTATGACCTTTAAATAGTCATTGAGAAAGCTATGTAGCCATGTGGAGAGAATCTCAGTGCTGAGGTTCCTAACGGAGCACTGCAGTTGCTCTTCAACTAGCCTTGGGGAAGGTCTGAGTCTAGAGCCACATGCTGCTTTCACAAAGCATTGTTTAAAGAAGCAAGTGAGTTCCCATCAACATTGGTCAGCCTACAACTTGAAAGCACAAGAAGTAGCAAGCACTCAGAATACTGTGCCACTACAGATGCAGAGTTGTCAAGTTTGGAAGAAACTCACGGCTGGCTGGCTTCAGTTCAATGACTGAGAGGAAAGCACATAAGTTTCCCAACTCAATTCACACTACTCTCTCTCCACTTTTTGCCACATATATTTTGGTTTTCTTTGTCGTTCTTAAGTTGATAGGTGGTAGTCTCCAGTACTGGAAGGATTATTTATAAAGAAAGAAGTAGTTTCTACAGTCCTGGAAACTGGTAGTGACCAGTTCTATCTGGTCACTACTGTAAGCATGGTCATATAAACTGTTTTTCTTGTTCTGGCACGGTCAGAGGCAGGAAATGGGAGGAAAGTAGGAAGACAATAGGGGATTTCATCGGCCACTTTCAGATTGAGCAGTGGAATGTTCATAATGGAGAGGAGAGAGAGGACCAGCATCTAGAGCTGCAGGAAATATGAACGGCTATTCCCTCAGTGTTCCAGCATTGTCACCGTATCATAACCTGGGATTTGTTTAAGTATGTCAATCTTATTCTCTTATTTTTACCGTTTAATTTCATATCATTCAGGTTGATCCATGCTAGTCTGCTAAACATAGTGCACGTACCATTGTATTGTTGTTTCTGATATGTTTTAGTTTAGTTACAAAAAAATCTTTCTTAATAAACATTATTAACTTTGCTGGTTCCCGCGTGATTGTGAAATTGGTGGCGTCAACTGCTAGTACAAATTACATTTGCTGAAAAAATATCTGGTACAATTAATTTTATAGTTGTACAAAACTTGCATGAATTTCCAATCCAAACAAAAAAGGAGAATCATTTTCCTACACTTTGAATCAAATCAGTTTTAACTTTCTATAATACCATTGAAAAACGCTAACTTGCTTTCTACTGCACCGCCGGGTTTCCTGACAAAATGTGTCACCTTGATTTAAATAGCGCCTTTCGGTATGACCTTTAAATAGTCATTGAGAAAGCTATGTAGCCATGTGGAGAGAAGCACAGTGCTGAGGTTCCTAACAGAGCACTGCAGTTGCTCTTCAATTAGCCTTGGGGAAGGTCTGAGTCTAGAGCCACATGCTGCTTTCACAAAGCATTGTTTAAAGAAGCAAGTGAGTTCCCATCTACATTGGTCAGCCTACAACTTGAAAGCACAAGAAGTAGCAAGCACTCAGAATACTGTGCCACTACAGATGCAGAGTTGTCAAGTTTGGAAGAAACTCACGGCTGGCTGGCTTCAGCTCAATGACTGAGAGGAAAGCACATAAGTTTCCCAACTCAATTCAGACTACTCTCTCTCCACTTTTTGCCACATATATTTTGGTTTTCTTTGTCGTTCTTAAGTTGATAGGTGGTAGTCTCCAGTACTGGAAGGATTATTTATAAAGAAAGAAGTAGTTTCTACAGTCCTGGAAACTGGTAGTGACCAGTTCCATCTGGTCATAGAAACTGTTTTTCTTGTTCTGGCACGGTCAGAGGCAGGAAATGGGAGGAAAGTAGGAAGACAATAGGGGATTTCATCGGCCACTTTCAGATTGAGCAGTGGAATGTTCATAATGGAGAGGAGAGAGAGGACCAGCATCTAGAGCTGCAGGAAATATGAACGGCTATTCCCTCAGTGTTCCAGCATTGTCACCGTATCATAACCTGGGATTTGTTTAAGCATGTCAATCTTATTCTCTTATTTTTACCGTTTAATTTCATATCATTCAGGTTGATCCATGCTAGTCTGCTAAACATAGTGCACGTACCATTGTATTGTTGTTTCTGATATGTTTTAGTTTAGTTACAAAAAAATCTTTCTTAATAAACATTATTAACTTTGCCTGTTCCCGCGTGATTGTGAAATTGGTGGCATCAACTGCTAGTACAAATTACATTTGCTGACAAAATATCTGGTACAATTAATTTTATAGTTGTACAAAACTTGCATGAATTTCCAATCCAAACAAAAAAGGAGAATCATTTTCCTACACTTTGAATCAAATCAGTTTTAACTTTCTATAATACCATTGAAAAACGCTAACTTGCTTTCTACTGCACCGCCGGGTTTCCTGACAAAATGTGTCACCTTGATTTAAATAGCTCCTTTTGGTATGACCTTTAAATAGTCATTGAGAAAGCTATGTAGCCATGTGGAGAGAAGCTCAGTGCTGAGGTTCCTAACAGAGCACTGCAGTTGCTCTTCAACTAGCCTTGGGGAAGGTCTGAGTCTAGAGCCACATGCTGCTTTCACAAAGCATTGTTTAAAGAAGCAAGTGAGTTCCCATCAACATCGGTCAGCCTACAACTTGAAAGCACAAGAAGTAGCAAGCACTCAGAATACTGTGCCACTACAGATGCAGAGTTGTCAAGTTTGGAAGAGACTCACGGCTGGCTGGCTTCAGTTCAATGACTGAGAGGAAAGCACAAAAGTTTCCCAACTCAATTCAGACTACTCTCTCTCCATTTTTTGCCACATATATTTTGGTTTTCTTTGTCGTTCTTAAGTTGATAGGTGGTAGTCTCCAGTTCTGGAAGGATTATTTATAAAGAAAGAAGTAGTTTCTACAGTCCTGGAAACTGGTAGTGACCAGTTCTATCTGGTCACTACTGTAAGCATGGCCATATAAACTGTTTTTCTTGTTCTGGCACGGTCAGAGGCAGGAAATGGGAGGAAAGTAGGAAGACAATAGGGGATTTCATCGGCCACTTTCAGATTGAGCAGTGGAATGTTCATAATGGAGAGGAGAGAGAGGACCAGTATCTAGAGCTGCAGGAAATATGAACGGCTATTCCCTCAGTGTTCCAGCATTGTCACCGTATCATAACCTGGGATTTGTTTAAGTATGTCAATCTTATTCTCTTATTTTTAGCATTTAATTTCATATTATTAAGGTTGATCCATGCTAGTCTGCTAAACATAGTGCACGTACCATTGTATTGTTGTTTCTGATATGTTTTAGTTTAGTTACAAAAAAATCTTTCTTAATAAACATTATTAACTTTGCCTGTTCCCGCGTGATTGTGAAATTGGTGGCATCAACTGCTAGTACAAATTACATTTGCTGACAAAATATCTGGTACAATTAATTTTATAGTTGTACAAAACTTGCATGAATTTCCAATCCAAACAAAAAAGGAGAATCATTTTCCTACACTTTGAATCAAATCAGTTTTAACTTTCTATAATACCATTGAAAAACGATAACTTGCTTTCTACTGCACCGCCGGGTTTCCTGACAAAATGTGTCACCTTGATTTTAATAGCTCTTTTTGGTATGACCTTTAAATAGTCATTGAGAAAGCTATGTAGCCATGTGGAAAGAAGCTCAGTGCTGAGGTTCCTAACAGAGCACTGCAGTTGCTCTTCAACTAGCCTTGGGGAAGGTCTGAGTCTAGAGCCACATGCTGCTTTCACAAAGCATTGTTTAAAGAAGCAAGTGAGTTCCCATCAACATTGGTCAGCCTACAACTTGAAAGCACAAGAAGTAGCAAGCACTCAGAATACTGTGCCGCTACAGATGCAGAGTTGTCAAGTTTGGAAGAGACTCACGGCTGGCTGGCTTCAGTTCAATGACTGAGAGGAAAGCACAAAAGTTTCCCAACTCAATTCAGACTACTCTCTCTCCACTTTTTGCCACATATATTTTGGTTTTCTTTGTCGTTCTTAAGTTGATAGGTGGTAGTCTTCAGTACTGGAAGGATTATTTATAAAGAAAGAAGTAGTTTCTACAGTCCTGGAAACTGGTAGTGACCAGTTCCATCTGGTCATAGAAACTGTTTTTCTTGTTCTGGCACGGTCAGAGGCAGGAAATGGGAGGAAAGTAGGAAGACAATAGGGGATTTCATCGGCCGCTTTCAGATTGAGCAGTGGAATGTTCATAATGGAGAGGAGAGAGAGGACCAGCATCTAGAGCTGCAGGAAATATGAACGGCTATTCCCTCAGTGTTCCAGCATTGTCACCGTATCATAACCTGGGATTTGTTTAAGTATGTCAATCTTATTCTCTTATTTTTACCGTTTAATTTCATATCATTCAGGTTGATCCATGCTAGTCTGCTAAACATAGTGCACGTACCATTGTATTGTTGTTTCTGATATGTTTTAGTTTAGTTACAAAAAAATCTTTCTTAATAAACATTATTAACTTTGCCTGTTCCCGCGTGATTGTGAAATTGGTGGCGTCAACTGCTAGTACAAATTACATTTGCTGACAAAATATCTGGTACAATTAATTTTATAGTTTTACAAAACTTGCATGAATTTCCAATCCAAACAAAAAAGGAGAATCATTTTCCTACACTTTGAATCAAATCAGTTTTAACTTTCTATAATACCATTGAAAAACACTAACTTGCTTTCTACTGCACCGCCGGGTTTCCTGACAAAATGTGTCACCTTGATTTAAATAGCTCCTTTCGGTATGACCTTTAAATAGTCATTGAGAAAGCTATGTAGCCATGTGGAGAGAAGCTCAGTGCTGAGGTTCCTAACGGAGCACTGCCTGTTGCTCTTCAACTAGCCTTGGGGAAGGTCTGAGTCTAGAGCCACATGCTGCTTTCACAAAGCATTGTTTAAAGAAGCAAGTGAGTTCCCATCAACATTGGTCAGCCTACAACTTGAAAGCACAAGAAGTAGCAAGCACTCAGAATACTGTGCCACTACAGATGCAGAGTTGTCAAGTTTGGAAGAGACTCACGGCTGGCTGGCTTCAGTTCAATGACTGAGAGGAAAGCACAAAAGTTTCCCAACTCAATTCAGACTACTCTCTCTCCACTTTTTGCCACATATATTTTGGTTTTCTTTGTCGTTCTTAAGTTGATAGGTGGTAGTCTCCAGTTCTGGAAGGATTATTTATAAAGAAAGAAGTAGTTTCTACAGTCCTGGAAACTGGTAGTGACCAGTTCTATCTGGTCACTACTGTAAGCATGGTCATATAAACTGTTTTTCTTGTTCTGGCACGTTCAGAGGCAGGAAATGGACGGAAAGTAGGAAGACAATAGGGGATTTCATCGGCCGCTTTCAGATTGAGCAGTGGAATGTTCATAATGGAGAGGAGAGAGAGGACCAGCATCTAGAGCTGCAGGAAATATGAACGGCTATTCCCTCAGTGTTCCAGCATTGTCACCGTATCATAACCTGGGATTTGTTTAAGTATGTCAATCTTATTCTCTTATTTTTACCGTTTAATTTCATATCATTCAGGTTGATCCATGCTAGTCTGCTAAACATAGTGCACGTACCATTGTATTGTTGTTTCTGATATGTTTTAGTTTAGTTACAAAAAAATCTTTCTTAATAAACATTATTAACTTTGCCTGTTCCCGCGTGATTGTGAAATTGGTGGCGTCAACTGCTAGTACAAATTACATTTGCTGACAAAATATCTGGTACAATTAATTTTATAGTTGTACAAAACTTGCATGAATTTCCAATCCAAACAAAAAAGGAGAATCATTTTCCTACACTTTGAATCAAATCAGTTTTAACTTTCTATAATACCATTGAAAAACGATAACTTGCTTTCTACTGCACCGCCGGGTTTCCTGACAAAATGTGTCACCTTGATTTAAATAGCTCCTTTCGGTATGACCTTTAAATAGTCATTGAGAAAGCTATGTAGCCATGTGGAGAGAAGCTCAGTGCTGAGGTTCCTAACAGAGCACTGCAGTTGGTCTTCAACTAGCCTTGGGGAAGGTCTGAGTCTAGAGCCACATGCTGCTTTCACAAAGCATTGTTTAAAGAAGCAAGTGAGTTCCCATCAACATTGGTCAGCCTACAACTTGAAAGCACAAGAAGTAGCAAGCACTCAGAATACTGTGCCGCTACAGATGCAGAGTTGTCAAGTTTGGAAGAGACTCACGGCTGGCTGGCTTCAGTTCAATGACTGAGAGGAAAGCACAAAAGTTTCCCAACTCAATTCAGACTACTCTCTCTCCACTTTTTGCCACATATATTTTGGTTTTCTTTGTCGTTCTTAAGTTGATAGGTGGTAGTCTCCAGTACTGGAAGGATTATTTATAAAGAAAGAAGTAGTTTCTACAGTCCTGGAAACTGGTAGTGACCAGTTCTATCTGGTCACTACTGTAAGAATGGTCATAGTAACTGTTTTTCTTGTTCTGGCACGGTCAGAGGCAGGAAATGGGAGGAAAGTAGGAAGACAATAGGGGATTTCATCGGCCGCTTTCAGATTGAGCAGTGGAATGTTCATAATGGAGAGGAGAGAGAGGACCAGCATCTAGAGCTGGAGGAAATAAGAACGGCTATTCCCTCAGTGTTCCAGCATTGTCACCGTATCATAACCTGGGATTTGTTTAAGTATGTCAATCTTATTCTCTTATTTTTACCGTTTAATTTCATATCATTCGGGTTTGTCCATGCTAGTCTGCTAAACATAGTGCACGTACCATTGTATTGTTGTTTCTGATATGTTTTAGTTTAGTTACAAAAAAATCTTTCTTAATAAACATTATTAACTTTGCTGGTTCCCGCGTGATTGTGAAATTGGTGGCGTCAACTGCTAGTACAAATTACATTTGCTGAAAAAATATCTGGTACAATTAATTTTATAGTTGTACAAAACTTGCATGAATTTCCAATCCAAACAAAAAAGGAGAATCATTTTCCTACACTTTGAATCAAATCAGTTTTAACTTTCTATAATACCATTGAAAAACGCTAACTTGCTTTCTACTGCACTGCCGGGTTTCCTGACAAAATGTGTCACCTTGATTTAAATAGCGCCTTTCGGTATGACCTTTAAATAGTCATTGAGAAAGCTATGTAGCCATGTGGAGAGAAGCTCAGTGCTGAGGTTCCTAACAGAGCACTGCAGTTGCTCTTCAACTAGCCTTGGGGAAGGACTGAGTCTAGAGCCACATGCTGCTTCCACAAAGCATTGTTTAAAGAAGCAAGTGAGTTCCCATCAACATTGGTCAGCCTACAACTTGCAAGCACTCAGAATACTGTGCCACTACATATGCAGAGTTGTCAAGTTTGGAAGAATCTCACGGCTGGCTGGCTTCTGTTCAATGACTGAGAGAAAAGCACAAAAGTTTCCCAACTCAATTCAGACTACTCTCTCTCCACTTTTTGCCACATATATTTTGGTTTTCTTTGTCGTTCTTAAGTTGATAGGTGGTAGTCTCCAGTTCTGGAAGGATTATTTATAAAGAAAGAAGTAGTTTCTACAGTCCTGGAAACTGGTAGTGACCAGTTCTATCTGGTCATAGAAACTGTTTTTCTTGTTCTGGCACGGTCAGAGGCAGGAAATGGGAGGAAAGTACGAAGACAATAGGGGATTTCATCGGCCACTTTCAGATTGAGCAGTGGAATGTTCATAATGGAGAGGAGAGAGAGGACCAGCATCTAGACCTGCAGGAAATATGAACGGCTATTCCCTCAGTGTTCCAGCATTGTCACCGTATCATAACCTGGGATTTGTTTAAGTATGTCAATCTTATTCTCTTATTTTTACCGTTTAATTTCATATCATTAAGGTTGATCCATGCTAGTCTGCTAAACATAGTGCACGTACCATTGTATTGTTGTTTCTGATATGTTTTAGTTTAGTTACAAAAAAATCTTTCTTAATAAACATTATTAACTTTGCCTGTTCCCGTGTGATTGTGAAATTGGTGGCATCAACTGCTAGTACAAATTACATTTGCTGACAAAATATCTGGTACAATTAATTTTATAGTTGTACAAAACTTGCATGAATTTCCAATCCAAACAAAAAAGGAGAATCATTTTGCTACACTTTGAATCAAATCAGTTTTAACTTTCTATAATACCATTGAAAAACGATAACTTGCTTTCTACTGCACCGCCGGGTTTCCTGACAAAATGTGTCACCTTGATTTAAATAGCTCCTTTTGGTATGACCTTTAAATAGTCATTGAGAAAGCTATGTAGCCATGTGGAGAGAAGCTCAGTGCTGAGGTTCCTAACGGAGCACTGCAGTTGCTCTTCAACTAGCCTTGGGGAAGGTCTGAGTCTAGAGCCACATGCTGCTTTCACAAAGCATTGTTTAAAGAAGCAAGTGAGTTCCCATCAACATTGGTCAGCCTACAACTTGAAAGCACAAGAAGTAGCAAGCACTCAGAATACTGTGCCACTACAGATGCAGAGTTGTCAAGTTTGGAAGAAACTCACGGCTGGCTGGCTTCAGTTCAATGACTGAGAGGAAAGCACATAAGTTTCCCAACTCAATTCAGACTACTCTCTCTCCACTTTTTGCCACATATATTTTGGTTTTCTTTGTCGTTCTTAAGTTGATAGGTGGTAGTCTCCAGTACTGGAAGGATTATTTATAAAGAAAGAAGTAGTTTCTACAGTCCTGGAAACTGGTAGTGACCAGTTCTATCTGGTCACTACTGTAAGCATGGTCATATAAACTGTTTTTCTTGTTCTGGCACGGTCAGAGGCAGGAAATGGGAGGAAAGTAGGAAGACAATAGGGGATTTCATCGGCCACTTTCAGATTGAGCAGTGGAATGTTCATAATGGAGAGGAGAGAGAGGACCAGCATCTAGAGCTGCAGGAAATATGAACGGCTATTCCCTCAGTGTTCCAGCATTGTCACCGTATCATAACCTGGGATTTGTTTAAGTATGTCAATCTTATTCTCTTATTTTTACCGTTTAATTTCATATCATTCAGGTTGATCCATGCTAGTCTGCTAAACATAGTGCACGTACCATTGTATTGTTGTTTCTGATATGTTTTAGTTTAGTTACAAAAAAATCTTTCTTAATAAACATTATTAACTTTGCTGGTTCCCGCGTGATTGTGAAATTGGTGGCGTCAACTGCTAGTACAAATTACATTTGCTGAAAAAATATCTGGTACAATTAATTTTATAGTTGTACAAAACTTGCATGAATTTCCAATCCAAACAAAAAAGGAGAATCATTTTCCTACACTTTGAATCAAATCAGTTTTAACTTTCTATAATACCATTGAAAAACGCTAACTTGCTTTCTACTGCACCGCCGGGTTTCCTGACAAAATGTGTCACCTTGATTTAAATAGCGCCTTTCGGTATGACCTTTAAATAGTCATTGAGAAAGCTATGTAGCCATGTGGAGAGAAGCTCAGTGCTGAGGTTCCTAACAGAGCACTGCAGTTGCTCTTCAACTAGCCTTGGGGAAGGTCTGAGTCTAGAGCCACATGCTGCTTTCACAAAGCATTGTTTAAAGAAACAAGTGAGTTCCCATCAACATTGGTCAGCCTACAACTTGAAAGCACAAGAAGTAGCAAGCGCTCAGAATACTGTGCCACTACAGATGCAGAGTTGTCAAGTTTGGAAGAAACTCACAGCTGGCTGGCTTCAGTTCAATGACTGAGAGGAAAGCACATAAGTTTCCCAACTCAATTCAGACTACTCTCTCTCCACTTTTTGCCACATATATTTTGGTTTTCTTTGTCGTTCTTAAGTTGATAGGTGGTAGTCTCCAGTACTGGAAGGATTATTTATAAAGAAAGAAGTAGTTTCTACAGTCCTGGAAACTGGTAGTGACCAGTTCCATCTGGTCATAGAAACTGTTTTTCTTGTTCTGGCACGGTCAGAGGCAGGAAATGGGAGGAAAGTAGGAAGACAATAGGGGATTTCATCGGCCACTTTCAGATTGAGCAGTGGAATGTTCATAATGGAGAGGAGAGAGAGGACCAGCATCTAGAGCTGCAGGAAATATGAACGGCTATTCCCTCAGTGTTCCAGCATTGTCACCGTATCATAACCTGGGATTTGTTTAAGCATGTCAATCTTATTCTCTTATTTTTACCGTTTAATTTCATATCATTCAGGTTGATCCATGCTAGTCTGCTAAACATAGTGCACGTACCATTGTATTGTTGTTTCTGATATGTTTTAGTTTAGTTACAAAAAAATCTTTCTTAATAAACATTATTAACTTTGCCTGTTCCCGCGTGATTGTGAAATTGGTGGCATCAACTGCTAGTACAAATTACATTTGCTGACAAAATATCTGGTACAATTAATTTTATAGTTGTACAAAACTTGCATGAATTTCCAATCCAAACAAAAAAGGAGAATCATTTTCCTACACTTTGAATCAAATCAGTTTTAACTTTCTATAATACCATTGAAAAACGCTAACTTGCTTTCTACTGCACCGCCGGGTTTCCTGACAAAATGTGTCACCTTGATTTAAATAGCTCCTTTCGGTATGACCTTTAAATAGTCATTGAGAAAGCTATGTAGCCATGTGGAGAGAAGCTCAGTGCTGAGGTTCCTAACAGAGCACTGCAGTTGCTCTTCAACTAGCCTTGGGGAAGGTCTGAGTCTAGAGCCACATGCTGCTTTCACAAAGCATTGTTTAAAGAAGCAAGTGAGTTCCCATCAACATCGGTCAGCCTACAACTTGAAAGCACAAGAAGTAGCAAGCACTCAGAATACTGTGCCACTACAGATGCAGAGTTGTCAAGTTTGGAAGAGACTCACGGCTGGCTGGCTTCAGTTCAATGACTGAGAGGAAAGCACAAAAGTTTCCCAACTCAATTCAGACTACTCTCTCTCCACTTTTTGCCACATATATTTTGGTTTTCTTTGTCGTTCTTAAGTTGATAGGTGGTAGTCTCCAGTTCTGGAAGGATTATTTATAAAGAAAGAAGTAGTTTCTACAGTCCTGGAAACTGGTAGTGACCAGTTCTATCTGGTCACTACTGTAAGCATGGCCATATAAACTGTTTTTCTTGTTCTGGCACGGTCAGAGGCAGGAAATGGGAGGAAAGTAGGAAGACAATAGGGGATTTCATCGGCCACTTTCAGATTGAGCAGTGGAATGTTCATAATGGAGAGGAGAGAGAGGACCAGTATCTAGAGCTGCAGGAAATATGAACGGCTATTCCCTCAGTGTTCCAGCATTGTCACCGTATCATAACCTGGGATTTGTTTAAGTATGTCAATCTTATTCTCTTATTTTTACCGTTTAATTTCATATCATTCAGGTTGATCCATGCTAGTCTGCTAAACATAGTGCACGTACCATTGTATTGTTGTTTCTGATATGTTTTAGTTTAGTTACAAAAAAATCTTTCTTAATAAACATTATTAACTTTGCCTGTTCCCGCGTGATTGTGAAATTGGTGGCGTCAACTGCTAGTACAAATTACATTTGCTGACAAAATATCTGGTACAATTAATTTTATAGTTGTACAAAACTTGCATGAATTTCCAATCCAAACAAAAAAGGAGAATCATTTTCCTACACTTTGAATCAAATCAGTTTTAACTTTCTATAATACCATTGAAAAACGCTAACTTGCTTTCTACTGCACCGCCGGGTTTCCTGACAAAATGTGTCACCTTGATTTAAATAGCTCCTTTCGGTATGACCTTTAAATAGTCATTGAGAAAGCTATGTAGCCATGTGGAGAGAAGCTCAGTGCTGAGGTTCCTAACAGAGCACTGCAGTTGCTCTTCAACTAGCCTTGGGGAAGGTCTGAGTCTAGAGCCACATGCTGCTTTCACAAAGCATTGTTTAAAGAAGCAAGTGAGTTCCCATCAACATTGGTCAGCCTACAACTTGAAAGCACAAGAAGTAGCAAGCACTCAGTTTACTGTGCCACTACAGATGCAGAGTTGTCAAGTTTGGAAGAAACTCACGGCTGGCTGGCTTCAGTTCAATGACTGAGAGGAAAGCACATAAGTTTCCCAACTCAATTCAGACTACTCTCTCTCCACTTTTTGCCACATATATTTTGGTTTTCTTTGTCGTTCTTAAGTTGATAGGTGGTAGTCTCCAGTACTGGAAGGATTATTTATAAAGAAAGAAGTAGTTTCTACAGTCCTGGAAACTGGTAGTGACCAGTTCTATCTGGTCATAGAAACTGTTTTTCTTGTTCTGGCACGGTCAGAGGCAGGAAATGGGAGGAAAGTAGGAAGACAATAGGGGATTTCATCGGCCACTTTCAGATTGAGCAGTGGAATGTTCATAATGGAGAGGAGAGAGAGGACCAGCATCTAGAGCTGCAGGAAATATGAACGGCTATTCCCTCAGAGTTCCAGCATTGTCACCGTATCATAACCTGGGATTTGTTTAAGTATGTCAATCTTATTCTCTTATTTTTACCGTTTAATTTCATATCATTAAGGTTGATCCATGCTAGTCTGCTAAACATAGTGCACGTACCATTGTATTGTTGTTTCTGATATGTTTTAGTTTAGTTACAAAAAAATCTTTCTTAATAAACATTATTAACTTTGCCTGTTCCCGCGTGATTGTGAAATTGGTGGCATCAACTGCTAGTACAAATTACATTTGCTGACAAAATATCTGGTACAATTAATTTTATAGTTGTACAAAACTTGCATGAATTTCCAATCCAAACAAAAAAGGAGAATCATTTTGCTACACTTTGAATCAAATCAGTTTTAACTTTCTATAATACCATTGAAAAACGATAACTTGCTTTCTACTGCACCGCCGGGTTTCCTGACAAAATGTGTCACCTTGATTTAAATAGCTCCTTTTGGTATGACCTTTAAATAGTCATTGAGAAAGCTATGTAGCCATGTGGAGAGAATCTCAGTGCTGAGGTTCCTAACGGAGCACTGCAGTTGCTCTTCAACTAGCCTTGGGGAAGGTCTGAGTCTAGAGCCACATGCTGCTTTCACAAAGCATTGTTTAAAGAAGCAAGTGAGTTCCCATCAACATTGGTCAGCCTACAACTTGAAAGCACAAGAAGTAGCAAGCACTCAGAATACTGTGCCACTACAGATGCAGAGTTGTCAAGTTTGGAAGAGACTCACGGCTGGCTGGCTTCAGTTCAATGACTGAGAGGAAAGCACATAAGTTTCCCAACTCAATTCAGACTACTCTCTCTCCACTTTTTGCCACATATATTTTGGTTTTCTTTGTCGTTCTTAAGTTGATAGGTGGTAGTCTCCAGTACTGGAAGGATTATTTATAAAGAAAGAAGTAGTTTCTACAGTCCTGGAAACTGGTAGTGACCAGTTCTATCTGGTCACTACTGTAAGCATGGTCATATAAACTGTTTTTCTTGTTCTGGCACGGTCAGAGGCAGGAAATGGGAGGAAAGTAGGAAGACAATAGGGGATTTCATCGGCCACTTTCAGATTGAGCAGTGGAATGTTCATAATGGAGAGGAGAGAGAGGACCAGCATCTAGAGCTGCAGGAAATATGAACGGCTATTCCCTCAGTGTTCCAGCATTGTCACCGTATCATAACCTGGGATTTGTTTAAGTATGTCAATCTTATTCTCTTATTTTTACCGTTTAATTTCATATCATTCAGGTTGATCCATGCTAGTCTGCTAAACATAGTGCACGTACCATTGTATTGTTGTTTCTGATATGTTTTAGTTTAGTTACAAAAAAATCTTTCTTAATAAACATTATTAACTTTGCTGGTTCCCGCGTGATTGTGAAATTGGTGGCGTCAACTGCTAGTACAAATTACATTTGCTGAAAAAATATCTGGTACAATTAATTTTATAGTTGTACAAAACTTGCATGAATTTCCAATCCAAACAAAAAAGGAGAATCATTTTCCTACACTTTGAATCAAATCAGTTTTAACTTTCTATAATACCATTGAAAAACGCTAACTTGCTTTCTACTGCACCGCCGGGTTTCCTGACAAAATGTGTCACCTTGATTTAAATAGCGCCTTTCGGTATGACCTTTAAATAGTCATTGAGAAAGCTATGTAGCCATGTGGAGAGAAGCTCAGTGCTGAGGTTCCTAACAGAGCACTGCAGTTGCTCTTCAACTAGCCTTGGGGAAGGTCTGAGTCTAGAGCCACATGCTGCTTTCACAAAGCATTGTTTAAAGAAACAAGTGAGTTCCCATCAACATTGGTCAGCCTACAACTTGAAAGCACAAGAAGTAGCAAGCGCTCAGAATACTGTGCCACTACAGATGCAGAGTTGTCAAGTTTGGAAGAAACTCACAGCTGGCTGGCTTCAGTTCAATGACTGAGAGGAAAGCACATAAGTTTCCCAACTCAATTCAGACTACTCTCTCTCCACTTTTTGCCACATATATTTTGGTTTTCTTTGTCGTTCTTAAGTTGATAGGTGGTAGTCTCCAGTACTGGAAGGATTATTTATAAAGAAAGAAGTAGTTTCTACAGTCCTGGAAACTGGTAGTGACCAGTTCCATCTGGTCATAGAAACTGTTTTTCTTGTTCTGGCACGGTCAGAGGCAGGAAATGGGAGGAAAGTAGGAAGACAATAGGGGATTTCATCGGCCACTTTCAGATTGAGCAGTGGAATGTTCATAATGGAGAGGAGAGAGAGGACCAGCATCTAGAGCTGCAGGAAATATGAACGGCTATTCCCTCAGTGTTCCAGCATTGTCACCGTATCATAACCTGGGATTTGTTTAAGCATGTCAATCTTATTCTCTTATTTTTACCGTTTAATTTCATATCATTCAGGTTGATCCATGCTAGTCTGCTAAACATAGTGCACGTACCATTGTATTGTTGTTTCTGATATGTTTTAGTTTAGTTACAAAAAAATCTTTCTTAATAAACATTATTAACTTTGCCTGTTCCCGCGTGATTGTGAAATTGGTGGCATCAACTGCTAGTACAAATTACATTTGCTGACAAAATATCTGGTACAATTAATTTTATAGTTGTACAAAACTTGCATGAATTTCCAATCCAAACAAAAAAGGAGAATCATTTTCCTACACTTTGAATCAAATCAGTTTTAACTTTCTATAATACCATTGAAAAACGCTAACTTGCTTTCTACTGCACCGCCGGGTTTCCTGACAAAATGTGTCACCTTGATTTAAATAGCTCCTTTCGGTATGACCTTTAAATAGTCATTGAGAAAGCTATGTAGCCATGTGGAGAGAAGCTCAGTGCTGAGGTTCCTAACAGAGCACTGCAGTTGCTCTTCAACTAGCCTTGGGGAAGGTCTGAGTCTAGAGCCACATGCTGCTTTCACAAAGCATTGTTTAAAGAAGCAAGTGAGTTCCCATCAACATTGGTCAGCCTACAACTTGAAAGCACAAGAAGTAGCAAGCACTCAGTTTACTGTGCCACTACAGATGCAGAGTTGTCAAGTTTGGAAGAAACTCACGGCTGGCTGGCTTCAGTTCAATGACTGAGAGGAAAGCACATAAGTTTCCCAACTCAATTCAGACTACTCTCTCTCCACTTTTTGCCACATATATTTTGGTTTTCTTTGTCGTTCTTAAGTTGATAGGTGGTAGTCTCCAGTACTGGAAGGATTATTTATAAAGAAAGAAGTAGTTTCTACAGTCCTGGAAACTGGTAGTGACCAGTTCTATCTGGTCATAGAAACTGTTTTTCTTGTTCTGGCACGGTCAGAGGCAGGAAATGGGAGGAAAGTAGGAAGACAATAGGGGATTTCATCGGCCACTTTCAGATTGAGCAGTGGAATGTTCATAATGGAGAGGAGAGAGAGGACCAGCATCTAGAGCTGCAGGAAATATGAACGGCTATTCCCTCAGAGTTCCAGCATTGTCACCGTATCATAACCTGGGATTTGTTTAAGTATGTCAATCTTATTCTCTTATTTTTACCGTTTAATTTCATATCATTAAGGTTGATCCATGCTAGTCTGCTAAACATAGTGCACGTACCATTGTATTGTTGTTTCTGATATGTTTTAGTTTAGTTACAAAAAAATCTTTCTTAATAAACATTATTAACTTTGCCTGTTCCCGCGTGATTGTGAAATTGGTGGCATCAACTGCTAGTACAAATTACATTTGCTGACAAAATATCTGGTACAATTAATTTTATAGTTGTACAAAACTTGCATGAATTTCCAATCCAAACAAAAAAGGAGAATCATTTTGCTACACTTTGAATCAAATCAGTTTTAACTTTCTATAATACCATTGAAAAACGATAACTTGCTTTCTACTGCACCGCCGGGTTTCCTGACAAAATGTGTCACCTTGATTTAAATAGCTCCTTTTGGTATGACCTTTAAATAGTCATTGAGAAAGCTATGTAGCCATGTGGAGAGAATCTCAGTGCTGAGGTTCCTAACGGAGCACTGCAGTTGCTCTTCAACTAGCCTTGGGGAAGGTCTGAGTCTAGAGCCACATGCTGCTTTCACAAAGCATTGTTTAAAGAAGCAAGTGAGTTCCCATCAACATTGGTCAGCCTACAACTTGAAAGCACAAGAAGTAGCAAGCACTCAGAATACTGTGCCACTACAGATGCAGAGTTGTCAAGTTTGGAAGAGACTCACGGCTGGCTGGCTTCAGTTCAATGACTGAGAGGAAAGCACATAAGTTTCCCAACTCAATTCAGACTACTCTCTCTCCACTTTTTGCCACATATATTTTGGTTTTCTTTGTCGTTCTTAAGTTGATAGGTGGTAGTCTCCAGTACTGGAAGGATTATTTATAAAGAAAGAAGTAGTTTCTACAGTCCTGGAAACTGGTAGTGACCAGTTCTATCTGGTCACTACTGTAAGCATGGTCATATAAACTGTTTTTCTTGTTCTGGCACGGTCAGAGGCAGGAAATGGGAGGAAAGTAGGAAGACAATAGGGGATTTCATCGGCCACTTTCAGATTGAGCAGTGGAATGTTCATAATGGAGAGGAGAGAGAGGACCAGCATCTAGAGCTGCAGGAAATATGAACGGCTATTCCCTCAGTGTTCCAGCATTGTCACCGTATCATAACCTGGGATTTGTTTAAGTATGTCAATCTTATTCTCTTATTTTTACCGTTTAATTTCATATCATTCAGGTTGATCCATGCTAGTCTGCTAAACATAGTGCACGTACCATTGTATTGTTGTTTCTGATATGTTTTAGTTTAGTTACAAAAAAATCTTTCTTAATAAACATTATTAACTTTGCTGGTTCCCGCGTGATTGTGAAATTGGTGGCGTCAACTGCTAGTACAAATTACATTTGCTGAAAAAATATCTGGTACAATTAATTTTATAGTTGTACAAAACTTGCATGAATTTCCAATCCAAACAAAAAAGGAGAATCATTTTCCTACACTTTGAATCAAATCAGTTTTAACTTTCTATAATACCATTGAAAAACGCTAACTTGCTTTCTACTGCACCGCCGGGTTTCCTGACAAAATGTGTCACCTTGATTTAAATAGCGCCTTTCGGTATGACCTTTAAATAGTCATTGAGAAAGCTATGTAGCCATGTGGAGAGAAGCTCAGTGCTGAGGTTCCTAACAGAGCACTGCAGTTGCTCTTCAACTAGCCTTGGGGAAGGTCTGAGTCTAGAGCCACATGCTGCTTTCACAAAGCATTGTTTAAAGAAACAAGTGAGTTCCCATCAACATTGGTCAGCCTACAACTTGAAAGCACAAGAAGTAGCAAGCGCTCAGAATACTGTGCCACTACAGATGCAGAGTTGTCAAGTTTGGAAGAAACTCACAGCTGGCTGGCTTCAGTTCAATGACTGAGAGGAAAGCACATAAGTTTCCCAACTCAATTCAGACTACTCTCTCTCCACTTTTTGCCACATATATTTTGGTTTTCTTTGTCGTTCTTAAGTTGATAGGTGGTAGTCTCCAGTACTGGAAGGATTATTTATAAAGAAAGAAGTAGTTTCTACAGTCCTGGAAACTGGTAGTGACCAGTTCCATCTGGTCATAGAAACTGTTTTTCTTGTTCTGGCACGGTCAGAGGCAGGAAATGGGAGGAAAGTAGGAAGACAATAGGGGATTTCATCGGCCACTTTCAGATTGAGCAGTGGAATGTTCATAATGGAGAGGAGAGAGAGGACCAGCATCTAGAGCTGCAGGAAATATGAACGGCTATTCCCTCAGTGTTCCAGCATTGTCACCGTATCATAACCTGGGATTTGTTTAAGCATGTCAATCTTATTCTCTTATTTTTACCGTTTAATTTCATATCATTCAGGTTGATCCATGCTAGTCTGCTAAACATAGTGCACGTACCATTGTATTGTTGTTTCTGATATGTTTTAGTTTAGTTACAAAAAAATCTTTCTTAATAAACATTATTAACTTTGCCTGTTCCCGCGTGATTGTGAAATTGGTGGCATCAACTGCTAGTACAAATTACATTTGCTGACAAAATATCTGGTACAATTAATTTTATAGTTGTACAAAACTTGCATGAATTTCCAATCCAAACAAAAAAGGAGAATCATTTTCCTACACTTTGAATCAAATCAGTTTTAACTTTCTATAATACCATTGAAAAACGCTAACTTGCTTTCTACTGCACCGCCGGGTTTCCTGACAAAATGTGTCACCTTGATTTAAATAGCTCCTTTCGGTATGACCTTTAAATAGTCATTGAGAAAGCTATGTAGCCATGTGGAGAGAAGCTCAGTGCTGAGGTTCCTAACAGAGCACTGCAGTTGCTCTTCAACTAGCCTTGGGGAAGGTCTGAGTCTAGAGCCACATGCTGCTTTCACAAAGCATTGTTTAAAGAAGCAAGTGAGTTCCCATCAACATCGGTCAGCCTACAACTTGAAAGCACAAGAAGTAGCAAGCACTCAGTTTACTGTGCCACTACAGATGCAGAGTTGTCAAGTTTGGAAGAAACTCACGGCTGGCTGGCTTCAGTTCAATGACTGAGAGGAAAGCACATAAGTTTCCCAACTCAATTCAGACTACTCTCTCTCCACTTTTTGCCACATATATTTTGGTTTTCTTTGTCGTTCTTAAGTTGATAGGTGGTAGTCTCCAGTACTGGAAGGATTATTTATAAAGAAAGAAGTAGTTTCTACAGTCCTGGAAACTGGTAGTGACCAGTTCTATCTGGTCATAGAAACTGTTTTTCTTGTTCTGGCACGGTCAGAGGCAGGAAATGGGAGGAAAGTAGGAAGACAATAGGGGATTTCATCGGCCACTTTCAGATTGAGCAGTGGAATGTTCATAATGGAGAGGAGAGAGAGGACCAGCATCTAGAGCTGCAGGAAATATGAACGGCTATTCCCTCAGAGTTCCAGCATTGTCACCGTATCATAACCTGGGATTTGTTTAAGTATGTCAATCTTATTCTCTTATTTTTACCGTTTAATTTCATATCATTAAGGTTGATCCATGCTAGTCTGCTAAACATAGTGCACGTACCATTGTATTGTTGTTTCTGATATGTTTTAGTTTAGTTACAAAAAAATCTTTCTTAATAAACATTATTAACTTTGCCTGTTCCCGCGTGATTGTGAAATTGGTGGCATCAACTGCTAGTACAAATTACATTTGCTGACAAAATATCTGGTACAATTAATTTTATAGTTGTACAAAACTTGCATGAATTTCCAATCCAAACAAAAAAGGAGAATCATTTTGCTACACTTTGAATCAAATCAGTTTTAACTTTCTATAATACCATTGAAAAACGATAACTTGCTTTCTACTGCACCGCCGGGTTTCCTGACAAAATGTGTCACCTTGATTTAAATAGCTCCTTTTGGTATGACCTTTAAATAGTCATTGAGAAAGCTATGTAGCCATGTGGAGAGAATCTCAGTGCTGAGGTTCCTAACGGAGCACTGCAGTTGCTCTTCAACTAGCCTTGGGGAAGGTCTGAGTCTAGAGCCACATGCTGCTTTCACAAAGCATTGTTTAAAGAAGCAAGTGAGTTCCCATCAACATTGGTCAGCCTACAACTTGAAAGCACAAGAAGTAGCAAGCACTCAGAATACTGTGCCACTACAGATGCAGAGTTGTCAAGTTTGGAAGAGACTCACGGCTGGCTGGCTTCAGTTCAATGACTGAGAGGAAAGCACATAAGTTTCCCAACTCAATTCAGACTACTCTCTCTCCACTTTTTGCCACATATATTTTGGTTTTCTTTGTCGTTCTTAAGTTGATAGGTGGTAGTCTCCAGTACTGGAAGGATTATTTATAAAGAAAGAAGTAGTTTCTACAGTCCTGGAAACTGGTAGTGACCAGTTCTATCTGGTCATAGAAACTGTTTTTCTTGTTCTGGCACGGTCAGAGGCAGGAAATGGGAGGAAAGTAGGAAGACAATAGGGGATTTCATCGGCCACTTTCAGATTGAGCAGTGGAATGTTCATAATGGAGAGGAGAGAGAGGACCAGCATCTAGAGCTGCAGGAAATATGAACGGCTATTCCCTCAGAGTTCCAGCATTGTCACCGTATCATAACCTGGGATTTGTTTAAGTATGTCAATCTTATTCTCTTATTTTTACCGTTTAATTTCATATCATTAAGGTTGATCCATGCTAGTCTGCTAAACATAGTGCACGTACCATTGTATTGTTGTTTCTGATATGTTTTAGTTTAGTTACAAAAAAATCTTTCTTAATAAACATTATTAACTTTGCCTGTTCCCGCGTGATTGTGAAATTGGTGGCATCAACTGCTAGTACAAATTACATTTGCTGACAAAATATCTGGTACAATTAATTTTATAGTTGTACAAAACTTGCATGAATTTCCAATCCAAACAAAAAAGGAGAATCATTTTGCTACACTTTGAATCAAATCAGTTTTAACTTTCTATAATACCATTGAAAAACGATAACTTGCTTTCTACTGCACCGCCGGGTTTCCTGACAAAATGTGTCACCTTGATTTAAATAGCTCCTTTTGGTATGACCTTTAAATAGTCATTGAGAAAGCTATGTAGCCATGTGGAGAGAATCTCAGTGCTGAGGTTCCTAACGGAGCACTGCAGTTGCTCTTCAACTAGCCTTGGGGAAGGTCTGAGTCTAGAGCCACATGCTGCTTTCACAAAGCATTGTTTAAAGAAGCAAGTGAGTTCCCATCAACATTGGTCAGCCTACAACTTGAAAGCACAAGAAGTAGCAAGCACTCAGAATACTGTGCCACTACAGATGCAGAGTTGTCAAGTTTGGAAGAGACTCACGGCTGGCTGGCTTCAGTTCAATGACTGAGAGGAAAGCACATAAGTTTCCCAACTCAATTCAGACTACTCTCTCTCCACTTTTTGCCACATATATTTTGGTTTTCTTTGTCGTTCTTAAGTTGATAGGTGGTAGTCTCCAGTACTGGAAGGATTATTTATAAAGAAAGAAGTAGTTTCTACAGTCCTGGAAACTGGTAGTGACCAGTTCTATCTGGTCACTACTGTAAGCATGGTCATATAAACTGTTTTTCTTGTTCTGGCACGGTCAGAGGCAGGAAATGGGAGGAAAGTAGGAAGACAATAGGGGATTTCATCGGCCACTTTCAGATTGAGCAGTGGAATGTTCATAATGGAGAGGAGAGAGAGGACCAGCATCTAGAGCTGCAGGAAATATGAACGGCTATTCCCTCAGTGTTCCAGCATTGTCACCGTATCATAACCTGGGATTTGTTTAAGTATGTCAATCTTATTCTCTTATTTTTACCGTTTAATTTCATATCATTCAGGTTGATCCATGCTAGTCTGCTAAACATAGTGCACGTACCATTGTATTGTTGTTTCTGATATGTTTTAGTTTAGTTACAAAAAAATCTTTCTTAATAAACATTATTAACTTTGCTGGTTCCCGCGTGATTGTGAAATTGGTGGCGTCAACTGCTAGTACAAATTACATTTGCTGAAAAAATATCTGGTACAATTAATTTTATAGTTGTACAAAACTTGCATGAATTTCCAATCCAAACAAAAAAGGAGAATCATTTTCCTACACTTTGAATCAAATCAGTTTTAACTTTCTATAATACCATTGAAAAACGCTAACTTGCTTTCTACTGCACCGCCGGGTTTCCTGACAAAATGTGTCACCTTGATTTAAATAGCGCCTTTCGGTATGACCTTTAAATAGTCATTGAGAAAGCTATGTAGCCATGTGGAGAGAAGCTCAGTGCTGAGGTTCCTAACAGAGCACTGCAGTTGCTCTTCAACTAGCCTTGGGGAAGGTCTGAGTCTAGAGCCACATGCTGCTTTCACAAAGCATTGTTTAAAGAAACAAGTGAGTTCCCATCAACATTGGTCAGCCTACAACTTGAAAGCACAAGAAGTAGCAAGCGCTCAGAATACTGTGCCACTACAGATGCAGAGTTGTCAAGTTTGGAAGAAACTCACAGCTGGCTGGCTTCAGTTCAATGACTGAGAGGAAAGCACATAAGTTTCCCAACTCAATTCAGACTACTCTCTCTCCACTTTTTGCCACATATATTTTGGTTTTCTTTGTCGTTCTTAAGTTGATAGGTGGTAGTCTCCAGTACTGGAAGGATTATTTATAAAGAAAGAAGTAGTTTCTACAGTCCTGGAAACTGGTAGTGACCAGTTCCATCTGGTCATAGAAACTGTTTTTCTTGTTCTGGCACGGTCAGAGGCAGGAAATGGGAGGAAAGTAGGAAGACAATAGGGGATTTCATCGGCCACTTTCAGATTGAGCAGTGGAATGTTCATAATGGAGAGGAGAGAGAGGACCAGTATCTAGAGCTGCAGGAAATATGAACGGCTATTCCCTCAGTGTTCCAGCATTGTCACCGTATCATAACCTGGGATTTGTTTAAGTATGTCAATCTTATTCTCTTATTTTTACCGTTTAATTTCATATCATTCAGGTTGATCCATGCTAGTCTGCTAAACATAGTGCACGTACCATTGTATTGTTGTTTCTGATATGTTTTAGTTTAGTTACAAAAAAATCTTTCTTAATAAACATTATTAACTTTGCCTGTTCCCGCGTGATTGTGAAATTGGTGGCGTCAACTGCTAGTACAAATTACATTTGCTGACAAAATATCTGGTACAATTAATTTTATAGTTGTACAAAACTTGCATGAATTTCCAATCCAAACAAAAAAGGAGAATCATTTTCCTACACTTTGAATCAAATCAGTTTTAACTTTCTATAATACCATTGAAAAACGCTAACTTGCTTTCTACTGCACCGCCGGGTTTCCTGACAAAATGTGTCACCTTGATTTAAATAGCTCCTTTCGGTATGACCTTTAAATAGTCATTGAGAAAGCTATGTAGCCATGTGGAGAGAAGCTCAGTGCTGAGGTTCCTAACAGAGCACTGCAGTTGCTCTTCAACTAGCCTTGGGGAAGGTCTGAGTCTAGAGCCACATGCTGCTTTCACAAAGCATTGTTTAAAGAAGCAAGTGAGTTCCCATCAACATTGGTCAGCCTACAACTTGAAAGCACAAGAAGTAGCAAGCACTCAGAATACTGTGCCGCTACAGATGCAGAGTTGTCAAGTTTGGAAGAGACTCACGGCTGGCTGGCTTCAGTTCAATGACTGAGAGGAAAGCACAAAAGTTTCCCAACTCAATTCAGACTACTCTCTCTCCACTTTTTGCCACATATATTTTGGTTTTCTTTGTCGTTCTTAAGTTGATAGGTGGTAGTCTCCAGTACTGGAAGGATTATTTATAAAGAAAGAAGTAGTTTCTACAGTCCTGGAAACTGGTAGTGACCAGTTCTATCTGGTCACTACTGTAAGAATGGTCATAGAAACTGTTTTTCTTGTTCTGGCACGGTCAGAGGCAGGAAATGGGAGGAAAGTAGGAAGACAATAGGGGATTTCATCGGCCGCTTTCAGATTGAGCAGTGGAATGTTCATAATGGAGAGGAGAGAGAGGACCAGCATCTAGAGCTGGAGGAAATAAGAACGGCTATTCCCTCAGTGTTCCAGCATTGTCACCGTATCATAACCTGGGATTTGTTTAAGTATGTCAATCTTATTCTCTTATTTTTACCGTTTAATTTCATATCATTCGGGTTGATCCATGCTAGTCTGCTAAACATAGTGCACGTACCATTGTATTGTTGTTTCTGATATGTTTTAGTTTAGTTACAAAAAAATCTTTCTTAATAAACATTATTAACTTTGCTGGTTCCCGCGTGATTGTGAAATTGGTGGCGTCAACTGCTAGTACAAATTACATTTGCTGAAAAAATATCTGGTACAATTAATTTTATAGTTGTACAAAACTTGCATGAATTTCCAATCCAAACAAAAAAGGAGAATCATTTTCCTACACTTTGAATCAAATCAGTTTTAACTTTCTATAATACCATTGAAAAACGCTAACTTGCTTTCTACTGCACCGCCGGGTTTCCTGACAAAATGTGTCACCTTGATTTAAATAGCGCCTTTCGGTATGACCTTTAAATAGTCATTGAGAAAGCTATGTAGCCATGTGGAGAGAAGCTCAGTGCTGAGGTTCCTAACAGAGCACTGCAGTTGCTCTTCAACTAGCCTTGGGGAAGGTCTGAGTCTAGAGCCACATGCTGCTTTCACAAAGCATTGTTTAAAGAAGCAAGTGAGTTCCCATCAACATTGGTCAGCCTACAACTTGAAAGCACAAGAAGTAGCAAGCACTCAGAATACTGTGCCACTACAGATGCAGAGTTGTCAAGTTTGGAAGAGACTCACGGCTGGCTGGCTTCAGTTCAATGACTGAGAGGAAAGCACATAAGTTTCCCAACTCAATTCAGGCTACTCTCTCTCCACTTTTTGCCACATATTTTTTGGTTTTCTTTGTCGTTCTTAAGTTGATAGGTGGTAGTCTCCAGTACTGGAAGGATTATTTATAAAGAAAGAAGTAGTTTCTACAGTCCTGGAAACTGGTAGTGACCAGTTCTATCTGGTCATAGAAACTGTTTTTCTTGTTCTGGCACGGTCAGAGGCAGGAAATGGGAGGAAAGTACGAAGACAATAGGGGATTTCATCGACCACTTTCAGATTGAGCAGTGGAATGTTCATAATGGAGAGGAGAGAGAGGACCAGCATCTAGAGCTGCAGGAAATATGAACGGCTATTCCCTCAGTGTTCCAGCATTGTCACCGTATCATAACCTGGGATTTGTTTAAGTATGTCAATCTTATTCTCTTATTTTTACCGTTTAATTTCATATCATTCAGGTTGATCCATGCTAGTCTGCTAAACATAGTGCACGTACCATTGTATTGTTGTTTCTGATATGTTTTAGTTTAGTTACAAAAAAATCTTTCTTAATAAACATTATTAACTTTGCTGGTTCCCGCGTGATTGTGAAATTGGTGGCGTCAACTGCTAGTACAAATTACATTTGCTGAAAAAATATCTGGTACAATTAATTTTATAGTTGTACAAAACTTGCATGAATTTCCAATCCAAACAAAAAAGGAGAATCATTTTCCTACACTTTGAATCAAATCAGTTTTAACTTTCTATAATACCATTGAAAAACGCTAATTTGCTTTCTACTGCACCGCCGGGTTTCCTGACAAAATGTGTCACCTTGATTTAAATAGCGCCTTTCGGTATGACCTTTAAATAGTCATTGAGAAAGCTATGTAGCCATGTGGAGAGAAGCTCAGTGCTGAGGTTCCTAACAGAGCACTGCAGTTGCTCTTCAACTAGCCTTGGGGAAGGTCTGAGTCTAGAGCCACATGCTGCTTTCACAAAGCATTGTTTAAAGAAACAAGTGAGTTCCCATCAACATTGGTCAGCCTACAACTTGAAAGCACAAGAAGTAGCAAGCGCTCAGAATACTGTGCCACTACAGATGCAGAGTTGTCAAGTTTGGAAGAAACTCACAGCTGGCTGGCTTCAGTTCAATGACTGAGAGGAAAGCACATAAGTTTCCCAACTCAATTCAGACTACTCTCTCTCCACTTTTTGCCACATATATTTTGGTTTTCTTTGTCGTTCTTAAGTTGATAGGTGGTAGTCTCCAGTACTGGAAGGATTATTTATAAAGAAAGAAGTAGTTTCTACAGTCCTGGAAACTGGTAGTGACCAGTTCCATCTGGTCATAGAAACTGTTTTTCTTGTTCTGGCACGGTCAGAGGCAGGAAATGGGAGGAAAGTAGGAAGACAATAGGGGATTTCATCGGCCACTTTCAGATTGAGCAGTGGAATGTTCATAATGGAGAGGAGAGAGAGGACCAGCATCTAGAGCTGCAGGAAATATGAACGGCTATTCCCTCAGTGTTCCAGCATTGTCACCGTATCATAACCTGGGATTTGTTTAAGCATGTCAATCTTATTCTCTTATTTTTACCGTTTAATTTCATATCATTCAGGTTGATCCATGCTAGTCTGCTAAACATAGTGCACGTACCATTGTATTGTTGTTTCTGATATGTTTTAGTTTAGTTACAAAAAAATCTTTCTTAATAAACATTATTAACTTTGCCTGTTCCCGCGTGATTGTGAAATTGGTGGCATCAACTGCTAGTACAAATTACATTTGCTGACAAAATATCTGGTACAATTAATTTTATAGTTGTACAAAACTTGCATGAATTTCCAATCCAAACAAAAAAGGAGAATCATTTTCCTACACTTTGAATCAAATCAGTTTTAACTTTCTATAATACCATTGAAAAACGATAACTTGCTTTCTACTGCACCGCCGGGTTTCCTGACAAAATGTGTCACCTTGATTTAAATAGCTCCTTTTGGTATGACCTTTAAATAGTCATTGAGAAAGCTATGTAGCCATGTGGAGAGAAGCTCAGTGCTGAGGTTCCTAACAGAGCACTGCAGTTGCTCTTCAACTAGCCTTGGGGAAGGTCTGAGTCTAGAGCCACATGCTGCTTTCACAAAGCATTGTTTAAAGAAGCAAGTGAGTTCCCATCAACATCGGTCAGCCTACAACTTTAAAGCACAAGAAGTAGCAAGCACTCAGAATACTGTGCCACTACAGATGCAGAGTTGTCAAGTTTGGAAGAGACTCACGGCTGGCTGGCTTCAGTTCAATGACTGAGAGGAAAGCACAAAAGTTTCCCAACTCAATTCAGACTACTCTCTCTCCACTTTTTGCCACATATATTTTGGTTTTCTTTGTCGTTCTTAAGTTGATAGGTGGTAGTCTCCAGTTCTGGAAGGATTATTTATAAAGAAAGAAGTAGTTTCTACAGTCCTGGAAACTGGTAGTGACCAGTTCTATCTGGTCACTACTGTAAGCATGGCCATATAAACTGTTTTTCTTGTTCTGGCACGGTCAGAGGCAGGAAATGGGAGGAAAGTAGGAAGACAATAGGGGATTTCATCGGCCACTTTCAGATTGAGCAGTGGAATGTTCATAATGGAGAGGAGAGAGAGGACCAGTATCTAGAGCTGCAGGAAATATGAACGGCTATTCCCTCAGTGTTCCAGCATTGTCACCGTATCATAACCTGGGATTTGTTTAAGTATGTCAATCTTATTCTCTTATTTTTACCGTTTAATTTCATATCATTCAGGTTGATCCATGCTAGTCTGCTAAACATAGTGCACGTACCATTGTATTGTTGTTTCTGATATGTTTTAGTTTAGTTACAAAAAAATCTTTCTTAATAAACATTATTAACTTTGCCTGTTCCCGCGTGATTGTGAAATTGGTGGCATCAACTGCTAGTACAAATTACATTTGCTGACAAAATATCTGGTACAATTAATTTTATAGTTGTACAAAACTTGCATGAATTTCCAATCCAAACAAAAAAGGAGAATCATTTTCCTACACTTTGAATCAAATCAGTTTTAACTTTCTCTAATACCATTGAAAAATGATAACTTGCTTTCTACTGCACCGCCGGGTTTCCTGACAAAATGTGTCACCTTGATTTAAATAGCTCCTTTTGGTATGACCTTTAAATAGTCATTGAGAAAGCTATGTAGCCATGTGGAGAGAAGCTCAGTGTTGAGGTTCCTAACAGAGCACTGCAGTTGCTCTTCAACTAGCCTTGGGGAAGGTCTGAGTCTAGAGCCACATGCTGCTTTCACAAAGCATTGTTTAAAGAAGCAAGTGAGTTCCCATCAACATTGGTCAGCCTACAACTTGAAAGCACAAGAAGTAGCAAGCACTCAGTTTACTGTGCCACTACAGATGCAGAGTTGTCAAGTTTGGAAGAAACTCACGGCTGGCTGGCTTCAGTTCAATGACTGAGAGGAAAGCACATAAGTTTCCCAACTCAATTCAGACTACTCTCTCTCCACTTTTTGCCACATATATTTTGGTTTTCTTTGTCGTTCTTAAGTTGATAGGTGGTAGTCTCCAGTACTGGAAGGATTATTTATAAAGAAAGAAGTAGTTTCTACAGTCCTGGAAACTGGTAGTGACCAGTTCTATCTGGTCATAGAAACTGTTTTTCTTGTTCTGGCACGGTCAGAGGCAGGAAATGGGAGGAAAGTAGGAAGACAATAGGGGATTTCATCGGCCACTTTCAGATTGAGCAGTGGAATGTTCATAATGGAGAGGAGAGAGAGGACCAGCATCTAGAGCTGCAGGAAATATGAACGGCTATTCCCTCAGAGTTCCAGCATTGTCACCGTATCATAACCTGGGATTTGTTTAAGTATGTCAATCTTATTCTCTTATTTTTACCGTTTAATTTCATATCATTAAGGTTGATCCATACTAGTCTGCTAAACATAGTGCACGTACCATTGTATTGTTGTTTCTGATATGTTTTAGTTTAGTTACAAAAAAATCTTTCTTAATAAACATTATTAACTTTGCCTGTTCCCGTGTGATTGTGAAATTGGTGGCATCAACTGCTAGTACAAATTACATTTGCTGACAAAATATCTGGTACAATTAATTTTATAGTTGTACAAAACTTGCATGAATTTCCAATCCAAACAAAAAAGGAGAATCATTTTGCTACACTTTGAATCAAATCAGTTTTAACTTTCTATAATACCATTGAAAAACGATAACTTGCTTTCTACTGCACCGCCGGGTTTCCTGACAAAATGTGTCACCTTGATTTAAATAGCTCCTTTTGGTATGACCTTTAAATAGTCATTGAGAAAGCTATGTAGCCATGTGGAGAGAAGCTCAGTGCTGAGGTTCCTAACGGAGCACTGCAGTTGCTCTTCAACTAGCCTTGGGGAAGGTCTGAGTCTAGAGCCACATGTTGCTTTCACAAAGCATTGTTTAAAGAAGCAAGTGAGTTCTCATCAACATTGGTCAGCCTACAACTTGAAAGCACAAGAAGTAGCAAGCACTCAGAATACTGTGCCACTACAGATGCAGAGTTGTCAAGTTTGGAAGAAACTCACGGCTGGCTGGCTTCAGTTCAATGACTGAGAGGAAAGCACATAAGTTTCCCAACTCAATTCAGACTACTCTCTCTCCACTTTTTGCCACATATATTTTGGTTTTCTTTGTCGTTCTTAAGTTGATAGGTGGTAGTCTCCAGTACTGGAAGGATTATTTATAAAGAAAGAAGTAGTTTCTACAGTCCTGGAAACTGGTAGTGACCAGTTCTATCTGGTCACTACTGTAAGCATGGTCATATAAACTGTTTTTCTTGTTCTGGCACGGTCAGAGGCAGGAAATGGGAGGAAAGTAGGAAGACAATAGGGGATTTCATCGGCCGCTTTCAGATTGAGCAGTGGAATGTTCATAATGGAGAGGAGAGAGAGGACCAGCATCTAGAGCTGGAGGAAATAAGAACGGCTATTCCCTCAGTGTTCCAGCATTGTCACCGTATCATAACCTGGGATTTGTTTAAGTATGTCAATCTTATTCTCTTATTTTTACCGTTTAATTTCATATCATTCGGGTTGATCCATGCTAGTCTGCTAAACATAGTGCACGTACCATTGTATTGTTGTTTCTGATATGTTTTAGTTTAGTTACAAAAAAATCTTTCTTAATAAACATTATTAACTTTGCTGGTTCCCGCGTGATTGTGAAATTGGTGGCGTCAACTGCTAGTACAAATTACATTTGCTGAAAAAATATCTGGTACAATTAATTTTATAGTTGTACAAAACTTGCATGAATTTCCAATCCAAACAAAAAAGGAGAATCATTTTCCTACACTTTGAATCAAATCAGTTTTAACTTTCTATAATACCATTGAAAAACGCTAACTTGCTTTCTACTGCACCGCCGGGTTTCCTGACAAAATGTGTCACCTTGATTTAAATAGCGCCTTTCGGTATGACCTTTAAATAGTCATTGAGAAAGCTATGTAGCCATGTGGAGAGAAGCTCAGTGCTGAGGTTCCTAACAGAGCACTGCAGTTGCTCTTCAACTAGCCTTGGGGAAGGTCTGAGTCTAGAGCCACATGCTGCTTTCACAAAGCATTGTTTAAAGAAGCAAGTGAGTTCCCATCAACATTGGTCAGCCTACAACTTGAAAGCACAAGAAGTAGCAAGCACTCAGAATACTGTGCCACTACAGATGCAGAGTTGTCAAGTTTGGAAGAGACTCACGGCTGGCTGGCTTCAGTTCAATGACTGAGAGGAAAGCACATAAGTTTCCCAACTCAATTCAGGCTACTCTCTCTCCACTTTTTGCCACATATTTTTTGGTTTTCTTTGTCGTTCTTAAGTTGATAGGTGGTAGTCTCCAGTACTGGAAGGATTATTTATAAAGAAAGAAGTAGTTTCTACAGTCCTGGAAACTGGTAGTGACCAGTTCTATCTGGTCATAGAAACTGTTTTTCTTGTTCTGGCACGGTCAGAGGCAGGAAATGGGAGGAAAGTACGAAGACAATAGGGGATTTCATCGACCACTTTCAGATTGAGCAGTGGAATGTTCATAATGGAGAGGAGAGAGAGGACCAGCATCTAGAGCTGCAGGAAATATGAACGGCTATTCCCTCAGTGTTCCAGCATTGTCACCGTATCATAACCTGGGATTTGTTTAAGTATGTCAATCTTATTCTCTTATTTTTACCGTTTAATTTCATATCATTCAGGTTGATCCATGCTAGTCTGCTAAACATAGTGCACGTACCATTGTATTGTTGTTTCTGATATGTTTTAGTTTAGTTACAAAAAAATCTTTCTTAATAAACATTATTAACTTTGCTGGTTCCCGCGTGATTGTGAAATTGGTGGCGTCAACTGCTAGTACAAATTACATTTGCTGAAAAAATATCTGGTACAATTAATTTTATAGTTGTACAAAACTTGCATGAATTTCCAATCCAAACAAAAAAGGAGAATCATTTTCCTACACTTTGAATCAAATCAGTTTTAACTTTCTATAATACCATTGAAAAACGCTAATTTGCTTTCTACTGCACCGCCGGGTTTCCTGACAAAATGTGTCACCTTGATTTAAATAGCGCCTTTCGGTATGACCTTTAAATAGTCATTGAGAAAGCTATGTAGCCATGTGGAGAGAAGCTCAGTGCTGAGGTTCCTAACAGAGCACTGCAGTTGCTCTTCAACTAGCCTTGGGGAAGGTCTGAGTCTAGAGCCACATGCTGCTTTCACAAAGCATTGTTTAAAGAAACAAGTGAGTTCCCATCAACATTGGTCAGCCTACAACTTGAAAGCACAAGAAGTAGCAAGCGCTCAGAATACTGTGCCACTACAGATGCAGAGTTGTCAAGTTTGGAAGAAACTCACAGCTGGCTGGCTTCAGTTCAATGACTGAGAGGAAAGCACATAAGTTTCCCAACTCAATTCAGACTACTCTCTCTCCACTTTTTGCCACATATATTTTGGTTTTCTTTGTCGTTCTTAAGTTGATAGGTGGTAGTCTCCAGTACTGGAAGGATTATTTATAAAGAAAGAAGTAGTTTCTACAGTCCTGGAAACTGGTAGTGACCAGTTCCATCTGGTCATAGAAACTGTTTTTCTTGTTCTGGCACGGTCAGAGGCAGGAAATGGGAGGAAAGTAGGAAGACAATAGGGGATTTCATCGGCCACTTTCAGATTGAGCAGTGGAATGTTCATAATGGAGAGGAGAGAGAGGACCAGCATCTAGAGCTGCAGGAAATATGAACGGCTATTCCCTCAGTGTTCCAGCATTGTCACCGTATCATAACCTGGGATTTGTTTAAGCATGTCAATCTTATTCTCTTATTTTTACCGTTTAATTTCATATCATTCAGGTTGATCCATGCTAGTCTGCTAAACATAGTGCACGTACCATTGTATTGTTGTTTCTGATATGTTTTAGTTTAGTTACAAAAAAATCTTTCTTAATAAACATTATTAACTTTGCCTGTTCCCGCGTGATTGTGAAATTGGTGGCATCAACTGCTAGTACAAATTACATTTGCTGACAAAATATCTGGTACAATTAATTTTATAGTTGTACAAAACTTGCATGAATTTCCAATCCAAACAAAAAAGGAGAATCATTTTCCTACACTTTGAATCAAATCAGTTTTAACTTTCTATAATACCATTGAAAAACGATAACTTGCTTTCTACTGCACCGCCGGGTTTCCTGACAAAATGTGTCACCTTGATTTAAATAGCTCCTTTTGGTATGACCTTTAAATAGTCATTGAGAAAGCTATGTAGCCATGTGGAGAGAAGCTCAGTGCTGAGGTTCCTAACAGAGCACTGCAGTTGCTCTTCAACTAGCCTTGGGGAAGGTCTGAGTCTAGAGCCACATGCTGCTTTCACAAAGCATTGTTTAAAGAAGCAAGTGAGTTCCCATCAACATCGGTCAGCCTACAACTTTAAAGCACAAGAAGTAGCAAGCACTCAGAATACTGTGCCACTACAGATGCAGAGTTGTCAAGTTTGGAAGAGACTCACGGCTGGCTGGCTTCAGTTCAATGACTGAGAGGAAAGCACAAAAGTTTCCCAACTCAATTCAGACTACTCTCTCTCCACTTTTTGCCACATATATTTTGGTTTTCTTTGTCGTTCTTAAGTTGATAGGTGGTAGTCTCCAGTTCTGGAAGGATTATTTATAAAGAAAGAAGTAGTTTCTACAGTCCTGGAAACTGGTAGTGACCAGTTCTATCTGGTCACTACTGTAAGCATGGCCATATAAACTGTTTTTCTTGTTCTGGCACGGTCAGAGGCAGGAAATGGGAGGAAAGTAGGAAGACAATAGGGGATTTCATCGGCCACTTTCAGATTGAGCAGTGGAATGTTCATAATGGAGAGGAGAGAGAGGACCAGTATCTAGAGCTGCAGGAAATATGAACGGCTATTCCCTCAGTGTTCCAGCATTGTCACCGTATCATAACCTGGGATTTGTTTAAGTATGTCAATCTTATTCTCTTATTTTTACCGTTTAATTTCATATCATTCAGGTTGATCCATGCTAGTCTGCTAAACATAGTGCACGTACCATTGTATTGTTGTTTCTGATATGTTTTAGTTTAGTTACAAAAAAATCTTTCTTAATAAACATTATTAACTTTGCCTGTTCCCGCGTGATTGTGAAATTGGTGGCATCAACTGCTAGTACAAATTACATTTGCTGACAAAATATCTGGTACAATTAATTTTATAGTTGTACAAAACTTGCATGAATTTCCAATCCAAACAAAAAAGGAGAATCATTTTCCTACACTTTGAATCAAATCAGTTTTAACTTTCTCTAATACCATTGAAAAATGATAACTTGCTTTCTACTGCACCGCCGGGTTTCCTGACAAAATGTGTCACCTTGATTTAAATAGCTCCTTTTGGTATGACCTTTAAATAGTCATTGAGAAAGCTATGTAGCCATGTGGAGAGAAGCTCAGTGTTGAGGTTCCTAACAGAGCACTGCAGTTGCTCTTCAACTAGCCTTGGGGAAGGTCTGAGTCTAGAGCCACATGCTGCTTTCACAAAGCATTGTTTAAAGAAGCAAGTGAGTTCCCATCAACATTGGTCAGCCTACAACTTGAAAGCACAAGAAGTAGCAAGCACTCAGTTTACTGTGCCACTACAGATGCAGAGTTGTCAAGTTTGGAAGAAACTCACGGCTGGCTGGCTTCAGTTCAATGACTGAGAGGAAAGCACATAAGTTTCCCAACTCAATTCAGACTACTCTCTCTCCACTTTTTGCCACATATATTTTGGTTTTCTTTGTCGTTCTTAAGTTGATAGGTGGTAGTCTCCAGTACTGGAAGGATTATTTATAAAGAAAGAAGTAGTTTCTACAGTCCTGGAAACTGGTAGTGACCAGTTCTATCTGGTCATAGAAACTGTTTTTCTTGTTCTGGCACGGTCAGAGGCAGGAAATGGGAGGAAAGTAGGAAGACAATAGGGGATTTCATCGGCCACTTTCAGATTGAGCAGTGGAATGTTCATAATGGAGAGGAGAGAGAGGACCAGCATCTAGAGCTGCAGGAAATATGAACGGCTATTCCCTCAGAGTTCCAGCATTGTCACCGTATCATAACCTGGGATTTGTTTAAGTATGTCAATCTTATTCTCTTATTTTTACCGTTTAATTTCATATCATTAAGGTTGATCCATACTAGTCTGCTAAACATAGTGCACGTACCATTGTATTGTTGTTTCTGATATGTTTTAGTTTAGTTACAAAAAAATCTTTCTTAATAAACATTATTAACTTTGCCTGTTCCCGTGTGATTGTGAAATTGGTGGCATCAACTGCTAGTACAAATTACATTTGCTGACAAAATATCTGGTACAATTAATTTTATAGTTGTACAAAACTTGCATGAATTTCCAATCCAAACAAAAAAGGAGAATCATTTTGCTACACTTTGAATCAAATCAGTTTTAACTTTCTATAATACCATTGAAAAACGATAACTTGCTTTCTACTGCACCGCCGGGTTTCCTGACAAAATGTGTCACCTTGATTTAAATAGCTCCTTTTGGTATGACCTTTAAATAGTCATTGAGAAAGCTATGTAGCCATGTGGAGAGAAGCTCAGTGCTGAGGTTCCTAACGGAGCACTGCAGTTGCTCTTCAACTAGCCTTGGGGAAGGTCTGAGTCTAGAGCCACATGTTGCTTTCACAAAGCATTGTTTAAAGAAGCAAGTGAGTTCTCATCAACATTGGTCAGCCTACAACTTGAAAGCACAAGAAGTAGCAAGCACTCAGAATACTGTGCCACTACAGATGCAGAGTTGTCAAGTTTGGAAGAAACTCACGGCTGGCTGGCTTCAGTTCAATGACTGAGAGGAAAGCACATAAGTTTCCCAACTCAATTCAGACTACTCTCTCTCCACTTTTTGCCACATATATTTTGGTTTTCTTTGTCGTTCTTAAGTTGATAGGTGGTAGTCTCCAGTACTGGAAGGATTATTTATAAAGAAAGAAGTAGTTTCTACAGTCCTGGAAACTGGTAGTGACCAGTTCTATCTGGTCACTACTGTAAGCATGGTCATATAAACTGTTTTTCTTGTTCTGGCACGGTCAGAGGCAGGAAATGGGAGGAAAGTAGGAAGACAATAGGGGATTTCATCGGCCACTTTCAGATTGAGCAGTGGAATGTTCATAATGGAGAGGAGAGAGAGGACCAGCATCTAGAGCTGCAGGAAATATGAACGGCTATTCCCTCAGTGTTCCAGCATTGTCACCGTATCATAACCTGGGATTTGTTTAAGTATGTCAATCTTATTCTCTTATTTTTACCGTTTAATTTCATATCATTCAGGTTGATCCATGCTAGTCTGCTAAACATAGTGCACGTACCATTGTATTGTTGTTTCTGATATGTTTTAGTTTAGTTACAAAAAAATCTTTCTTAATAAACATTATTAACTTTGCTGGTTCCCGCGTGATTGTGAAATTGGTGGCGTCAACTGCTAGTACAAATTACATTTGCTGAAAAAATATCTGGTACAATTAATTTTATAGTTGTACAAAACTTGCATGAATTTCCAATCCAAACAAAAAAGGAGAATCATTTTCCTACACTTTGAATCAAATCAGTTTTAACTTTCTATAATACCATTGAAAAACGCTAACTTGCTTTCTACTGCACCGCCGGGTTTCCTGACAAAATGTGTCACCTTGATTTAAATAGCGCCTTTCGGTATGACCTTTAAATAGTCATTGAGAAAGCTATGTAGCCATGTGGAGAGAAGCTCAGTGCTGAGGTTCCTAACAGAGCACTGCAGTTGCTCTTCAACTAGCCTTGGGGAAGGTCTGAGTCTAGAGCCACATGCTGCTTTCACAAAGCATTGTTTAAAGAAACAAGTGAGTTCCCATCAACATTGGTCAGCCTACAACTTGAAAGCACAAGAAGTAGCAAGCGCTCAGAATACTGTGCCACTACAGATGCAGAGTTGTCAAGTTTGGAAGAAACTCACAGCTGGCTGGCTTCAGTTCAATGACTGAGAGGAAAGCACATAAGTTTCCCAACTCAATTCAGACTACTCTCTCTCCACTTTTTGCCACATATATTTTGGTTTTCTTTGTCGTTCTTAAGTTGATAGGTGGTAGTCTCCAGTACTGGAAGGATTATTTATAAAGAAAGAAGTAGTTTCTACAGTCCTGGAAACTGGTAGTGACCAGTTCCATCTGGTCATAGAAACTGTTTTTCTTGTTCTGGCACGATCAGAGGCAGGAAATGGGAGGAAAGTAGGAAGACAATAGGGGATTTCATCGGCCACTTTCAGATTGAGCAGTGGAATGTTCATAATGGAGAGGAGAGAGAGGACCAGCATCTAGAGCTGCAGGAAATATGAACGGCTATTCCCTCAGTGTTCCAGCATTGTCACCGTATCATAACCTGGGATTTGTTTAAGCATGTCAATCTTATTCTCTTATTTTTACCGTTTAATTTCATATCATTCAGGTTGATCCATGCTAGTCTGCTAAACATAGTGCACGTACCATTGTATTGTTGTTTCTGATATGTTTTAGTTTAGTTACAAAAAAATCTTTCTTAATAAACATTATTAACTTTGCCTGTTCCCGCGTGATTGTGAAATTGGTGGCATCAACTGCTAGTACAAATTACATTTGCTGACAAAATATCTGGTACAATTAATTTTATAGTTGTACAAAACTTGCATGAATTTCCAATCCAAACAAAAAAGGAGAATCATTTTCCTACACTTTGAATCAAATCAGTTTTAACTTTCTATAATACAATTGAAAAACGATAACTTGCTTTCTACTGCACCGCCGGGTTTCCTGACAAAATGTGTCACCTTGATTTAAATAGCTCCTTTTGGTATGACCTTTAAATAGTCATTGAGAAAGCTATGTAGCCATGTGGAGAGAAGCTCAGTGCTGAGGTTCCTAACAGAGCACTGCAGTTGCTCTTCAACTAGCCTTGGGGAAGGTCTGAGTCTAGAGCCACATGCTGCTTTCACAAAGCATTGTTTAAAGAAGCAAGTGAGTTCCCATCAACATCGGTCAGCCTACAACTTGAAAGCACAAGAAGTAGCAAGCACTCAGAATACTGTGCCACTACAGATGCAGAGTTGTCAAGTTTGGAAGAGACTCACGGCTGGCTGGCTTCAGTTCAATGACTGAGAGGAAAGCACAAAAGTTTCCCAACTCAATTCAGACTACTCTCTCTCCACTTTTTGCCACATATATTTTGGTTTTCTTTGTCGTTCTTAAGTTGATAGGTGGTAGTCTCCAGTTCTGGAAGGATTATTTATAAAGAAAGAAGTAGTTTCTACAGTCCTGGAAACTGGTAGTGACCAGTTCTATCTGGTCACTACTGTAAGCATGGCCATATAAACTGTTTTTCTTGTTCTGGCACGGTCAGAGGCAGGAAATGGGAGGAAAGTAGGAAGACAATAGGGGATTTCATCGGCCACTTTCAGATTGAGCAGTGGAATGTTCATAATGGAGAGGAGAGAGAGGACCAGTATCTAGAGCTGCAGGAAATATGAACGGCTATTCCCTCAGTGTTCCAGCATTGTCACCGTATCATAACCTGGGATTTGTTTAAGTATGTCAATCTTATTCTCTTATTTTTACCGTTTAATTTCATATCATTCAGGTTGATCCATGCTAGTCTGCTAAACATAGTGCACGTACCATTGTATTGTTGTTTCTGATATGTTTTAGTTTAGTTACAAAAAAATCTTTCTTAATAAACATTATTAACTTTGCCTGTTCCCGCGTGATTGTGAAATTGGTGGCGTCAACTGCTAGTACAAATTACATTTGCTGACAAAATATCTGGTACAATTAATTTTATAGTTGTACAAAACTTGCATGAATTTCCAATCCAAACAAAAAAGGAGAATCATTTTCCTACACTTTGAATCAAATCAGTTTTAACTTTCTATAATACCATTGAAAAACGCTAACTTGCTTTCTACTGCACCGCCGGGTTTCCTGACAAAATGTGTCACCTTGATTTAAATAGCTCCTTTCGGTATGACCTTTAAATAGTCATTGAGAAAGCTATGTAGCCATGTGGAGAGAAGCTCAGTGCTGAGGTTCCTAACAGAGCACTGCAGTTGCTCTTCAACTAGCCTTGGGGAAGGTCTGAGTCTAGAGCCACATGCTGCTTTCACAAAGCATTGTTTAAAGAAGCAAGTGAGTTCCCATCAACATTGGTCAGCCTACAACTTGAAAGCACAAGAAGTAGCAAGCACTCAGTTTACTGTGCCACTACAGATGCAGAGTTGTCAAGTTTGGAAGAAACTCACGGCTGGCTGGCTTCAGTTCAATGACTGAGAGGAAAGCACATAAGTTTCCCAACTCAATTCAGACTACTCTCTCCACTTTTTGCCACATATATTTTGGTTTTCTTTGTCGTTCTTAAGTTGATAGGTGGTAGTCTCCAGTACTGGAAGGATTATTTATAAAGAAAGAAGTAGTTTCTACAGTCCTGGAAACTGGTAGTGACCAGTTCTATCTGGTCATAGAAACAGTTTTTCTTGTTCTGGCACGGTCAGAGGCAGGAAATGGGAGGAAAGTAGGAAGACAATAGGGGATTTCATCGGCCACTTTCAGATTGAGCAGTGGAATGTTCATAATGGAGAGGAGAGAGAGGACCAGCATCTAGAGCTGCAGGAAATATGAACGGCTATTCCCTCAGAGTTCCAGCATTGTCACCGTATCATAACCTGGGATTTGTTTAAGTATGTCAATCTTATTCTCTTATTTTTACCGTTTAATTTCATATCATTAAGGTTGATCCATGCTAGTCTGCTAAACATAGTGCACGTACCATTGTATTGTTGTTTCTGATATGTTTTAGTTTAGTTACAAAAAAATCTTTCTTAATAAACATTATTAACTTTGCCTGTTCCCGCGTGATTGTGAAATTGGTGGCATCAACTGCTAGTACAAATTACATTTGCTGACAAAATATCTGGTACAATTAATTTTATAGTTGTACAAAACTTGCATGAATTTCCAATCCAAACAAAAAAGGAGAATCATTTTGCTACACTTTGAATCAAATCAGTTTTAACTTTCTATAATACCATTGAAAAACGATAACTTGCTTTCTACTGCACCGCCGGGTTTCCTGACAAAATGTGTCACCTTGATTTAAATAGCTCCTTTTGGTATGACCTTTAAATAGTCATTGAGAAAGCTATGTAGCCATGTGGAGAGAATCTCAGTGCTGAGGTTCCTAACGGAGCACTGCAGTTGCTCTTCAACTAGCCTTGGGGAAGGTCTGAGTCTAGAGCCACATGCTGCTTTCACAAAGCATTGTTTAAAGAAGCAAGTGAGTTCTCATCAACATTGGTCAGCCTACAACTTGAAAGCACAAGAAGTAGCAAGCACTCAGAATACTGTGCCACTACAGATGCAGAGTTGTCAAGTTTGGAAGAAACTCACGGCTGGCTGGCTTCAGTTCAATGACTGAGAGGAAAGCACATAAGTTTCCCAACTCAATTCAGACTACTCTCTCTCCACTTTTTGCCACATATATTTTGGTTTTCTTTGTCGTTCTTAAGTTGATAGGTGGTAGTCTCCAGTACTGGAAGGATTATTTATAAAGAAAGAAGTAGTTTCTACAGTCCTGGAAACTGGTAGTGACCAGTTCTATCTGGTCACTACTGTAAGCATGGTCATATAAACTGTTTTTCTTGTTCTGGCACGGTCAGAGGCAGGAAATGGGAGGAAAGTAGGAAGACAATAGGGGATTTCATCGGCCACTTTCAGATTGAGCAGTGGAATGTTCATAATGGAGAGGAGAGAGAGGACCAGCATCTAGAGCTGCAGGAAATATGAACGGCTATTCCCTCAGTGTTCCAGCATTGTCACCGTATCATAACCTGGGATTTGTTTAAGTATGTCAATCTTATTCTCTTATTTTTACCGTTTAATTTCATATCATTCAGGTTGATCCATGCTAGTCTGCTAAACATAGTGCACGTACCATTGTATTGTTGTTTCTGATATGTTTTAGTTTAGTTACAAAAAAATCTTTCTTAATAAACATTATTAACTTTGCTGGTTCCCGCGTGATTGTGAAATTGGTGGCGTCAACTGCTAGTACAAATTACATTTGCTGAAAAAATATCTGGTACAATTAATTTTATAGTTGTACAAAACTTGCATGAATTTCCAATCCAAACAAAAAAGGAGAATCATTTTCCTACACTTTGAATCAAATCAGTTTTAACTTTCTATAATACCATTGAAAAACGCTAACTTGCTTTCTACTGCACCGCCGGGTTTCCTGACAAAATGTGTCACCTTGATTTAAATAGCGCCTTTCGGTATGACCTTTAAATAGTCATTGAGAAAGCTATGTAGCCATGTGGAGAGAAGCTCAGTGCTGAGGTTCCTAACAGAGCACTGCAGTTGCTCTTCAACTAGCCTTGGGGAAGGTCTGAGTCTAGAGCCACATGCTGCTTTCACAAAGCATTGTTTAAAGAAACAAGTGAGTTCCCATCAACATTGGTCAGCCTACAACTTGAAAGCACAAGAAGTAGCAAGCGCTCAGAATACTGTGCCACTACAGATGCAGAGTTGTCAAGTTTGGAAGAAACTCACAGCTGGCTGGCTTCAGTTCAATGACTGAGAGGAAAGCACATAAGTTTCCCAACTCAATTCAGACTACTCTCTCTCCACTTTTTGCCACATATATTTTGGTTTTCTTTGTCGTTCTTAAGTTGATAGGTGGTAGTCTCCAGTACTGGAAGGATTATTTATAAAGAAAGAAGTAGTTTCTACAGTCCTGGAAACTGGTAGTGACCAGTTCCATCTGGTCATAGAAACTGTTTTTCTTGTTCTGGCACGGTCAGAGGCAGGAAATGGGAGGAAAGTAGGAAGACAATAGGGGATTTCATCGGCCACTTTCAGATTGAGCAGTGGAATGTTCATAATGGAGAGGAGAGAGAGGACCAGCATCTAGAGCTGCAGGAAATATGAACGGCTATTCCCTCAGTGTTCCAGCATTGTCACCGTATCATAACCTGGGATTTGTTTAAGCATGTCAATCTTATTCTCTTATTTTTACCGTTTAATTTCATATCATTCAGGTTGATCCATGCTAGTCTGCTAAACATAGTGCACGTACCATTGTATTGTTGTTTCTGATATGTTTTAGTTTAGTTACAAAAAAATCTTTCTTAATAAACATTATTAACTTTGCCTGTTCCCGCGTGATTGTGAAATTGGTGGCATCAACTGCTAGTACAAATTACATTTGCTGACAAAATATCTGGTACAATTAATTTTATAGTTGTACAAAACTTGCATGAATTTCCAATCCAAACAAAAAAGGAGAATCATTTTCCTACACTTTGAATCAAATCAGTTTTAACTTTCTATAATACCATTGAAAAACGATAACTTGCTTTCTACTGCACCGCCGGGTTTCCTGACAAAATGTGTCACCTTGATTTAAATAGCTCCTTTTGGTATGACCTTTAAATAGTCATTGAGAAAGCTATGTAGCCATGTGGAGAGAAGCTCAGTGCTGAGGTTCCTAACAGAGCACTGCAGTTGCTCTTCAACTAGCCTTGGGGAAGGTCTGAGTCTAGAGCCACATGCTGCTTTCACAAAGCATTGTTTAAAGAAGCAAGTGAGTTCCCATCAACATCGGTCAGCCTACAACTTGAAAGCACAAGAAGTAGCAAGCACTCAGAATACTGTGCCACTACAGATGCAGAGTTGTCAAGTTTGGAAGAGACTCACGGCTGGCTGGCTTCAGTTCAATGACTGAGAGGAAAGCACAAAAGTTTCCCAACTCAATTCAGACTACTCTCTCTCCACTTTTTGCCACATATATTTTGGTTTTCTTTGTCGTTCTTAAGTTGATAGGTGGTAGTCTCCAGTTCTGGAAGGATTATTTATAAAGAAAGAAGTAGTTTCTACAGTCCTGGAAACTGGTAGTGACCAGTTCTATCTGGTCACTACTGTAAGCATGGCCATATAAACTGTTTTTCTTGTTCTGGCACGGTCAGAGGCAGGAAATGGGAGGAAAGTAGGAAGACAATAGGGGATTTCATCGGCCACTTTCAGATTGAGCAGTGGAATGTTCATAATGGAGAGGAGAGAGAGGACCAGTATCTAGAGCTGCAGGAAATATGAACGGCTATTCCCTCAGTGTTCCAGCATTGTCACCGTATCATAACCTGGGATTTGTTTAAGTATGTCAATCTTATTCTCTTATTTTTACCGTTTAATTTCATATCATTCAGGTTGATCCATGCTAGTCTGCTAAACATAGTGCACGTACCATTGTATTGTTGTTTCTGATATGTTTTAGTTTAGTTACAAAAAAATCTTTCTTAATAAACATTATTAACTTTGCCTGTTCCCGCGTGATTGTGAAATTGGTGGCGTCAACTGCTAGTACAAATTACATTTGCTGACAAAATATCTGGTACAATTAATTTTATAGTTGTACAAAACTTGCATGAATTTCCAATCCAAACAAAAAAGGAGAATCATTTTCCTACACTTTGAATCAAATCAGTTTTAACTTTCTATAATACCATTGAAAAACGCTAACTTGCTTTCTACTGCACCGCCGGGTTTCCTGACAAAATGTGTCACCTTGATTTAAATAGCTCCTTTCGGTATGACCTTTAAATAGTCATTGAGAAAGCTATGTAGCCATGTGGAGAGAAGCTCAGTGCTGAGGTTCCTAACAGAGCACTGCAGTTGCTCTTCAACTAGCCTTGGGGAAGGTCTGAGTCTAGAGCCACATGCTGCTTTCACAAAGCATTGTTTAAAGAAGCAAGTGAGTTCCCATCAACATTGGTCAGCCTACAACTTGAAAGCACAAGAAGTAGCAAGCACTCAGTTTACTGTGCCACTACAGATGCAGAGTTGTCAAGTTTGGAAGAAACTCACGGCTGGCTGGCTTCAGTTCAATGACTGAGAGGAAAGCACATAAGTTTCCCAACTCAATTCAGACTACTCTCTCTCCACTTTTTGCCACATATATTTTGGTTTTCTTTGTCGTTCTTAAGTTGATAGGTGGTAGTCTCCAGTACTGGAAGGATTATTTATAAAGAAAGAAGTAGTTTCTACAGTCCTGGAAACTGGTAGTGACCAGTTCTATCTGGTCATAGAAACAGTTTTTCTTGTTCTGGCACGGTCAGAGGCAGGAAATGGGAGGAAAGTAGGAAGACAATAGGGGATTTCATCGGCCACTTTCAGATTGAGCAGTGGAATGTTCATAATGGAGAGGAGAGAGAGGACCAGCATCTAGAGCTGCAGGAAATATGAACGGCTATTCCCTCAGAGTTCCAGCATTGTCACCGTATCATAACCTGGGATTTGTTTAAGTATGTCAATCTTATTCTCTTATTTTTACCGTTTAATTTCATATCATTAAGGTTGATCCATGCTAGTCTGCTAAACATAGTGCACGTACCATTGTATTGTTGTTTCTGATATGTTTTAGTTTAGTTACAAAAAAATCTTTCTTAATAAACATTATTAACTTTGCCTGTTCCCGCGTGATTGTGAAATTGGTGGCATCAACTGCTAGTACAAATTACATTTGCTGACAAAATATCTGGTACAATTAATTTTATAGTTGTACAAAACTTGCATGAATTTCCAATCCAAACAAAAAAGGAGAATCATTTTGCTACACTTTGAATCAAATCAGTTTTAACTTTCTATAATACCATTGAAAAACGATAACTTGCTTTCTACTGCACCGCCGGGTTTCCTGACAAAATGTGTCACCTTGATTTAAATAGCTCCTTTTGGTATGACCTTTAAATAGTCATTGAGAAAGCTATGTAGCCATGTGGAGAGAATCTCAGTGCTGAGGTTCCTAACGGAGCACTGCAGTTGCTCTTCAACTAGCCTTGGGGAAGGTCTGAGTCTAGAGCCACATGCTGCTTTCACAAAGCATTGTTTAAAGAAGCAAGTGAGTTCCCATCAACATTGGTCAGCCTACAACTTGAAAGCACAAGAAGTAGCAAGCACTCAGAATACTGTGCCACTACAGATGCAGAGTTGTCAAGTTTGGAAGAGACTCACGGCTGGCTGGCTTCAGTTCAATGACTGAGAGGAAAGCACATAAGTTTCCCAACTCAATTCAGACTACTCTCTCTCCACTTTTTGCCACATATATTTTGGTTTTCTTTGTCGTTCTTAAGTTGATAGGTGGTAGTCTCCAGTACTGGAAGGATTATTTATAAAGAAAGAAGTAGTTTCTACAGTCCTGGAAACTGGTAGTGACCAGTTCTATCTGGTCACTACTGTAAGCATGGTCATATAAACTGTTTTTCTTGTTCTGGCACGGTCAGAGGCAGGAAATGGGAGGAAAGTAGGAAGACAATAGGGGATTTCATCGGCCACTTTCAGATTGAGCAGTGGAATGTTCATAATGGAGAGGAGAGAGAGGACCAGCATCTAGAGCTGCAGGAAATATGAACGGCTATTCCCTCAGTGTTCCAGCATTGTCACCGTATCATAACCTGGGATTTGTTTAAGTATGTCAATCTTATTCTCTTATTTTTACCGTTTAATTTCATATCATTCAGGTTGATCCATGCTAGTCTGCTAAACATAGTGCACGTACCATTGTATTGTTGTTTCTGATATGTTTTAGTTTAGTTACAAAAAAATCTTTCTTAATAAACATTATTAACTTTGCTGGTTCCCGCGTGATTGTGAAATTGGTGGCGTCAACTGCTAGTACAAATTACATTTGCTGAAAAAATATCTGGTACAATTAATTTTATAGTTGTACAAAACTTGCATGAATTTCCAATCCAAACAAAAAAGGAGAATCATTTTCCTACACTTTGAATCAAATCAGTTTTAACTTTCTATAATACCATTGAAAAACGCTAACTTGCTTTCTACTGCACCGCCGGGTTTCCTGACAAAATGTGTCACCTTGATTTAAATAGCGCCTTTCGGTATGACCTTTAAATAGTCATTGAGAAAGCTATGTAGCCATGTGGAGAGAAGCTCAGTGCTGAGGTTCCTAACAGAGCACTGCAGTTGCTCTTCAACTAGCCTTGGGGAAGGTCTGAGTCTAGAGCCACATGCTGCTTTCACAAAGCATTGTTTAAAGAAACAAGTGAGTTCCCATCAACATTGGTCAGCCTACAACTTGAAAGCACAAGAAGTAGCAAGCGCTCAGAATACTGTGCCACTACAGATGCAGAGTTGTCAAGTTTGGAAGAAACTCACAGCTGGCTGGCTTCAGTTCAATGACTGAGAGGAAAGCACATAAGTTTCCCAACTCAATTCAGACTACTCTCTCTCCACTTTTTGCCACATATATTTTGGTTTTCTTTGTCGTTCTTAAGTTGATAGGTGGTAGTCTCCAGTACTGGAAGGATTATTTATAAAGAAAGAAGTAGTTTCTACAGTCCTGGAAACTGGTAGTGACCAGTTCCATCTGGTCATAGAAACTGTTTTTCTTGTTCTGGCACGGTCAGAGGCAGGAAATGGGAGGAAAGTAGGAAGACAATAGGGGATTTCATCGGCCACTTTCAGATTGAGCAGTGGAATGTTCATAATGGAGAGGAGAGAGAGGACCAGTATCTAGAGCTGCAGGAAATATGAACGGCTATTCCCTCAGTGTTCCAGCATTGTCACCGTATCATAACCTGGGATTTGTTTAAGTATGTCAATCTTATTCTCTTATTTTTACCGTTTAATTTCATATCATTCAGGTTGATCCATGCTAGTCTGCTAAACATAGTGCACGTACCATTGTATTGTTGTTTCTGATATGTTTTAGTTTAGTTACAAAAAAATCTTTCTTAATAAACATTATTAACTTTGCCTGTTCCCGCGTGATTGTGAAATTGGTGGCGTCAACTGCTAGTACAAATTACATTTGCTGACAAAATATCTGGTACAATTAATTTTATAGTTGTACAAAACTTGCATGAATTTCCAATCCAAACAAAAAAGGAGAATCATTTTCCTACACTTTGAATCAAATCAGTTTTAACTTTCTATAATACCATTGAAAAACGCTAACTTGCTTTCTACTGCACCGCCGGGTTTCCTGACAAAATGTGTCACCTTGATTTAAATAGCTCCTTTCGGTATGACCTTTAAATAGTCATTGAGAAAGCTATGTAGCCATGTGGAGAGAAGCTCAGTGCTGAGGTTCCTAACAGAGCACTGCAGTTGCTCTTCAACTAGCCTTGGGGAAGGTCTGAGTCTAGAGCCACATGCTGCTTTCACAAAGCATTGTTTAAAGAAGCAAGTGAGTTCCCATCAACATTGGTCAGCCTACAACTTGAAAGCACAAGAAGTAGCAAGCACTCAGAATACTGTGCCGCTACAGATGCAGAGTTGTCAAGTTTGGAAGAGACTCACGGCTGGCTGGCTTCAGTTCAATGACTGAGAGGAAAGCACAAAAGTTTCCCAACTCAATTCAGACTACTCTCTCTCCACTTTTTGCCACATATATTTTGGTTTTCTTTGTCGTTCTTAAGTTGATAGGTGGTAGTCTCCAGTACTGGAAGGATTATTTATAAAGAAAGAAGTAGTTTCTACAGTCCTGGAAACTGGTAGTGACCAGTTCTATCTGGTCATAGAAACTGTTTTTCTTGTTCTGGCACGGTCAGAGGCAGGAAATGGGAGGAAAGTACGAAGACAATAGGGGATTTCATCGACCACTTTCAGATTGAGCAGTGGAATGTTCATAATGGAGAGGAGAGAGAGGACCAGCATCTAGAGCTGCAGGAAATATGAACGGCTATTCCCTCAGAGTTCCAGCATTGTCACCGTATCATAACCTGGGATTTGTTTAAGTATGTCAATCTTATTCTCTTATTTTTACCGTTTAATTTCATATCATTCAGGTTGATCCATGCTAGTCTGCTAAACATAGTGCACGTACCATTGTATTGTTGTTTCTGATATGTTTTAGTTTAGTTACAAAAAAATCTTTCTTAATAAACATTATTAACTTTGCTGGTTCCCGCGTGATTGTGAAATTGGTGGCATCAACTGCTAGTACAAATTACATTTGCTGACAAAATATCTGGTACAATTAATTTTATAGTTGTACAAAACTTGCATGAATTTCCAATCCAAACAAAAAAGGAGAATCATTTTCCTACACTTTGAATCAAATCAGTTTTAACTTTCTATAATACCATTGAAAAACGCTAACTTGCTTTCTACTGCACCGCCGGGTTTCCTGACAAAATGTGTCACCTTGATTTAAATAGCGCCTTTCGGTATGACCTTTAAATAGTCATTGAGAAAGCTATGTAGCCGTGTGGAGAGAAGCTCAGTGCTGAGGTTCCTAACGGAGCACTGCAGTTGCTCTTCAACTAGCCTTGGGGAAGGTCTGAGTCTAGAGCCACATGCTGCTTTCACAAAGCATTGTTTAAAGAAGCAAGTGAGTTCCCATCAACATTGGTCAGCCTACAACTTGAAAGCACAAGAAGTAGCAAGCACTCAGAATACTGTGCCACTACAGATGCAGAGTTGTCAAGTTTGGAAGAAACTCACGGCTGGCTGGCTTCAGTTCAATGACTGAGAGGAAAGCACATAAGTTTCCCAACTCAATTCAGACTACTCTCTCTCCACTTTTTGCCACATATATTTTGGTTTTCTTTGTCGTTCTTCAGTTGATAGGTGGTAGTCTCCAGTACTGGAAGGATTATTTATAAAGAAAGAAGTAGTTTCTACAGTCCTGGAAACTGGTAGTGACCAGTTCTATCTGGTCACTACTGTAAGCATGGTCATATAAACTGTTTTTCTTGTTCTGGCACGGTCAGAGGCAGGAAATGGGAGGAAAGTAGGAAGACAATAGGGGATTTCATCGGCCACTTTCAGATTGAGCAGTGGAATGTTCATAATGGAGAGGAGAGAGAGGACCAGCATCTAGAGCTGCAGGAAATATGAACGGCTATTCCCTCAGTGTTCCAGCATTGTCACCGTATCATAACCTGGGATTTGTTTAAGTATGTCAATCTTATTCTCTTATTTTTACCGTTTAATTTCATATCATTCAGGTTGATCCATGCTAGTCTGCTAAACATAGTGCACGTACCATTGTATTGTTGTTTCTGATATGTTTTAGTTTAGTTACAAAAAAATCTTTCTTAATAAACATTATTAACTTTGCTGGTTCCCGCGTGATTGTGAAATTGGTGGCGTCAACTGCTAGTACAAATTACATTTGCTGAAAAAATATCTGGTACAATTAATTTTATAGTTGTACAAAACTTGCATGAATTTCCAATCCAAACAAAAAAGGAGAATCATTTTCCTACACTTTGAATCAAATCAGTTTTAACTTTCTATAATACCATTGAAAAACGCTAACTTACTTTCTACTGCACCGCCGGGTTTCCTGACAAAATGTGTCACCTTGATTTAAATAGCGCCTTTCGGTATGACCTTTAAATAGTCATTGAGAAAGCTATGTAGCCATGTGGAGAGAAGCTCAGTGCTGAGGTTCCTAACAGAGCACTGCAGTTGCTCTTCAACTAGCCTTGGGGAAGGTCTGAGTCTAGAGCCACATGCTGCTTTCACAAAGCATTGTTTAAAGAAACAAGTGAGTTCCCATCAACATTGGTCAGCCTACAACTTGAAAGCACAAGAAGTAGCAAGCGCTCAGAATACTGTGCCACTACAGATGCAGAGTTGTCAAGTTTGGAAGAAACTCACAGCTGGCTGGCTTCAGTTCAATGACTGAGAGGAAAGCACATAAGTTTCCCAACTCAATTCAGACTACTCTCTCTCCACTTTTTGCCACATATATTTTGGTTTTCTTTGTCGTTCTTAAGTTGATAGGTGGTAGTCTCCAGTACTGGAAGGATTATTTATAAAGAAAGAAGTAGTTTCTACAGTCCTGGAAACTGGTAGTGACCAGTTCCATCTGGTCATAGAAACTGTTTTTCTTGTTCTGGCACGGTCAGAGGCAGGAAATGGGAGGAAAGTAGGAAGACAATAGGGGATTTCATCGGCCACTTTCAGATTGAGCAGTGGAATGTTCATAATGGAGAGGAGAGAGAGGACCAGCATCTAGAGCTGCAGGAAATATGAACGGCTATTCCCTCAGTGTTCCAGCATTGTCACCGTATCATAACCTGGGATTTGTTTAAGCATGTCAATCTTATTCTCTTATTTTTACCGTTTAATTTCATATCATTCAGGTTGATCCATGCTAGTCTGCTAAACATAGTGCACGTACCATTGTATTGTTGTTTCTGATATGTTTTAGTTTAGTTACAAAAAAATCTTTCTTAATAAACATTATTAACTTTGCCTGTTCCCGCGTGATTGTGAAATTGGTGGCATCAACTGCTAGTACAAATTACATTTGCTGACAAAATATCTGGTACAATTAATTTTATAGTTGTACAAAACTTGCATGAATTTCCAATCCAAACAAAAAAGGAGAATCATTTTCCTACACTTTGAATCAAATCAGTTTTAACTTTCTATAATACCATTGAAAAACGATAACTTGCTTTCTACTGCACCGCCGGGTTTCCTGACAAAATGTGTCACCTTGATTTAAATAGCTCCTTTTGGTATGACCTTTAAATAGTCATTGAGAAAGCTATGTAGCCATGTGGAGAGAAGCTCAGTGCTGAGGTTCCTAACAGAGCACTGCAGTTGCTCTTCAACTAGCCTTGGGGAAGGTCTGAGTCTAGAGCCACATGCTGCTTTCACAAAGCATTGTTTAAAGAAGCAAGTGAGTTCCCATCAACATCGGTCAGCCTACAACTTGAAAGCACAAGAAGTAGCAAGCACTCAGAATACTGTGCCACTGCAGATGCAGAGTTGTCAAGTTTGGAAGAGACTCACGGCTGGCTGGCTTCAGTTCAATGACTGAGAGGAAAGCACAAAAGTTTCCCAACTCAATTCAGACTACTCTCTCTCCACTTTTTGCCACATATATTTTGGTTTTCTTTGTCGTTCTTAAGTTGATAGGTGGTAGTCTCCAGTTCTGGAAGGATTATTTATAAAGAAAGAAGTAGTTTCTACAGTCCTGGAAACTGGTAGTGACCAGTTCTATCTGGTCACTACTGTAAGCATGGCCATATAAACTGTTTTTCTTGTTCTGGCACGGTCAGAGGCAGGAAATGGGAGGAAAGTAGGAAGACAATAGGGGATTTCATCGGCCACTTTCAGATTGAGCAGTGGAATGTTCATAATGGAGAGGAGAGAGAAGACCAGTATCTAGAGCTGCAGGAAATATGAACGGCTATTCCCTCAGTGTTCCAGCATTGTCACCGTATCATAACCTGGGATTTGTTTAAGTATGTCAATCTTATTCTCTTATTTTTACCGTTTAATTTCATATCATTCAGGTTGATCCATGCTAGTCTGCTAAACATAGTGCACGTACCATTGTATTGTTGTTTCTGATATGTTTTAGTTTAGTTACAAAAAAATCTTTCTTAATAAACATTATTAACTTTGCCTGTTCCCGCGTGATTGTGAAATTGGTGGCGTCAACTGCTAGTACAAATTACATTTGCTGACAAAATATCTGGTACAATTAATTTTATAGTTGTACAAAACTTGCATGAATTTCCAATCCAAACAAAAAAGGAGAATCATTTTCCTACACTTTGAATCAAATCAGTTTTAACTTTCTATAATACCATTGAAAAACGCTAACTTGCTTTCTACTGCACCGCCGGGTTTCCTGACAAAATGTGTCACCTTGATTTAAATAGCGCCTTTCGGTATGACCTTTAAATAGTCATTGAGAAAGCTATGTAGCCATGTGGAGAGAAGCTCAGTGCTGAGGTTCCTAACAGAGCACTGCAGTTGCTCTTCAACTAGCCTTGGGGAAGGTCTGAGTCTAGAGCCACATGCTGCTTTCACAAAGCATTGTTTAAAGAAGCAAGTGAGTTCCCATCAACATTGGTCAGCCTACAACTTGAAAGCACAAGAAGTAGCAAGCACTCAGAATACTGTGCCACTACAGATGCAGAGTTGTCAAGTTTGGAAGAAACTCACAGCTGGCTGGCTTCAGTTCAATGACTGAGAGGAAAGCACATAAGTTTCCCAACTCAATTCAGACTACTCTCTCTCCACTTTTTGCCACATATATTTTGGTTTTCTTTGTCGTTCTTAAGTTGATAGGTGGTAGTCTCCAGTACTGGAAGGATTATTTATAAAGAAAGAAGTAGTTTCTACAGTCCTGGAAACTGGTAGTGACCAGTTCCATCTGGTCATAGAAACTGTTTTTCTTGTTCTGGCACGGTCAGAGGCAGGAAATGGGAGGAAAGTAGGAAGACAATAGGGGATTTCATCGGCCACTTTCAGATTGAGCAGTGGAATGTTCATAATGGAGAGGAGAGAGAGGACCAGCATCTAGAGCTGCAGGAAATATGAACGGCTATTCCCTCAGTGTTCCAGCATTGTCACCGTATCATAACCTGGGATTTGTTTAAGCATGTCAATCTTATTCTCTTATTTTTACCGTTTAATTTCATATCATTCAGGTTGATCCATGCTAGTCTGCTAAACATAGTGCACGTACCATTGTATTGTTGTTTCTGATATGTTTTAGTTTAGTTACAAAAAAATCTTTCTTAATAAACATTATTAACTTTGCCTGTTCCCGCGTGATTGTGAAATTGGTGGCATCAACTGCTAGTACAAATTACATTTGCTGACAAAATATCTGGTACAATTAATTTTATAGTTGTACAAAACTTGCATGAATTTCCAATCCAAACAAAAAAGGAGAATCATTTTCCTACACTTTGAATCAAATCAGTTTTAACTTTCTATAATACCATTGAAAAACGATAACTTGCTTTCTACTGCACCGCCGGGTTTCCTGACAAAATGTGTCACCTTGATTTAAATAGCTCCTTTTGGTATGACCTTTAAATAGTCATTGAGAAAGCTATGTAGCCATGTGGAGAGAAGCTCAGTGCTGAGGTTCCTAACAGAGCACTGCAGTTGCTCTTCAACTAGCCTTGGGGAAGGTCTGAGTCTAGAGCCACATGCTGCTTTCACAAAGCATTGTTTAAAGAAGCAAGTGAGTTCCCATCAACATCGGTCAGCCTACAACTTGAAAGCACAAGAAGTAGCAAGCACTCAGAATACTGTGCCACTACAGATGCAGAGTTGTCAAGTTTGGAAGAGACTCACGGCTGGCTGGCTTCAGTTCAATGACTGAGAGGAAAGCACAAAAGTTTCCCAACTCAATTCAGACTACTCTCTCTCCACTTTTTGCCACATATATTTTGGTTTTCTTTGTCGTTCTTAAGTTGATAGGTGGTAGTCTCCAGTTCTGGAAGGATTATTTATAAAGAAAGAAGTAGTTTCTACAGTCCTGGAAACTGGTAGTGACCAGTTCTATCTGGTCACTACTGTAAGCATGGCCATATAAACTGTTTTTCTTGTTCTGGCACGGTCAGAGGCAGGAAATGGGAGGAAAGTAGGAAGACAATAGGGGATTTCATCGGCCACTTTCAGATTGAGCAGTGGAATGTTCATAATGGAGAGGAGAGAGAGGACCAGTATCTAGAGCTGCAGGAAATATGAACGGCTATTCCCTCAGTGTTCCAGCATTGTCACCGTATCATAACCTGGGATTTGTTTAAGTATGTCAATCTTATTCTCTTATTTTTACCGTTTAATTTCATATCATTCAGGTTGATCCATGCTAGTCTGCTAAACATAGTGCACGTACCATTGTATTGTTGTTTCTGATATGTTTTAGTTTAGTTACAAAAAAATCTTTCTTAATAAACATTATTAACTTTGCCTGTTCCCGCGTGATTGTGAAATTGGTGGCGTCAACTGCTAGTACAAATTACATTTGCTGACAAAATATCTGGTACAATTAATTTTATAGTTGTACAAAACTTGCATGAATTTCCAATCCAAACAAAAAAGGAGAATCATTTTCCTACACTTTGAATCAAATCAGTTTTAACTTTCTATAATACCATTGAAAAACGCTAACTTGCTTTCTACTGCACCGCCGGGTTTCCTGACAAAATGTGTCACCTTGATTTAAATAGCGCCTTTCGGTATGACCTTTAAATAGTCATTGAGAAAGCTATGTAGCCATGTGGAGAGAAGCTCAGTGCTGAGGTTCCTAACAGAGCACTGCAGTTGCTCTTCAACTAGCCTTGGGGAAGGTCTGAGTCTAGAGCCACATGCTGCTTTCACAAAGCATTGTTTAAAGAAGCAAGTGAGTTCCCATCAACATTGGTCAGCCTACAACTTGAAAGCACAAGAAGTAGCAAGCACTCAGAATACTGTGCCACTACAGATGCAGAGTTGTCAAGTTTGGAAGAAACTCACAGCTGGCTGGCTTCAGTTCAATGACTGAGAGGAAAGCACATAAGTTTCCCAACTCAATTCAGGCTACTCTCTCTCCACTTTTTGCCACATATTTTTTGGTTTTCTTTGTCGTTCTTAAGTTGATAGGTGGTAGTCTCCAGTACTGGAAGGATTATTTATAAAGAAAGAAGTAGTTTCTACAGTCCTGGAAACTGGTAGTGACCAGTTCCATCTGGTCATAGAAACTGTTTTTCTTGTTCTGGCACGGTCAGAGGCAGGAAATGGGAGGAAAGTACGAAGACAATAGGGGATTTCATCGGCCACTTTCAGATTGAGCAGTGGAATGTTCATAATGGAGAGGAGAGAGAGGACCAGCATCTAGAGCTGCAGGAAATATGAACGGCTATTCCCTCAGTGTTCCAGCATTGTCACCGTATCATAACCTGGGATTTGTTTAAGTATGTCAATCTTATTCTCTTATTTTTACCGTTTAATTTCATATCATTCAGGTTGATCCATGCTAGTCTGCTAAACATAGTGCACGTACAATTGTATTGTTGTTTCTGATATGTTTTAGTTTAGTTACAAAAAAATCTTTCTTAATAAACATTATTAACTTTGCCTGTTCCCGCGTGATTGTGAAATTGGTGGCATCAACTGCTAGTACAAATTACATTTGCTGACAAAATATCTGGTACAATTAATTTTATAGTTGTACAAAACTTGCATGAATTTTCAATCCAAACAAAAAAGGAGAATCCTTTTCCTACACTTTGAATCAAATCAGTTTTTACTTTCTATAATACCATTGAAAAACGATAACTTGCTTTCTACTGCACCGCCGGGTTTCCTGACAAAATGTGTCACCTTGATTTAAATAGCTCCTTTTGGTATGACCTTTAAATAGTCATTGAGAAAGCTATGTAGCCATGTGGAGAGAAGCTCAGTGTTGAGGTTCCTAACAGAGCACTGCAGTTGCTCTTCAACTAGCCTTGGGGAAGGTCTGAGTCTAGAGCCACATGCTGCTTTCACAAAGCATTGTTTAAAGAAGCAAGTGAGTTCCCATCAACATTGGTCAGCCTACAACTTGAAAGCACAAGAAGTAGCAAGCACTCAGAATACTGTGCCACTACAGATGCAGAGTTGTCAAGTTTGGAAGAGACTCACGGCTGGCTGGCTTCAGTTCAATGACTGAGAGGAAAGCACAAAAGTTTCCCAACTCAATTCAGACTATTCTCTCTCCACTTTTTGCCACATATATTTTGGTTTTCTTTGTCGTTCTTAAGGTGATAGGTGGTAGTCTCCAGTTCTGGAAGGATTATTTATAAAGAAAAAAGTAGTTTCTACAGTCCTGGAAACTGGTAGTGACCAGTTCTATCTGGTCATAGAAACTGTTTTTCTTGTTCTGGCACGGTCAGAGGCAGGAAATGGGAGGAAAGTAGGAAGACAATAGGGGATTTCATCGGCCACTTTCAGATTGAGCAGTGGAATGTTCATAATGGAGAGGAGAGAGAGGACCAGCATCTAGAGCTGCAGGAAATATGAACGGCTATTCCCTCAGAGTTCCAGCATTGTCACCGTATCATAACCTGGGATTTGTTTAAGTATGTCAATCTTATTCTCTTATTTTTACCGTTTAATTTCATATCATTAAGGTTGATCCATGCTAGTCTGCTAAACATAGTGCACGTACAATTGTATTGTTGTTTCTGATATGTTTTAGTTTAGTTACAAAAAAATCTTTCTTAATAAACATTATTAACTTTGCCTGTTCCCGCGTGATTGTGAAATTGGTGGCATCAACTGCTAGTACAAATTACATTTGCTGACAAAATATCTGGTACAATTAATTTTATAGTTGTACAAAACTTGCATGAATTTCCAATCCAAACAAAAAAGGAGAATCATTTTCCTACACTTTGAATCAAATCAGTTTTAACTTTCTATAATACCATTGAAAAACGATAACTTGCTTTCTACTGCACCGCCGGGTTTCCTGACAAAATGTGTCACCTTGATTTAACCCCTTCCCGACCTATGACATACCTGTACGTCATGGGTGGCAAGGTGTTCCCGACCCATGACATACAGGTACGTCATGGACATTACTGCCGCTACTCTCGGCATTCCGCAGCGCCCGGAAAGATGGTGGCTATCACTGATAGCCAGCCATCTTACCGTGCGACCATGGGGGGTTTCATCCCCCACCCCCCCCAGCGATTGCTGCTATCAGCTGGTCAAATCTGACTAGCTGATAGCAGCGTTTCGCTATCAGAATACTTAACAGCGCGGTGTGTGAGTCCCGATCACGGGGATCGGGACACACACCGCTCTGCTAAGTTTCCCTGACCCGTCCCCCGGCGTCACTTACCCGTCGGAGCGGTGTCCCGAGCGGTCCCGGCGTCCTCCGTGCGGTCCCGGCGGCGCTGCGTCCCGGAGGTGAGTTTCCGGCAGCAGTGCGGCATCTTCATTGGCAGCAGTGAGATCGCCGTAAAGCGATCTCACTGCTGCCTCTGAGAGTTTCAAAACTGCAACTCCCAGCATGCCCAGACAGCCTTTGGCTTTCTGGGCATGCTGGGAGTTGTAGTTTTGCAACATCTGGAGGTCCACAGTTTGGAGACCACTGTATAATGGTCTCCAATCTGTGCTCTTCCAGATGTTGCAAAACTACAAATCTCAGCATGCTCAGTCTGTCCAGGCATGCTGGGAGTTGTAGTTCTCTAACATCTGGAAGAGCACAGATTGGAGACCATTATACAGTGGTCTCCAAACTGTGGACCTCCAGATGTTGCAAAACTACAACTCCCAGCATGCCCAGACTGCCCAAGCATGCTCGAAGTTGTAGTTCGGCAACATCTGATCCTTCAGATATTGCCGAACTACAACTTCCAGCATGCCTTGGCAGTCTGGGCATGCTGGGAGTTGTAGTTTTGCAACAACTGGAGGCACACCAGTTGGGAAACATTGTCCGTTTCCTACCTCAGTGCCTTCAGCTGTTGCAATTGTTGCAAAACTATAACTCCCAGCATGCACTGACAGACCATGCATGCTGGGAGTTGTAGTTTTGCAACAGCTGGAGGCACAGTGGTTTGGAAACACTAAGTTTGGTTGCAAAACACTTGAAAGTTTATTACTTAACTTAGTGTTTCCAAACCAGTGTTCCTCCAGCTGTTGCAAAACTACAACTCCCAGCATGCACGGACAGCCAAAGGGCATGCTCGGAGTTTGCAACAGCTGGATGTTTGCCCCCTCCCCCCAATGTGAATGTACAGGGTACACTCACATGGGCGGAGGTTTACAGTGAGTGCTGCAAGTTTGAGATGGCAGGAAAGGAGGTTAGGAAGTCAAGCTGAAAGGCAGGCAGGCAGGCAGACAGGCAGGCAGGCACGCACGCACGCACGCACGCACCACGATGGATGGCACTGCAGATTGACCACAAGGGGGAGACGCAGGCCCATGGATGAATGAAAGCAAAGCACCCGCACACACTCGATTCTCGCACGGAGGCTCAACCATCGCACCCCACGGTGTGCTCAGCCCTGAAGATCACCCAAACACAGCAGGAAAACTCGACTGATAAAATGTGGAGGAGGAGGAGGAGAAGAAGAAGAAGATGGAGCAGGCGCACCACTTCTGCAGCCACCCAGGGCACAACAGACGAGCACTATTTTTGACCAGAGAAAATCAGGGGAAAGCGCGAACGCAGTCCCCCACTACCACAAATTATGCAGTCAAGTTTCCCGCATTTGGGGAAATCGCAGGGGTCAGCACGCCCGGAGTGCAATGGATGATCCTCACCCTGGGAGAACCACCTTAGTTTTTTTGATTGAAAGAGCTTTATTTTCCGTTCAGTCATTACAAGTCGTACAATAAATTACAGTCACACAAAGCATGATAGTACAATACACAGCAAAGGTTCCCTAAGCTATACATCGCACACCATGCTACTCTAACATTCAGCTCAATCCTGCAATAGAAAAGCACAAGAGATCAAACAAAAACCAAATAATACAATCTGTGATCGGGGTAGGGGTGTGGGCGACTATGTGGGGGTAGGGAGGGGGCGGATCACAGGGCCAAACTGTTGGGCTGTATCTTCAGGGAGACATGGGAGAAGGAGAGGGGTCTTCACTCCTCTTCTTCCTCATCAACGGCCGAGCTGTCCAAGATGGAATAGTCTCTAAGCAGGTTCTTGATGAACCTGCGGCAGTCCCGGACGGACATGTTTTCCCTGTTGATCACGAGGCGGTTCCTGGCAAGCCACACTGCGTCCTTAAAACAGTTCATAAGGCGCCAGGCCTCCTGGATGGCCTCCACGTCGTGGGTCCCAGGGAACAGGCCGTAAAGCACCGAATGGTACGATAGGCAGCTCCTGGGCACTGAGTCTCTGAGTTCATGTTCTAGGGCGTCCAACAGACCCTGTGCAAAGGAGCACTGCCAAAACACGTGGAAAGATGTTTCCTCCACGTAGGGGCAACGGGGGCAGTACCGGGTCTTGCACAGGTTGCGGGCATGCATGAATGACCTGAGAGAGAGACCTCCCATGACGGCCATCCACGACAAGTCCTTGTGTCCATTGGTAAGCCGCTTTGAGGCCACATTGTTCCAAACTGTCTCTGCAGTGGCTGCGGGGAGTCCCGGAACCAGCTCGGTCGAGTCCTTAGCTCGGATGAGCTTGTGGATTGTCTTCGGCTTCCATAGGTCGGGTTTCAGTCCTTCCAGCTGGTGCTCCCTCACAAACCGGACAACATCCCCATAGAACCAGGGAGTGCTCCAGTTGTAAGGGATGGAGCTGTCCCACTTGTCCCAGCCCAGCTGTCTCCAGAGGGGCATGAGAAGCAAGCGAGACATGGACCTGCCCGCTGAGCCAGTCTTTTCTACAAGAGTCCTCTGCTCCGTGACACATGCAAAGGAGGCCCTCAGCAGAGCGGGGATGTCGGGTATTCCCTTCCCACCCTTGCGGGGTTCCTTGTACATCACGGTCCTCTTGACTCTGTCCATTTTGCCCCAGATGAAGCCAAACACTGTCCGGGTGATGGCCTTGCAAACGGTGGTATGGGGAGGCCAGGCCTGTGCGGTATATTGGAGCACAGGCAAAACTTCACTCCGCAGGACAAGTGCCTTGCCTTCCATCGTGAGCTTTCTGGAGCTCCACAGTCCGATCTTTGAGTTTATCCTTCCTAGTCGGTCTTGCCAAGACTTAAGGGCCGCTCCTTCCTTCCCGAACCAGACTCCAAGAATTTGAATGAAGTCCGGCTTAACAGTAAAGGGGAAGGGGGCGGAAGAAGCCAGGTGCCATTCCCCGAAGAGCATGGCCTCCGACTTCCCGCAGTTGACTTTTGCCCCCGAAGCTCTGCCGAAGTCCTCGCAGGTCTGGACGAGTGCAGTCACCGAACGCTGGTCAGCGCAGAAGACGGTCACGTCGTCCATGTAGAGCGAGCACTTGACCTCGTGGCGATCTGGTCCTGGTGCGGTGATCCCTCTGATCTCTCCATTCTGCCGGATAGTCTCAGCGAAGAGCTCTATAACACAAACAAAAAGGAGAGGTGAAAGAGGGCAGCCTTGTCTAACCCCTGAAAGAATAGGAAAGGGGTCAGTCTTCCAGCCGTTCACCAACACCGTGCTGTAAATGTCAAAATACATAACGTTAACAAAAGAGCAAAACATCTTCCCCAGACCCAGCCTGCGCAAAACCCTGTCCATGAATGCGTGGGAGACACGGTCGAACGCCTTCTCCTGATCTAAGCTGACCAGGGCGGCGCGGCCCCCGCGGTCCTGGATGTAATGGACCGTGTCTCTCACAAGGGCAAGGCTGTCGGCAATCCTGCGGCCAGGAATGCTGCAGGTCTGGTCCGGATGGACGATCTGCCCCATGACAGGTTTCAGCCTGTTGGCCAGCACCTTGGCGAGGATCTTGTAGTCCACGTTCAGGAGAGAGATGGGACGCCAGTTTTTCAGGTCACATCTCTCCCCCTTCCGCTTATACAAGATCGTGATCATCCCTTCCCTCAACGACGGAGGCATTCCGCCCCCCACCACCATCTCCTCGTACACCTCCAACAGGTCCGGACAGATCAGGTCACCCAGCGCTACGTAGAGCTCGGCCGGGAGACCGTCACTGCCCGGGGTCCTGCCGGGCTTAAAGGATTTAGCGGCAGAGAGCAGCTCCCCCACCGTCAAGGGATCGTCCATAGCCGCCGCACCTGCGGGATCAACAACGTTAGTGACACCTGACAGGAACCTCTCGGCGGCTTCGGGGTCGGATGACTTGGGGGCGTAGAGGTTGCTGTAGAAGTCGTGGACGACCCCCATCACTTCCTCCTTGCCGCTCCTCATGTGTCCGGTCTCATCTCGTAGCTCAGTCAGGGGCGTGTGGCCGGCATGGAGCTTCCTGAAAAAGAAAGAGTTACATTTCCTCCTCAAAGTGCCTTTTCAAGCTCTTTTTGGTGTCCTCCAGCTCCTCCCTGACGTCCCAGCCACACTGGAGCAGGTCCTGCAGGGACCGCAGCTCGCGCTGCAGTTTCCTCAAGTCCCACTTCTTCGCACACGCCTGTTGTCTGCCTTTTGCCTGAAAGAAACAACGGGATTCGACTTTAACATATTCCCACCAATCGCTGATGCACTTGAACAGACATTTGTCATTTCGCCATACAAGGTACGCATCCCTAAGTTCCTCCATGACCTCCCTCTGCTTTAACAGGGCACAATTCAACTTCCAGGAGCCTGGGCCAGGTGGGAATCCATGGCCCAGAGTCCCCCGGAATCGAATGGCCCTGTGGTCAGAGAAGAAGCAGGGGACCATAGAGTACGACACCTTTCTGACTGCTCTCGAAGTGAAGATGAAGTCTATCCGAGAACGGAGCGAGCCATCGGGGCGGCTCCACGTATAGTTTACGGAGCCGTTCCCGATGGACCCGACAACGTCCTGCAAGGATGCCTCCGTCACCATCTCAATCAGCAGTTTAGACGTCACGTCCAGGTTGGCGGATGTGCCAGAACTGCGCCCGTCCACCTCAATGGGGCAGTTGAAGTCACCACCCAACACTACTGCCCTAGTGGTGGCGAGTTCAGCCCGCAGGGCCTGGAGAACCTCCAGTCGGACATCCCTCTCAGGGGAGGCGTACACGTTGATGAGCCGCACGGGCTCACCCGCCCAGGAACCGTCTGCGACAAGAAGTCTGCCACAGACGAGCTCCCGGACGGAATCAAGTGCAAAGTTACCTCCCCTGATCAGGATGGCCACCCCCGCAGACCTATTGTCGCCCCCACCAGACCAGTAGGAAGGGCCGTGAGGCCACTGCCTGGCCAGATGGTTGTAAGACCTAGAAGCAGACAAAGCACATTCCTGCAACATGTAAACATCACACCTCTGGGAATCTAAGAACGTAAGAACAGTCTGAAATCTAAACCAAGCTCTAATACTCCTCACATTAATGCAGAAGATGTTGAGATCAGCCATGGGAATAAAAAGAGAGGTTAGTTCTGATACTAGTTACCAGTCTGGTCGGACGGGTCCTCTTCTCTGGCGCCTGTCGGCTCCTGTGGCTTCTCGTAGCGCCCTTCCAAGAACTCGTCGTAGACCGTGTTGGACGGAGTGTCCAGGATTTTCTTGACCTCTGGGTCCTGCAGCAGCTCCTCCATAGATTGAGCTTGGACTGGCTCTGCTTGGACCTGCTCCACTTGGGCCTGCTCCATCACCTCCTCTCCTTCTGAAGCTTCAAGGCTCTCGCAGACCTGCTCCATCTCCTCCTCCTCGTCTGAAGCTTGAGGGGTCTCGCAGGTCTCGATTATCTTTCTTTTGTGGGACTCTTCTGATGCGTTGTCCCTTCCTTTCCTCTTCCTCTGTATGGTACCTGGGGGAGGAATCACAGGAAAGTCCTCCGAAGGGCGGGCACCAGCAGCTGGAGGGGGGTTAGGTGCTGCTGGGCCAGGAGAGAAAGGAGGCTGGGTGGGGCGGGGGGCAGGAGAGAGTGCCCGGGCAGGGGAGGACGGGGCAGGGGTGGGCCGGGCAGGGGAGGACGGGGCAGGGGTGGGCCGGGGTGGGGAGGACGGGGCAGGGGGGGGCTGGGGTGGGGTACGGGGGGCAGGGGTGGGGCGGGATGGGGCAGGAGGGGCAGGGGTGGGACGGGATGGGGCAGGAGGGGCAGGGGTGGGACGGGATGGGGCAGGGGTGGGACGGGATGGGGCAGGGGTGGGGGTGGGGCGGGATGGGGCAGGGGATGGGGCGGGAGGGGCAGGGGATGGGGCGGGAGGGGCAGGGGAGGGGCGGGACGGGGCAGGGGTGGTGGCTTTCGCCTTCTTACCCTCATTGGTCGGCTTGGCCATCCGTGGTGTTGGCTCCGGAGCTGGGGCTGGCTTCGGTGCTTTCGCTGCCACAGATGCCCATGTTCTCTCCCTCTGGGGGCAGTCCTTGTAGCTGTGGGCTGCCAGTCCGCAGAGGTTGCAGGTCTTGCTCTTGGGGCAGTCCTTGGTCGTGTGACCTGTCACACGGCAATACCTGCAGGCATCCTCCGTACAGTCCTTGCCCTCGTGGCCCATCTTGCCACATCTCCTGCAGGTCTGCGGCATGTCCGGGTAGAAGATAAGTCCTGTGGAGTTGCCCAAGGAAAATGTCGTTGGCAGGTGCTGTAGTCCGTCTGGAGAAGCAGGGTTCTTGTTGAGTCTGACGACCACAGACCACTTGCAGGTCCAGTATCCGAGTGAGTTCAGGATGCGGGTGGGCTCCCTCACCACGGTGCAGAAGCGCTTCAGGAAGGTCGAGATGTCCGTGCCTGGGGTGTGTGGGTTCCGCATTGAGACCGTCACCCGCCTCTCCTCTCTTTGAATAAGGCAGTTGCCCACAAAGCGAGAGAAAGGGGATTCGGGACTCGCCGCTTTCACCACCTCCCAGTATCTTCTACAGGTCCCAATGGTGGCAAAGGTGATGTAGAAGATTTCCGAAAAGAAGGTTGCTATTCCCAGGGTGTCAGCCGTGGGGAAGCCTTGATCCGCCAGCATCTTCTTGCAGAACACGTCGTGGGACATGTCCGGCACCCTTCCGTCCACGGGCTTGAGCTTCAAGGCAACAGTCTGCCTCATCCAGGGCTCCAGGGTTGGAGCTTCCAGGTTAGGAATTCTGCCGCCCTTCTGCCTTGCCGTGGTGGAGGTTGAAGCTTGCTGTGGTTGGGGCTGGACCTCCAGGCCTTGCCCTGCAGCCTCCTGGGTGGACTTGCTGGTTGAGGCCATGGCTTCTTCCAGCAGGCTCTTTTCCGCTTCCTTGCTTGCTTGTGGAGAGAGGCTTCGCAAAGTCTTCTTTCCCGGGTGGGAGGAGCTATGCAGATCCGGTCCCGGTGGGAGGAGCTATGCAAATCCTTCTCCAGAGGCAGCGAGTTTCTTCGAAAAGATTCTGCGCTGCCTTCCTCTTCGCCGCTGTTCCGGAATTCACCGCCGATTCCCTTCTTCCAGGTTCTTCGTCGGCTTCTTCCGGAGCTGCAGTCTTCAAGATCTTCTCCTTCTTCAGATGTTCCGAGGCAGGCAGGAGACGATCTTCAGGTGGTATGCTCTAGAGAAATGCGGTTCTAATAAGAACGAAAAGTACTGCAATCGTACTACGCAAAATCTCTACCACAATGCTTGGAGTTCTTCAGACCGTAGCTTTTTGATTGAAAGAGCTTTATTTTCCGTTCAGTCATTACAAGTCGTACAATAAATTACAGTCACACAAAGCATGATAGTACAATACACAGCAAAGGTTCCCTAAGCTATACATCGCACACCATGCTACTCTAGCATTCAGCTCAATCCTGCAATAGAAAAGCACAAGAGATCAAACAAAAACCAAATGATACAATCTGTGATCGGGGTAGGGGTGTGGGCGACTATGTGGGGGTAGGGAGGGGGCGGATCACAGGGCCAAACTGTTGGGCTGTATCTTCAGGGAGACATGGGAGAAGGAGAGGGGTCTTCACTCCTCTTCTTCCTCATCAACGGCCGAGCTGTCCAAGATGGAATAGTCTCTAAGCAGGTTCTTGATGAACCTGCGGCAGTCCCGGACGGACATGTTTTCCCTGTTGATCACGAGGCGGTTCCTGGAGAGCCACACTGCGTCCTTAAAACAGTTCATAAGGCGCCAGGCCTCCTGGATGGCCTCCACGTCGTGGGTCCCAGGGAACAGGCCGTAAAGCACCGAATGGTACGATAGGCAGCTCCTGGGCACTGAGTCTCTGAGTTCATGTTCTAGGGCGTCCAACAGACCCTGTGCAAAGGGGCACTGCCAAAACACGTGGAAAGATGTTTCCTCCACGTAGGGGCAACGGGGGCAGTACCGGGTCTTGCACAGGTTGCGGGCATGCATGAATGACCTGAGAGAGAGACCTCCCATGACGGCCATCCACGACAAGTCCTTGTGTCCATTGGTAAGCCGCTTTGAGGCCACATTGTTCCAAACTGTCTCTGCAGTGGCTGCGGGGAGTCCCGGAACCAGCTCGGTCAAGTCCTTAGCTCGGATGAGCTTGTGGATTGTCTTCGGCTTCCATAGGTCGGGTTTCAGTCCTTCCAGCTGGTGCTCCCTCACAAACCGGACAACATCCCCATAGAACCAGGGAGTGTTCCAGTTGTAAGGGATGGAGCTGTCCCACTTGTCCCAGCCCAGCTGTCTCCAGAGGGGCATGAGAAGCAAGCGAGACATGGACCTGCCCGCTGAGCCAGTCTTTTCAACAAGAGTCCGCTGCACCGTGACACATGCAAAGGAGGCCCTCAGCAGAGCGGGGATGTCGGGTATTCCCTTCCCACCCTTGCGGGGTTCCTTGTACATCACGGTCCTCTTGACTCTGTCCATTTTGCCCCAGACGAAGCCAAACACTGTCCGGGTGATGGCCTTGCAAACGGTGGTATGGGGAGGCCAGGCCTGTGCGGTATATTGGAGCACAGGCAAAACTTCACTCCGCAGGACAAGTGCCTTGCCTTCCATCGTGAGCTTTCTGGAGCTCCACAGTCCGATCTTTGAGTTTATCCTTCCTAGTCGGTCTTGCCAAGACTTAAGGGCCGCTCCTTCCTTCCCGAACCAGACTCCAAGAATTTGAATGAAGTCCGGCTTAACAGTAAAGGGGAAGGGGGCGGAAGAAGCCAGGTGCCATTCCCCGAAGAGCATGGCCTCCGACTTCCCGCAGTTGACTTTTGCCCCCGAAGCTCTGCCGAAGTCCTCGCAGGTCTGGACGAGTGCAGTCACCGAACGCTGGTCAGCGCAGAAGACGGTCACGTCGTCCATGTAGAGCGAGCACTTGACCTCGTGGCGATCTGGTCCTGGTGCGGTGATCCCTCTGATCTCTCCATTCTGCCGGATAGTCTCAGCGAAGAGCTCTATAACACAAACAAAAAGGAGAGGTGAAAGAGGGCAGCCTTGTCTAACCCCTGAAAGAATAGGAAAGGGGTCAGTCTTCCAGCCGTTCACCAACACCGTGCTGTAAATGTCAAAATACATAACGTTAACAAAAGAGCAAAACATCTTCCCCAGACCCAGCCTGCGCAAAACCCTGTCCATGAATGCGTGGGAGACACGGTCGAACGCCTTCTCCTGATCTAAGCTGACCAGGGCGGCGCGGCCCCCGCGGTCCTGGATGTAATGGACCGTGTCTCTCACAAGGGCAAGGCTGTCGGCAATCCTGCGGCCAGGAATGCTGCAGGTCTGGTCCGGATGGACGATCTGCCCCATGACAGGTTTCAGCCTGTTGGCCAGCACCTTGGCGAGGATCTTGTAGTCCACGTTCAGGAGAGAGATGGGACGCCAGTTTTTCAGGTCACATCTCTCCCCCTTCCGCTTATACAAGATCGTGATCATCCCTTCCCTCAACGACGGAGGCATTCCGCCCCCCACCACCATCTCCTCGTACACCTCCAACAGGTCCGGACAGATCAGGTCACCCAGCGCTACGTAGAGCTCGGCCGGGAGACCGTCACTGCCCGGGGTCCTGCCGGGCTTAAAGGATTTAGCGGCAGAGAGCAGCTCCCCCACCGTCAAGGGATCGTCCATAGCCGCCGCACCTGCGGGATCAACAACGTTAGTGACACCTGACAGGAACCTCTCGGCGGCTTCGGGGTCGGATGACTTGGGGGCGTAGAGGTTGCTGTAGAAGTCGTGGACGACCCCCATCACTTCCTCCTTGCCGCTCCTCATGTGTCCGGTCTCATCTCGTAGCTCAGTCAGGGGCGTGTGGCCGGCATGGAGCTTCCTGAAAAAGAAAGAGTTACATTTCTCACCCTTCTCCAGGTTCTCCACCTTGGAACGAAAGACGATTCGCTTGGATTCCTCCTCAAAGTGCCTTTTCAAGCTCTTTTTGGTCTCCTCCAGCTCCTCCCTGACGTCCCAGCCACACTGGAGCAGGTCCTGCAGGGACCGCAGCTCGCGCTGCAGTTTCCTCAAGTCCCACTTCTTCGCACACGCCTGTTGTCTGCCTTTTGCCTGAAAGAAACAACGGAATTCGACTTTAACATATTCCCACCAATCGCTGATGCACTTGAACAGACATTTGTCATTTCGCCATACAAGGTACGCATCCCTAAGTTCCTCCATGACCTCCCTCTGCTCCAACAGGGCACAATTCAACTTCCAGGAGCCTGGGCCAGGTGGGAATCCATGGCCCAGAGTCCCCCGGAATCGAATGGCCCTGTGGTCAGAGAAGAAGCAGGGGACCATAGAGTACGACACCTTTCTGACTGCTCTCGAAGTGAAGATGAAGTCTATCCGAGAACGGAGCGAGCCATCGGGGCGGCTCCACGTATAGTTTACGGAGCCGTTCCCGATGGACCCGACAACGTCCTGCAAGGATGCCTCCGTCACCATCTCAATCAGCAGTTTAGACGTCACGTCCAGGTTGGCGGATGTGCCAGAACTGCGCCCGTCCACCTCAATGGGGCAGTTGAAGTCACCACCCAACACTACTGCCCTAGTGGTGGCGAGTTCAGCCCGCAGGGCCTGGAGAACCTCCAGTCGGACATCCCTCTCAGGGGAGGCATACACGTTGATGAGCCGCACGGGCTCACCCGCCCAGGAACCGTCTGCGACAAGAAGTCTGCCACAGACGAGCTCCCGGACGGAATCAAGTGCAAAGTTACCTCCCCTGATCAGGATGGCCACCCCCGCAGACCTATTGTCGCCCCCACCAGACCAGTAGGAAGGGCCGTGAGGCCACTGCCTGGCCAGATGGTTGTAAGACCTAGAAGCAGACAAAGCACATTCCTGCAACATGTAAACATCACACCTCTGGGAATCTAAGAACGTAAGAACAGTCTGAAATCTAAACCAAGCTCTAATACTCCTCACATTAATGCAGAAGATGTTGAGATCAGCCATGGGAATAAAAAGAGAGGTTAGTTCTGATACTAGTTACCAGTCTGGTCGGACGGGTCCTCTTCTCTGGCGCCTGTCGGCTCCTGTGGCTTCTCGTAGCGCCCTTCCAAGAACTCGTCGTAGACTGTGTTGGACGGAGTGTCCAGGATTTTCTTGACCTCTGGGTCCTGCAGCAGCTCCTCCATAGATTGAGCTTGGACTGGCTCTGCTTGGACCTGCTCCACTTGGGCCTGCTCCATCACCTCCTCTCCTTCTGAAGCTTCAAGGCTCTCGCAGACCTGCTCCATCTCCTCCTCCTCGTCTGAAGCTTGAGGGGTCTCGCAGGTCTCGATTATCTTTCTTTTGTGGGACTCTTCTGATGCGTTGTCCCTTCCTTTCCTCTTCCTCTGTATGGTACCTGGGGGAGGAAGCACAGGAAAGTCCTCCGAAGGGCGGGCACCAGCAGCTGGAGGGGGGTTAGGTGCTGCTGGGCCAGGAGAGAAAGGAGGCTGGGTGGGGCGGGGGGCAGGAGAGAGTGCCCGGGCAGGGGAGGACGGGGCAGGGGTGGGCCGGGCAGGGGAGGACGGGGCAGGGGTGGGCCGGGCAGGGGAGGACGGGGCAGGGGTGGGCCGGGCAGGGGAGGACGGGGCAGGGGTGGGCCGGGGTGGGGTACGGGGGGCAGGGGTGGGGCGGGATGGGGCAGGAGGGGCAGGGGTGGGACGGGATGGGGTAGGAGGGGCAGGGGTGGGACGGGATGGGGCAGGAGGGGCAGGGGTGGGACGGGATGGGGCAGGGGTGGGACGGGATGGGGCAGGGGTGGGGCGGGATGGGGCAGGAGATGGGGCGGGAGGGGCAGGGGATGGGACTGGAGGGGCAGGGGAGGGGCGGGACGGGGCAGGGGTGGTGGCTTTCGCCTTCTTACCCTCCTTGGTCGGCTTGGCCATCCGTGGTGTTGGCTCCGGAGCTGGGGCTGGCTTCGGTGCTCTCGCTGCCACAGATGCCCATGTTCTCTCCCTCTGGGGGCAGTCCTTGTAGCTGTGGGCTGCCAGTCCGCAGAGGTTGCAGGTCTTGCTCTTGGGGCAGTCCTTGGTCGTGTGACCTGTCACACGGCAATACCTGCAGGCATCCTCCGTACAGTCCTTGCCCTCGTGGCCCATCTTGCCACATCTCCTGCAGGTCTGCGGCATGTCCGGGTAGAAGATAAGTCCTGTGGAGTTGCCCAAGGAAAATGTCGTTGGCAGGTGCTGTAGTCCGTCTGGAGAAGCAGGGTTCTTGTTGAGTCTGACGACCACAGACCACTTGCAGGTCCAGTATCCGAGTGAGTTCAGGATGCGGGTGGGCTCCCTCACCACGGTGCAGAAGTGCTTCAGGAAGGTCGAGATGTCCGTGCCTGGGGTGTGTGGGTTCCGCATTGAGACCGTCACCCGCCTCTCCTCTCTTTGAATAAGGCAGTTGCCCACAAAGCGAGAGAAAGGGGATTCGGGACTCGCCGCTTTCACCACCTCCCAGTATCTTCTACAGGTCCCAATGGTGGCAAAGGTGATGTAGAAGATTCCCGAAAAGAAGGTTGCTATTCCCAGGGTGTCAGCCGTGGGGAAGCCTTGATCCGCCAGCATCTTCTTGGAGAACACGTCGTGGGACATGTCCGGCACCCTTCCGTCCACGGGCTTGAGCTTCAAGGCAACAGTCTGCCTCATCCAGGGCTCCAGGGTTGGAGCTTCCAGGTTAGGAATTCTGCCGCCCTTCTGCCTTGCCGTGGTGGAGGTTGAAGCTTGCTGTGGTTGGGGCTGGACCTCCAGGCCTTGCCCTGCAGCCTCCTGGGTGGACTTGCTGGTTGAGGCCATGGCTTCTTCCAGCAGGCTCTTTTTCGCTTCCTTGCTTGCTTGTGGAGAGAGGCTTCGCAAAGTCTTCTTTCCCGGGTGGGAGGAGCTATGCAGATCCGGTCCCGGTGGGAGGAGCTATGCAAATCCTTCTCCAGAGGCAGCGAGTTTCTTCGAAAAGATTCTGCGCCGCCTTCCTCTTCGCCGCTGTTCCGGAATTCACCGCCGATTCCCTTCTTCCAGGTTCTTCGTCGGCTTCTTCCGGAGCTGCAGTCTTCAAGATCTTCTCCTTCTTCAGATGTTCCGAGGCAGGCAGGAGACGATCTTCAGGTGGTATGCTCTAGAGAAATGCGGTTCTAATAAGAACGAAAAGTACTGCAATCGTACTACGCAAAATCTCTACCACAATGCTTGGAGTTCTTCAGACCGTAGCAGGTCTCGATTATTTTTCTTTTGTGGGACTCTTCTGATACGTTGTCCCTTCCTTTCCTCTTCCTCTGTATGGTACCTGGGGGAGGAAGCACAGGAAAGTCCTCCGAAGGGCGGGCACCAGCAGCTGGAGGGGGGTTAGGTGCTGCTGGGCCAGGAGAGAAAGGAGGCTGGGTGGGGCGGGGGGCAGGAGAGAGTGCCCGGGCAGGGGAGGACGGGGCAGGGGAGGACGGGGCAGGGGTGGGCCGGGCAGGGGAGGACGGGGCAGGGGTGGGCCGGGGTGGGGTACGGGGGGCAGGGGTGGGGCGGGATGGGGCAGGAGGGGCAGGGGTGGGACGGGATGGGGCAGGAGGGGCAGGGGTGGGACGGGATGGGGCAGGGGTGGGACGGGATGGGGCAGGGGGGGGACGGGATGGGGCAGGGGGGGGGCGGGATGGGGCAGGGGATGGGGCGGGAGGGGCAGGGGATGGGGCGGGAGGGGCAGGGGAGGGGCGGGACGGGGCAGGGGTGGTGGCCTTTGCCTTCTTACCCTCCTTGGTCGGCTTGGCCATCCGTGGTGTTGGCTCCGGAGCTGGGGCTGGCTTCGGTGCTCTCGCTGCCACAGATGCCCATGTTCTCTCCCTCTGGGGGCAGTCCTTGTAGCTGTGGGCTGCCAGTCCGCAGAGGTTGCAGGTCTTGCTCTTGGGGCAGTCCTTGGTCGTGTGACCTGTCACACGGCAATACCTGCAGGCATCCTCCGTACAGTCCTTGCCCTCGTGGCCCATCTTGCCACATCTCCTGCAGGTCTGCGGCATGTCCGGGTAGAAGATAAGTCCTGTGGAGTTGCCCAAGGAAAATGTCGTTGGCAGGTGCTGTAGTCCGTCTGGAGAAGCAGGGTTCTTGTTGAGTCTGACGACCACAGACCACTTGCAGGTCCAGTATCCGAGTGAGTTCAGGATGCGGGTGGGCTCCCTCACCACGGTGCAGAAGCGCTTCAGGAAGGTCGAGATGTCCGTGCCTGGGGTGTGTGGGTTCCGCATTGAGACCGTCACCCGCCTCTCCTCCCTTTGAATAAGGCAGTTGCCCACAAAGCGAGAGAAAGGGGATTCGAGACTCGCCGCTTTCACCACCTCCCAGTATCTTCTACAGGTCCCAATGGTGGCAAAGGTGATGTAGAAGATTCCCGAAAAGAAGGTTGCTATTCCCAGGGTGTCAGCCGTGGGGAAGCCTTGATCCGCCAGCATCTTCTTGCAGAACACGTCGTGGGACATGTCCGGCACCCTTCCGTCCACGGGCTTGAACTTCAAGGCAACAGTCTGCCTCATCCAGGGCTCCAGGGTTGGAGCTTCCAGGTTAGGAATTCTGCCGCCCTTCTGCCTTGCCGTGGTGGAGGTTGAAGCTTGCTGTGGTTGGGGCTGGACCTCCAGGCCTTGCCCTGCAGCCTCCTGGGTGGACTTGCTGGTTGAGGCCATGGCTTCTTCCAGCAGGCTCTTTTCCGCTTCCTTGCTTGCTTGTGGAGAGAGGCTTCGCAAAGTCTTCTTTCCCGGGTGGGAGGAGCTATGCAGATCCGGTCCCGGTGGGAGGAGCTATGCAAATCCTTCTCCAGAGGCAGCGAGTTTCTTCGAAAAGATTCTGCGCCGCCTTCCTCTTCGCCGCTGTTCCGGAATTCACCGCCGATTCCCTTCTTCCAGGTTCTTCGTCGGCTTCTTCCGGAGCTGCAGTCTTCAAGATCTTCTCCTTCTTCAGATGTTCCGAGGCAGGCAGGAGACGATCTACAGGTGGTATGCTCTAGAGAAATGCGGTTCTAATAAGAACGAAAAGTACTGCAATCGTACTACGCAAAATCTCTACCACAATGCTTGGAGTTCTTCAGACCGTAGCGATCATGGTATCTCCCCTGCCAGGTAAGTATGAGTTGTTCGGCGCCTAGCCGGAGAGGCGCCCCTCGGACGCAGACCACCTCCATTGGTGCGATTTCGGCTCCTTTCCCTCATGGTTTTGGTTTGGGGGAGGGGGGCCAGTACAGTTGCAGAACATACAGATACAAGTGGAGAAGGGTGGAGACCCTGACCCCCCCCCCGCGACTAAGGCGTCCCAAGGGTCCGGATTCACTTTGCGGCGTGCATCACAACACTGCAAAGACGCCACAGACAGACACAAAACTGGATATTTGCATGGATGGGCGGTGCGGTGCAGCCGCTCGCTCACAGTCTCAACATTGCCACGCCTACAAGGAGGAAGGCTCAGGGCTGCATACGGAGGAAAGGAGGTTAGGAAGTCAAGCTGAAAGGCATACACACACACACACACACACACACACAACACAACACAACACAACACAACTTCAAGAAAATAAATGGACCGGCCGGGATGGATGGCACTGCAGATTGACCACAAGGGGGAGACGCAGGCCCATGGATGAATGAAAGCAAAGCACCCGCACACACTCGATTCTCGCACGGAGGCTCAACCATCGCACCCCACGGTGTGCTCAGCCCTGAAGATCACCCAAACACAGCAGGAAAACTCGACTGATAAAATGTGGAGGAGGAGAAGAAGATGGAGCAGGCGCACCACTTCTGCAGCCACCCAGGGCACAACAGACGAGCACTATTTTTGACCAGAGGAAATCAGGGGAAAGCGCGAACGCAGTCCCCCACTACCACAAATTATGCAGTCGAGTTTCCCGCATTTGGGGAAATCGCAGGGGTCAGCACACCCGGAGTGCAATGGATGAGCCTCACCCTGGGAGAACCACCTTAGTTTTTTGATTGAAAGAGCTTTATTTTCCGTTCAGTCATTACAAGTCGTACAATAAATTACAGTCACACAAAGCATGATAGTACAATACACAGCAAAGGTTCCCTAAGCTATACATCGCACACCATGCTACTCTAACATTCAGCTCAATCCTGCAATAGAAAAGCACAAGAGATCAAACAAAAACCAAATAATACAATCTGTGATCGGGGTAGGGGTGTGGGCGACTATGTGGGGGTAGGGAGGGGGCGGATCACAGGGCCAAACTGTTGGGCTGTATCTTCAGGGAGACATGGGAGAAGGAGAGGGGTCTTCACTCCTCTTCTTCCTCATCAACGGCCGAGCTGTCCAAGATGGAATAGTCTCTAAGCAGGTTCTTGATGAACCTGCGGCAGTCCCGGACGGACATGTTTTCCCTGTTGATCACGAGGCGGTTCCTGGAGAGCCACACTGCGTCCTTAAAACAGTTCATAAGGCGCCAGGCCGCCTGGATGGCCTCCACGTCGTGGGTCCCAGGGAACAGGCCGTAAAGCACCGAATGGTACGATAGGCAGCTCCTGGGCACTGAGTCTCTGAGTTCATGTTCTAGGGCGTCCAACAGACCCTGTGCAAAGGGGCACTGCCAAAACACGTGGAAAGATGTTTCCTCCACGTAGGGGCAACGGGGGCAGTACCGGGTCTTGCACAGGTTGCGGGCATGCATGAATGACCTGAGAGAGAGACCTCCCATGACGGCCATCCACGACAAGTCCTTGTGTCCATTGGTAAGCCGCTTTGAGGCCACATTGTTCCAAACTGTCTCTGCAGTGGCTGCGGGGAGTCCCGGAACCAGCTCGGTCAAGTCCTTAGCTCGGATGAGCTTGTGGATTGTCTTCGGCTTCCATAGGTCGGGTTTCAGTCCTTCCAGCTGGTGCTCCCTCACAAACCGGACAACATCCCCATAGAACCAGGGAGTGTTCCAGTTGTAAGGGATGGAGCTGTCCCACTTGTCCCAGCCCAGCTGTCTCCAGAGGGGCATGAGAAGCAAGCGAGACATGGACCTGCCCGCTGAGCCAGTCTTTTCAACAAGAGTCCGCTGCACCGTGACACATGCAAAGGAGGCCCTCAGCAGAGCGGGGATGTCGGGTATTCCCTTCCCACCCTTGCGGGGTTCCTTGTACATCACGGTCCTCTTGACTCTGTCCATTTTGCCCCAGACGAAGCCAAACACTGTCCGGGTGATGGCCTTGCAAACGGTGGTATATTGGAGCACAGGCAAAACTTCACTCCGCAGGACAAGTGCCTTGCCTTCCATCGTGAGCTTTCTGGAGCTCCACAGTCCGATCTTTGAGTTTATCCTTCCTAGTCGGTCTTGCCAAGACTTAAGGGCCGCTCCTTCCTTCCCGAACCAGACTCCAAGAATTTGAATGAAGTCCGGCTTAACAGTAAAGGGGAAGGGGGCGGAAGAAGCCAGGTGCCATTCCCCGAAGAGCATGGCCTCCGACTTCCCGCAGTTGACTTTTGCCCCCGAAGCTCTGCCGAAGTCCTCGCAGGTCTGGACGAGTGCAGTCACCGAACGCTGGTCAGCGCAGAAGACGGTCACGTCGTCCATGTAGAGCGAGCACTTGACCTCGTGGCGATCTGGTCCTGGTGCGGTGATCCCTCTGATCTCTCCATTCTGCCGGATAGTCTCAGCGAAGAGCTCTATAACACAAACAAAAAGGAGAGGTGAAAGAGGGCAGCCTTGTCTAACCCCTGAAAGAATAGGAAAGGGGTCAGTCTTCCAGCCGTTCACCAACACCGTGCTGTAAATGTCAAAATACATAACGTTAACAAAAGAGCAAAACATCTTCCCCAGACCCAGCCTGCGCAAAACCCTGTCCATGAATGCGTGGGAGACACGGTCGAACGCCTTCTCCTGATCTAAGCTGACCAGGGCGGCGCGGCCCCCGCGGTCCTGGATGTAATGGACCGTGTCTCTCACAAGGGCAAGGCTGTCGGCAATCCTGCGGCCAGGAATGCTGCAGGTCTGGTCCGGATGGACGATCTGCCCCATGACAGGTTTCAGCCTGTTGGCCAGCACCTTGGCGAGGATCTTGTAGTCCACGTTCAGGAGAGAGATGGGACGCCAGTTTTTCAGGTCACATCTCTCCCCCTTCCGCTTATACAAGATCGTGATCATCCCTTCCCTCAACGACGGAGGCATTCCGCCCCCCACCACCATCTCCTCGTACACCTCCAACAGGTCCGGACAGATCAGGTCACCCAGCGCTACGTAGAGCTCGGCCGGGAGACCGTCACTGCCCGGGGTCCTGCCGGGCTTAAAGGATTTAGCGGCAGAGAGCAGCTCCCCCACCGTCAAGGGATCGTCCATAGCCGCCGCACCTGCGGGATCAACAACGTTAGTGACACCTGACAGGAACCTCTCGGCGGCTTCGGGGTCGGATGACTTGGGGGCGTAGAGGTTGCTGTAGAAGTCGTGGACGACCCCCATCACTTCCTCCTTGCCGCTCCTCATGTGTCCGGTCTCATCTCGTAGCTCAGTCAGGGGCGTGTGGCCGGCATGGAGCTTCCTGAAAAAGAAAGAGTTACATTTCTCACCCTTCTCCAGGTTCTCCACCTTGGAACGAAAGACGATTCGCTTGGATTCCTCCTCAAAGTGCCTTTTCAAGCTCTTTTTGGTCTCCTCCAGCTCCTCCCTGACGTCCCAGCCACACTGGAGCAGGTCCTGCAGGGACCGCAGCTCGCGCTGCAGTTTCCTCAAGTCCCACTTCTTCGCACACGCCTGTTGTCTGCCTTTTGCCTGAAAGAAACAACGGAATTCGACTTTAACATATTCCCACCAATCGCTGATGCACTTGAACAGACATTTGTCATTTCGCCATACAAGGTACGCATCCCTAAGTTCCTCCATGACCTCCCTCTGCTCCAACAGGGCACAATTCAACTTCCAGGAGCCTGGGCCAGGTGGGAATCCATGGCCCAGAGTCCCCCGGAATCGAATGGCCCTGTGGTCAGAGAAGAAGCAGGGGACCATAGAGTACGACACCTTTCTGACTGCTCTCGAAGTGAAGATGAAGTCTATCCGAGAACGGAGCGAGCCATCGGGGCGGCTCCACGTATAGTTTACGGAGCCGTTCCCGATGGACCCGACAACGTCCTGCAAGGATGCCTCCGTCACCATCTCAATCAGCAGTTTAGACGTCACGTCCAGGTTGGCGGATGTGCCAGAACTGCGCCCGTCCACCTCAATGGGGCAGTTGAAGTCACCACCCAACACTACTGCCCTAGTGGTGGCGAGTTCAGCCCGCAGGGCCTGGAGAACCTCCAGTCGGACATCCCTCTCAGGGGAGGCATACACGTTGATGAGCCGCACGGGCTCACCCGCCCAGGAACCGTCTGCGACAAGAAGTCTGCCACAGACGAGCTCCCGGACGGAATCAAGTGCAAAGTTACCTCCCCTGATCAGGATGGCCACCCCCGCAGACCTATTGTCGCCCCCACCAGACCAGTAGGAAGGGCCGTGAGGCCACTGCCTGGCCAGATGGTTGTAAGACCTAGAAGCAGACAAAGCACATTCCTGCAACATGTAAACATCACACCTCTGGGAATCTAAGAACGTAAGAACAGTCTGAAATCTAAACCAAGCTCTAATACTCCTCACATTAATGCAGAAGATGTTGAGATCAGCCATGGGAATAAAAAGAGAGGTTAGTTCTGATACTAGTTACCAGTCTGGTCGGACGGGTCCTCTTCTCTGGCGCCTGTCGGCTCCTGTGGCTTCTCGTAGCGCCCTTCCAAGAACTCGTCGTAGACTGTGTTGGACGGAGTGTCCAGGATTTTCTTGACCTCTGGGTCCTGCAGCAGCTCCTCCATAGATTGAGCTTGGACTGGCTCTGCTTGGACCTGCTCCACTTGGGCCTGCTCCATCACCTCCTCTCCTTCTGAAGCTTCAAGGCTCTCGCAGACCTGCTCCATCTCCTCCTCCTCGTCTGAAGCTTGAGGGGTCTCGCAGGTCTCGATTATCTTTCTTTTGTGGGACTCTTCTGATGCGTTGTCCCTTCCTTTCCTCTTCCTCTGTATGGTACCTGGGGGAGGAAGCACAGGAAAGTCCTCCGAAGGGCGGGCACCAGCAGCTGGAGGGGGGTTAGGTGCTGCTGGGCCAGGAGAGAAAGGAGGCTGGGTGGGGCGGGGGGCAGGAGAGAGTGCCCGGGCAGGGGAGGACGGGGCAGGGGTGGGCCGGGCAGGGGAGGACGGGGCAGGGGTGGGCCGGGCAGGGGAGGACGGGGCAGGGGTGGGCCGGGCAGGGGAGGACGGGGCAGGGGTGGGCCGGGGTGGGGTACGGGGGGCAGGGGTGGGGCGGGATGGGGCAGGAGGGGCAGGGGTGGGACGGGATGGGGTAGGAGGGGCAGGGGTGGGACGGGATGGGGCAGGAGGGGCAGGGGTGGGACGGGATGGGGCAGGGGTGGGACGGGATGGGGCAGGGGTGGGGCGGGATGGGGCAGGAGATGGGGCGGGAGGGGCAGGGGATGGGACTGGAGGGGCAGGGGAGGGGCGGGACGGGGCAGGGGTGGTGGCTTTCGCCTTCTTACCCTCCTTGGTCGGCTTGGCCATCCGTGGTGTTGGCTCCGGAGCTGGGGCTGGCTTCGGTGCTCTCGCTGCCACAGATGCCCATGTTCTCTCCCTCTGGGGGCAGTCCTTGTAGCTGTGGGCTGCCAGTCCGCAGAGGTTGCAGGTCTTGCTCTTGGGGCAGTCCTTGGTCGTGTGACCTGTCACACGGCAATACCTGCAGGCATCCTCCGTACAGTCCTTGCCCTCGTGGCCCATCTTGCCACATCTCCTGCAGGTCTGCGGCATGTCCGGGTAGAAGATAAGTCCTGTGGAGTTGCCCAAGGAAAATGTCGTTGGCAGGTGCTGTAGTCCGTCTGGAGAAGCAGGGTTCTTGTTGAGTCTGACGACCACAGACCACTTGCAGGTCCAGTATCCGAGTGAGTTCAGGATGCGGGTGGGCTCCCTCACCACGGTGCAGAAGTGCTTCAGGAAGGTCGAGATGTCCGTGCCTGGGGTGTGTGGGTTCCGCATTGAGACCGTCACCCGCCTCTCCTCTCTTTGAATAAGGCAGTTGCCCACAAAGCGAGAGAAAGGGGATTCGGGACTCGCCGCTTTCACCACCTCCCAGTATCTTCTACAGGTCCCAATGGTGGCAAAGGTGATGTAGAAGATTCCCGAAAAGAAGGTTGCTATTCCCAGGGTGTCAGCCGTGGGGAAGCCTTGATCCGCCAGCATCTTCTTGGAGAACACGTCGTGGGACATGTCCGGCACCCTTCCGTCCACGGGCTTGAGCTTCAAGGCAACAGTCTGCCTCATCCAGGGCTCCAGGGTTGGAGCTTCCAGGTTAGGAATTCTGCCGCCCTTCTGCCTTGCCGTGGTGGAGGTTGAAGCTTGCTGTGGTTGGGGCTGGACCTCCAGGCCTTGCCCTGCAGCCTCCTGGGTGGACTTGCTGGTTGAGGCCATGGCTTCTTCCAGCAGGCTCTTTTTCGCTTCCTTGCTTGCTTGTGGAGAGAGGCTTCGCAAAGTCTTCTTTCCCGGGTGGGAGGAGCTATGCAGATCCGGTCCCGGTGGGAGGAGCTATGCAAATCCTTCTCCAGAGGCAGCGAGTTTCTTCGAAAAGATTCTGCGCCGCCTTCCTCTTCGCCGCTGTTCCGGAATTCACCGCCGATTCCCTTCTTCCAGGTTCTTCGTCGGCTTCTTCCGGAGCTGCAGTCTTCAAGATCTTCTCCTTCTTCAGATGTTCCGAGGCAGGCAGGAGACGATCTTCAGGTGGTATGCTCTAGAGAAATGCGGTTCTAATAAGAACGAAAAGTACTGCAATCGTACTACGCAAAATCTCTACCACAATGCTTGGAGTTCTTCAGACCGTAGCAGGTCTCGATTATTTTTCTTTTGTGGGACTCTTCTGATACGTTGTCCCTTCCTTTCCTCTTCCTCTGTATGGTACCTGGGGGAGGAAGCACAGGAAAGTCCTCCGAAGGGCGGGCACCAGCAGCTGGAGGGGGGTTAGGTGCTGCTGGGCCAGGAGAGAAAGGAGGCTGGGTGGGGCGGGGGGCAGGAGAGAGTGCCCGGGCAGGGGAGGACGGGGCAGGGGAGGACGGGGCAGGGGTGGGCCGGGCAGGGGAGGACGGGGCAGGGGTGGGCCGGGGTGGGGTACGGGGGGCAGGGGTGGGGCGGGATGGGGCAGGAGGGGCAGGGGTGGGACGGGATGGGGCAGGAGGGGCAGGGGTGGGACGGGATGGGGCAGGGGTGGGACGGGATGGGGCAGGGGGGGGACGGGATGGGGCAGGGGGGGGGCGGGATGGGGCAGGGGATGGGGCGGGAGGGGCAGGGGATGGGGCGGGAGGGGCAGGGGAGGGGCGGGACGGGGCAGGGGTGGTGGCCTTTGCCTTCTTACCCTCCTTGGTCGGCTTGGCCATCCGTGGTGTTGGCTCCGGAGCTGGGGCTGGCTTCGGTGCTCTCGCTGCCACAGATGCCCATGTTCTCTCCCTCTGGGGGCAGTCCTTGTAGCTGTGGGCTGCCAGTCCGCAGAGGTTGCAGGTCTTGCTCTTGGGGCAGTCCTTGGTCGTGTGACCTGTCACACGGCAATACCTGCAGGCATCCTCCGTACAGTCCTTGCCCTCGTGGCCCATCTTGCCACATCTCCTGCAGGTCTGCGGCATGTCCGGGTAGAAGATAAGTCCTGTGGAGTTGCCCAAGGAAAATGTCGTTGGCAGGTGCTGTAGTCCGTCTGGAGAAGCAGGGTTCTTGTTGAGTCTGACGACCACAGACCACTTGCAGGTCCAGTATCCGAGTGAGTTCAGGATGCGGGTGGGCTCCCTCACCACGGTGCAGAAGCGCTTCAGGAAGGTCGAGATGTCCGTGCCTGGGGTGTGTGGGTTCCGCATTGAGACCGTCACCCGCCTCTCTCCCTTTGAATAAGGCAGTTGCCCACAAAGCGAGAGAAAGGGGATTCGAGACTCGCCGCTTTCACCACCTCCCAGTATCTTCTACAGGTCCCAATGGTGGCAAAGGTGATGTAGAAGATTCCCGAAAAGAAGGTTGCTATTCCCAGGGTGTCAGCCGTGGGGAAGCCTTGATCCGCCAGCATCTTCTTGCAGAACACGTCGTGGGACATGTCCGGCACCCTTCCGTCCACGGGCTTGAGCTTCAAGGCAACAGTCTGCCTCATCCAGGGCTCAGGGTTGGAGCTTCCAGGTTAGGAATTCTGCCGCCCTTCTGCCTTGCCGTGGTGGAGGTTGAAGCTTGCTGTGGTTGGGGCTGGACCTCCAGGCCTTGCCCTGCAGCCTCCTGGGTGGACTTGCTGGTTGAGGCCATGGCTTCTTCCAGCAGGCTCTTTTCCGCTTCCTTGCTTGCTTGTGGAGAGAGGCTTCGCAAAGTCTTCTTTCCCGGGTGGGAGGAGCTATGCAGATCCGGTCCCGGTGGGAGGAGCTATGCAAATCCTTCTCCAGAGGCAGCGAGTTTCTTCGAAAAGATTCTGCGCCGCCTTCCTCTTCGCCGCTGTTCCGGAATTCACCGCCGATTCCCTTCTTCCAGGTTCTTCGTCGGCTTCTTCCGGAGCTGCAGTCTTCAAGATCTTCTCCTTCTTCAGATGTTCCGAGGCAGGCAGGAGACGATCTTCAGGTGGTATGCTCTAGAGAAATGCGGTTCTAATAAGAACGAAAAGTACTGCAATCGTACTACGCAAAATCTCTACCACAATGCTTGGAGTTCTTCAGACCGTAGCGATCATGGTATCTCCCCTGCCAGGTAAGTATGAGTTGTTCGGCGCCTAGCCGGAGAGGCGCCCCTCGGACGCAGACCACCTCCATTGGTGCGATTTCGGCTCCTTTCCCTCATGGTTTTGGTTTGGGGGAGGGGGCCAGTACAGTTGCAGAACATACAGATACAAGTGGAGAAGGGTGGAGACCCTGACCCCCCCCGCGACTAAGGCGTCCCAAGGGTCCGGATTCACTTTGCGGCGTGCATCACAACACTGCAAAGACGCCACAGACAGACACAAAACTGGATATTTGCATGGATGGGCGGTGCGGTGCAGCCGCTCGCTCACAGTCTCAACATTGCCACGCCTACAAGGAGGAAGGCTCAGGCTGCATACGGAGAAAGGAGGTTAGGAAGTCAAGCTGAAAGGCATAACACACACACACACACAACACAACACAACACAACACAACTTCAAGAAAATAAATGGACCGGCCGGGATGGATGGCACTGCAGATTGACCACAAGGGGGAGACGCAGGCCATGGATGAATGAAAGCAAAGCACCCGCACACACTCGATTCTCGCACGGAGGCTCAACCATCGCACCCCACGGTGTGCTCAGCCCTGAAGATCACCCAAACACAGCAGGAAAACTCGACTGATAAAATGTGGAGGAGGAGAAGAAGATGGATGGAGCAGGCGCACCACTTCTGCAGCCACCCAGGGCACAACAGACGAGCACTATTTTTGACCAGAGGAAATCAGGGGAAAGCGCGAACGCAGTCCCCCACTACCACAAATTATGCAGTCGAGTTTCCCGCATTTGGGGAAATCGCAGGGGTCAGCACACCCGGAGTGCAATGGATGAGCCTCACCCTGGGAGAACCACCTTAGTTTTTTTTGATTGAAAGAGCTTTATTTTCCGTTCAGTCATTACAAGTCGTACAATAAATTACAGTCACACAAAGCATGATAGTACAATACACAGCAAAGGTTCCCTAAGCTATACATCGCACACCATGCTACTCTAACATTCAGCTCAATCCTGCAATATAAAGGCACAAGAGATCAAACAAAAACCAAATAATACAATCTGTGATCGGGGTAGGGGTGTGGGCGACTATGTGGGGGTAGGGAGGGGGCGGATCACAGGGCCAAACTGTTGGGCTGTATCTTCAGGGAGACATGGGAGAAGGAGAGGGGTCTTCACTCCTCTTCTTCCTCATCAACGGCCGAGCTGTCCAAGATGGAATAGTCTCTAAGCAGGTTCTTGATGAACCTGCGGCAGTCCCGGACGGACATGTTTTCCCTGTTGATCACGAGGCGGTTCCTGGAGAGCCACACTGCGTCCTTAAAACAGTTCATAAGGCGCCAGGCCTCCTGGATGGCCTCCACGTCGTGGGTCCCAGGGAACAGGCCGTAAAGCACCGAATGGTACGATAGGCAGCTCCTGGGCACTGAGTCTCTGAGTTCATGTTCTAGGGCGTCCAACAGACCCTGTGCAAAGGGGCACTGCCAAAACACGTGGAAAGATGTTTCCTCCACGTAGGGGCAACGGGGGCAGTACCGGGTCTTGCACAGGTTGCGGGCATGCATGAATGACCTGAGAGAGAGACCTCCCATGACGGCCATCCACGACAAGTCCTTGTGTCCATTGGTAAGCCGCTTTGAGGCCACATTGTTCCAAACTGTCTCTGCAGTGGCTGCGGGGAGTCCCGGAACCAGCTCGGTCAAGTCCTTAGCTCGGATGAGCTTGTGGATTGTCTTCGGCTTCCATAGGTCGGGTTTCAGTCCTTCCAGCTGGTGCTCCCTCACAAACCGGACAACATCCCCATAGAACCAGGGAGTGTTCCAGTTGTAAGGGATGGAGCTGTCCCACTTGTCCCAGCCCAGCTGTCTCCAGAGGGGCATGAGAAGCAAGCGAGACATGGACCTGCCCGCTGAGCCAGTCTTTTCAACAAGAGTCCGCTGCACCGTGACACATGCAAAGGAGGCCCTCAGCAGAGCGGGGATGTCGGGTATTCCCTTCCCACCCTTGCGGGGTTCCTTGTACATCACGGTCCTCTTGACTCTGTCCATTTTGCCCCAGACGAAGCCAAACACTGTCCGGGTGATGGCCTTGCAAACGGTGGTATGGGGAGGCCAGGCCTGTGCGGTATATTGGAGCACAGGCAGAACTTCACTCCGCAGGACAAGTGCCTTGCCTTCCATCGTGAGCTTTCTGGAGCTCCACAGTCCGATCTTTGAGTTTATCCTTCCTAGTCGGTCTTGCCAAGACTTAAGGGCCGCTCCTTCCTTCCCGAACCAGACTCCAAGAATTTGAATGAAGTCCGGCTTAATAGTAAAGGGGAAGGGGGCGGAAGAAGCCAGGTGCCACTCCCCGAAGAGCATGGCCTCCGACTTCCCGCAGTTGACTTTTGCCCCCGAAGCTCTGCCGAAGTCCACGCAGGTCTGGACGAGTGCAGTCACCGAACGCTGGTCAGCGCAGAAGACGGTCACGTCGTCCATGTAGAGCGAGCACTTGACCTCGTGGCGATCTGGTCCTGGTGCGGTGATCCCTCTGATCTCTCCATTCTGCCGGATAGTCTCAGCGAAGAGCTCTATAACACAAACAAAAAGGAGAGGTGAAAGAGGGCAGCCTTGTCTAACCCCTGAAAGAATAGGAAAGGGGTCAGTCTTCCAGCCGTTCACCAACACCGTGCTGTAAATGTCAAAATACATAACGTTAACAAAAGAGCAAAACATCTTCCCCAGACCCAGCCTGCGCAAAACCCTGTCCATGAATGCGTGGGAGACACGGTCGAACGCCTTCTCCTGATCTAAGCTGACCAGGGCGGCGCGGCCCCCGCGGTCCTGGATGTAATGGACCGTGTCTCTCACAAGGGCAAGGCTGTCGGCAATCCTGCGGCCAGGAATGCTGCAGGTCTGGTCCGGATGGACGATCTGCCCCATGACAGGTTTCAGCCTGTTGGCCAGCACCTTGGCGAGGATCTTGTAGTCCACGTTCAGGAGAGAGATGGGACGCCAGTTTTTCAGGTCACATCTCTCCCCCTTCCGCTTATACAAGATCGTGATCATCCCTTCCCTCAACGACGGAGGCATTCCGCCCCCCACCACCATCTCCTCGTACACCTCCAACAGGTCCGGACAGATCAGGTCACCCAGCGCTACGTAGAGCTCGGCCGGGAGACCGTCACTGCCCGGGGTCCTGCCGGGCTTAAAGGATTTAGCGGCAGAGAGCAGCTCCCCCACCGTCAAGGGATCGTCCATAGCCGCCGCACCTGCGGGATCAACAACGTTAGTGACACCTGACAGGAACCTCTCGGCGGCTTCGGGGTCGGATGACTTGGGGGCGTAGAGGTTGCTGTAGAAGTCGTGGACGACCCCCATCACTTCCTCCTTGCCGCTCCTCATGTGTCCGGTCTCATCTCGTAGCTCAGTCAGGGGCGTGTGGCCGGCATGGAGCTTCCTGAAAAAGAAAGAGTTACATTTCTCACCCTTCTCCAGGTTCTCCACCTTGGAACGAAAGACGATTCGCTTGGATTCCTCCTCAAAGTGCCTTTTCAAGCTCTTTTTGGTCTCCTCCAGCTCCTCCCTGACGTCCCAGCCACACTGGAGCAGGTCCTGCAGGGACCGCAGCTCGCGCTGCAGTTTCCTCAAGTCCCACTTCTTCGCACACGCCTGTTGTCTGCCTTTTGCCTGAAAGAAACAACGGAATTCGACTTTAACATATTCCCACCAATCGCTGATGCACTTGAACAGACATTTGTCATTTCGCCATACAAGGTACGCATCCCTAAGTTCCTCCATGACCTCCCTCTGCTCCAACAGGGCACAATTCAACTTCCAGGAGCCTGGGCCAGGTGGGAATCCATGGCCCAGAGTCCCCCGGAATCGAATGGCCCTGTGGTCAGAGAAGAAGCAGGGGACCATAGAGTACGACACCTTTCTGACTGCTCTCGAAGTGAAGATGAAGTCTATCCGAGAACGGAGCGAGCCATCGGGGCGGCTCCACGTATAGTTTACGGAGCCGTTCCCGATGGACCCGACAACGTCCTGCAAGGATGCCTCCGTCACCATCTCAATCAGCAGTTTAGACGTCACGTCCAGGTTGGCGGATGTGCCAGAACTGCGCCCGTCCACCTCAATGGGGCAGTTGAAGTCACCACCCAACACTACTGCCCTAGTGGTGGCGAGTTCAGCCCGCAGGGCCTGGAGAACCTCCAGTCGGACATCCCTCTCAGGGGAGGCATACACGTTGATGAGCCGCACGGGCTCACCCGCCCAGGAACCGTCTGCGACAAGAAGTCTGCCACAGACGAGCTCCCGGACGGAATCAAGTGCAAAGTTACCTCCCCTGATCAGGATGGCCACCCCCGCAGACCTATTGTCGCCCCCACCAGACCAGTAGGAAGGGCCGTGAGGCCACTGCCTGGCCAGATGGTTGTAAGACCTAGAAGCAGACAAAGCACATTCCTGCAACATGTAAACATCACACCTCTGGGAATCTAAGAACGTAAGAACAGTCTGAAATCTAAACCAAGCTCTAATACTCCTCACATTAATGCAGAAGATGTTGAGATCAGCCATGGGAATAAAAAGAGAGGTTAGTTCTGATACTAGTTACCAGTCTGGTCGGACGGGTCCTCTTCTCTGGCGCCTGTCGGCTCCTGTGGCTTCTCGTAGCGCCCTTCCAAGAACTCGTCGTAGACTGTGTTGGACGGAGTGTCCAGGATTTTCTTGACCTCTGGGTCCTGCAGCAGCTCCTCCATAGATTGAGCTTGGACTGGCTCTGCTTGGACCTGCTCCACTTGGGCCTGCTCCATCACCTCCTCTCCTTCTGAAGCTTCAAGGCTCTCGCAGACCTGCTCCATCTCCTCCTCCTCGTCTGAAGCTTGAGGGGTCTCGCAGGTCTCGATTATCTTTCTTTTGTGGGACTCTTCTGATGCGTTGTCCCTTCCTTTCCTCTTCCTCTGTATGGTACCTGGGGGAGGAAGCACAGGAAAGTCCTCCGAAGGGCGGGCACCAGCAGCTGGAGGGGGGTTAGGTGCTGCTGGGCCAGGAGAGAAAGGAGGCTGGGTGGGGCGGGGGGCAGGAGAGAGTGCCCGGGCAGGGGAGGACGGGGCAGGGGTGGGCCGGGCAGGGGAGGACGGGGCAGGGGTGGGCCGGGCAGGGGAGGACGGGGCAGGGGTGGGCCGGGCAGGGGAGGACCGGGGTGGGGTACGGGGGGCAGGGGTGGGGCGGGATGGGGCAGGAGAGGCAGGGGTGGGACGGGATGGGGTAGGAGGGGCAGGGGTGGGACGGGATGGGGCAGGAGGGGCAGGGGTGGGACGGGATGGGGCAGGGGTGGGACGGGATGGGGCAGGGGTGGGGGTGGGGCGGGATGGGGCAGGAGATGGGGCGGGAGGGGCAGGGGATGGGACTGGAGGGGCAGGGGAGGGGCGGGACGGGGCAGGGGTGGTGGCTTTCGCCTTCTTACCCTCCTTGGTCGGCTTGGCCATCCGTGGTGTTGGCTCCGGAGCTGGGGCTGGCTTCGGTGCTCTCGCTGCCACAGATGCCCATGTTCTCTCCCTCTGGGGGCAGTCCTTGTAGCTGTGGGCTGCCAGTCCGCAGAGGTTGCAGGTCTTGCTCTTGGGGCAGTCCTTGGTCGTGTGACCTGTCACACGGCAATACCTGCAGGCATCCTCCGTACAGTCCTTGCCCTCGTGGCCCATCTTGCCACATCTCCTGCAGGTCTGCGGCATGTCCGGGTAGAAGATAAGTCCTGTGGAGTTGCCCAAGGAAAATGTCGTTGGCAGGTGCTGTAGTCCGTCTGGAGAAGCAGGGTTCTTGTTGAGTCTGACGACCACAGACCACTTGCAGGTCCAGTATCCGAGTGAGTTCAGGATGCGGGTGGGCTCCCTCACCACGGTGCAGAAGCGCTTCAGGAAGGTCGAGATGTCCGTGCCTGGGGTGTGTGGGTTCCGCATTGAGACCGTCACCCGCCTCTCCTCTCTTTGAATAAGGCAGTTGCCCACAAAGCGAGAGAAAGGGGATTCGGGACTCGCCGCTTTCACCACCTCCCAGTATCTTCTACAGGTCCCAATGGTGGCAAAGGTGATGTAGAAGATTCCCGAAAAGAAGGTTGCTATTCCCAGGGTGTCAGCCGTGGGGAAGCCTTGATCCGCCAGCATCTTCTTGCAGAACACGTCGTGGGACATGTCCGGCACCCTTCCGTCCACGGGCTTGAGCTTCAAGGCAACAGTCTGCCTCATCCAGGGCTCCAGGGTTGGAGCTTCCAGGTTAGGAATTCTGCCGCCCTTCTGCCTTGCCGTGGTGGAGGTTGAAGCTTGCTGTGGTTGGGGCTGGACCTCCAGGCCTTGCCCTGCAGCCTCCTGGGTGGACTTGCTGGTTGAGGCCATGGCTTCTTCCAGCAGGCTCTTTTTCGCTTCCTTGCTTGCTTGTGGAGAGAGGCTTCGCAAAGTCTTCTTTCCCGGGTGGGAGGAGCTATGCAGATCCGGTCCCGGTGGGAGGAGCTATGCAAATCCTTCTCCAGAGGCAGCGAGTTTCTTCGAAAAGATTCTGCGCCGCCTTCCTCTTCGCCGCTGTTCCGGAATTCACCGCCGATTCCCTTCTTCCAGGTTCTTCGTCGGCTTCTTCCGGAGCTGCAGTCTTCAAGATCTTCTCCTTCTTCAGATGTTCCGAGGCAGGCAGGAGACGATCTTCAGGTGGTATGCTCTAGAGAAATGCGGTTCTAATAAGAACGAAAAGTACTGCAATCGTACTACGCAAAATCTCTACCACAATGCTTGGAGTTCTTCAGACCGTAGCAGGTCTCGATTATTTTTCTTTTGTGGGACTCTTCTGATACGTTGTCCCTTCCTTTCCTCTTCCTCTGTATGGTACCTGGGGGAGGAAGCACAGGAAAGTCCTCCGAAGGGCGGGCACCAGCAGCTGGAGGGGGGTTAGGTGCTGCTGGGCCAGGAGAGAAAGGAGGCTGGGTGGGGCGGGGGGCAGGAGAGAGTGCCCGGGCAGGGGAGGACGGGGCAGGGGAGGACGGGGCAGGGGTGGGCCGGGCAGGGGAGGACGGGGCAGGGGTGGGCCGGGGTGGGGTACGGGGGGCAGGGGTGGGGCGGGATGGGGCAGGAGGGGCAGGGGTGGGACGGGATGGGGCAGGAGGGGCAGGGGTGGGACGGGGTGGGACGGGATGGGGCAGGGGGGGGGCGGGATGGGGCAGGGGGGGGGCAGGGGGGGGCGGGATGGGGCAGGGGATGGGGCGGGAGGGGCAGGGGATGGGGCGGGAGGGGCAGGGGAGGGGCGGGACGGGGCAGGGGTGGTGGCTTTCGCCTTCTTACCCTCCTTGGTCGGCTTGGCCATCCGTGGTGTTGGCTCCGGAGCTGGGGCTGGCTTCGGTGCTCTCGCTGCCACAGATGCCCATGTTCTCTCCCTCTGGGGGCAGTCCTTGTAGCTGTGGGCTGCCAGTCCGCAGAGGTTGCAGGTCTTGCTCTTGGGGCAGTCCTTGGTCGTGTGACCTGTCACACGGCAATACCTGCAGGCATCCTCCGTACAGTCCTTGCCCTCGTGGCCCATCTTGCCACATCTCCTGCAGGTCTGCGGCATGTCCGGGTAGAAGATAAGTCCTGTGGAGTTGCCCAAGGAAAATGTCGTTGGCAGGTGCTGTAGTCCGTCTGGAGAAGCAGGGTTCTTGTTGAGTCTGACGACCACAGACCACTTGCAGGTCCAGTATCCGAGTGAGTTCAGGATGCGGGTGGGCTCCCTCACCACGGTGCAGAAGCGCTTCAGGAAGGTCGAGATGTCCGTGCCTGGGGTGTGTGGGTTCCGCATTGAGACCGTCACCCGCCTCTCCTCCCTTTGAATAAGGCAGTTGCCCACAAAGCGAGAGAAAGGGGATTCGGGACTCGCCGCTTTCACCACCTCCCAGTATCTTCTACAGGTCCCAATGGTGGCAAAGGTGATGTAGAAGATTCCCGAAAAGAAGGTTGCTATTCCCAGGGTGTCAGCCGTGGGGAAGCCTTGATCCGCCAGCATCTTCTTGCAGAACACGTCGTGGGACATGTCCGGCACCCTTCCGTCCACGGGCTTGAGCTTCAAGGCAACAGTCTGCCTCATCCAGGGCTCCAGGGTTGGAGCTTCCAGGTTAGGAATTCTGCCGCCCTTCTGCCTTGCCGTGGTGGAGGTTGAAGCTTGCTGTGGTTGGGGCTGGACCTCCAGGCCTTGCCCTGCAGCCTCCTGGGTGGACTTGCTGGTTGAGGCCATGGCTTCTTCCAGCAGGCTCTTTTCCGCTTCCTTGCTTGCTTGTGGAGAGAGGCTTCGCAAAGTCTTCTTTCCCGGGTGGGAGGAGCTATGCAGATCCGGTCCCGGTGGGAGGAGCTATGCAAATCCTTCTCCAGAGGCAGCGAGTTTCTTCGAAAAGATTCTGCGCCGCCTTCCTCTTCGCCGCTGTTCCGGAATTCACCGCCGATTCCCTTCTTCCAGGTTCTTCGTCGGCTTCTTCCGGAGCTGCAGTCTTCAAGATCTTCTCCTTCTTCAGATGTTCCGAGGCAGGCAGGAGACGATCTTCAGGTGGTATGCTCTAGAGAAATGCGGTTCTAATAAGAACGAAAAGTACTGCAATCGTACTACGCAAAATCTCTACCACAATGCTTGGAGTTCTTCAGACCGTAGCGATCATGGTATCTCCCCTGCCAGGTAAGTATGAGTTGTTCGGCGCCTAGCCGGAGAGGCGCCCCTCGGACGCAGACCACCTCCATTGGTGCGATTTCGGCTCCTTTCCCTCATGGTTTTGGTTTGGGGGAGGGGGGCCAGTACAGTTGCAGAACATACAGATACAAGTGGAGAAGGGTGGAGACCCTGACCCCCCCCCGCGACTAAGGCGTCCCAAGGGTCCGGATTCACTTTGCGGCGTGCATCACAACACTGCAAAGACGCCACAGACAGACACAAAACTGGATATTTGCATGGATGGGCGGTGCGGTGCAGCCGCTCGCTCACAGTCTCAACATTGCCACGCCTACAAGGAGGAAGGCTCAGGGCTGCATACGGAGGAAAGGAGGTTAGGAAGTCAAGCTGAAAGGCATACACACACACACACACACACACACACACACACAACACAACACAACACAACACAACTTCAAGAAAATAAATGGACCGGCCGGGATGGATGGCACTGCAGATTGACCACAAGGGGGAGACGCAGGCCCATGGATGAATGAAAGCAAAGCACCCGCACACACTCGATTCTCGCACGGAGGCTCAACCATCGCACCCCACGGTGTGCTCAGCCCTGAAGATCACCCAAACACAGCAGGAAAACTCGACTGATAAAATGTGGAGGAGGAGAAGAAGATGGAGCAGGCGCACCACTTCTGCAGCCACCCAGGGCACAACAGACGAGCACTATTTTTGACCAGAGGAAATCAGGGGAAAGCGCGAACGCAGTCCCCCACTACCACAAATTATGCAGTCGAGTTTCCCGCATTTGGGGAAATCGCAGGGGTCAGCACACCCGGAGTGCAATGGATGAGCCTCACCCTGGGAGAACCACCTTAGTTTTTTTTTTTTTTTTAAAGCCGAGGAACGTGCTTTCGATTCACCCAAAGTGCAAGAAAAAGTGCAAACGTGTTACACTAAAAAAACGTGCACAAAGGATGCGGTCTATCGCAAGCCCTTCTCCGATAGGAGAGAGGCCCCCCAACAAACCTTACCCTTCGCCTCCGGACCAAAAGGTACCTGCGAGGTTCCAGGTTCGATGTCCCTTTTCGCCGAAGCTACTAGGGGACCACAAATGCTCCCGGCATCCCCCTTGGCGTTAGCCAAGGTATCTGCCCGCAGAGCCGATTACGGTAGGTACCCTGCCAAAGCAGGAGTACCCGGGGTGTTTGCAGGGAGGTGCGGAATCTAATGGCCACACACACCTCCCCTAGACCGCCAGGAGGGACACCCAGAAGGGCTACCGCATCCTGACAAATCCTGTGAACACACAACACGCAAAAAGTGACACAGTGAGACAAAAAAGAAATAAATAAGTGAATGTGTGCAGATATACTGCCCGGACATCCGGCCGGATCTATAAAAATTTCTCTGATCCTAGCCAGAAGGCCGGGAATCAAGAGGTGAGTGCCACAAGGTGAAGAGATTATGGTGCCCGTGCTTCAACTCAGTGAGCCTATTCTCCCAGTGAGTTTCGGCACCTCGGGGTCACCACTCCCCGAGGCACAAAGTACCTCGGCTCTAGACCCTCTCAGCCTCATGGCGAGACCCGGAGGGAACAGGTCACATCAGGGCAGCCGTCGAGCTGATTCCTCAGAACCAGCCCCGGAAAGCCCTGGTACACCTGCATCCTCCATGCAGCACCCATCCCCACCAGCCCCATACCGGCGTTACTGTCCACCGGCATGAAAAACTGATAAGAACAGATACTACACTTGATCTTAGCCAAAAGGCCGAGAACCACCTTAGTTTTTTTGATTGAAAGAGCTTTATTTTCCGTTCAGTCATTACAAGTCGTACAATAAATTACAGTCACACAAAGCATGATAGTACAATACACAGCAAAGGTTCCCTAAGCTCTACATCGCACACCATGCTACTCTAACATTCAGCTCAATCCTGCAATAGAAAAGCACAAGAGATCAAACAAAAACCAAATAATACAATCTGTGATCGGGGTAGGGGTGTGGGCGACTATGTGGGGGTAGGGAGGGGGCGGATCACAGGGCCAAACTGTTGGGCTGTATCTTCAGGGAGACATGGGAGAAGGAGAGGGGTCTTCACTCCTCTTCTTCCTCATCAACGGCCGAGCTGTCCAAGATGGAATAGTCTCTAAGCAGGTTCTTGATGAACCTGCGGCAGTCCCGGACGGACATGTTTTCCCTGTTGATCACGAGGCGGTTCCTGGAGAGCCACACTGCGTCCTTAAAACAGTTCATAAGGCGCCAGGCCTCCTGGATGGCCTCCACGTCGTGGGTCCCAGGGAACAGGCCGTAAAGCACCGAATGGTACGATAGGCAGCTCCTGGGCACTGAGTCTCTGAGTTCATGTTCTAGGGCGTCCAACAGACCCTGTGCAAAGGGGCACTGCCAAAACACGTGGAAAGATGTTTCCTCCACGTAGGGGCAACGGGGGCAGTACCGGGTCTTGCACAGGTTGCGGGCATGCATGAATGACCTGAGAGAGAGACCTCCCATGACGGCCATCCACGACAAGTCCTTGTGTCCATTGGTAAGCCGCTTTGAGGCCACATTGTTCCAAACTGTCTCTGCAGTGGCTGCGGGGAGTCCCGGAACCAGCTCGGTCAAGTCCTTAGCTCGGATGAGCTTGTGGATTGTCTTCGGCTTCCATAGGTCGGGTTTCAGTCCTTCCAGCTGGTGCTCCCTCACAAACCGGACAACATCCCCATAGAACCAGGGAGTGTTCCAGTTGTAAGGGATGGAGCTGTCCCACTTGTCCCAGCCCAGCTGTCTCCAGAGGGGCATGAGAAGCAAGCGAGACATGGACCTGCCCGCTGAGCCAGTCTTTTCAACAAGAGTCCGCTGCACCGTGACACATGCAAAGGAGGCCCTCAGCAGAGCGGGGATGTCGGGTATTCCCTTCCCACCCTTGCGGGGTTCCTTGTACATCACGGTCCTCTTGACTCTGTCCATTTTGCCCCAGACGAAGCCAAACACTGTCCGGGTGATGGCCTTGCAAACGGTGGTATGGGGAGGCCAGGCCTGTGCGGTATATTGGAGCACAGGCAAAACTTCACTCCGCAGGACAAGTGCCTTGCCTTCCATCGTGAGCTTTCTGGAGCTCCACAGTCCGATCTTTGAGTTTATCCTTCCTAGTCGGTCTTGCCAAGACTTAAGGGCCGCTCCTTCCTTCCCGAACCAGACTCCAAGAATTTGAATGAAGTCCGGCTTAATAGTAAAGGGGAAGGGGGCGGAAGAAGCCAGGTGCCACTCCCCGAAGAGCATGGCCTCCGACTTCCCGCAGTTGACTTTTGCCCCCGAAGCTCTGCCGAAGTCCTCGCAGGTCTGGACGAGTGCAGTCACCGAACGCTGGTCAGCGCAGAAGACGGTCATGTCGTCCATGTAGAGCGAGCACTTGACCTCGTGGCGATCTGGTCCTGGTGCGGTGATCCCTCTGATCTCTCCATTCTGCCGGATAGTCTCAGCGAAGAGCTCTATAACACAAACAAAAAGGAGAGGTGAAAGAGGGCAGCCTTGTCTAACCCCTGAAAGAATAGGAAAGGGGTCAGTCTTCCAGCCGTTCACCAACACCGTGCTGTAAATGTCAAAATACATAACGTTAACAAAAGAGCAAAACATCTTCCCCAGACCCAGCCTGCGCAAAACCCTGTCCATGAATGCGTGGGAGACACGGTCGAACGCCTTCTCCTGATCTAAGCTGACCAGGGCGGCGCGGCCCCCGCGGTCCTGGATGTAATGGACCGTGTCTCTCACAAGGGCAAGGCTGTCGGCAATCCTGCGGCCAGGAATGCTGCAGGTCTGGTCCGGATGGACGATCTGCCCCATGACAGGTTTCAGCCTGTTGGCCAGCACCTTGGCGAGGATCTTGTAGTCCACGTTCAGGAGAGAGATGGGACGCCAGTTTTTCAGGTCACATCTCTCCCCCTTCCGCTTATACAAGATCGTGATCATCCCTTCCCTCAACGACGGAGGCATTCCGCCCCCCACCACCATCTCCTCGTACACCTCCAACAGGTCCGGACAGATCAGGTCACCCAGCGCTACGTAGAGCTCGGCCGGGAGACCGTCACTGCCCGGGGTCCTGCCGGGCTTAAAGGATTTAGCGGCAGAGAGCAGCTCCCCCACCGTCAAGGGATCGTCCATAGCCGCCGCACCTGCGGGATCAACAACGTTAGTGACACCTGACAGGAACCTCTCGGCGGCTTCGGGGTCGGATGACTTGGGGGCGTAGAGGTTGCTGTAGAAGTCGTGGACGACCCCCATCACTTCCTCCTTGCCGCTCCTCATGTGTCCGGTCTCATCTCGTAGCTCAGTCAGGGGCGTGTGGCCGGCATGGAGCTTCCTGAAAAAGAAAGAGTTACATTTCTCACCCTTCTCCAGGTTCTCCACCTTGGAACGAAAGACGATTCGCTTGGATTCCTCCTCAAAGTGCCTTTTCAAGCTCTTTTTGGTCTCCTCCAGCTCCTCCCTGACGTCCCAGCCACACTGGAGCAGGTCCTGCAGGGACCGCAGCTCGCGCTGCAGTTTCCTCAAGTCCCACTTCTTCGCACACGCCTGTTGTCTGCCTTTTGCCTGAAAGAAACAACGGAATTCGACTTTAACATATTCCCACCAATCGCTGATGCACTTGAACAGACATTTGTCATTTCGCCATACAAGGTACGCATCCCTAAGTTCCTCCATGACCTCCCTCTGCTCCAACAGGGCACAATTCAACTTCCAGGAGCCTGGGCCAGGTGGGAATCCATGGCCCAGAGTCCCCCGGAATCGAATGGCCCTGTGGTCAGAGAAGAAGCAGGGGACCATAGAGTACGACACCTTTCTGACTGCTCTCGAAGTGAAGATGAAGTCTATCCGAGAACGGAGCGAGCCATCGGGGCGGCTCCACGTATAGTTTACGGAGCCGTTCCCGACGGACCCGACAACGTCCTGCAAGGATGCCTCCGTCACCATCTCGATCAGCAGTTTAGACGTCACGTCCAGGTTGGCGGATGTGCCAGAACTGCGCCCGTCCACCTCAATGGGGCAGTTGAAGTCACCACCAAACACTACTGCTCTAGTGGTGGCGAGTTCAGCCCGCAGGGCCTGGAGAACCTCCAGTCGGACATCCCTCTCAGGGGAGGCATACACGTTGATGAGCCGCACGGGCTCACCCGCCCAGGAACCGTCTGCGACAAGAAGTCTGCCACAGACGAGCTCCCGGACGGAATCAAGTGCAAAGTTACCTCCCCTGATCAGGATGGCCACCCCCGCAGACCTATTGTCGCCCCCACCAGACCAGTAGGAAGGGCCGTGAGGCCACTGCCTGGCCAGATGGTTGTGAGACCTAGAAGCAGACAAAGCACATTCCTGCAACATGTAAACATCACACCTCTGGGAATCTAAGAACGTAAGAACAGTCTGAAATCTAAACCAAGCTCTAATACTCCTCACATTAATGCAGAAGATGTTGAGATCAGCCATGGGAATAAAAAGAGAGGTTAGTTCTGATACTAGTTACCAGTCTGGTCGGACGGGTCCTCTTCTCTGGCGCCTGTCGGCTCCTGTGGCTTCTCGTAGCGCCCTTCCAAGAACTCGTCGTAGACTGTGTTGGACGGAGTGTCCAGGATTTTCTTGACCTCTGGGTCCTGCAGCAGCTCCTCCATAGATTGAGCTTGGACTGGCTCTGCTTGGACCTGCTCCACTTGGGCCTGCTCCATCACCTCCTCTCCTTCTGAAGCTTCAAGGCTCTCGCAGACCTGCTCCATCTCCTCCTCCTCGTCTGAAGCTTGAGGGGTCTCGCAGGTCTCGATTATCTTTCTTTTGTGGGACTCTTCTGATGCGTTGTCCCTTCCTTTCCTCTTCCTCTGTATGGTACCTGGGGGAGGAAGCACAGGAAAGTCCTCCGAAGGGCGGGCACCAGCAGCTGGAGGGGGGTTAGGTGCTGCTGGGCCAGGAGAGAAAGGAGGCTGGGTGGGGCGGGGGGCAGGAGAGAGTGCCCGGGCAGGGGAGGACGGGGCAGGGGTGGGCCGGGCAGGGGAGGACGGGGCAGGGGTGGGCCGGGCAGGGGAGGACGGGGAAGGGGTGGGCCGGGCAGGGGAGGACGGGGCAGGGGTGGGCCGGGGTGGGGTACGGGGGGCAGGGGTGGGGCGGGATGGGGCAGGAGGGGCAGGGGTGGGACGGGATGGGGCAGGAGGGGCAGGGGTGGGACGGGATGGGGCAGGAGGGGCAGGGGTGGGACGGGATGGGGCAGGGGTGGGACGGGATGGGGCAGGGGTGGGACGGGATGGGGCAGGGGTGGGACGGGATGGGGCAGGGGTGGGGCGGGATGGGGCAGGAGATGGGGCGGGAGGGGCAGGGGATGGGGTGGGAGGGGCAGGGGAGGGGCGGGACGGGGCAGGGGTGGTGGCTTTCGCCTTCTTACCCTCCTTGGTCGGCTTGGCCATCCGTGGTGTTGGCTCCGGAGCTGGGGCTGGCTTCGGTGCTTTCGCTGCCACAGATGCCCATGTTCTCTCCCTCTGGGGGCAGTCCTTGTAGCTGTGGGCTGCCAGTCCGCAGAGGTTGCAGGTCTTGCTCTTGGGGCAGTCCTTGGTCGTGTGACCTGTCACACGGCAATACCTGCAGGCATCCTCCGTACAGTCCTTGCCCTCGTGGCCCATCTTGCCACATCTCCTGCAGGTCTGCGGCATGTCCGGGTAGAAGATAAGTCCTGTTGAGTTGCCCAAGGAAAATGTCGTTGGCAGGTGCTGTAGTCCGTCTGGAGAAGCAGGGTTCTTGTTGAGTCTGACGACCACAGACCACTTGCAGGTCCAGTATCCGAGTGAGTTCAGGATGCGGGTGGGCTCCCTCACCACGGTGCAGAAGCGCTTCAGGAAGGTCGAGATGTCCGTGCCTGGGGTGTGTGGGTTTCGCATTGAGACCGTCACCCGCCTCTCCTCTCTTTGAATAAGGCAGTTGCCCACAAAGCGAGAGAAAGGGGATTCGGGACTCGCCGCTTTCACCACCTCCCAGTATCTTCTACAGGTCCCAATGGTGGCAAAGGTGATGTAGAAGATTCCCGAAAAGAAGGTTGCTATTCCCAGGGTGTCAGCCGTGGGGAAGCCTTGATCCGCCAGCATCTTCTTGCAGAACACGTCGTGGGACATGTCCGGCACCCTTCCGTCCACGGGCTTGAGCTTCAAGGCAACAGTCTGCCTCATCCAGGGCTCCAGGGTTGGAGCTTCCAGGTTAGGAATTCTGCCGCCCTTCTGCCTTGCCGTGGTGGAGGTTGAAGCTTGCTGTGGTTGGGGCTGGACCTCCAGGCCTTGCCCTGCAGCCTCCTGGGTGGACTTGCTGGTTGAGGCCATGGCTTCTTCCAGCAGGCTCTTTTCCGCTTCCTTGCTTGCTTGTGGAGAGAGGCTTCGCAAAGTCTTCTTTCCCGGGTGGGAGGAGCTATGCAGATCTGGTCCCGGTGGGAGGAGCTATGCAAATCCTTCTCCAGAGGCAGCGAGTTTCTTCGAAAAGATTCTGCGCCGCCTTCCTCTTCGCCGCTGTTCCGGAATTCACCGCCGATTCCCTTCTTCCAGGTTCTTCGTCGGCTTCTTCCGGAGCTGCAGTCTTCAAGATCTTCTCCTTCTTCAGATGTTCCGAGGCAGGCAGGAGACGATCTTCAGGTGGTATGCTCTAGAGAAATGCGGTTCTAATAAGAACGAAAAGTACTGCAATCGTACTACGCAAAATCTCTACCACAATGCTTGGAGTTCTTCAGACCGTAGCGATCATGGTATCTCCCCTGCCAGGTAAGTATGAGTTGTTCGGCGCCTAGCCGGAGAGGCGCCCCTCGGACGCAGACCACCTCCATTGGTGCGATTTCGGCTCCTTTCCCTCATGGTTTTGGTTTGGGGGAGGGGGGCCAGTACAGTTGCAGAACATACAGATACAAGTGGAGAAGGGTGGAGACCCTGACCCCCCCCCCCCCGCGACTAAGGCGTCCCAAGGGTCCGGATTCACTTTGCGGCGTGCATCACAACACTGCAAAGACGCCACAAACAGACACAAAACTGGATATTTGCATGGATGGGCGGTGCGGTGCAGCCGCTCGCTCACAGTCTCAACATTGCCACGCCTACAAGGAGGAAGGCTCAGGGCTGCATACGGAGGAAAGGAGGTTAGGAAGTCAAGCTGAAAGGCATACACACACACACACACACACACACACAACACAACACAACACAACACAACACAACACAACACAACTTCAAGAAAATAAATGGACCGGCCGGGATGGATGGCACTGCAGATTGACCACAAGGGGGAGACGCAGGCCCATGGATGAATGAAAGCAAAGCACCCGCACACACTCGATTCTCGCACGGAGGCTCAACCATCGCACCCCACGGTGTGCTCAGCCCTGAAGATCACCCAAACACAGCAGGAAAACTCGACTGATAAAATGTGGAGGAGGAGAAGAAGATGGAGCAGGCGCACCACTTCTGCAGCCACCCAGGGCACAACAGACGAGCACTATTTTTGACCAGAGGAAATCAGGGGAAAGCGCGAACGCAGTCCCCCACTACCACAAATTATGCAGTCGAGTTTCCCGCATTTGGGGAAATCGCAGGGGTCAGCACACCCGGAGTGCAATGGATGAGCCTCACCCTGGGAGAACCACCTTAGTTTTTTTTTTGATTGAAAGAGCTTTATTTTCCGTTCAGTCATTACAAGTCGTACAATAAATTACAGTCACACAAAGCATGATAGTACAATACACAGCAAAGGTTCCCTAAGCTATACATCGCACACCATGCTACTCTAACATTCAGCTCAATCCTGCAATATAAAGGCACAAGAGATCAAACAAAAACCAAATAATACAATCTGTGATCGGGGTAGGGGTGTGGGCGACTATGTGGGGGTGGGGAGGGGGCGGATCACAGGGCCAAACTGTTGGGCTGTATCTTCAGGGAGACATGGGAGAAGGAGAGGGGTCTTCACTCCTCTTCTTCCTCATCAACGGCCGAGCTGTCCAAGATGGAATAGTCTCTAAGCAGGTTCTTGATGAACCTGCGGCAGTCCCGGACGGACATGTTTTCCCTGTTGATCACGAGGCGGTTCCTGGCAAGCCACACTGCGTCCTTAAAACAGTTCATAAGGCGCCAGGCCTCCTGGATGGCCTCCACGTCGTGGGTCCCAGGGAACAGGCCGTAAAGCACCGAATGGTACGATAGGCAGCTCCTGGGCACTGAGTCTCTGAGTTCCTGTTCTAGGGCGTCCAACAGACCCTGCGCAAAGGGGCACTGCCAAAACACGTGGAAAGATGTTTCCTCCACGTAGGGGCAACGGGGGCAGTACCGGGTCTTGCACAGGTTGCGGGCATGCATGAATGACCTGAGAGACCTCCCATGACGGCCATCCACGACAAGTCCTTGTGTCCATTGGTAAGCCGCTTTGAGGCCACATTGTTCCAAACTGTCTCTGCAGTGGCTGCGGGGAGTCCCGGAACCAGCTCGGTCGAGTCCTTAGCTCGGATGAGCTTGTGGATTGTCTTTGGCTTCCATAGGTCTGGTTTCAGTCCTTCCAGCTGGTGCTCCCTCACAAACCGGACAACATCCCCATAGAACCAGGGAGTGTTCCAGTTGTAAGGGATGGAGCTGTCCCACTTGTCCCAGCCCAGCTGTCTCCAGAGGGGCATGAGAAGCAAGCGAGACATGGACCTGCCCGCTGAGCCAGTCTTTTCTACAAGAGTCCGCTGCACCGTGACACATGCAAAGGAGGCCCTCAGCAGAGCGGGGATGTCGGGTATTCCCTTCCCACCCTTGCGGGGTTCCTTGTACATCACGGTCATCTTGACTCTGTCCATTTTGCCCCAGACGAAGCCAAACACTGTCCGGGTGATGGCCTTGCAAACGGTGGTATGGGGAGGCCAGGCCTGTGCGGTATATTGGAGCACAGGCAAAACTTCACTCCGCAGGACAAGTGCCTTGCCTTCCATCGTGAGCTTTCTGGAGCTCCACAGTCCGATCTTCGAGTTTATCCTTCCTAGTCGGTCTTGCCAAGACTTAAGGGCCGCTCCTTCCTTCCCGAACCAGACTCCAAGAATTTGAATGAAGTCCGGCTTAATAGTAAAGGGGAAGGGGGCGGAAGAAGCCAGGTGCCATTCCCCGAAGAGCATGGCCTCCGACTTCCCGCAGTTGACTTTTGCCCCTGAAGCTCTGCCGAAGTCCTCGCAGGTCTGGACGAGTGCAGTCACCGAACGCTGGTCAGCGCAGAAGACGGTCACGTCGTCCATGTAGAGCGAGCACTTGACCTCGTGGCGATCTGGTCCTGGTGCGGTGATCCCTCTGATCTCTCCATTCTGCCGGATAGTCTCAGCGAAGAGCTCTATAACACAAACAAAAAGGAGAGGTGAAAGAGGGCAGCCTTGTCTAACCCCTGAAAGAATAGGAAAGGGGTCAGTCTTCAAGCCGTTCACCAACACCGTGCTGTAAATGTCAAAATACATAACGTTAACAAAGGAGCAAAACATCTTCCCCAGACCCAGCCTGCGCAAAACCCTGTCCATGAATGCGTGGGAGACACGGTCGAACGCCTTCTCCTGATCTAAGCTGACCAGGGCGGCGCGGCCCCCGCGGTCCTCGATGTAATGGACCGTGTCTCTCACAAGGGCAAGGCTGTCGGCAATCCTGCGGCCAGGAATGCTGCAGGTCTGGTCCGGATGGACGATCTGCCCCATGACAGGTTTCAGCCTGTTGGCCAGCACCTTGGCGAGGATCTTGTAGTCCACGTTCAGGAGAGAGATGGGACGCCAGTTTTTCAGGTCACATCTCTCCCCCTTCCGCTTATACAAGATCGTGATCATCCCTTCCCTCAACGACGGAGGCATTCTGCCCCCCACCACCATCTCCTCGTACACCTCCAACAGGTCCGGACAGATCAGGTCACCCAGCGCTACGTAGAGCTCGGCCGGGAGACCGTCACTGCCCGGGGTCCTGCCGGGCTTAAAGGATTTAGCGGCAGAGAGCAGCTCCCCCACCGTCAAGGGATCGTCCATAGCTGCCGCGCCTGCGGGATCAACAACGTTAGTGACACCTGACAGGAACCTCTCGGCGGCTTCGGGGTCGGATGACTTGGGGGCGTAGAGGTTGCTGTAGAAGTCGTGGACGACCCCCATCACTTCCTCCTTGCCGCTCCTCATGTGTCCGGTCTCATCTCGTAGCTCAGTCAGGGGCGTGTGGCCGGCATGGAGCTTCCTGAAAAAGAAAGAGTTACATTTCTCACCCTTCTCCAGGTTCTCCACCTTGGAACGAAAGACGATTCGCTTGGATTCCTCCTCAAAGTGCCTTTTCAAGCTCTTTTTGGTCTCCTCCAGCTCCTCCCTGACGTCCCAGCCACACTGGAGCAGGTCCTGCAGGGACCGCAGCTCGCGCTGCAGTTTCCTCAAGTCCCACTTCTTCGCACACGCCTGTTGTCTGCCTTTTGCCTGAAATAAACAACGGAATTCGACTTTAACATATTCCCACCAATCGCTGATGCACTTGAACAGACATTTGTCATTTCGCCATACAAGGTAAGCATCCCTAAGTTCCTCCATGACCTCCCTCTGCTCCAACAGGGCACAATTCAACTTCCAGGAGCCCGGGCCAGGTGGGAATCCATGGCCCAGAGTCCCCCGGAATCGAATGGCCCTGTGGTCAGAGAAGAAGCAGGGGACCATAGAGTACGACACCTTTCTGACTGCTCTCGAAGTGAAGATGAAGTCTATCCGAGAACGGAGCGAGCCATCGGGGCGGCTCCACGTATAGTTTACGGAGCCGTTCCCGATGGACCCGACAACGTCCTGCAAGGATGCCTCCGTCACCATCTCAATCAGCAGTTTAGACGTCACGTCCAGGTTGGCGGATGTGCCAGAACTGCGCCCGTCCACCTCAATGGGGCAGTTGAAGTCACCACCCAACACTACTGCTCTAGTGGTGGCGAGTTCAGCCCGCAGGGCCTGGAGAACCTCCAGTCGGACATCCCTCTCAGGGGAGGCATACACGTTGATGAGCCGCACGGGCTCACCCGCCCAGGAACCGTCTGCGACAAGAAGTCTGCCACAGACGAGCTCCCGGACGGAATCAAGTGCAAAGTTACCTCCCCTGATCAGGATGGCCACCCCCGCAGACCTATTGTCGCCCCCACCAGACCAGTAGGAAGGGCCGTGAGGCCACTGCCTGGCCAGATGGTTGTAAGACCTAGAAGCAGACAAAGCACATTCCTGCAACATGTAAACATCACACCTCTGGGAATCTAAGAACGTAAGAACAGTCTGAAATCTAAACCAAGCTCTAATACTCCTCACATTAATGCAGAAGATGTTGAGATCAGCCATGGGAATAAAAAGAGAGGTTAGTTCTGATACTAGTTACCAGTCTGGTCGGACGGGTCCTCTTCTCTGGCGCCTGTCGGCTCGTGTGGCTTCTCGTAGCGCCCTTCCAAGAACTCGTCGTAGACCGTGTTGGACGGAGTGTCCAGGATTTTCTTAACCTCTGGGTCCTGCAGCAGCTCCTCCATAGATTGAGCTTGGACTGGCTCTGCTTGGACTGGCTCTGCTTGGACCTGCTCCACTTGGGCCTGCTCCATCACCTCCTCTCCCTCTGAAGCTTCAAGGCTCTCGCAGACCTGCTCCATCTCCTCCTCCTCATCTGAAGCTTGAGGGGTCTCGCAGGTCTCGATTATCTTTCTTTTGTGGGACTCTTCTGATGCGTTGTCCCTTCCTTTCCTCTTCCTCTGTATGGTACCTGGGGGAGGAAGCACAGGAAAGTCCTCCGAAGGGCGGGCACCAGCAGCTGGAGGGGGGTTAGGTGCTGCTGGGCCAGGAGAGAAAGGAGGCTGGGTGGGGCGGGGGGCAGGAGAGAGTGCCCGGGCAGGGGAGGACAGGGCAGGGGTGGGCCGGGCAGGGGAGGACGGGGCAGGGGTGGGCCGGGCAGGGGAGGGTGGGGCAGGGGTGGGCCGGGGTGGGGTACGGGGGGCAGGGGTGGGGCGGGATGGGGCAGGAGGGGCAGGGGTGGGACGGGATGGGGCAGGAGGGGCAGGGGTGGGACGGGATGGGGTAGGAGGGGCAGGGGTGGGACGGGATGGGGCAGGGGTGGGACGGGATGGGGCAGGAGATGGGGCGGGAGGGGCAGGGGATGGGGCGGGAGGGGCAGGACGGGGCAGTGGCTTTCGCCTTCTTACCCTCCTTGGTCGGCTTGGCCATCCGTGGTGTTGGCTCCGGAGCTGGGGCTGGCTTCGGTGCTCTCGCTGCCACAGATGCCCATGTTCTCTCCCTCTGGGGGCAGTCCTTGTAGCTGTGGGCTGCCAGTCCGCAGAGGTTGCAGGTCTTGCTCTTGGGGCAGTCCTTGGTCGTGTGACCTGTCACACGGCAATACCTGCAGGCATCCTCCGTACAGTCCTTGCCCTCGTGGCCCATCTTGCCACATCTCCTGCAGGTCTGCGGCATGTCCGGGTAGAAGATAAGTCCTGTGGAGTTGCCCAAGGAAAATGTCGTTGGCAGGTGCTGTAGTCCGTCTGGAGAAGCAGGGTTCTTGTTGAGTCTGACGACCACAGACCACTTGCAGGTCCAGTATCCGAGTGAGTTCAGGATGCGGGTGGGCTCCCTCACCACGGTGCAGAAGCGCTTCAGGAAGGTCGAGATGTCCGTGCCTGGGGTGTGTGGGTTCCGCATTGAGACCGTCACCCGCCTCTCCTCTCTTTGAATAAGGCAGTTGCCCACAAAGCGAGAGAAAGGGGATTCGGGACTCGCCGCTTTCACCACCTCCCAGTATCTTCTACAGGTCCCAATGGTGGCAAAGGTGATGTAGAAGATTCCCGAAAAGAAGGTTGCTATTCCCAGGGTGTCAGCCGTGGGGAAGCCTTGATCCGCCAGCATCTTCTTGCAGAACACGTCGTGGGACATGTCCGGCACCCTTCCGTCCACGGGCTTGAGCTTCAAGGCAACAGTCTGCCTCATCCAGGGCTCCAGGGTTGGAGCTTCCAGGTTAGGAATTCTGCCGCCCTTCTGCCTTGCCGTGGTGGAGGTTGAAGCTTGCTGTGGTTGGAGCTGGACCTCCAGGCCTTGCCCTGCAGCCTCCTGGGTGGACTTGCTGGTTGAGGCCATGGCTTCTTCCAGCAGGCTCTTTTCCGCTTCCTTGCTTGCTTGTGGAGAGAGGCTTCGCAAAGTCTTCTTTCCCGGGTGGGAGGAGCTATGCAGATCCGGTCCCGGGGGGAGGAGCTATGCAAATCCTTCTCCAGAGGCAGCGAGTTTCTTCGAAAAGATTCTGCGCCGCCTTCCTCTTCGCCGCTGTTCCGGAATTCACCGCCGATTCCCTTCTTCCAGGTTCTTCGTCGGCTTCTTCCGGAGCTGCAGTCTTCAAGATCTTCTCCTTCTTCAGATGTTCCGAGGCAGGCAGGAGACGATCTTCAGGTGGTATGCTCTAGAGAAATGCGGTTCTAATAAGAACGAAAAGTACTGCAATCGTACTACGCAAAATCTCTACCACAATGCTTGGAGTTCTTCAGACCGTAGCTTTGATTGAAAGAGCTTTATTTTCCGTTCAGTCATTACAAGTCGTACAATAAATTACAGTCACACAAAGCATGATAGTACGATACACAGCAAAGGTTCCCTAAGCTATACATCGCACACCATGCTACTCTAACATTCAGCTCAATCCTGCAATATAAAGGCACAAGAGATCAAACAAAAACCAAATAATACAATCTGTGATCGGGGTAGGGGTGTGGGCGACTATGTGGGGGTAGGGAGGGGGCAGATCACAGGGCCAAACTGTTGGGCTGTATCTTCAGGGGGACATGGGAGAAGGAGAGGGGTCTTCACTCCTCTTCTTCCTCATCAACGGCCGAGCTGTCCAAGATGGAATAGTCTCTAAGCAGGTTCTTGATGAACCTGCGGCAGTCCCGGACGGACATGTTTTCCCTGTTGATCACGAGGCGGTTCCTGGCAAGCCACACTGCGTCCTTAAAACAGTTCATAAGGCGCCAGGCCTCCTGGATGGCCTCCACGTCGTGGGTCCCAGGGAACAGGCCGTAAAGCACCGAATGGTACGATAGGCAGCTCCTGGGCACTGAGTCTCTGAGTTCCTGTTCTAGGGCGTCCAACAGACCCTGTGCAAAGGGGCACTGCCAAAACACGTGGAAAGATGTTTCCTCCACGTAGGGGCAACGGGGGCAGTACCGGGTCTTGCACAGGTTGCGGGCATGCATGAATGACCTGAGAGAGAGACCTCCCATGACGGCCATCCACGACAAGTCCTTGTGTCCATTGGTAAGCCGCTTTGAGGCCACATTGTTCCAAACTGTCTCTGCAGTGGCTGCGGGGAGTCCCGGAACCAGCTCGGTCGAGTCCTTAGCTCGGATGAGCTTGTGGATTGTCTTCGGCTTCCATAGGTCTGGTTTCAGTCCTTCCAGCTGGTGCTCCCTCACAAACCGGACAACATCCCCATAGAACCAGGGAGTGTTCCAGTTGTAAGGGATGGAGCTGTCCCATTTGTCCCAGCCCAGCTGTCTCCAGAGGGGCATGAGAAGCAAGCGAGACATGGACCTGCCCGCTGAGCCAGTCTTTTCTACAAGAGTCCGCTGCACCGTGACACATGCAAAGGAGGCCCTCAGCAGAGCGGGGATGTCGGGTATTCCCTTCCCACCCTTGCGGGGTTCCTTGTACATCACGGTCCTCTTGACTCTGTCCATTTTGCCCCAGACGAAGCCAAACACTGTCCGGGTGATGGCCTTGCAAACGGTGGTATGGGGAGGCCAGGCCTGTGCGGTATATTGGAGCACAGGCAAAACTTCACTCCGCAGGACAAGTGCCTTGCCTTCCATCGTGAGCTTTCTGGAGCTCCACAGTCCGATCTTCGAGTTTATCCTTCCTAGTCGGTCTTGCCAAGACTTAAGGGCCGCTCCTTCCTTCCCGAACCAGACTCCAAGAATTTGAATGAAGTCCGGCTTAACGGCAAAGGGGAAGGGGGCGGGAGAAGCCAGGTGCCATTCCCCGAAGAGCATGGCCTCCGACTTCCCGCAGTTGACTTTTGCCCCCGAAGCTCTGCCGAAGTCCTCGCAGGTCTGGACGAGTGCAGTCACCGAACGCTGGTCAGCGCAGAAGACGGTCACGTCGTCCATGTAGAGCGAGCACTTGACCTCGTGGCGATCTGGTCCTGGTGCGGTGATCCCTCTGATCTCTCCATTCTGCCGGATAGTCTCAGCGAAGAGCTCTATAACACAAACAAAAAGGAGAGGTGAAAGAGGGCAGCCTTGTCTAACCCCTGAAAGAATGGAAAAGGGGTCAGTCTTCCAGCCGTTCACCAACACCGTGCTGTAAATGTCAAAATACATAACGTTAACAAAAGAGCAAAACATCTTCCCCAGACCCAGCCTGCGCAAAACCCTGTCCATGAATGCGTGGGAGACACGGTCGAACGCCTTCTCCTGATCTAAGCTGACCAGGGCGGCGCGGCCCCCGCGGTCCTGGATGTAATGGACCGTGTCTCTCACAAGGGCAAGGCTGTCGGCAATCCTGCGGCCAGGAATGCTGCAGGTCTGGTCCGGATGGACGATCTGCCCCATGACAGGTTTCAGCCTGTTGGCCAGCACCTTGGCGAGGATCTTGTAGTCCACGTTCAGGAGAGAGATGGGACGCCAGTTTTTCAGGTCACATCTCTCCCCCTTCCGCTTATACAAGATCGTGATCATCCCTTCCCTCAACGACGGAGGCATTCTGCCCCCCACCACCATCTCCTCGTACACCTCCAACAGGTCCGGACAGATCAGGTCACCCAGCGCTACGTAGAGCTCGGCCGGGAGACCGTCACTGCCCGGGGTCCTGCCGGGCTTAAAGGATTTAGCGGCAGAGAGCAGCTCCCCCACCGTCAAGGGATCGTCCATAGCCGCCGCACCTGCGGGATCAACAACGTTAGTGACACCTGACAGGAACCTCTCGGCGGCTTCGGGGTCGGATGACTTGGGGGCGTAGAGGTTGCTGTAGAAGTCGTGGACGACCCCCATCACTTCCTCCTTGCCGCTCCTCATGTGTCCGGTCTCATCTCGTAGCTCAGTCAGGGGCGTGTGGCCGGCATGGAGCTTCCTGAAAAAGAAAGAGTTACATTTCTCACCCTTCTCCAGGTTCTCCACCTTGGAACGAAAGACGATTCGCTTGGATTCCTCCTCAAAGTGCCTTTTCAAGCTCTTTTTGGTCTCCTCCAGCTCCTCCCTGACGTCCCAGCCACACTGGAGCAGGTCCTGCAGGGACCGCAGCTCGCGCTGCAGTTTCCTCAAGTTCCACTTCTTCGCACACGCCTGTTGTCTGCCTTTTGCCTGAAAGAAACAACGGAATTCGACTTTAACATATTCCCACCAATCGCTGATGCACTTGAACAGACATTTGTCATTTCGCCATACAAGGTAAGCATCCCTAAGTTCCTCCATGACCTCCCTCTGCTCCAACAGGGCACAATTCAACTTCCAGGAGCCCGGGCCAGGTGGGAATCCATGGCCCAGAGTCCCCCGGAATCGAATGGCCCTGTGGTCAGAGAAGAAGCAGGGGACCATAGAGTACGACACCTTTCTGACTGCTCTCGAAGTGAAGATGAAGTCTATCCGAGAACGGAGCGAGCCATCGGGGCGGCTCCACGTATAGTTTACGGAGCCGTTCCCGATGGACCCGACAACGTCCTGCAAGGATGCCTCCGTCACCATCTCAATCAGCAGTTTAGACGTCACGTCCAGATTGGCGGATGTGCCAGAACTGCGCCCGTCCACCTCAATGGGGCAGTTGAAGTCACCACCCAACACTACTGCTCTAGTGGTGGCGAGTTCAGCCCGCAGGGCCTGGAGAACCTCCAGTCGGACATCCCTCTCAGGGGAGGCATACACGCTGATGAGCCGCACGGGCTCACCCGCCCAGGAACCGTCTGCGACAAGAAGTCTGCCACAGACGAGCTCCCGGACGGAATCAAGTGCAAAGTTACCTCCCCTGATCAGGATGGCCACCCCCGCAGACCTATTGTCGCCCCCACCAGACCAGTAGGAAGGGCCGTGAGGCCACTGCCTGGCCAGATGGTTGTAAGACCTAGAAGCAGACAAAGCACATTCCTGCAACATGTAAACATCACACCTCTGGGAATCTAAGAACGTAAGAACAGTCTGAAATCTAAACCAAGCTCTAATACTCCTCACATTAATGCAGAAGATGTTGAGATCAGCCATGGGAATAAAAAGAGAGGTTAGTTCTGATACTAGTTACCAGTCTGGTCGGACGGGTCCTCTTCTCTGGCGCCTGTCGGCTCCTGTGGCTTCTCGTAGCGCCCTTCCAAGAACTCGTCGTAGACCGTGTTGGACGGAGTGTCCAGGATTTTCTTAACCTCTGGGTCCTGCAGCAGCTCCTCCATAGATTGAGCTTGGACTGGCTCTGCTTGGACCTGCTCCACTTGGGCCTGCTCCATCACCTCCTCTCCTTCTGAAGCTTCAAGGCTCTCGCAGACCTGCTCCATCTCCTCCTCCTCATCTGAAGCTTGAGGGGTCTCGCAGGTCTCGATTATTTTTCTTTTGTGGGACTCTTCTGATACGTTGTCCCTTCCTTTCCTCTTCCTCTGTATGGTACCTGGGGGAGGAAGCACAGGAAAGTCCTCCGAAGGGCGGGCACCAGCAGCTGGAGGGGGGTTAGGTGCTGCTGGGCCAGGAGAGAAAGGAGGCTGGGTGGGGCGGGGGGCAGGAGAGAGTGCCCGGGCAGGGGAGGACGGGGCAGGGGTGGGCCGGGCAGGGGAGGACGGGGCAGGGGTGGGCCGGGCAGGGGAGGACGGGGCAGGGGTGGGCCGGGGTGGGGTACGGGGGGCAGGGGTGGGCCGGGGTGGGGTACGGGGGGCAGGGGTGGGGCGGGATGGGGCAGGAGGGGCGGGGGTGGGACGGGGTGGGGCGGGGGTGGGACGGGATGGGGCAGGAGGGGCAGGGGTGGGACGGGATGGGGCAGGAGGGGCAGGGGTGGGACGGGATGGGGCAGGGGTGGGACGGGATGGGGCAGGGGTGGGGCGGGATGGGGCAGGAGATGGGGCGGGAGGGGCAGGGGATGGGGCGGGAGGGGCAGGGGAGGGGCGGGACGGGGCAGGGGTGGTGGCTTTCGCCTTCTTACCCTCCTTGGTCGGCTTGGCCATCCGTGGTGTTGGCTCCGGAGCTGGGGCTGGCTTCGGTGCTCTCGCTGCCACAGATGCCCATGTTCTCTCCCTCTGGGGGCAGTCCTTGTAGCTGTGGGCTGCCAGTCCGCAGAGGTTGCAGGTCTTGCTCTTGGGGCAGTCCTTGGTCGTGTGACCTGTCACACGGCAATACCTGCAGGCATCCTCCGTACAGTCCTTGCCCTCGTGGCCCATCTTGCCACATCTCCTGCAGGTCTGCGGCATGTCCGGGTAGAAGATAAGTCCTGTGGAGTTGCCCAAGGAAAATGTCGTTGGCAGGTGCTGTAGTCCGTCTGGAGAAGCAGGGTTCTTGTTGAGTCTGACGACCACAGACCACTTGCAGGTCCAGTATCCGAGTGAGTTCAGGATGCGGGTGGGCTCCCTCACCACGGTGCAGAAGCGCTTCAGGAAGGTCGAGATGTCCGTGCCTGGGGTGTGTGGGTTCCGCATTGAGACCGTCACCCGCCTCTCCTCTCTTTGAATAAGGCAGTTGCCCACAAAGCGAGAGAAAGGGGATTCGGGACTCGCCGCTTTCACCACCTCCCAGTATCTTCTACAGGTCCCAATGGTGGCAAAGGTGATGTAGAAGATTCCCGAAAAGAAGGTTGCTATTCCCAGGGTGTCAGCCGTGGGGAAGCCTTGATCCGCCAGCATCTTCTTGCAGAACACGTCGTGGGACATGTCCGGCACCCTTCCGTCCACGGGCTTGAGCTTCAAGGCAACAGTCTGCCTCATCCAGGGCTCCAGGGTTGGAGCTTCCAGGTTAGGAATTCTGCCGCCCTTCTGCCTTGCCGTGGTGGAGGTTGAAGCTTGCTGTGGTTGGGGCTGGACCTCCAGGCCTTGCCCTGCAGCCTCCTGGGTGGACTTGCTGGTTGAGGCCATGGCTTCTTCCAGCAGGCTCTTTTCCGCTTCCTTGCTTGCTTGTGGAGAGAGGCTTCGCAAAGTCTTCTTTCCCGGGTGGGAGGAGCTATGCAGATCCGGTCCCGGTGGGAGGAGCTATGCAAATCCTTCTCCAGAGGCAGCGAGTTTCTTCGAAAAGATTCTGCGCCGCCTTCCTCTTCGCCGCTGTTCCGGAATTCACCGCCGATTCCCTTCTTCCAGGTTCTTCGTCAGCTTCTTCCGGAGCTGCAGTCTTCAAGATCTTCTCCTTCTTCAGATGTTCCGAGGCAGGCAGGAGACGATCTTCAGGTGGTATGCTCTAGAGAAATGCGGTTCTAATAAGAACGAAAAGTACTGCAATCGTACTACGCAAAATCTCTACCACAATGCTTGGAGTTCTTCAGACCGTAGCGATCATGGTATCTCCCCTGCCAGGTAAGTATGAGTTGTTCGGCGCCTAGCCGGAGAGGCGCCCCTCGGACGCAGACCACCTCCATTGGTGCGATTTCGGCTCCTTTCCCTCATGGTTTTGGTTTGGGGGAGGGGGGCCAGTACAGTTGCAGAACATACAGATACAAGTGGAGAGGGGTGGAGACCCTGACCCCCCCGCGACTAAGGCGTCCCAAGGGTCCGGATTCACTTTGCGGCGGGCATCACAACACTGCAAAGATGCCACAGACAGACAGAAAACTGGATATTTGCATGGATGGGCGGTGCGGTGCAGCCGCTCGCTCACAGTCTCAACATTGCCACGCCTACAAGGAGGAAGGCTCAGGGCTGCATACGGAGGAAAGGAGGTTAGGAAGTCAAGCTGAAAGGCATATACACACACACACACACACACACACACACACACACACACACACACACACACACACACACACAACACAACACAACTTCAAGAAAATAAATGGACCGGCCGGGATGGATGGCACTGCAGATTGACCACAAGGGGGAGACGCAGGCCCATGGATGAATGAAAGCAAAGCACCCGCACACACTCGATTCTCGCACGGAGGCTCAACCATCGCACCCCACGGTGTGCTCAGCCCTGAAGATCACCCAAACACAGCAGGAAAACTCGACTGATAAAATGTGGAGGAGGAGAAGAAGATGGAGCAGGCGCACCACTTCTGCAGCCACCCAGGGCACAACAGACGAGCACTATTTTTGACCAGAGGAAATCAGGGGAAAGCGCGAACGCAGTCCCCCACTACCACAAATTATGCAGTCGAGTTTCCCGCATTTGCGGAAATCGCAGGGGTCAGCACACCCGGAGTGCAATGGATGAGCCTCACCCTGGGAGAACCACCTTAGTTTTGATTGAAAGAGCTTTATTTTCCGTTCAGTCATTACAAGTCGTACAATAAATTACAGTCACACAAAGCATGATAGTACAATACACAGCAAAGGTTCCCTAAGCTATACATCGCACACCATGCTACTCTAACATTCAGCTCAATCCTGCAATAGAAAAGCACAAGAGATCAAACAAAAACCAAATAATACAATCTGTGATCGGGGTAGGGGTGTGGGCGACTATGTGGGGGTAGGGAGGGGGCGGATCACAGGGCCGAACTGTTGGGCTGTATCTTCAGGGAGACATGGGAGAAGGAGAGGGGTCTTCACTCCTCTTCTTCCTCATCAACGGCCGAGCTGTCCAAGATGGAATAGTCTCTAAGCAGGTTCTTGATGAACCTGCGGCAGTCCCGGACGGACATGTTTTCCCTGTTGATCACGAGGCGGTTCCTGGAGAGCCACACTGCGTCCTTAAAACAGTTCATAAGGCGCCAGGCCTCCTGGATGGCCTCCACGTCGTGGGTCCCAGGGAACAGGCCGTAAAGCACCGAATGGTACGATAGGCAGCTCCTGGGCACTGAGTCTCTGAGTTCATGTTCTAGGGCGTCCAACAGACCCTGTGCAAAGGGGCACTGCCAAAACACGTGGAAAGATGTTTCCTCCACGTAGGGGCAACGGGGGCAGTACCGGGTCTTGCACAGGTTGCGGGCATGCATGAATGACCTGAGAGAGAGACCTCCCATGACGGCCATCCACGACAAGTCCTTGTGTCCATTGGTAAGCCGCTTTGAGGCCACATTGTTCCAAACTGTCTCTGCAGTGGCTGCGGGGAGTCCCGGAACCAGCTCGGTCAAGTCCTTAGCTCGGATGAGCTTGTGGATTGTCTTCGGCTTCCATAGGTCGGGTTTCAGTCCTTCCAGCTGGTGCTCCCTCACAAACCGGACAACATCCCCATAGAACCAGGGAGTGTTCCAGTTGTAAGGGATGGAGCTGTCCCACTTGTCCCAGCCCAGCTGTCTCCAGAGGGGCATGAGAAGCAAGCGAGACATGGACCTGCCCGCTGAGCCAGTCTTTTCAACAAGAGTCCGCTGCACCGTGACACATGCAAAGGAGGCCCTCAGCAGAGCGGGGATGTCGGGTATTCCCTTCCCACCCTTGCGGGGTTCCTTGTACATCACGGTCCTCTTGACTCTGTCCATTTTGCCCCAGACGAAGCCAAACACTGTCCGGGTGATGGCCTTGCAAACCGTGGTATGGGGAGGCCAGGCCTGTGCGGTATATTGGAGCACAGGCAAAACTTCACTCCGCAGGACAAGTGCCTTGCCTTCCATCGTGAGCTTTCTGGAGCTCCACAGTCCGATCTTTGAGTTTATCCTTCCTAGTCGGTCTTGCCAAGACTTAAGGGCCGCTCCTTCCTTCCCGAACCAGACTCCAAGAATTTGAATGAAGTCCGGCTTAATAGTAAAGGGGAAGGGGGCGGAAGAAGCCAGGTGCCACTCCCCGAAGAGCATGGCCTCCGACTTCCCGCAGTTGACTTTTGCCCCCGAAGCTCTGCCGAAGTCCTCGCAGGTCTGGACGAGTGCAGTCACCGAACGCTGGTCAGCGCAGAAGACGGTCACGTCGTCCATGTAGAGCGAGCACTTGACCTCGTGGCGATCTGGTCCTGGTGCGGTGATCCCTCTGATCTCTCCATTCTGCCGGATAGTCTCAGCGAAGAGCTCTATAACACAAACAAAAAGGAGAGGTGAAAGAGGGCAGCCTTGTCTAACCCCTGAAAGAATAGGAAAGGGGTCAGTCTTCCAGCCGTTCACCAACACCGTGCTGTAAATGTCAAAATACATAACGTTAACAAAAGAGCAAAACATCTTCCCCAGACCCAGCCTGCGCAAAACCCTGTCCATGAATGCGTGGGAGACACGGTCGAACGCCTTCTCCTGATCTAAGCTGACCAGGGCGGCGCGGCCCCCGCGGTCCTGGATGTAATGGACCGTGTCTCTCACAAGGGCAAGGCTGTCGGCAATCCTGCGGCCAGGAATGCTGCAGGTCTGGTCCGGATGGACGATCTGCCCCATGACAGGTTTCAGCCTGTTGGCCAGCACCTTGGCGAGGATCTTGTAGTCCACGTTCAGGAGAGAGATGGGACGCCAGTTTTTCAGGTCACATCTCTCCCCCTTCCGCTTATACAAGATCGTGATCATCCCTTCCCTCAACGACGGAGGCATTCCGCCCCCCACCACCATCTCCTCGTACACCTCCAACAGGTCCGGACAGATCAGGTCACCCAGCGCTACGTAGAGCTCGGCCGGGAGACCGTCACTGCCCGGGGTCCTGCCGGGCTTAAAGGATTTAGCAGCTCCCCCACCGTCAAGGGATCGTCCATAGCCGCCGCACCTGCGGGATCAACAACGTTAGTGACACCTGACAGGAACCTCTCGGCGGCTTCGGGGTCGGATGACTTGGGGGCGTAGAGGTTGCTGTAGAAGTCGTGGACGACCCCCATCACTTCCTCCTTGCCGCTCCTCATGTGTCCGGTCTCATCTCGTAGCTCAGTCAGGGGCGTGTGGCCGGCATGGAGCTTCCTGAAAAAGAAAGAGTTACATTTCTCACCCTTCTCCAGGTTCTCCACCTTGGAACGAAAGACGATTCGCTTGGATTCCTCCTCAAAGTGCCTTTTCAAGCTCTTTTTGGTCTCCTCCAGCTCCTCCCTGACGTCCCAGCCACACTGGAGCAGGTCCTGCAGGGACCGCAGCTCGCGCTGCAGTTTCCTCAAGTCCCACTTCTTCGCACACGCCTGTTGTCTGCCTTTTGCCTGAAAGAAACAACAGAATTCGACTTTAACATATTCCCACCAATCGCTGATGCACTTGAACAGACATTTGTCATTTCGCCATACAAGGTACGCATCCCTAAGTTCCTCCATGACCTCCCTCTGCTCCAACAGGGCACAATTCAACTTCCAGGAGCCCGGGCCAGGTGGGAATCCATAGCCCAGAGTCCCCCGGAATCGAATGGCCCTGTGGTCAGAGAAGAAGCAGGGGACCATAGAGTACGACACCTTTCTGACTGCTCTCGAAGTGAAGATGAAGTCTATCCGAGAACGGAGCGAGCCATCGGGGCGGCTCCACGTATAGTTTACGGAGCCGTTCCCGATGGACCCGACAACGTCCTGCAAGGATGCCTCCGTCACCATCTCAATCAGCAGTTTAGACGTCACGTCCAGGTTGGCGGATGTGCCAGAACTGCGCCCGTCCACCTCAATGGGGCAGTTGAAGTCACCACCCAACACTACTGCCCTAGTGGTGGCGAGTTCAGCCCGCAGGGCCTGGAGAACCTCCAGTCGGACATCCCTCTCAGGGGAGGCATACACGTTGATGAGCCGCACGGGCTCACCCGCCCAGGAACCGTCTGCGACAAGAAGTCTGCCACAGACGAGCTCCCGGACGGAATCAAGTGCAAAGTTACCTCCCCTGATCAGGATGGCCACCCCCGCAGACCTATTGTCGCCCCCACCAGACCAGTAGGAAGGGCCGTGAGGCCACTGCCTGGCCAGATGGTTGTAAGACCTAGAAGCAGACAAAGCACATTCCTGCAACATGTAAACATCACACCTCTGGGAATCTAAGAACGTAAGAACAGTCTGAAATCTAAACCAAGCTCTAATACTCCTCACATTAATGCAGAAGATGTTGAGATCAGCCATGGGAATAAAAAGAGAGGTTAGTTCTGATACTAGTTACCAGTCTGGTCGGACGGGTCCTCTTCTCTGGCGCCTGTCGGCTCGTGTGGCTTCTCGTAGCGCCCTTCTAAGAACTCGTCGTAGACCGTGTTGGACGGAGTGTCCAGGATTTTCTTGACCTCTGGGTCCTGCAGCAGCTCCTCCATAGATTGAGCTTGGACTGGCTCTGCTTGGACCTGCTCCACTTGGGCCTGCTCCATCACCTCCTCTCCTTCTGAAGCCTCAAGGCTCTCGCAGACCTGCTCCATCTCCTCCTCCTCATCTGAAGCTTGAGGGGTCTCGCAGGTCTCGATTATCTTTCTTTTGTGGGACTCTTCTGATACGTTGTCCCTTCCTTTCCTCTTCCTCTGTATGGTACCTGGGGGAGGAAGCACAGGAAAGTCCTCCGAAGGGCGGGCACCAGCAGCTGGAGGGGGGTTAGGTGCTGCTTGGCCAGGAGAGAAAGGAGGCTGGGTGGGGCGGGGGGCAGGAGAGAGTGCCCGGGCAGGGGAGGACGGGGCAGGGGTGGGCCGGGCAGGGGAGGACGGGGCAGGGGTGGGCCGGGCAGGGGAGGACGGGGCAGGGGTGGGCCGGGGTGGGGTACGGGGGGCAGGGGTGGGCCGGGGTGGGGTACGGGGGGCAGGGGTGGGGCGGGATGGGGCAGGAGGGGCGGGGGTGGGACGGGATGGGGCAGGAGGGGCAGGGGTGGGACGGGATGGGGCAGGAGGGGCAGGGGTGGGACGGGATGGGGCAGGGGTGGGACGGGATGGGGCAGGAGATGGGGCGGGAGGGGCAGGGGATGGGGCGGGAGGGGCAGGGGAGGGGCGGGACGGGGCAGGGGTGGTGGCTTTCGCCTTCTTACCCTCCTTGGTCGGCTTGGCCATCCGTGGTGTTGGCTCCGGAGCTGGGGCTGGCTTCGGTGCTCTCGCTGCCACAGATGCCCATGTTCTCTCCCTCTGGGGGCAGTCCTTGTAGCTGTGGGCTGCCAGTCCGCAGAGGTTGCAGGTCTTGCTCTTGGGGCAGTCCTTGGTCGTGTGACCTGTCACACGGCAATACCTGCAGGCATCCTCCGTACAGTCCTTGCCCTCGTGGCCCATCTTGCCACATCTCCTGCAGGTCTGCGGCATGTCCGGGTAGAAGATAAGTCCTGTGGAGTTGCCCAAGGAAAATGTCGTTGGCAGGTGCTGTAGTCCGTCTGGAGAAGCAGGGTTCTTGTTGAGTCTGACGACCACAGACCACTTGCAGGTCCAGTATCCGAGTGAGTTCAGGATGCGGGTGGGCTCCCTCACCACGGTGCAGAAGCGCTTCAGGAAGGTCGAGATGTCCGTGCCTGGGGTGTGTGGGTTCCGCATTGAGACCGTCACCCGCCTCTCCTCTCTTTGAATAAGGCAGTTGCCCACAAAGCGAGAGAAAGGGGATTCGGGACTCGCCGCTTTCACCACCTCCCAGTATCTTCTACAGGTCCCAATGGTGGCAAAGGTGATGTAGAAGATTCCCGAAAAGAAGGTTGCTATTCCCAGGGTGTCAGCCGTGGGGAAGCCTTGATCCGCCAGCATCTTCTTGCAGAACACGTCGTGGGACATGTCCGGCACCCTTCCGTCCACGGGCTTGAGCTTCAAGGCAACAGTCTGCCTCATCCAGGGCTCCAGGGTTGGAGCTTCCAGGTTAGGAATTCTGCCACCCTTCTGCCTTGCCGTGGTGGAGGTTGAAGCTTGCTGTGGTTGGGGCTGGACCTCCAGGCCTTGCCCTGCAGCCTCCTGGGTGGACTTGCTGGTTGAGGCCATGGCTTCTTCCAGCAGGCTCTTTTCCGCTTCCTTGCTTGCTTGTGGAGAGAGGCTTCGCAAAGTCTTCTTTCCCGGGTGGGAGGAGCTATGCAGATCCGGTCCCGGTGGGAGGAGCTATGCAAATCCTTCTCCAGAGGCAGCGAGTTTCTTCGAAAAGATTCTGCGCCGCCTTCCTCTTCGCCGCTGTTCCGGAATTCACCGCCGATTCCCTTCTTCCAGGTTCTTCGTCGGCTTCTTCCGGAGCTGCAGTCTTCAAGATCTTCTCCTTCTTCAGATGTTCCGAGGCAGGCAGGAGACGATCTTCAGGTGGTATGCTCTAGAGAAATGCGGTTCTAATAAGAACGAAAAGTACTGCAATCGTACTACGCAAAATCTCTACCACAATGCTTGGAGTTCTTCAGACCGTAGCGATCATGGTATCTCCCCTGCCAGGTAAGTATGAGTTGTTCGGCGCCTAGCCGGAGAGGCGCCCCTCGGACGCAGACCACCTCCATTGGTGCGATTTCGGCTCCTTTCCCTCATGGTTTTGGTTTGGGGGAGGGGGGCCAGTACAGTTGCAGAACATACAGATACAAGTGGAGAAGGGTGGAGACCCTGACCCCCCCCCCGCGACTAAGGCGTCCCAAGGGTCCGGATTCACTTTGCGGCGTGCATCACAACACTGCAAAGACGCCACAGACAGACACAAAACTGGATATTTGCATGGATGGGCGGTGCGGTGCAGCCGCTCGCTCACAGTCTCAACATTGCCACGCCTACAAGGAGGAAGGCTCAGGGCTGCATACGGAGGAAAGGAGGTTAGGAAGTCAAGCTGAAAGGCATACACACACACACACACACACACACACACACAAACACACAACACAACACAACACAACACAACACAACTTCAAGAAAATAAATGGACCGGCCGGGATGGATGGCACTGCAGATTGACCACAAGGGGGAGACGCAGGCCCATGGATGAATGAAAGCAAAGCACCCGCACACACTCGATTCTCGCACGGAGGCTCAACCATCGCACCCCACGGTGTGCTCAGCCCTGAAGATCACCCAAACACAGCAGGAAAACTCGACTGATAAAATGTGGAGGAGGAGAAGAAGATGGAGCAGGCGCACCACTTCTGCAGCCACCCAGGGCACAACAGACGAGCACTATTTTTGACCAGAGGAAATCAGGGGAAAGCGCGAACGCAGTCCCCCACTACCACAAATTATGCAGTCGAGTTTCCCGCATTTGGGGAAATCGCAGGGGTCAGCACACCCGGAGTGCAATGGATGAGCCTCACCCTGGGAGAACCACCTTCGTTTTTTTTTTGATTGAAAGAGCTTTATTTTCCGTTCAGTCATTACAAGTCGTACAATAAATTACAGTCACACAAAGCATGATAGTACGATACACAGCAAAGGTTCCCTAAGCTATACATCGCACACCATGCTACTCTAACATTCAGCTCAATCCTGCAATATAAAGGCACAAGAGATCAAACAAAAACCAAATAATACAATCTGTGATCGGGGTAGGGGTGTGGGCGACTATGTGGGGGTAGGGAGGGGGCAGATCACAGGGCCAAACTGTTGGGCTGTATCTTCAGGGGGACATGGGAGAAGGAGAGGGGTCTTCACTCCTCTTCTTCCTCATCAACGGCCGAGCTGTCCAAGATGGAATAGTCTCTAAGCAGGTTCTTGATGAACCTGCGGCAGTCCCGGACGGACATGTTTTCCCTGTTGATCACGAGGCGGTTCCTGGCAAGCCACACTGCGTCCTTAAAACAGTTCATAAGGCGCCAGGCCTCCTGGATGGCCTCCACGTCGTGGGTCCCAGGGAACAGGCCGTAAAGCACCGAATGGTACGATAGGCAGCTCCTGGGCACTGAGTCTCTGAGTTCCTGTTCTAGGGCGTCCAACAGACCCTGTGCAAAGGGGCACTGCCAAAACACGTGGAAAGATGTTTCCTCCACGTAGGGGCAACGGGGGCAGTACCGGGTCTTGCACAGGTTGCGGGCATGCATGAATGACCTGAGAGAGAGACCTCCCATGACGGCCATCCACGACAAGTCCTTGTGTCCATTGGTAAGCCGCTTTGAGGCCACATTGTTCCAAACTGTCTCTGCAGTGGCTGCGGGGAGTCCCGGAACCAGCTCGGTCGAGTCCTTAGCTCGGATGAGCTTGTGGATTGTCTTCGGCTTCCATAGGTCTGGTTTCAGTCCTTCCAGCTGGTGCTCCCTCACAAACCGGACAACATCCCCATAGAACCAGGGAGTGTTCCAGTTGTAAGGGATGGAGCTGTCCCACTTGTCCCAGCCCAGCTGTCTCCAGAGGGGCATGAGAAGCAAGCGAGACATGGACCTGCCCGCTGAGCCAGTCTTTTCTACAAGAGTCCGCTGCACCGTGACACATGCAAAGGAGGCCCTCAGCAGAGCGGGGATGTCGGGTATTCCCTTCCCACCCTTGCGGGGTTCCTTGTACATCACGGTCCTCTTGACTCTGTCCATTTTGCCCCAGACGAAGCCAAACACTGTCCGGGTGATGGCCTTGCAAACGGTGGTATGGGGAGGCCAGGCCTGTGCGGTATATTGGAGCACAGGCAAAACTTCACTCCGCAGGACAAGTGCCTTGCCTTCCATCGTGAGCTTTCTGGAGCTCCACAGTCCGATCTTCGAGTTTATCCTTCCTAGTCGGTCTTGCCAAGACTTAAGGGCCGCTCCTTCCTTCCCGAACCAGACTCCAAGAATTTGAATGAAGTCCGGCTTAACGGCAAAGGGGAAGGGGGCGGGAGAAGCCAGGTGCCATTCCCCGAAGAGCATGGCCTCCGACTTCCCGCAGTTGACTTTTGCCCCCGAAGCTCTGCCGAAGTCCTCGCAGGTCTGGACGAGTGCAGTCACCGAACGCTGGTCAGCGCAGAAGACGGTCACGTCGTCCATGTAGAGCGAGCACTTGACCTCGTGGCGATCTGGTCCTGGTGCGGTGATCCCTCTGATCTCTCCATTCTGCCGGATAGTCTCAGCGAAGAGCTCTATAACACAAACAAAAAGGAGAGGTGAAAGAGGGCAGCCTTGTCTAACCCCTGAAAGAATGGAAAAGGGGTCAGTCTTCCAGCCGTTCACCAACACCGTGCTGTAAATGTCAAAATACATAACGTTAACAAAAGAGCAAAACATCTTCCCCAGACCCAGCCTGCGCAAAACCCTGTCCATGAATGCGTGGGAGACACGGTCGAACGCCTTCTCCTGATCTAAGCTGACCAGGGCGGCGCGGCCCCCGCGGTCCTGGATGTAATGGACCGTGTCTCTCACAAGGGCAAGGCTGTCGGCAATCCTGCGGCCAGGAATGCTGCAGGTCTGGTCCGGATGGACGATCTGCCCCATGACAGGTTTCAGCCTGTTGGCCAGCACCTTGGCGAGGATCTTGTAGTCCACGTTCAGGAGAGAGATGGGACGCCAGTTTTTCAGGTCACATCTCTCCCCCTTCCGCTTATACAAGATCGTGATCATCCCTTCCCTCAACGACGGAGGCATTCTGCCCCCCACCACCATCTCCTCGTACACCTCCAACAGGTCCGGACAGATCAGGTCACCCAGCGCTACGTAGAGCTCGGCCGGGAGACCGTCACTGCCCGGGGTCCTGCCGGGCTTAAAGGATTTAGCGGCAGAGAGCAGCTCCCCCACCGTCAAGGGATCGTCCATAGCCGCCGCACCTGCGGGATCAACAACGTTAGTGACACCTGACAGGAACCTCTCGGCGGCTTCGGGGTCGGATGACTTGGGGGCGTAGAGGTTGCTGTAGAAGTCGTGGACGACCCACATCACTTCCTCCTTGCCGCTCCTCATGTGTCCGGTCTCATCTCGTAGCTCAGTCAGGGGCGTGTGGCCGGCATGGAGCTTCCTGAAAAAGAAAGAGTTACATTTCTCACCCTTCTCCAGGTTCTCCACCTTGGAACGAAAGACGATTCGCTTGGATTCCTCCTCAAAGTGCCTTTTCAAGCTCTTTTTGGTCTCCTCCAGCTCCTCCCTGACGTCCCAGCCACACTGGAGCAGGTCCTGCAGGGACCGCAGCTCGCGCTGCAGTTTCCTCAAGTCCCACTTCTTCGCACACGCCTGTTGTCTGCCTTTTGCCTGAAAGAAACAACGGAATTCGACTTTAACATATTCCCACCAATCGCTGATGCACTTGAACAGACATTTGTCATTTCGCCATACAAGGTAAGCATCCCTAAGTTCCTCCATGACCTCCCTCTGCTCCAACAGGGCACAATTCAACTTCCAGGAGCCCGGGCCAGGTGGGAATCCATGGCCCAGAGTCCCCCGGAATCGAATGGCCCTGTGGTCAGAGAAGAAGCAGGGGACCATAGAGTACGACACCTTTCTGACTGCTCTCGAAGTGAAGATGAAGTCTATCCGAGAACGGAGCGAGCCATCGGGGCGGCTCCACGTATAGTTTACGGAGCCGTTCCCGATGGACCCGACAACGTCCTGCAAGGATGCCTCCGTCACCATCTCAATCAGCAGTTTAGACGTCACGTCCAGATTGGCGGATGTGCCAGAACTGCGCCCGTCCACCTCAATGGGGCAGTTGAAGTCACCACCCAACACTACTGCTCTAGTGGTGGCGAGTTCAGCCCGCAGGGCCTGGAGAACCTCCAGTCGGACATCCCTCTCAGGGGAGGCATACACGTTGATGAGCCGCACGGGCTCACCCGCCCAGGAACCGTCTGCGACAAGAAGTCTGCCACAGACGAGCTCCCGGACGGAATCAAGTGCAAAGTTACCTCCCCTGATCAGGATGGCCACCCCCGCAGACCTATTGTCGCCCCCACCAGACCAGTAGGAAGGGCCGTGAGGCCACTGCCTGGCCAGATGGTTGTAAGACCTAGAAGCAGACAAAGCACATTCCTGCAACATGTAAACATCACACCTCTGGGAATCTAAGAACGTAAGAACAGTCTGAAATCTAAACCAAGCTCTAATACTCCTCACATTAATGCAGAAGATGTTGAGATCAGCCATGGGAATAAAAAGAGAGGTTAGTTCTGATACTAGTTACCAGTCTGGTCGGACGGGTCCTCTTCTCTGGCGCCTGTCGGCTCCTGTGGCTTCTCGTAGCGCCCTTCCAAGAACTCGTCGTAGACCGTGTTGGACGGAGTGTCCAGGATTTTCTTAACCTCTGGGTCCTGCAGCAGCTCCTCCATAGATTGAGCTTGGACTGGCTCTGCTTGGACCTGCTCCACTTGGGCCTGCTCCATCACCTCCTCTCCTTCTGAAGCTTCAAGGCTCTCGCAGACCTGCTCCATCTCCTCCTCCTCATCTGAAGCTTGAGGGGTCTCGCAGGTCTCGATTATTTTTCTTTTGTGGGACTCTTCTGATACGTTGTCCCTTCCTTTCCTCTTCCTCTGTATGGTACCTGGGGGAGGAAGCACAGGAAAGTCCTCCGAAGGGCGGGCACCAGCAGCTGGAGGGGGGTTAGGTGCTGCTGGGCCAGGAGAGAAAGGAGGCTGGGTGGGGCGGGGGGCAGGAGAGAGTGCCCGGGCAGGGGAGGACGGGGCAGGGGTGGGCCGGGCAGGGGAGGACGGGGCAGGGGTGGGCCGGGCAGGGGAGGACGGGGCAGGGGTGGGCCGGGGTGGGGTACGGGGGGCAGGGGTGGGCCGGGGTGGGGTACGGGGGGCAGGGGTGGGGCGGGATGGGGCAGGAGGGGCGGGGGTGGGACGGGATGGGGCGGGGGTGGGACGGGATGGGGCAGGAGGGGCAGGGGTGGGACGGGATGGGGCAGGAGGGGCAGGGGTGGGACGGGATGGGGCAGGGGTGGGACGGGATGGGGCAGGGGTGGGGCGGGATGGGGCAGGAGATGGGGCGGGAGGGGCAGGGGATGGGGCGGGAGGGGCAGGGGAGGGGCGGGACGGGGCAGGGGTGGTGGCTTTCGCCTTCTTACCCTCCTTGGTCGGCTTGGCCATCCGTGGTGTTGGCTCCGGAGCTGGGGCTGGCTTCGGTGCTTTCGCTGCCACAGATGCCCATGTTCTCTCCCTCTGGGGGCAGTCCTTGTAGCTGTGGGCTGCCAGTCCGCAGAGGTTGCAGGTCTTGCTCTTGGGGCAGTCCTTGGTCGTGTGACCTGTCACACGGCAATACCTGCAGGCATCCTCCGTACAGTCCTTGCCCTCGTGGCCCATCTTGCCACATCTCCTGCAGGTCTGCGGCATGTCCGGGTAGAAGATAAGTCCTGTGGAGTTGCCCAAGGAAAATGTCGTTGGCAGGTGCTGTAGTCCGTCTGGAGAAGCAGGGTTCTTGTTGAGTCTGACGACCACAGACCACTTGCAGGTCCAGTATCCGAGTGAGTTCAGGATGCGGGTGGGCTCCCTCACCACGGTGCAGAAGCGCTTCAGGAAGGTCGAGATGTCCGTGCCTGGGGTGTGTGGGTTCCGCATTGAGACCGTCACCCGCCTCTCCTCTCTTTGAATAAGGCAGTTGCCCACAAAGCGAGAGAAAGGGGATTCGGGACTCGCCGCTTTCACCACCTCCCAGTATCTTCTACAGGTCCCAATGGTGGCAAAGGTGATGTAGAAGATTCCCGAAAAGAAGGTTGCTATTCCCAGGGTGTCAGCCGTGGGGAAGCCTTGATCCGCCAGCATCTTCTTGCAGAACACGTCGTGGGACATGTCCGGCACCCTTCCGTCCACGGGCTTGAGCTTCAAGGCAACAGTCTGCCTCATCCAGGGCTCCAGGGTTGGAGCTTCCAGGTTAGGAATTCTGCCGCCCTTCTGCCTTGCCGTGGTGGAGGTTGAAGCTTGCTGTGGTTGGGGCTGGACCTCCAGGCCTTGCCCTGCAGCCTCCTGGGTGGACTTGCTGGTTGAGGCCATGGCTTCTTCCAGCAGGCTCTTTTCCGCTTCCTTGCTTGCTTGTGGAGAGAGGCTTCGCAAAGTCTTCTTTCCCGGGTGGGAGGAGCTATGCAGATCCGGTCCCGGTGGGAGGAGCTATGCAAATCCTTCTCCAGAGGCAGCGAGTTTCTTCGAAAAGATTCTGCGCTGCCTTCCTCTTCGCCGCTGTTCCGGAATTCACCGCCGATTCCCTTCTTCCAGGTTCTTCGTCGGCTTCTTCCGGAGCTGCAGTCTTCAAGATCTTCTCCTTCTTCAGATGTTCCGAGGCAGGCAGGAGACGATCTTCAGGTGGTATGCTCTAGAGAAATGCGGTTCTAATAAGAACGAAAAGTACTGCAATCGTACTACGCAAAATCTCTACCACAATGCTTGGAGTTCTTCAGACCGTAGCGATCATGGTATCTCAACATTGCCACGCCTACAAGGAGGAAGGCTCAGGGCTGCATACGGAGGAAAGGAGGTTAGGAAGTCAAGCTGAAAGGCATACACACACACACACACACACACACACACACACACACACACACAACACAACACAACACAACACAACACAACACAACACAACACAACACAACTTCAAGAAAATAAATGGACCGGCCGGGATGGATGGCACTGCAGATTGACCACAAGGGGGAGACGCAGGCCCATGGATGAATGAAAGCAAAGCACCCGCACACACTCGATTCTCGCACGGAGGCTCAACCATCGCACCCCACGGTGTGCTCAGCCCTGAAGATCACCCAAACACAGCAGGAAAACTCGACTGATAAAATGTGGAGGAGGAGAAGAAGATGGAGCAGGCGCACCACTTCTGCAGCCACCCAGGGCACAACAGACGAGCACTATTTTTGACCAGAGGAAATCAGGGGAAAGCGCGAACGCAGTCCCCCACTACCACAAATTATGCAGTCGAGTTTCCCGCATTTGGGGAAATCGCAGGGGTCAGCACACCCGGAGTGCAATGGATGAGCCTCACCCTGGGAGAACCACCTTAGTTTTTTTTGATTGAAAGAGCTTTATTTTCCGTTCAGTCATTACAAGTCGTACAATAAATTACAGTCACACAAAGCATGATAGTACAATACACAGCAAAGGTTCCCTAAGCTATACATCGCACACCATGCTACTCTAACATTCAGCTCAATCCTGCAATATAAAGGCACAAGAGATCAAACAAAAACCAAATAATACAATCTGTGATCGGGGTAGGGGTGTGGGCGACTATGTGGGGGTAGGGAGGGGGCGGATCACAGGGCCAAACTGTTGGGCTGTATCTTCAGGGAGACATGGGAGAAGGAGAGGGGTCTTCACTCCTCTTCTTCCTCATCAACGGCCGAGCTGTCCAAGATGGAATAGTCTCTAAGCAGGTTCTTGATGAACCTGCGGCAGTCCCGGACGGACATGTTTTCCCTGTTGATCACGAGGCGGTTCCTGGAGAGCCACACTGCGTCCTTAAAACAGTTCATAAGGCGCCAGGCCTCCTGGATGGCCTCCACGTCGTGGGTCCCAGGGAACAGGCCGTAAAGCACCGAATGGTACGATAGGCAGCTCCTGGGCACTGAGTCTCTGAGTTCATGTTCTAGGGCGTCCAACAGACCCTGTGCAAAGGGGCACTGCCAAAACACGTGGAAAGATGTTTCCTCCACGTAGGGGCAACGGGGGCAGTACCGGGTCTTGCACAGGTTGCGGGCATGCATGAATGACCTGAGAGAGAGACCTCCCATGACGGCCATCCACGACAAGTCCTTGTGTCCATTGGTAAGCCGCTTTGAGGCCACATTGTTCCAAACTGTCTCTGCAGTGGCTGCGGGGAGTCCCGGAACCAGCTCGGTCAAGTCCTTAGCTCGGATGAGCTTGTGGATTGTCTTCGGCTTCCATAGGTCGGGTTTCAGTCCTTCCAGCTGGTGCTCCCTCACAAACCGGACAACATCCCCATAGAACCAGGGAGTGTTCCAGTTGTAAGGGATGGAGCTGTCCCACTTGTCCCAGCCCAGCTGTCTCCAGAGGGGCATGAGAAGCAAGCGAGACATGGACCTGCCCGCTGAGCCAGTCTTTTCAACAAGAGTCCGCTGCACCGTGACACATGCAAAGGAGGCCCTCAGCAGAGCGGGGATGTCGGGTATTCCCTTCCCACCCTTGCGGGGTTCCTTGTACATCACGGTCCTCTTGACTCTGTCCATTTTGCCCCAGACGAAGCCAAACACTGTCCGGGTGATGGCCTTGCAAACGGTGGTATGGGGAGGCCAGGCCTGTGCGGTATATTGGAGCACAGGCAGAACTTCACTCCGCAGGACAAGTGCCTTGCCTTCCATCGTGAGCTTTCTGGAGCTCCACAGTCCGATCTTTGAGTTTATCCTTCCTAGTCGGTCTTGCCAAGACTTAAGGGCCGCTCCTTCCTTCCCGAACCAGACTCCAAGAATTTGAATGAAGTCCGGCTTAATAGTAAAGGGGAAGGGGGCGGAAGAAGCCAGGTGCCACTCCCCGAAGAGCATGGCCTCCGACTTCCCGCAGTTGACTTTTGCCCCCGAAGCTCTGCCGAAGTCCACGCAGGTCTGGACGAGTGCAGTCACCGAACGCTGGTCAGCGCAGAAGACGGTCACGTCGTCCATGTAGAGCGAGCACTTGACCTCGTGGCGATCTGGTCCTGGTGCGGTGATCCCTCTGATCTCTCCATTCTGCCGGATAGTCTCAGCGAAGAGCTCTATAACACAAACAAAAAGGAGAGGTGAAAGAGGGCAGCCTTGTCTAACCCCTGAAAGAATAGGAAAGGGGTCAGTCTTCCAGCCGTTCACCAACACCGTGCTGTAAATGTCAAAATACATAACGTTAACAAAAGAGCAAAACATCTTCCCCAGACCCAGCCTGCGCAAAACCCTGTCCATGAATGCGTGGGAGACACGGTCGAACGCCTTCTCCTGATCTAAGCTGACCAGGGCGGCGCGGCCCCCGCGGTCCTGGATGTAATGGACCGTGTCTCTCACAAGGGCAAGGCTGTCGGCAATCCTGCGGCCAGGAATGCTGCAGGTCTGGTCCGGATGGACGATCTGCCCCATGACAGGTTTCAGCCTGTTGGCCAGCACCTTGGCGAGGATCTTGTAGTCCACGTTCAGGAGAGAGATGGGACGCCAGTTTTTCAGGTCACATCTCTCCCCCTTCCGCTTATACAAGATCGTGATCATCCCTTCCCTCAACGACGGAGGCATTCCGCCCCCCACCACCATCTCCTCGTACACCTCCAACAGGTCCGGACAGATCAGGTCACCCAGCGCTACGTAGAGCTCGGCCGGGAGACCGTCACTGCCCGGGGTCCTGCCGGGCTTAAAGGATTTAGCGGCAGAGAGCAGCTCCCCCACCGTCAAGGGATCGTCCATAGCCGCCGCACCTGCGGGATCAACAACGTTAGTGACACCTGACAGGAACCTCTCGGCGGCTTCGGGGTCGGATGACTTGGGGGCGTAGAGGTTGCTGTAGAAGTCGTGGACGACCCCCATCACTTCCTCCTTGCCGCTCCTCATGTGTCCGGTCTCATCTCGTAGCTCAGTCAGGGGCGTGTGGCCGGCATGGAGCTTCCTGAAAAAGAAAGAGTTACATTTCTCACCCTTCTCCAGGTTCTCCACCTTGGAACGAAAGACGATTCGCTTGGATTCCTCCTCAAAGTGCCTTTTCAAGCTCTTTTTGGTCTCCTCCAGCTCCTCCCTGACGTCCCAGCCACACTGGAGCAGGTCCTGCAGGGACCGCAGCTCGCGCTGCAGTTTCCTCAAGTCCCACTTCTTCGCACACGCCTGTTGTCTGCCTTTTGCCTGAAAGAAACAACGGAATTCGACTTTAACATATTCCCACCAATCGCTGATGCACTTGAACAGACATTTGTCATTTCGCCATACAAGGTACGCATCCCTAAGTTCCTCCATGACCTCCCTCTGCTCCAACAGGGCACAATTCAACTTCCAGGAGCCTGGGCCAGGTGGGAATCCATGGCCCAGAGTCCCCCGGAATCGAATGGCCCTGTGGTCAGAGAAGAAGCAGGGGACCATAGAGTACGACACCTTTCTGACTGCTCTCGAAGTGAAGATGAAGTCTATCCGAGAACGGAGCGAGCCATCGGGGCGGCTCCACGTATAGTTTACGGAGCCGTTCCCGATGGACCCGACAACGTCCTGCAAGGATGCCTCCGTCACCATCTCAATCAGCAGTTTAGACGTCACGTCCAGGTTGGCGGATGTGCCAGAACTGCGCCCGTCCACCTCAATGGGGCAGTTGAAGTCACCACCCAACACTACTGCCCTAGTGGTGGCGAGTTCAGCCCGCAGGGCCTGGAGAACCTCCAGTCGGACATCCCTCTCAGGGGAGGCATACACGTTGATGAGCCGCACGGGCTCACCCGCCCAGGAACCGTCTGCGACAAGAAGTCTGCCACAGACGAGCTCCCGGACGGAATCAAGTGCAAAGTTACCTCCCCTGATCAGGATGGCCACCCCCGCAGACCTATTGTCGCCCCCACCAGACCAGTAGGAAGGGCCGTGAGGCCACTGCCTGGCCAGATGGTTGTAAGACCTAGAAGCAGACAAAGCACATTCCTGCAACATGTAAACATCACACCTCTGGGAATCTAAGAACGTAAGAACAGTCTGAAATCTAAACCAAGCTCTAATACTCCTCACATTAATGCAGAAGATGTTGAGATCAGCCATGGGAATAAAAAGAGAGGTTAGTTCTGATACTAGTTACCAGTCTGGTCGGACGGGTCCTCTTCTCTGGCGCCTGTCGGCTCCTGTGGCTTCTCGTAGCGCCCTTCCAAGAACTCGTCGTAGACTGTGTTGGACGGAGTGTCCAGGATTTTCTTGACCTCTGGGTCCTGCAGCAGCTCCTCCATAGATTGAGCTTGGACTGGCTCTGCTTGGACCTGCTCCACTTGGGCCTGCTCCATCACCTCCTCTCCTTCTGAAGCTTCAAGGCTCTCGCAGACCTGCTCCATCTCCTCCTCCTCGTCTGAAGCTTGAGGGGTCTCGCAGGTCTCGATTATCTTTCTTTTGTGGGACTCTTCTGATGCGTTGTCCCTTCCTTTCCTCTTCCTCTGTATGGTACCTGGGGGAGGAAGCACAGGAAAGTCCTCCGAAGGGCGGGCACCAGCAGCTGGAGGGGGGTTAGGTGCTGCTGGGCCAGGAGAGAAAGGAGGCTGGGTGGGGCGGGGGGCAGGAGAGAGTGCCCGGGCAGGGGAGGACGGGGCAGGGGTGGGCCGGGCAGGGGAGGACGGGGCAGGGGTGGGCCGGGCAGGGGAGGACGGGGCAGGGGTGGGCCGGGCAGGGGAGGACCGGGGTGGGGTACGGGGGGCAGGGGTGGGGCGGGATGGGGCAGGAGGGGCAGGGGTGGGACGGGATGGGGTAGGAGGGGCAGGGGTGGGACGGGATGGGGCAGGAGGGGCAGGGGTGGGACGGGATGGGGCAGGGGTGGGACGGGATGGGGCAGGGGTGGGGGTGGGGCGGGATGGGGCAGGAGATGGGGCGGGAGGGGCAGGGGATGGGACTGGAGGGGCAGGGGAGGGGCGGGACGGGGCAGGGGTGGTGGCTTTCGCCTTCTTACCCTCCTTGGTCGGCTTGGCCATCCGTGGTGTTGGCTCCGGAGCTGGGGCTGGCTTCGGTGCTCTCGCTGCCACAGATGCCCATGTTCTCTCCCTCTGGGGGCAGTCCTTGTAGCTGTGGGCTGCCAGTCCGCAGAGGTTGCAGGTCTTGCTCTTGGGGCAGTCCTTGGTCGTGTGACCTGTCACACGGCAATACCTGCAGGCATCCTCCGTACAGTCCTTGCCCTCGTGGCCCATCTTGCCACATCTCCTGCAGGTCTGCGGCATGTCCGGGTAGAAGATAAGTCCTGTGGAGTTGCCCAAGGAAAATGTCGTTGGCAGGTGCTGTAGTCCGTCTGGAGAAGCAGGGTTCTTGTTGAGTCTGACGACCACAGACCACTTGCAGGTCCAGTATCCGAGTGAGTTCAGGATGCGGGTGGGCTCCCTCACCACGGTGCAGAAGCGCTTCAGGAAGGTCGAGATGTCCGTGCCTGGGGTGTGTGGGTTCCGCATTGAGACCGTCACCCGCCTCTCCTCTCTTTGAATAAGGCAGTTGCCCACAAAGCGAGAGAAAGGGGATTCGGGACTCGCCGCTTTCACCACCTCCCAGTATCTTCTACAGGTCCCAATGGTGGCAAAGGTGATGTAGAAGATTCCCGAAAAGAAGGTTGCTATTCCCAGGGTGTCAGCCGTGGGGAAGCCTTGATCCGCCAGCATCTTCTTGCAGAACACGTCGTGGGACATGTCCGGCACCCTTCCGTCCACGGGCTTGAGCTTCAAGGCAACAGTCTGCCTCATCCAGGGCTCCAGGGTTGGAGCTTCCAGGTTAGGAATTCTGCCGCCCTTCTGCCTTGCCGTGGTGGAGGTTGAAGCTTGCTGTGGTTGGGGCTGGACCTCCAGGCCTTGCCCTGCAGCCTCCTGGGTGGACTTGCTGGTTGAGGCCATGGCTTCTTCCAGCAGGCTCTTTTTCGCTTCCTTGCTTGCTTGTGGAGAGAGGCTTCGCAAAGTCTTCTTTCCCGGGTGGGAGGAGCTATGCAGATCCGGTCCCGGTGGGAGGAGCTATGCAAATCCTTCTCCAGAGGCAGCGAGTTTCTTCGAAAAGATTCTGCGCCGCCTTCCTCTTCGCCGCTGTTCCGGAATTCACCGCCGATTCCCTTCTTCCAGGTTCTTCGTCGGCTTCTTCCGGAGCTGCAGTCTTCAAGATCTTCTCCTTCTTCAGATGTTCCGAGGCAGGCAGGAGACGATCTTCAGGTGGTATGCTCTAGAGAAATGCGGTTCTAATAAGAACGAAAAGTACTGCAATCGTACTACGCAAAATCTCTACCACAATGCTTGGAGTTCTTCAGACCGTAGCAGGTCTCGATTATTTTTCTTTTGTGGGACTCTTCTGATACGTTGTCCCTTCCTTTCCTCTTCCTCTGTATGGTACCTGGGGGAGGAAGCACAGGAAAGTCCTCCGAAGGGCGGGCACCAGCAGCTGGAGGGGGGTTAGGTGCTGCTGGGCCAGGAGAGAAAGGAGGCTGGGTGGGGCGGGGGGCAGGAGAGAGTGCCCGGGCAGGGGAGGACGGGGCAGGGGAGGACGGGGCAGGGGTGGGCCGGGCAGGGGAGGACGGGGCAGGGGTGGGCCGGGGTGGGGTACGGGGGGCAGGGGTGGGGCGGGATGGGGCAGGAGGGGCAGGGGTGGGACGGGATGGGGCAGGAGGGGCAGGGGTGGGACGGGGTGGGACGGGATGGGGCAGGGGGGGGGGCGGGATGGGGCAGGGGGGGGGCAGGGGGGGGGCGGGATGGGGCAGGGGATGGGGCGGGAGGGGCAGGGGATGGGGCGGGAGGGGCAGGGGAGGGGCGGGACGGGGCAGGGGTGGTGGCTTTCGCCTTCTTACCCTCCTTGGTCGGCTTGGCCATCCGTGGTGTTGGCTCCGGAGCTGGGGCTGGCTTCGGTGCTCTCGCTGCCACAGATGCCCATGTTCTCTCCCTCTGGGGGCAGTCCTTGTAGCTGTGGGCTGCCAGTCCGCAGAGGTTGCAGGTCTTGCTCTTGGGGCAGTCCTTGGTCGTGTGACCTGTCACACGGCAATACCTGCAGGCATCCTCCGTACAGTCCTTGCCCTCGTGGCCCATCTTGCCACATCTCCTGCAGGTCTGCGGCATGTCCGGGTAGAAGATAAGTCCTGTGGAGTTGCCCAAGGAAAATGTCGTTGGCAGGTGCTGTAGTCCGTCTGGAGAAGCAGGGTTCTTGTTGAGTCTGACGACCACAGACCACTTGCAGGTCCAGTATCCGAGTGAGTTCAGGATGCGGGTGGGCTCCCTCACCACGGTGCAGAAGCGCTTCAGGAAGGTCGAGATGTCCGTGCCTGGGGTGTGTGGGTTCCGCATTGAGACCGTCACCCGCCTCTCCTCCCTTTGAATAAGGCAGTTGCCCACAAAGCGAGAGAAAGGGGATTCGGGACTCGCCGCTTTCACCACCTCCCAGTATCTTCTACAGGTCCCAATGGTGGCAAAGGTGATGTAGAAGATTCCCGAAAAGAAGGTTGCTATTCCCAGGGTGTCAGCCGTGGGGAAGCCTTGATCCGCCAGCATCTTCTTGCAGAACACGTCGTGGGACATGTCCGGCACCCTTCCGTCCACGGGCTTGAGCTTCAAGGCAACAGTCTGCCTCATCCAGGGCTCCAGGGTTGGAGCTTCCAGGTTAGGAATTCTGCCGCCCTTCTGCCTTGCCGTGGTGGAGGTTGAAGCTTGCTGTGGTTGGGGCTGGACCTCCAGGCCTTGCCCTGCAGCCTCCTGGGTGGACTTGCTGGTTGAGGCCATGGCTTCTTCCAGCAGGCTCTTTTCCGCTTCCTTGCTTGCTTGTGGAGAGAGGCTTCGCAAAGTCTTCTTTCCCGGGTGGGAGGAGCTATGCAGATCCGGTCCCGGTGGGAGGAGCTATGCAAATCCTTCTCCAGAGGCAGCGAGTTTCTTCGAAAAGATTCTGCGCCGCCTTCCTCTTCGCCGCTGTTCCGGAATTCACCGCCGATTCCCTTCTTCCAGGTTCTTCGTCGGCTTCTTCCGGAGCTGCAGTCTTCAAGATCTTCTCCTTCTTCAGATGTTCCGAGGCAGGCAGGAGACGATCTTCAGGTGGTATGCTCTAGAGAAATGCGGTTCTAATAAGAACGAAAAGTACTGCAATCGTACTACGCAAAATCTCTACCACAATGCTTGGAGTTCTTCAGACCGTAGCGATCATGGTATCTCCCCTGCCAGGTAAGTATGAGTTGTTCGGCGCCTAGCCGGAGAGGCGCCCCTCGGACGCAGACCACCTCCATTGGTGCGATTTCGGCTCCTTTCCCTCATGGTTTTGGTTTGGGGGAGGGGGGCCAGTACAGTTGCAGAACATACAGATACAAGTGGAGAAGGGTGGAGACCCTGACCCCCCCCCGCGACTAAGGCGTCCCAAGGGTCCGGATTCACTTTGCGGCGTGCATCACAACACTGCAAAGACGCCACAGACAGACACAAAACTGGATATTTGCATGGATGGGCGGTGCGGTGCAGCCGCTCGCTCACAGTCTCAACATTGCCACGCCTACAAGGAGGAAGGCTCAGGGCTGCATACGGAGGAAAGGAGGTTAGGAAGTCAAGCTGAAAGGCATACACACACACACACACACACACACACACACACACACAACACAACACAACACAACACAACTTCAAGAAAATAAATGGACCGGCCGGGATGGATGGCACTGCAGATTGACCACAAGGGGGAGACGCAGGCCCATGGATGAATGAAAGCAAAGCACCCGCACACACTCGATTCTCGCACGGAGGCTCAACCATCGCACCCCACGGTGTGCTCAGCCCTGAAGATCACCCAAACACAGCAGGAAAACTCGACTGATAAAATGTGGAGGAGGAGAAGAAGATGGAGCAGGCGCACCACTTCTGCAGCCACCCAGGGCACAACAGACGAGCACTATTTTTGACCAGAGGAAATCAGGGGAAAGCGCGAACGCAGTCCCCCACTACCACAAATTATGCAGTCGAGTTTCCCGCATTTGGGGAAATCGCAGGGGTCAGCACACCCGGAGTGCAATGGATGAGCCTCACCCTGGGAGAACCACCTTAGTTTTTTTTTTTTTTTTAAAGCCGAGGAACGTGCTTTCGATTCACCCAAAGTGCAAGAAAAAGTGCAAACGTGTTACACTAAAAAAACGTGCACAAAGGATGCGGTCTATCGCAAGCCCTTCTCCGATAGGAGAGAGGCCCCCCAACAAACCTTACCCTTCGCCTCCGGACCAAAAGGTACCTGCGAGGTTCCAGGTTCGATGTCCCTTTTCGCCGAAGCTACTAGGGGACCACAAATGCTCCCGGCATCCCCCTTGGCGTTAGCCAAGGTATCTGCCCGCAGAGCCGATTACGGTAGGTACCCTGCCAAAGCAGGAGTACCCGGGGTGTTTGCAGGGAGGTGCGGAACCTAATGGCCACACACACCTCCCCTAGACCGCCAGGAGGGACACCCAGAAGGGCTACCGCATCCTGACAAATCCTGTGAACACACAACACGCAAAAAGTGACACAGTGAGACAAAAAAGAAATAAATAAGTGAATGTGTGCAGATATACTGCCCGGACATCCGGCCGGATCTATAAAAATTTCTCTGATCCTAGCCAGAAGGCCGGGAATCAAGAGGTGAGTGCCACAAGGTGAAGAGATTATGGTGCCCGTGCTTCAACTCAGTGAGCCTATTCTCCCAGTGAGTTTCGGCACCTCGGGGTCACCACTCCCCGAGGCACAAAGTACCTCGGCTCTAGACCCTCTCAGCCTCATGGCGAGACCCGGAGGGAACAGGTCACATCAGGGCAGCCGTCGAGCTGATTCCTCAGAACCAGCCCCGGAAAGCCCTGGTACACCTGCATCCTCCATGCAGCACCCATCCCCACCAGCCCCATACCGGCGTTACTGTCCACCGGCATGAAAAACTGATAAGAACAGATACTACACTTGATCTTAGCCAAAAGGCCGAGAACCACCTTAGTTTTTTTGATTGAAAGAGCTTTATTTTCCGTTCAGTCATTACAAGTCGTACAATAAATTACAGTCACACAAAGCATGATAGTACAATACACAGCAAAGGTTCCCTAAGCTCTACATCGCACACCATGCTACTCTAACATTCAGCTCAATCCTGCAATAGAAAAGCACAAGAGATCAAACAAAAACCAAATAATACAATCTGTGATCGGGGTAGGGGTGTGGGCGACTATGTGGGGGTAGGGAGGGGGCGGATCACAGGGCCAAACTGTTGGGCTGTATCTTCAGGGAGACATGGGAGAAGGAGAGGGGTCTTCACTCCTCTTCTTCCTCATCAACGGCCGAGCTGTCCAAGATGGAATAGTCTCTAAGCAGGTTCTTGATGAACCTGCGGCAGTCCCGGACGGACATGTTTTCCCTGTTGATCACGAGGCGGTTCCTGGAGAGCCACACTGCGTCCTTAAAACAGTTCATAAGGCGCCAGGCCTCCTGGATGGCCTCCACGTCGTGGGTCCCAGGGAACAGGCCGTAAAGCACCGAATGGTACGATAGGCAGCTCCTGGGCACTGAGTCTCTGAGTTCATGTTCTAGGGCGTCCAACAGACCCTGTGCAAAGGGGCACTGCCAAAACACGTGGAAAGATGTTTCCTCCACGTAGGGGCAACGGGGGCAGTACCGGGTCTTGCACAGGTTGCGGGCATGCATGAATGACCTGAGAGAGAGACCTCCCATGACGGCCATCCACGACAAGTCCTTGTGTCCATTGGTAAGCCGCTTTGAGGCCACATTGTTCCAAACTGTCTCTGCAGTGGCTGCGGGGAGTCCCGGAACCAGCTCGGTCAAGTCCTTAGCTCGGATGAGCTTGTGGATTGTCTTCGGCTTCCATAGGTCGGGTTTCAGTCCTTCCAGCTGGTGCTCCCTCACAAACCGGACAACATCCCCATAGAACCAGGGAGTGTTCCAGTTGTAAGGGATGGAGCTGTCCCACTTGTCCCAGCCCAGCTGTCTCCAGAGGGGCATGAGAAGCAAGCGAGACATGGACCTGCCCGCTGAGCCAGTCTTTTCAACAAGAGTCCGCTGCACCGTGACACATGCAAAGGAGGCCCTCAGCAGAGCGGGGATGTCGGGTATTCCCTTCCCACCCTTGCGGGGTTCCTTGTACATCACGGTCCTCTTGACTCTGTCCATTTTGCCCCAGACGAAGCCAAACACTGTCCGGGTGATGGCCTTGCAAACGGTGGTATGGGGAGGCCAGGCCTGTGCGGTATATTGGAGCACAGGCAAAACTTCACTCCGCAGGACAAGTGCCTTGCCTTCCATCGTGAGCTTTCTGGAGCTCCACAGTCCGATCTTTGAGTTTATCCTTCCTAGTCGGTCTTGCCAAGACTTAAGGGCCGCTCCTTCCTTCCCGAACCAGACTCCAAGAATTTGAATGAAGTCCGGCTTAATAGTAAAGGGGAAGGGGGCGGAAGAAGCCAGGTGCCACTCCCCGAAGAGCATGGCCTCCGACTTCCCGCAGTTGACTTTTGCCCCCGAAGCTCTGCCGAAGTCCTCGCAGGTCTGGACGAGTGCAGTCACCGAACGCTGGTCAGCGCAGAAGACGGTCATGTCGTCCATGTAGAGCGAGCACTTGACCTCGTGGCGATCTGGTCCTGGTGCGGTGATCCCTCTGATCTCTCCATTCTGCCGGATAGTCTCAGCGAAGAGCTCTATAACACAAACAAAAAGGAGAGGTGAAAGAGGGCAGCCTTGTCTAACCCCTGAAAGAATAGGAAAGGGGTCAGTCTTCCAGCCGTTCACCAACACCGTGCTGTAAATGTCAAAATACATAACGTTAACAAAAGAGCAAAACATCTTCCCCAGACCCAGCCTGCGCAAAACCCTGTCCATGAATGCGTGGGAGACACGGTCGAACGCCTTCTCCTGATCTAAGCTGACCAGGGCGGCGCGGCCCCCGCGGTCCTGGATGTAATGGACCGTGTCTCTCACAAGGGCAAGGCTGTCGGCAATCCTGCGGCCAGGAATGCTGCAGGTCTGGTCCGGATGGACGATCTGCCCCATGACAGGTTTCAGCCTGTTGGCCAGCACCTTGGCGAGGATCTTGTAGTCCACGTTCAGGAGAGAGATGGGACGCCAGTTTTTCAGGTCACATCTCTCCCCCTTCCGCTTATACAAGATCGTGATCATCCCTTCCCTCAACGACGGAGGCATTCCGCCCCCCACCACCATCTCCTCGTACACCTCCAACAGGTCCGGACAGATCAGGTCACCCAGCGCTACGTAGAGCTCGGCCGGGAGACCGTCACTGCCCGGGGTCCTGCCGGGCTTAAAGGATTTAGCGGCAGAGAGCAGCTCCCCCACCGTCAAGGGATCGTCCATAGCCGCCGCACCTGCGGGATCAACAACGTTAGTGACACCTGACAGGAACCTCTCGGCGGCTTCGGGGTCGGATGACTTGGGGGCGTAGAGGTTGCTGTAGAAGTCGTGGACGACCCCCATCACTTCCTCCTTGCCGCTCCTCATGTGTCCGGTCTCATCTCGTAGCTCAGTCAGGGGCGTGTGGCCGGCATGGAGCTTCCTGAAAAAGAAAGAGTTACATTTCTCACCCTTCTCCAGGTTCTCCACCTTGGAACGAAAGACGATTCGCTTGGATTCCTCCTCAAAGTGCCTTTTCAAGCTCTTTTTGGTCTCCTCCAGCTCCTCCCTGACGTCCCAGCCACACTGGAGCAGGTCCTGCAGGGACCGCAGCTCGCGCTGCAGTTTCCTCAAGTCCCACTTCTTCGCACACGCCTGTTGTCTGCCTTTTGCCTGAAAGAAACAACGGAATTCGACTTTAACATATTCCCACCAATCGCTGATGCACTTGAACAGACATTTGTCATTTCGCCATACAAGGTACGCATCCCTAAGTTCCTCCATGACCTCCCTCTGCTCCAACAGGGCACAATTCAACTTCCAGGAGCCTGGGCCAGGTGGGAATCCATGGCCCAGAGTCCCCCGGAATCGAATGGCCCTGTGGTCAGAGAAGAAGCAGGGGACCATAGAGTACGACACCTTTCTGACTGCTCTCGAAGTGAAGATGAAGTCTATCCGAGAACGGAGCGAGCCATCGGGGCGGCTCCACGTATAGTTTACGGAGCCGTTCCCGACGGACCCGACAACGTCCTGCAAGGATGCCTCCGTCACCATCTCGATCAGCAGTTTAGACGTCACGTCCAGGTTGGCGGATGTGCCAGAACTGCGCCCGTCCACCTCAATGGGGCAGTTGAAGTCACCACCAAACACTACTGCTCTAGTGGTGGCGAGTTCAGCCCGCAGGGCCTGGAGAACCTCCAGTCGGACATCCCTCTCAGGGGAGGCATACACGTTGATGAGCCGCACGGGCTCACCCGCCCAGGAACCGTCTGCGACAAGAAGTCTGCCACAGACGAGCTCCCGGACGGAATCAAGTGCAAAGTTACCTCCCCTGATCAGGATGGCCACCCCCGCAGACCTATTGTCGCCCCCACCAGACCAGTAGGAAGGGCCGTGAGGCCACTGCCTGGCCAGATGGTTGTGAGACCTAGAAGCAGACAAAGCACATTCCTGCAACATGTAAACATCACACCTCTGGGAATCTAAGAACGTAAGAACAGTCTGAAATCTAAACCAAGCTCTAATACTCCTCACATTAATGCAGAAGATGTTGAGATCAGCCATGGGAATAAAAAGAGAGGTTAGTTCTGATACTAGTTACCAGTCTGGTCGGACGGGTCCTCTTCTCTGGCGCCTGTCGGCTCCTGTGGCTTCTCGTAGCGCCCTTCCAAGAACTCGTCGTAGACTGTGTTGGACGGAGTGTCCAGGATTTTCTTGACCTCTGGGTCCTGCAGCAGCTCCTCCATAGATTGAGCTTGGACTGGCTCTGCTTGGACCTGCTCCACTTGGGCCTGCTCCATCACCTCCTCTCCTTCTGAAGCTTCAAGGCTCTCGCAGACCTGCTCCATCTCCTCCTCCTCGTCTGAAGCTTGAGGGGTCTCGCAGGTCTCGATTATCTTTCTTTTGTGGGACTCTTCTGATGCGTTGTCCCTTCCTTTCCTCTTCCTCTGTATGGTACCTGGGGGAGGAAGCACAGGAAAGTCCTCCGAAGGGCGGGCACCAGCAGCTGGAGGGGGGTTAGGTGCTGCTGGGCCAGGAGAGAAAGGAGGCTGGGTGGGGCGGGGGGCAGGAGAGAGTGCCCGGGCAGGGGAGGACGGGGCAGGGGTGGGCCGGGCAGGGGAGGACGGGGCAGGGGTGGGCCGGGCAGGGGAGGACGGGGCAGGGGTGGGCCGGGCAGGGGAGGACGGGGCAGGGGTGGGCCGGGGTGGGGTACGGGGGGCAGGGGTGGGGCGGGATGGGGCAGGAGGGGCAGGGGTGGGACGGGATGGGGCAGGAGGGGCAGGGGTGGGACGGGATGGGGCAGGAGGGGCAGGGGTGGGACGGGATGGGGCAGGGGTGGGACGGGATGGGGCAGGGGTGGGACGGGATGGGGCAGGGGTGGGGCGGGATGGGGCAGGAGATGGGGCGGGAGGGGCAGGGGATGGGGTGGGAGGGGCAGGGGAGGGGCGGGACGGGGCAGGGGTGGTGGCTTTCGCCTTCTTACCCTCCTTGGTCGGCTTGGCCATCCGTGGTGTTGGCTCCGGAGCTGGGGCTGGCTTCGGTGCTTTCGCTGCCACAGATGCCCATGTTCTCTCCCTCTGGGGGCAGTCCTTGTAGCTGTGGGCTGCCAGTCCGCAGAGGTTGCAGGTCTTGCTCTTGGGGCAGTCCTTGGTCGTGTGACCTGTCACACGGCAATACCTGCAGGCATCCTCCGTACAGTCCTTGCCCTCGTGGCCCATCTTGCCACATCTCCTGCAGGTCTGCGGCATGTCCGGGTAGAAGATAAGTCCTGTTGAGTTGCCCAAGGAAAATGTCGTTGGCAGGTGCTGTAGTCCGTCTGGAGAAGCAGGGTTCTTGTTGAGTCTGACGACCACAGACCACTTGCAGGTCCAGTATCCGAGTGAGTTCAGGATGCGGGTGGGCTCCCTCACCACGGTGCAGAAGCGCTTCAGGAAGGTCGAGATGTCCGTGCCTGGGGTGTGTGGGTTTCGCATTGAGACCGTCACCCGCCTCTCCTCTCTTTGAATAAGGCAGTTGCCCACAAAGCGAGAGAAAGGGGATTCGGGACTCGCCGCTTTCACCACCTCCCAGTATCTTCTACAGGTCCCAATGGTGGCAAAGGTGATGTAGAAGATTCCCGAAAAGAAGGTTGCTATTCCCAGGGTGTCAGCCGTGGGGAAGCCTTGATCCGCCAGCATCTTCTTGCAGAACACGTCGTGGGACATGTCCGGCACCCTTCCGTCCACGGGCTTGAGCTTCAAGGCAACAGTCTGCCTCATCCAGGGCTCCAGGGTTGGAGCTTCCAGGTTAGGAATTCTGCCGCCCTTCTGCCTTGCCGTGGTGGAGGTTGAAGCTTGCTGTGGTTGGGGCTGGACCTCCAGGCCTTGCCCTGCAGCCTCCTGGGTGGACTTGCTGGTTGAGGCCATGGCTTCTTCCAGCAGGCTCTTTTCCGCTTCCTTGCTTGCTTGTGGAGAGAGGCTTCGCAAAGTCTTCTTTCCCGGGTGGGAGGAGCTATGCAGATCTGGTCCCGGTGGGAGGAGCTATGCAAATCCTTCTCCAGAGGCAGCGAGTTTCTTCGAAAAGATTCTGCGCCGCCTTCCTCTTCGCCGCTGTTCCGGAATTCACCGCCGATTCCCTTCTTCCAGGTTCTTCGTCGGCTTCTTCCGGAGCTGCAGTCTTCAAGATCTTCTCCTTCTTCAGATGTTCCGAGGCAGGCAGGAGACGATCTTCAGGTGGTATGCTCTAGAGAAATGCGGTTCTAATAAGAACGAAAAGTACTGCAATCGTACTACGCAAAATCTCTACCACAATGCTTGGAGTTCTTCAGACCGTAGCTTTTTTTTGATTGAAAGAGCTTTATTTTCCGTTCAGTCATTACAAGTCGTACAATAAATTACAGTCACACAAAGCATGATAGTACAATACACAGCAAAGGTTCCCTAAGCTATACATCGCACACCATGCTACTCTAACATTCAGCTCAATCCTGCAATAGAAAAGCACAAGAGATCAAACAAAAACCAAATAATACAATCTGTGATCGGGGTAGGGGTGTGGGCGACTATGTGGGGGTAGGGAGGGGGCGGATCACAGGGCCAAACTGTTGGGCTGTATCTTCAGGGAGACATGGGAGAAGGAGAGGGGTCTTCACTCCTCTTCTTCCTCATCAACGGCCGAGCTGTCCAAGATGGAATAGTCTCTAAGCAGGTTCTTGATGAACCTGCGGCAGTCCCGGACGGACATGTTTTCCCTGTTGATCACGAGGCGGTTCCTGGAGAGCCACACTGCGTCCTTAAAACAGTTCATAAGGCGCCAGGCCTCCTGGATGGCCTCCACGTCGTGGGTCCCAGGGAACAGGCCGTAAAGCACCGAATGGTACGATAGGCAGCTCCTGGGCACTGAGTCTCTGAGTTCCTGTTCTAGGGCGTCCAACAGACCCTGTGCAAAGGGGCACTGCCAAAACACGTGGAAAGATGTTTCCTCCACGTAGGGGCAACGGGGGCAGTACCGGGTCTTGCACAGGTTGCGGGCATGCATGAATGACCTGAGAGAGAGACCTCCCATGACGGCCATCCACGACAAGTCCTTGTGTCCATTGGTAAGCCGCTTTGAGGCCACATTGTTCCAAACTGTCTCTGCAGTGGCTGCGGGGAGTCCCGGAACCAGCTCGGTCGAGTCCTTAGCTCGGATGAGCTTGTGGATTGTCTTTGGCTTCCATAGGTCTGGTTTCAGTCCTTCCAGCTGGTGCTCCCTCACAAACCGGACAACATCCCCATAGAACCAGGGAGTGTTCCAGTTGTAAGGGATGGAGCTGTCCCACTTGTCCCAGCCCAGCTGTCTCCAGAGGGGCATGAGAAGCAAGCGAGACATGGACCTGCCCGCTGAGCCAGTCTTTTCTACAAGAGTCCGCTGCACCGTGACACATGCAAAGGAGGCCCTCAGCAGAGCGGGGATGTCGGGTATTCCCTTCCCACCCTTGCGGGGTTCCTTGTACATCACGGTCCTCTTGACTCTGTCCATTTTGCCCCAGACGAAGCCAAATACTGTCCGGGTGATGGCCTTGCAAACGGTGGTATGGGGAGGCCAGGCCTGTGCGGTATATTGGAGCACAGGCAAAACTTCACTCCGCAGGACAAGTGCCTTGCCTTCCATCGTGAGCTTTCTGGAGCTCCACAGTCCGATCTTTGAGTTTATCCTTCCTAGTCGGTCTTGCCAAGACTTAAGGGCCGCTCCTTCCTTCCCGAACCAGACTCCAAGAATTTGAATGAAGTCCGGCTTAATAGTAAAGGGGGAGGGGGCGGAAGAAGCCAGGTGCCACTCCCCGAAGAGCATGGCCTCCGACTTCCCGCAGTTGACTTTTGCCCCCGAAGCTCTGCCGAAGTCCTCGCAGGTCTGGACGAGTGCAGTCACCGAACGCTGGTCAGCGCAGAAGACGGTCACGTCGTCCATGTAGAGCGAGCACTTGACCTCGTGGCGATCTGGTCCTGGTGCGGTGATCCCTCTGATCTCTCCACTCTGCCGGATAGTCTCAGCGAAGAGCTCTATAACACAAACAAAAAGGAGAGGTGAAAGAGGGCAGCCTTGTCTAACCCCTGAAAGAATGGAAAAGGGGTCAGTCTTCCAGCCGTTCACCAACACCGTGCTGTAAATGTCAAAATACATAACGTTAACAAAAGAGCAAAACATCTTCCCCAGACCCAGCCTGCGCAAAACCCTGTCCATGAATGCGTGGGAGACACGGTCGAACGCCTTCTCCTGATCTAAGCTGACCAGGGCGGCGCGGCCCCCGCGGTCCTGGATGTAATGGACCGTGTCTCTCACAAGGGCAAGGCTGTCGGCAATCCTGCGGCCAGGAATGCTGCAGGTCTGGTCCGGATGGACGATCTGCCCCATGACAGGTTTCAGCCTGTTGGCCAGCACCTTGGCGAGGATCTTGTAGTCCACGTTCAGGAGAGAGATGGGACGCCAGTTTTTCAGGTCACATCTCTCCCCCTTCCGCTTATACAAGATCGTGATCATCCCTTCCCTCAACGACGGAGGCATTCTGCCCCCCACCACCATCTCCTCGTACACCTCCAACAGGTCCGGACAGATCAGGTCACCCAGCGCTACGTAGAGCTCGGCCGGGAGACCGTCACTGCCCGGGGTCCTGCCGGGCTTAAAGGATTTAGCGGCAGAGAGCAGCTCCCCCACCGTCAAGGGATCGTCCATAGCTGCCGCGCCTGCGGGATCAACAACGTTAGTGACACCTGACAGGAACCTCTCGGCGGCTTCGGGGTCGGATGACTTGGGGGCGTAGAGGTTGCTGTAGAAGTCGTGGACGACCCCCATCACTTCCTCCTTGCCGCTCCTCATGTGTCCGGTCTCATCTCGTAGCTCAGTCAGGGGCGTGTGGCCGGCATGGAGCTTCCTGAAAAAGAAAGAGTTACATTTCTCACCCTTCTCCAGGTTCTCCACCTTGGAACGAAAGACGATTCGCTTGGATTCCTCCTCAAAGTGCCTTTTCAAGCTCTTTTTGGTCTCCTCCAGCTCCTCCCTGACGTCCCAGCCACACTGGAGCAGGTCCTGCAGGGACCGCAGCTCGCGCTGCAGTTTCCTCAAGTCCCACTTCTTCGCACACGCCTGTTGTCTGCCTTTTGCCTGAAATAAACAACGGAATTCGACTTTAACATATTCCCACCAATCGCTGATGCACTTGAACAGACATTTGTCATTTCGCCATACAAGGTAAGCATCCCTAAGTTCCTCCATGACCTCCCTCTGCTCCAACAGGGCACAATTCAACTTCCAGGAGCCCGGGCCAGGTGGGAATCCATGGCCCAGAGTCCCCCGGAATCGAATGGCCCTGTGGTCAGAGAAGAAGCAGGGGACCATAGAGTACGACACCTTTCTGACTGCTCTCGAAGTGAAGATGAAGTCTATCCGAGAACGGAGCGAGCCATCGGGGCGGCTCCACGTATAGTTTACGGAGCCGTTCCCGATGGACCCGACAACGTCCTGCAAGGATGCCTCCGTCACCATCTCAATCAGCAGTTTAGACGTCACGTCCAGGTTGGCGGATGTGCCAGAACTGCGCCCGTCCACCTCAATGGGGCAGTTGAAGTCACCACCCAACACTACTGCTCTAGTGGTGGCGAGTTCAGCCCGCAGGGCCTGGAGAACCTCCAGTCGGACATCCCTCTCAGGGGAGGCATACACGTTGATGAGCCGCACGGGCTCACCCGCCCAGGAACCGTCTGCGACAAGAAGTCTGCCACAGACGAGCTCCCGGACGGAATCAAGTGCAAAGTTACCTCCCCTGATCAGGATGGCCACCCCCGCAGACCTATTGTCGCCCCCACCAGACCAGTAGGAAGGGCCGTGAGGCCACTGCCTGGCCAGATGGTTGTAAGACCTAGAAGCAGACAAAGCACATTCCTGCAACATGTAAACATCACACCTCTGGGAATCTAAGAACGTAAGAACAGTCTGAAATCTAAACCAAGCTCTAATACTCCTCACATTAATGCAGAAGATGTTGAGATCAGCCATGGGAATAAAAAGAGAGGTTAGTTCTGATACTAGTTACCAGTCTGGTCGGACGGGTCCTCTTCTCTGGCGCCTGTCGGCTCGTGTGGCTTCTCGTAGCGCCCTTCCAAGAACTCGTCGTAGACCGTGTTGGACGGAGTGTCCAGGATTTTCTTAACCTCTGGGTCCTGCAGCAGCTCCTCCATAGATTGAGCTTGGACTGGCTCTGCTTGGACTGGCTCTGCTTGGACCTGCTCCACTTGGGCCTGCTCCATCACCTCCTCTCCCTCTGAAGCTTCAAGGCTCTCGCAGACCTGCTCCATCTCCTCCTCCTCATCTGAAGCTTGAGGGGTCTCGCAGGTCTCGATTATCTTTCTTTTGTGGGACTCTTCTGATGCGTTGTCCCTTCCTTTCCTCTTCCTCTGTATGGTACCTGGGGGAGGAAGCACAGGAAAGTCCTCCGAAGGGCGGGCACCAGCAGCTGGAGGGGGGTTAGGTGCTGCTGGGCCAGGAGAGAAAGGAGGCTGGGTGGGGCGGGGGGCAGGAGAGAGTGCCCGGGCAGGGGAGGACAGGGCAGGGGTGGGCCGGGCAGGGGAGGACGGGGCAGGGGTGGGCCGGGCAGGGGAGGGTGGGGCAGGGGTGGGCCGGGGTGGGGTACGGGGGGCAGGGGTGGGGCGGGATGGGGCAGGGGTGGGACGGGATGGGGCAGGAGGGGCAGGGGTGGGACGGGATGGGGTAGGAGGGGCAGGGGTGGGACGGGATGGGGCAGGGGTGGGACGGGATGGGGCAGGAGATGGGGCGGGAGGGGCAGGGGATGGGGCGGGAGGGGCAGGACGGGGCAGTGGCTTTCGCCTTCTTACCCTCCTTGGTCGGCTTGGCCATCCGTGGTGTTGGCTCCGGAGCTGGGGCTGGCTTCGGTGCTCTCGCTGCCACAGATGCCCATGTTCTCTCCCTCTGGGGGCAGTCCTTGTAGCTGTGGGCTGCCAGTCCGCAGAGGTTGCAGGTCTTGCTCTTGGGGCAGTCCTTGGTCGTGTGACCTGTCACACGGCAATACCTGCAGGCATCCTCCGTACAGTCCTTGCCCTCGTGGCCCATCTTGCCACATCTCCTGCAGGTCTGCGGCATGTCCGGGTAGAAGATAAGTCCTGTGGAGTTGCCCAAGGAAAATGTCGTTGGCAGGTGCTGTAGTCCGTCTGGAGAAGCAGGGTTCTTGTTGAGTCTGACGACCACAGACCACTTGCAGGTCCAGTATCCGAGTGAGTTCAGGATGCGGGTGGGCTCCCTCACCACGGTGCAGAAGCGCTTCAGGAAGGTCGAGATGTCCGTGCCTGGGGTGTGTGGGTTCCGCATTGAGACCGTCACCCGCCTCTCCTCTCTTTGAATAAGGCAGTTGCCCACAAAGCGAGAGAAAGGGGATTCGGGACTCGCCGCTTTCACCACCTCCCAGTATCTTCTACAGGTCCCAATGGTGGCAAAGGTGATGTAGAAGATTCCCGAAAAGAAGGTTGCTATTCCCAGGGTGTCAGCCGTGGGGAAGCCTTGATCCGCCAGCATCTTCTTGCAGAACACGTCGTGGGACATGTCCGGCACCCTTCCGTCCACGGGCTTGAGCTTCAAGGCAACAGTCTGCCTCATCCAGGGCTCCAGGGTTGGAGCTTCCAGGTTAGGAATTCTGCCGCCCTTCTGCCTTGCCGTGGTGGAGGTTGAAGCTTGCTGTGGTTGGAGCTGGACCTCCAGGCCTTGCCCTGCAGCCTCCTGGGTGGACTTGCTGGTTGAGGCCATGGCTTCTTCCAGCAGGCTCTTTTCCGCTTCCTTGCTTGCTTGTGGAGAGAGGCTTCGCAAAGTCTTCTTTCCCGGGTGGGAGGAGCTATGCAGATCCGGTCCCGGGGGGAGGAGCTATGCAAATCCTTCTCCAGAGGCAGCGAGTTTCTTCGAAAAGATTCTGCGCCGCCTTCCTCTTCGCCGCTGTTCCGGAATTCACCGCCGATTCCCTTCTTCCAGGTTCTTCGTCGGCTTCTTCCGGAGCTGCAGTCTTCAAGATCTTCTCCTTCTTCAGATGTTCCGAGGCAGGCAGGAGACGATCTTCAGGTGGTATGCTCTAGAGAAATGCGGTTCTAATAAGAACGAAAAGTACTGCAATCGTACTACGCAAAATCTCTACCACAATGCTTGGAGTTCTTCAGACCGTAGCTTTGATTGAAAGAGCTTTATTTTCCGTTCAGTCATTACAAGTCGTACAATAAATTACAGTCACACAAAGCATGATAGTACGATACACAGCAAAGGTTCCCTAAGCTATACATCGCACACCATGCTACTCTAACATTCAGCTCAATCCTGCAATATAAAGGCACAAGAGATCAAACAAAAACCAAATAATACAATCTGTGATCGGGGTAGGGGTGTGGGCGACTATGTGGGGGTAGGGAGGGGGCAGATCACAGGGCCAAACTGTTGGGCTGTATCTTCAGGGGGACATGGGAGAAGGAGAGGGGTCTTCACTCCTCTTCTTCCTCATCAACGGCCGAGCTGTCCAAGATGGAATAGTCTCTAAGCAGGTTCTTGATGAACCTGCGGCAGTCCCGGACGGACATGTTTTCCCTGTTGATCACGAGGCGGTTCCTGGCAAGCCACACTGCGTCCTTAAAACAGTTCATAAGGCGCCAGGCCTCCTGGATGGCCTCCACGTCGTGGGTCCCAGGGAACAGGCCGTAAAGCACCGAATGGTACGATAGGCAGCTCCTGGGCACTGAGTCTCTGAGTTCCTGTTCTAGGGCGTCCAACAGACCCTGTGCAAAGGGGCACTGCCAAAACACGTGGAAAGATGTTTCCTCCACGTAGGGGCAACGGGGGCAGTACCGGGTCTTGCACAGGTTGCGGGCATGCATGAATGACCTGAGAGAGAGACCTCCCATGACGGCCATCCACGACAAGTCCTTGTGTCCATTGGTAAGCCGCTTTGAGGCCACATTGTTCCAAACTGTCTCTGCAGTGGCTGCGGGGAGTCCCGGAACCAGCTCGGTCGAGTCCTTAGCTCGGATGAGCTTGTGGATTGTCTTCGGCTTCCATAGGTCTGGTTTCAGTCCTTCCAGCTGGTGCTCCCTCACAAACCGGACAACATCCCCATAGAACCAGGGAGTGTTCCAGTTGTAAGGGATGGAGCTGTCCCATTTGTCCCAGCCCAGCTGTCTCCAGAGGGGCATGAGAAGCAAGCGAGACATGGACCTGCCCGCTGAGCCAGTCTTTTCTACAAGAGTCCGCTGCACCGTGACACATGCAAAGGAGGCCCTCAGCAGAGCGGGGATGTCGGGTATTCCCTTCCCACCCTTGCGGGGTTCCTTGTACATCACGGTCCTCTTGACTCTGTCCATTTTGCCCCAGACGAAGCCAAACACTGTCCGGGTGATGGCCTTGCAAACGGTGGTATGGGGAGGCCAGGCCTGTGCGGTATATTGGAGCACAGGCAAAACTTCACTCCGCAGGACAAGTGCCTTGCCTTCCATCGTGAGCTTTCTGGAGCTCCACAGTCCGATCTTCGAGTTTATCCTTCCTAGTCGGTCTTGCCAAGACTTAAGGGCCGCTCCTTCCTTCCCGAACCAGACTCCAAGAATTTGAATGAAGTCCGGCTTAACGGCAAAGGGGAAGGGGGCGGGAGAAGCCAGGTGCCATTCCCCGAAGAGCATGGCCTCCGACTTCCCGCAGTTGACTTTTGCCCCCGAAGCTCTGCCGAAGTCCTCGCAGGTCTGGACGAGTGCAGTCACCGAACGCTGGTCAGCGCAGAAGACGGTCACGTCGTCCATGTAGAGCGAGCACTTGACCTCGTGGCGATCTGGTCCTGGTGCGGTGATCCCTCTGATCTCTCCATTCTGCCGGATAGTCTCAGCGAAGAGCTCTATAACACAAACAAAAAGGAGAGGTGAAAGAGGGCAGCCTTGTCTAACCCCTGAAAGAATGGAAAAGGGGTCAGTCTTCCAGCCGTTCACCAACACCGTGCTGTAAATGTCAAAATACATAACGTTAACAAAAGAGCAAAACATCTTCCCCAGACCCAGCCTGCGCAAAACCCTGTCCATGAATGCGTGGGAGACACGGTCGAACGCCTTCTCCTGATCTAAGCTGACCAGGGCGGCGCGGCCCCCGCGGTCCTGGATGTAATGGACCGTGTCTCTCACAAGGGCAAGGCTGTCGGCAATCCTGCGGCCAGGAATGCTGCAGGTCTGGTCCGGATGGACGATCTGCCCCATGACAGGTTTCAGCCTGTTGGCCAGCACCTTGGCGAGGATCTTGTAGTCCACGTTCAGGAGAGAGATGGGACGCCAGTTTTTCAGGTCACATCTCTCCCCCTTCCGCTTATACAAGATCGTGATCATCCCTTCCCTCAACGACGGAGGCATTCTGCCCCCCACCACCATCTCCTCGTACACCTCCAACAGGTCCGGACAGATCAGGTCACCCAGCGCTACGTAGAGCTCGGCCGGGAGACCGTCACTGCCCGGGGTCCTGCCGGGCTTAAAGGATTTAGCGGCAGAGAGCAGCTCCCCCACCGTCAAGGGATCGTCCATAGCCGCCGCACCTGCGGGATCAACAACGTTAGTGACACCTGACAGGAACCTCTCGGCGGCTTCGGGGTCGGATGACTTGGGGGCGTAGAGGTTGCTGTAGAAGTCGTGGACGACCCCCATCACTTCCTCCTTGCCGCTCCTCATGTGTCCGGTCTCATCTCGTAGCTCAGTCAGGGGCGTGTGGCCGGCATGGAGCTTCCTGAAAAAGAAAGAGTTACATTTCTCACCCTTCTCCAGGTTCTCCACCTTGGAACGAAAGACGATTCGCTTGGATTCCTCCTCAAAGTGCCTTTTCAAGCTCTTTTTGGTCTCCTCCAGCTCCTCCCTGACGTCCCAGCCACACTGGAGCAGGTCCTGCAGGGACCGCAGCTCGCGCTGCAGTTTCCTCAAGTTCCACTTCTTCGCACACGCCTGTTGTCTGCCTTTTGCCTGAAAGAAACAACGGAATTCGACTTTAACATATTCCCACCAATCGCTGATGCACTTGAACAGACATTTGTCATTTCGCCATACAAGGTAAGCATCCCTAAGTTCCTCCATGACCTCCCTCTGCTCCAACAGGGCACAATTCAACTTCCAGGAGCCCGGGCCAGGTGGGAATCCATGGCCCAGAGTCCCCCGGAATCGAATGGCCCTGTGGTCAGAGAAGAAGCAGGGGACCATAGAGTACGACACCTTTCTGACTGCTCTCGAAGTGAAGATGAAGTCTATCCGAGAACGGAGCGAGCCATCGGGGCGGCTCCACGTATAGTTTACGGAGCCGTTCCCGATGGACCCGACAACGTCCTGCAAGGATGCCTCCGTCACCATCTCAATCAGCAGTTTAGACGTCACGTCCAGATTGGCGGATGTGCCAGAACTGCGCCCGTCCACCTCAATGGGGCAGTTGAAGTCACCACCCAACACTACTGCTCTAGTGGTGGCGAGTTCAGCCCGCAGGGCCTGGAGAACCTCCAGTCGGACATCCCTCTCAGGGGAGGCATACACGCTGATGAGCCGCACGGGCTCACCCGCCCAGGAACCGTCTGCGACAAGAAGTCTGCCACAGACGAGCTCCCGGACGGAATCAAGTGCAAAGTTACCTCCCCTGATCAGGATGGCCACCCCCGCAGACCTATTGTCGCCCCCACCAGACCAGTAGGAAGGGCCGTGAGGCCACTGCCTGGCCAGATGGTTGTAAGACCTAGAAGCAGACAAAGCACATTCCTGCAACATGTAAACATCACACCTCTGGGAATCTAAGAACGTAAGAACAGTCTGAAATCTAAACCAAGCTCTAATACTCCTCACATTAATGCAGAAGATGTTGAGATCAGCCATGGGAATAAAAAGAGAGGTTAGTTCTGATACTAGTTACCAGTCTGGTCGGACGGGTCCTCTTCTCTGGCGCCTGTCGGCTCCTGTGGCTTCTCGTAGCGCCCTTCCAAGAACTCGTCGTAGACCGTGTTGGACGGAGTGTCCAGGATTTTCTTAACCTCTGGGTCCTGCAGCAGCTCCTCCATAGATTGAGCTTGGACTGGCTCTGCTTGGACCTGCTCCACTTGGGCCTGCTCCATCACCTCCTCTCCTTCTGAAGCTTCAAGGCTCTCGCAGACCTGCTCCATCTCCTCCTCCTCATCTGAAGCTTGAGGGGTCTCGCAGGTCTCGATTATTTTTCTTTTGTGGGACTCTTCTGATACGTTGTCCCTTCCTTTCCTCTTCCTCTGTATGGTACCTGGGGGAGGAAGCACAGGAAAGTCCTCCGAAGGGCGGGCACCAGCAGCTGGAGGGGGGTTAGGTGCTGCTGGGCCAGGAGAGAAAGGAGGCTGGGTGGGGCGGGGGGCAGGAGAGAGTGCCCGGGCAGGGGAGGACGGGGCAGGGGTGGGCCGGGCAGGGGAGGACGGGGCAGGGGTGGGCCGGGCAGGGGAGGACGGGGCAGGGGTGGGCCGGGGTGGGGTACGGGGGGCAGGGGTGGGCCGGGGTGGGGTACGGGGGGCAGGGGTGGGGCGGGATGGGGCAGGAGGGGCGGGGGTGGGACGGGGTGGGGCGGGGGTGGGACGGGATGGGGCAGGAGGGGCAGGGGTGGGACGGGATGGGGCAGGAGGGGCAGGGGTGGGACGGGATGGGGCAGGGGTGGGACGGGATGGGGCAGGGGTGGGGCGGGATGGGGCAGGAGATGGGGCGGGAGGGGCAGGGGATGGGGCGGGAGGGGCAGGGGAGGGGCGGGACGGGGCAGGGGTGGTGGCTTTCGCCTTCTTACCCTCCTTGGTCGGCTTGGCCATCCGTGGTGTTGGCTCCGGAGCTGGGGCTGGCTTCGGTGCTCTCGCTGCCACAGATGCCCATGTTCTCTCCCTCTGGGGGCAGTCCTTGTAGCTGTGGGCTGCCAGTCCGCAGAGGTTGCAGGTCTTGCTCTTGGGGCAGTCCTTGGTCGTGTGACCTGTCACACGGCAATACCTGCAGGCATCCTCCGTACAGTCCTTGCCCTCGTGGCCCATCTTGCCACATCTCCTGCAGGTCTGCGGCATGTCCGGGTAGAAGATAAGTCCTGTGGAGTTGCCCAAGGAAAATGTCGTTGGCAGGTGCTGTAGTCCGTCTGGAGAAGCAGGGTTCTTGTTGAGTCTGACGACCACAGACCACTTGCAGGTCCAGTATCCGAGTGAGTTCAGGATGCGGGTGGGCTCCCTCACCACGGTGCAGAAGCGCTTCAGGAAGGTCGAGATGTCCGTGCCTGGGGTGTGTGGGTTCCGCATTGAGACCGTCACCCGCCTCTCCTCTCTTTGAATAAGGCAGTTGCCCACAAAGCGAGAGAAAGGGGATTCGGGACTCGCCGCTTTCACCACCTCCCAGTATCTTCTACAGGTCCCAATGGTGGCAAAGGTGATGTAGAAGATTCCCGAAAAGAAGGTTGCTATTCCCAGGGTGTCAGCCGTGGGGAAGCCTTGATCCGCCAGCATCTTCTTGCAGAACACGTCGTGGGACATGTCCGGCACCCTTCCGTCCACGGGCTTGAGCTTCAAGGCAACAGTCTGCCTCATCCAGGGCTCCAGGGTTGGAGCTTCCAGGTTAGGAATTCTGCCGCCCTTCTGCCTTGCCGTGGTGGAGGTTGAAGCTTGCTGTGGTTGGGGCTGGACCTCCAGGCCTTGCCCTGCAGCCTCCTGGGTGGACTTGCTGGTTGAGGCCATGGCTTCTTCCAGCAGGCTCTTTTCCGCTTCCTTGCTTGCTTGTGGAGAGAGGCTTCGCAAAGTCTTCTTTCCCGGGTGGGAGGAGCTATGCAGATCCGGTCCCGGTGGGAGGAGCTATGCAAATCCTTCTCCAGAGGCAGCGAGTTTCTTCGAAAAGATTCTGCGCCGCCTTCCTCTTCGCCGCTGTTCCGGAATTCACCGCCGATTCCCTTCTTCCAGGTTCTTCGTCAGCTTCTTCCGGAGCTGCAGTCTTCAAGATCTTCTCCTTCTTCAGATGTTCCGAGGCAGGCAGGAGACGATCTTCAGGTGGTATGCTCTAGAGAAATGCGGTTCTAATAAGAACGAAAAGTACTGCAATCGTACTACGCAAAATCTCTACCACAATGCTTGGAGTTCTTCAGACCGTAGCGATCATGGTATCTCCCCTGCCAGGTAAGTATGAGTTGTTCGGCGCCTAGCCGGAGAGGCGCCCCTCGGACGCAGACCACCTCCATTGGTGCGATTTCGGCTCCTTTCCCTCATGGTTTTGGTTTGGGGGAGGGGGGCCAGTACAGTTGCAGAACATACAGATACAAGTGGAGAGGGGTGGAGACCCTGACCCCCCCGCGACTAAGGCGTCCCAAGGGTCCGGATTCACTTTGCGGCGGGCATCACAACACTGCAAAGATGCCACAGACAGACAGAAAACTGGATATTTGCATGGATGGGCGGTGCGGTGCAGCCGCTCGCTCACAGTCTCAACATTGCCACGCCTACAAGGAGGAAGGCTCAGGGCTGCATACGGAGGAAAGGAGGTTAGGAAGTCAAGCTGAAAGGCATATACACACACACACACACACACACACACACACACACACACAACACAACACAACTTCAAGAAAATAAATGGACCGGCCGGGATGGATGGCACTGCAGATTGACCACAAGGGGGAGACGCAGGCCCATGGATGAATGAAAGCAAAGCACCCGCACACACTCGATTCTCGCACGGAGGCTCAACCATCGCACCCCACGGTGTGCTCAGCCCTGAAGATCACCCAAACACAGCAGGAAAACTCGACTGATAAAATGTGGAGGAGGAGAAGATGATGGAGCAGGCGCACCACTTCTGCAGCCACCCAGGGCACAACAGACGAGCACTATTTTTGACCAGAGGAAATCAGGGGAAAGCGCGAACGCAGTCCCCCACTACCACAAATTATGCAGTCGAGTTTCCCGCATTTGCGGAAATCGCAGGGGTCAGCACACCCGGAGTGCAATGGATGAGCCTCACCCTGGGAGAACCACCTTAGTTTTGATTGAAAGAGCTTTATTTTCCGTTCAGTCATTACAAGTCGTACAATAAATTACAGTCACACAAAGCATGATAGTACAATACACAGCAAAGGTTCCCTAAGCTATACATCGCACACCATGCTACTCTAACATTCAGCTCAATCCTGCAATAGAAAAGCACAAGAGATCAAACAAAAACCAAATAATACAATCTGTGATCGGGGTAGGGGTGTGGGCGACTATGTGGGGGTAGGGAGGGGGCGGATCACAGGGCCGAACTGTTGGGCTGTATCTTCAGGGAGACATGGGAGAAGGAGAGGGGTCTTCACTCCTCTTCTTCCTCATCAACGGCCGAGCTGTCCAAGATGGAATAGTCTCTAAGCAGGTTCTTGATGAACCTGCGGCAGTCCCGGACGGACATGTTTTCCCTGTTGATCACGAGGCGGTTCCTGGAGAGCCACACTGCGTCCTTAAAACAGTTCATAAGGCGCCAGGCCTCCTGGATGGCCTCCACGTCGTGGGTCCCAGGGAACAGGCCGTAAAGCACCGAATGGTACGATAGGCAGCTCCTGGGCACTGAGTCTCTGAGTTCATGTTCTAGGGCGTCCAACAGACCCTGTGCAAAGGGGCACTGCCAAAACACGTGGAAAGATGTTTCCTCCACGTAGGGGCAACGGGGGCAGTACCGGGTCTTGCACAGGTTGCGGGCATGCATGAATGACCTGAGAGAGAGACCTCCCATGACGGCCATCCACGACAAGTCCTTGTGTCCATTGGTAAGCCGCTTTGAGGCCACATTGTTCCAAACTGTCTCTGCAGTGGCTGCGGGGAGTCCCGGAACCAGCTCGGTCAAGTCCTTAGCTCGGATGAGCTTGTGGATTGTCTTCGGCTTCCATAGGTTGGGTTTCAGTCCTTCCAGCTGGTGCTCCCTCACAAACCGGACAACATCCCCATAGAACCAGGGAGTGTTCCAGTTGTAAGGGATGGAGCTGTCCCACTTGTCCCAGCCCAGCTGTCTCCAGAGGGGCATGAGAAGCAAGCGAGACATGGACCTGCCCGCTGAGCCAGTCTTTTCAACAAGAGTCCGCTGCACCGTGACACATGCAAAGGAGGCCCTCAGCAGAGCGGGGATGTCGGGTATTCCCTTCCCACCCTTGCGGGGTTCCTTGTACATCACGGTCCTCTTGACTCTGTCCATTTTGCCCCAGACGAAGCCAAACACTGTCCGGGTGATGGCCTTGCAAACGGTGGTATGGGGAGGCCAGGCCTGTGCGGTATATTGGAGCACAGGCAAAACTTCACTCCGCAGGACAAGTGCCTTGCCTTCCATCGTGAGCTTTCTGGAGCTCCACAGTCCGATCTTTGAGTTTATCCTTCCTAGTCGGTCTTGCCAAGACTTAAGGGCCGCTCCTTCCTTCCCGAACCAGACTCCAAGAATTTGAATGAAGTCCGGCTTAATAGTAAAGGGGAAGGGGGCGGAAGAAGCCAGGTGCCACTCCCCGAAGAGCATGGCCTCCGACTTCCCGCAGTTGACTTTTGCCCCCGAAGCTCTGCCGAAGTCCTCGCAGGTCTGGACGAGTGCAGTCACCGAACGCTGGTCAGCGCAGAAGACGGTCACGTCGTCCATGTAGAGCGAGCACTTGACCTCGTGGCGATCTGGTCCTGGTGCGGTGATCCCTCTGATCTCTCCATTCTGCCGGATAGTCTCAGCGAAGAGCTCTATAACACAAACAAAAAGGAGAGGTGAAAGAGGGCAGCCTTGTCTAACCCCTGAAAGAATAGGAAAGGGGTCAGTCTTCCAGCCGTTCACCAACACCGTGCTGTAAATGTCAAAATACATAACGTTAACAAAAGAGCAAAACATCTTCCCCAGACCCAGCCTGCGCAAAACCCTGTCCATGAATGCGTGGGAGACACGGTCGAACGCCTTCTCCTGATCTAAGCTGACCAGGGCGGCGCGGCCCCCGCGGTCCTGGATGTAATGGACCGTGTCTCTCACAAGGGCAAGGCTGTCGGCAATCCTGCGGCCAGGAATGCTGCAGGTCTGGTCCGGATGGACGATCTGCCCCATGACAGGTTTCAGCCTGTTGGCCAGCACCTTGGCGAGGATCTTGTAGTCCACGTTCAGGAGAGAGATGGGACGCCAGTTTTTCAGGTCACATCTCTCCCCCTTCCGCTTATACAAGATCGTGATCATCCCTTCCCTCAACGACGGAGGCATTCCGCCCCCCACCACCATCTCCTCGTACACCTCCAACAGGTCCGGACAGATCAGGTCACCCAGCGCTACGTAGAGCTCGGCCGGGAGACCGTCACTGCCCGGGGTCCTGCCGGGCTTAAAGGATTTAGCGGCAGAGAGCAGCTCCCCCACCGTCAAGGGATCGTCCATAGCCGCCGCACCTGCGGGATCAACAACGTTAGTGACACCTGACAGGAACCTCTCGGCGGCTTCGGGGTCGGATGACTTGGGGGCGTAGAGGTTGCTGTAGAAGTCGTGGACGACCCCCATCACTTCCTCCTTGCCGCTCCTCATGTGTCCGGTCTCATCTCGTAGCTCAGTCAGGGGCGTGTGGCCGGCATGGAGCTTCCTGAAAAAGAAAGAGTTACATTTCTCACCCTTCTCCAGGTTCTCCACCTTGGAACGAAAGACGATTCGCTTGGATTCCTCCTCAAAGTGCCTTTTCAAGCTCTTTTTGGTCTCCTCCAGCTCCTCCCTGACGTCCCAGCCACACTGGAGCAGGTCCTGCAGGGACCGCAGCTCGCGCTGCAGTTTCCTCAAGTCCCACTTCTTCGCACACGCCTGTTGTCTGCCTTTTGCCTGAAAGAAACAACGGAATTCGACTTTAACATATTCCCACCAATCGCTGATGCACTTGAACAGACATTTGTCATTTCGCCATACAAGGTACGCATCCCTAAGTTCCTCCATGACCTCCCTCTGCTCCAACAGGGCACAATTCAACTTCCAGGAGCCCGGGCCAGGTGGGAATCCATAGCCCAGAGTCCCCCGGAATCGAATGGCCCTGTGGTCAGAGAAGAAGCAGGGGACCATAGAGTACGACACCTTTCTGACTGCTCTCGAAGTGAAGATGAAGTCTATCCGAGAACGGAGCGAGCCATCGGGGCGGCTCCACGTATAGTTTACGGAGCCGTTCCCGATGGACCCGACAACGTCCTGCAAGGATGCCTCCGTCACCATCTCAATCAGCAGTTTAGACGTCACGTCCAGGTTGGCGGATGTGCCAGAACTGCGCCCGTCCACCTCAATGGGGCAGTTGAAGTCACCACCCAACACTACTGCCCTAGTGGTGGCGAGTTCAGCCCGCAGGGCCTGGAGAACCTCCAGTCGGACATCCCTCTCAGGGGAGGCATACACGTTGATGAGCCGCACGGGCTCACCCGCCCAGGAACCGTCTGCGACAAGAAGTCTGCCACAGACGAGCTCCCGGACGGAATCAAGTGCAAAGTTACCTCCCCTGATCAGGATGGCCACCCCCGCAGACCTATTGTCGCCCCCACCAGACCAGTAGGAAGGGCCGTGAGGCCACTGCCTGGCCAGATGGTTGTAAGACCTAGAAGCAGACAAAGCACATTCCTGCAACATGTAAACATCACACCTCTGGGAATCTAAGAACGTAAGAACAGTCTGAAATCTAAACCAAGCTCTAATACTCCTCACATTAATGCAGAAGATGTTGAGATCAGCCATGGGAATAAAAAGAGAGGTTAGTTCTGATACTAGTTACCAGTCTGGTCGGACGGGTCCTCTTCTCTGGCGCCTGTCGGCTCGTGTGGCTTCTCGTAGCGCCCTTCTAAGAACTCGTCGTAGACCGTGTTGGACGGAGTGTCCAGGATTTTCTTGACCTCTGGGTCCTGCAGCAGCTCCTCCATAGATTGAGCTTGGACTGGCTCTGCTTGGACCTGCTCCACTTGGGCCTGCTCCATCACCTCCTCTCCTTCTGAAGCCTCAAGGCTCTCGCAGACCTGCTCCATCTCCTCCTCCTCATCTGAAGCTTGAGGGGTCTCGCAGGTCTCGATTATCTTTCTTTTGTGGGACTCTTCTGATACGTTGTCCCTTCCTTTCCTCTTCCTCTGTATGGTACCTGGGGGAGGAAGCACAGGAAAGTCCTCCGAAGGGCGGGCACCAGCAGCTGGAGGGGGGTTAGGTGCTGCTTGGCCAGGAGAGAAAGGAGGCTGGGTGGGGCGGGGGGCAGGAGAGAGTGCCCGGGCAGGGGAGGACGGGGCAGGGGTGGGCCGGGCAGGGGAGGACGGGGCAGGGGTGGGCCGGGCAGGGGAGGACGGGGCAGGGGTGGGCCGGGGTGGGGTACGGGGGGCAGGGGTGGGCCGGGGTGGGGTACGGGGGGCAGGGGTGGGGCGGGATGGGGCAGGAGGGGCGGGGGTGGGACGGGATGGGGCAGGAGGGGCAGGGGTGGGACGGGATGGGGCAGGAGGGGCAGGGGTGGGACGGGATGGGGCAGGGGTGGGACGGGATGGGGCAGGAGATGGGGCGGGAGGGGCAGGGGATGGGGCGGGAGGGGCAGGGGAGGGGCGGGACGGGGCAGGGGTGGTGGCTTTCGCCTTCTTACCCTCCTTGGTCGGCTTGGCCATCCGTGGTGTTGGCTCCGGAGCTGGGGCTGGCTTCGGTGCTCTCGCTGCCACAGATGCCCATGTTCTCTCCCTCTGGGGGCAGTCCTTGTAGCTGTGGGCTGCCAGTCCGCAGAGGTTGCAGGTCTTGCTCTTGGGGCAGTCCTTGGTCGTGTGACCTGTCACACGGCAATACCTGCAGGCATCCTCCGTACAGTCCTTGCCCTCGTGGCCCATCTTGCCACATCTCCTGCAGGTCTGCGGCATGTCCGGGTAGAAGATAAGTCCTGTGGAGTTGCCCAAGGAAAATGTCGTTGGCAGGTGCTGTAGTCCGTCTGGAGAAGCAGGGTTCTTGTTGAGTCTGACGACCACAGACCACTTGCAGGTCCAGTATCCGAGTGAGTTCAGGATGCGGGTGGGCTCCCTCACCACGGTGCAGAAGCGCTTCAGGAAGGTCGAGATGTCCGTGCCTGGGGTGTGTGGGTTCCGCATTGAGACCGTCACCCGCCTCTCCTCTCTTTGAATAAGGCAGTTGCCCACAAAGCGAGAGAAAGGGGATTCGGGACTCGCCGCTTTCACCACCTCCCAGTATCTTCTACAGGTCCCAATGGTGGCAAAGGTGATGTAGAAGATTCCCGAAAAGAAGGTTGCTATTCCCAGGGTGTCAGCCGTGGGGAAGCCTTGATCCGCCAGCATCTTCTTGCAGAACACGTCGTGGGACATGTCCGGCACCCTTCCGTCCACGGGCTTGAGCTTCAAGGCAACAGTCTGCCTCATCCAGGGCTCCAGGGTTGGAGCTTCCAGGTTAGGAATTCTGCCACCCTTCTGCCTTGCCGTGGTGGAGGTTGAAGCTTGCTGTGGTTGGGGCTGGACCTCCAGGCCTTGCCCTGCAGCCTCCTGGGTGGACTTGCTGGTTGAGGCCATGGCTTCTTCCAGCAGGCTCTTTTCCGCTTCCTTGCTTGCTTGTGGAGAGAGGCTTCGCAAAGTCTTCTTTCCCGGGTGGGAGGAGCTATGCAGATCCGGTCCCGGTGGGAGGAGCTATGCAAATCCTTCTCCAGAGGCAGCGAGTTTCTTCGAAAAGATTCTGCGCCGCCTTCCTCTTCGCCGCTGTTCCGGAATTCACCGCCGATTCCCTTCTTCCAGGTTCTTCGTCGGCTTCTTCCGGAGCTGCAGTCTTCAAGATCTTCTCCTTCTTCAGATGTTCCGAGGCAGGCAGGAGACGATCTTCAGGTGGTATGCTCTAGAGAAATGCGGTTCTAATAAGAACGAAAAGTACTGCAATCGTACTACGCAAAATCTCTACCACAATGCTTGGAGTTCTTCAGACCGTAGCGATCATGGTATCTCCCCTGCCAGGTAAGTATGAGTTGTTCGGCGCCTAGCCGGAGAGGCGCCCCTCGGACGCAGACCACCTCCATTGGTGCGATTTCGGCTCCTTTCCCTCATGGTTTTGGTTTGGGGGAGGGGGGCCAGTACAGTTGCAGAACATACAGATACAAGTGGAGAAGGGTGGAGACCCTGACCCCCCCCCCGCGACTAAGGCGTCCCAAGGGTCCGGATTCACTTTGCGGCGTGCATCACAACACTGCAAAGACGCCACAGACAGACACAAAACTGGATATTTGCATGGATGGGCGGTGCGGTGCAGCCGCTCGCTCACAGTCTCAACATTGCCACGCCTACAAGGAGGAAGGCTCAGGGCTGCATACGGAGGAAAGGAGGTTAGGAAGTCAAGCTGAAAGGCATACACACACACACACACACACACACACACACACACAAACACACAACACAACACAACACAACACAACACAACACAACTTCAAGAAAATAAATGGACCGGCCGGGATGGATGGCACTGCAGATTGACCACAAGGGGGAGACGCAGGCCCATGGATGAATGAAAGCAAAGCACCCGCACACACTCGATTCTTGCACGGAGGCTCAACCATCGCACCCCACGGTGTGCTCAGCCCTGAAGATCACCCAAACACAGCAGGAAAACTCGACTGATAAAATGTGGAGGAGGAGAAGAAGATGGAGCAGGCGCACCACTTCTGCAGCCACCCAGGGCACAACAGACGAGCACTATTTTTGACCAGAGGAAATCAGGGGAAAGCGCGAACGCAGTCCCCCACTACCACAAATTATGCAGTCGAGTTTCCCGCATTTGGGGAAATCGCAGGGGTCAGCACACCCGGAGTGCAATGGATGAGCCTCACCCTGGGAGAACCACCTTCGTTTTTTTTTTGATTGAAAGAGCTTTATTTTCCGTTCAGTCATTACAAGTCGTACAATAAATTACAGTCACACAAAGCATGATAGTACGATACACAGCAAAGGTTCCCTAAGCTATACATCGCACACCATGCTACTCTAACATTCAGCTCAATCCTGCAATATAAAGGCACAAGAGATCAAACAAAAACCAAATAATACAATCTGTGATCGGGGTAGGGGTGTGGGCGACTATGTGGGGGTAGGGAGGGGGCAGATCACAGGGCCAAACTGTTGGGCTGTATCTTCAGGGGGACATGGGAGAAGGAGAGGGGTCTTCACTCCTCTTCTTCCTCATCAACGGCCGAGCTGTCCAAGATGGAATAGTCTCTAAGCAGGTTCTTGATGAACCTGCGGCAGTCCCGGACGGACATGTTTTCCCTGTTGATCACGAGGCGGTTCCTGGCAAGCCACACTGCGTCCTTAAAACAGTTCATAAGGCGCCAGGCCTCCTGGATGGCCTCCACGTCGTGGGTCCCAGGGAACAGGCCGTAAAGCACCGAATGGTACGATAGGCAGCTCCTGGGCACTGAGTCTCTGAGTTCCTGTTCTAGGGCGTCCAACAGACCCTGTGCAAAGGGGCACTGCCAAAACACGTGGAAAGATGTTTCCTCCACGTAGGGGCAACGGGGGCAGTACCGGGTCTTGCACAGGTTGCGGGCATGCATGAATGACCTGAGAGAGAGACCTCCCATGACGGCCATCCACGACAAGTCCTTGTGTCCATTGGTAAGCCGCTTTGAGGCCACATTGTTCCAAACTGTCTCTGCAGTGGCTGCGGGGAGTCCCGGAACCAGCTCGGTCGAGTCCTTAGCTCGGATGAGCTTGTGGATTGTCTTCGGCTTCCATAGGTCTGGTTTCAGTCCTTCCAGCTGGTGCTCCCTCACAAACCGGACAACATCCCCATAGAACCAGGGAGTGTTCCAGTTGTAAGGGATGGAGCTGTCCCACTTGTCCCAGCCCAGCTGTCTCCAGAGGGGCATGAGAAGCAAGCGAGACATGGACCTGCCCGCTGAGCCAGTCTTTTCTACAAGAGTCCGCTGCACCGTGACACATGCAAAGGAGGCCCTCAGCAGAGCGGGGATGTCGGGTATTCCCTTCCCACCCTTGCGGGGTTCCTTGTACATCACGGTCCTCTTGACTCTGTCCATTTTGCCCCAGACGAAGCCAAACACTGTCCGGGTGATGGCCTTGCAAACGGTGGTATGGGGAGGCCAGGCCTGTGCGGTATATTGGAGCACAGGCAAAACTTCACTCCGCAGGACAAGTGCCTTGCCTTCCATCGTGAGCTTTCTGGAGCTCCACAGTCCGATCTTCGAGTTTATCCTTCCTAGTCGGTCTTGCCAAGACTTAAGGGCCGCTCCTTCCTTCCCGAACCAGACTCCAAGAATTTGAATGAAGTCCGGCTTAACGGCAAAGGGGAAGGGGGCGGGAGAAGCCAGGTGCCATTCCCCGAAGAGCATGGCCTCCGACTTCCCGCAGTTGACTTTTGCCCCCGAAGCTCTGCCGAAGTCCTCGCAGGTCTGGACGAGTGCAGTCACCGAACGCTGGTCAGCGCAGAAGACGGTCACGTCGTCCATGTAGAGCGAGCACTTGACCTCGTGGCGATCTGGTCCTGGTGCGGTGATCCCTCTGATCTCTCCATTCTGCCGGATAGTCTCAGCGAAGAGCTCTATAACACAAACAAAAAGGAGAGGTGAAAGAGGGCAGCCTTGTCTAACCCCTGAAAGAATGGAAAAGGGGTCAGTCTTCCAGCCGTTCACCAACACCGTGCTGTAAATGTCAAAATACATAACGTTAACAAAAGAGCAAAACATCTTCCCCAGACCCAGCCTGCGCAAAACCCTGTCCATGAATGCGTGGGAGACACGGTCGAACGCCTTCTCCTGATCTAAGCTGACCAGGGCGGCGCGGCCCCCGCGGTCCTGGATGTAATGGACCGTGTCTCTCACAAGGGCAAGGCTGTCGGCAATCCTGCGGCCAGGAATGCTGCAGGTCTGGTCCGGATGGACGATCTGCCCCATGACAGGTTTCAGCCTGTTGGCCAGCACCTTGGCGAGGATCTTGTAGTCCACGTTCAGGAGAGAGATGGGACGCCAGTTTTTCAGGTCACATCTCTCCCCCTTCCGCTTATACAAGATCGTGATCATCCCTTCCCTCAACGACGGAGGCATTCTGCCCCCCACCACCATCTCCTCGTACACCTCCAACAGGTCCGGACAGATCAGGTCACCCAGCGCTACGTAGAGCTCGGCCGGGAGACCGTCACTGCCCGGGGTCCTGCCGGGCTTAAAGGATTTAGCGGCAGAGAGCAGCTCCCCCACCGTCAAGGGATCGTCCATAGCCGCCGCACCTGCGGGATCAACAACGTTAGTGACACCTGACAGGAACCTCTCGGCGGCTTCGGGGTCGGATGACTTGGGGGCGTAGAGGTTGCTGTAGAAGTCGTGGACGACCCCCATCACTTCCTCCTTGCCGCTCCTCATGTGTCCGGTCTCATCTCGTAGCTCAGTCAGGGGCGTGTGGCCGGCATGGAGCTTCCTGAAAAAGAAAGAGTTACATTTCTCACCCTTCTCCAGGTTCTCCACCTTGGAACGAAAGACGATTCGCTTGGATTCCTCCTCAAAGTGCCTTTTCAAGCTCTTTTTGGTCTCCTCCAGCTCCTCCCTGACGTCCCAGCCACACTGGAGCAGGTCCTGCAGGGACCGCAGCTCGCGCTGCAGTTTCCTCAAGTCCCACTTCTTCGCACACGCCTGTTGTCTGCCTTTTGCCTGAAAGAAACAACGGAATTCGACTTTAACATATTCCCACCAATCGCTGATGCACTTGAACAGACATTTGTCATTTCGCCATACAAGGTAAGCATCCCTAAGTTCCTCCATGACCTCCCTCTGCTCCAACAGGGCACAATTCAACTTCCAGGAGCCCGGGCCAGGTGGGAATCCATGGCCCAGAGTCCCCCGGAATCGAATGGCCCTGTGGTCAGAGAAGAAGCAGGGGACCATAGAGTACGACACCTTTCTGACTGCTCTCGAAGTGAAGATGAAGTCTATCCGAGAACGGAGCGAGCCATCTGGGCGGCTCCACGTATAGTTTACGGAGCCGTTCCCGATGGACCCGACAACGTCCTGCAAGGATGCCTCCGTCACCATCTCAATCAGCAGTTTAGACGTCACGTCCAGATTGGCGGATGTGCCAGAACTGCGCCCGTCCACCTCAATGGGGCAGTTGAAGTCACCACCCAACACTACTGCTCTAGTGGTGGCGAGTTCAGCCCGCAGGGCCTGGAGAACCTCCAGTCGGACATCCCTCTCAGGGGAGGCATACACGTTGATGAGCCGCACGGGCTCACCCGCCCAGGAACCGTCTGCGACAAGAAGTCTGCCACAGACGAGCTCCCGGACGGAATCAAGTGCAAAGTTACCTCCCCTGATCAGGATGGCCACCCCCGCAGACCTATTGTCGCCCCCACCAGACCAGTAGGAAGGGCCGTGAGGCCACTGCCTGGCCAGATGGTTGTAAGACCTAGAAGCAGACAAAGCACATTCCTGCAACATGTAAACATCACACCTCTGGGAATCTAAGAACGTAAGAACAGTCTGAAATCTAAACCAAGCTCTAATACTCCTCACATTAATGCAGAAGATGTTGAGATCAGCCATGGGAATAAAAAGAGAGGTTAGTTCTGATACTAGTTACCAGTCTGGTCGGACGGGTCCTCTTCTCTGGCGCCTGTCGGCTCCTGTGGCTTCTCGTAGCGCCCTTCCAAGAACTCGTCGTAGACCGTGTTGGACGGAGTGTCCAGGATTTTCTTAACCTCTGGGTCCTGCAGCAGCTCCTCCATAGATTGAGCTTGGACTGGCTCTGCTTGGACCTGCTCCACTTGGGCCTGCTCCATCACCTCCTCTCCTTCTGAAGCTTCAAGGCTCTCGCAGACCTGCTCCATCTCCTCCTCCTCATCTGAAGCTTGAGGGGTCTCGCAGGTCTCGATTATTTTTCTTTTGTGGGACTCTTCTGATACGTTGTCCCTTCCTTTCCTCTTCCTCTGTATGGTACCTGGGGGAGGAAGCACAGGAAAGTCCTCCGAAGGGCGGGCACCAGCAGCTGGAGGGGGGTTAGGTGCTGCTGGGCCAGGAGAGAAAGGAGGCTGGGTGGGGCGGGGGGCAGGAGAGAGTGCCCGGGCAGGGGAGGACGGGGCAGGGGTGGGCCGGGCAGGGGAGGACGGGGCAGGGGTGGGCCGGGCAGGGGAGGACGGGGCAGGGGTGGGCCGGGGTGGGGTACGGGGGGCAGGGGTGGGCCGGGGTGGGGTACGGGGGGCAGGGGTGGGGCGGGATGGGGCAGGAGGGGCGGGGGTGGGACGGGATGGGGCGGGGGTGGGACGGGATGGGGCAGGAGGGGCAGGGGTGGGACGGGATGGGGCAGGAGGGGCAGGGGTGGGACGGGATGGGGCAGGGGTGGGACGGGATGGGGCAGGGGTGGGGCGGGATGGGGCAGGAGATGGGGCGGGAGGGGCAGGGGATGGGGCGGGAGGGGCAGGGGAGGGGCGGGACGGGGCAGGGGTGGTGGCTTTCGCCTTCTTACCCTCCTTGGTCGGCTTGGCCATCCGTGGTGTTGGCTCCGGAGCTGGGGCTGGCTTCGGTGCTCTCGCTGCCACAGATGCCCATGTTCTCTCCCTCTGGGGGCAGTCCTTGTAGCTGTGGGCTGCCAGTCCGCAGAGGTTGCAGGTCTTGCTCTTGGGGCAGTCCTTGGTCGTGTGACCTGTCACACGGCAATACCTGCAGGCATCCTCCGTACAGTCCTTGCCCTCGTGGCCCATCTTGCCACATCTCCTGCAGGTCTGCGGCATGTCCGGGTAGAAGATAAGTCCTGTGGAGTTGCCCAAGGAAAATGTCGTTGGCAGGTGCTGTAGTCCGTCTGGAGAAGCAGGGTTCTTGTTGAGTCTGACGACCACAGACCACTTGCAGGTCCAGTATCCGAGTGAGTTCAGGATGCGGGTGGGCTCCCTCACCACGGTGCAGAAGCGCTTCAGGAAGGTCGAGATGTCCGTGCCTGGGGTGTGTGGGTTCCGCATTGAGACCGTCACCCGCCTCTCCTCTCTTTGAATAAGGCAGTTGCCCACAAAGCGAGAGAAAGGGGATTCGGGACTCGCCGCTTTCACCACCTCCCAGTATCTTCTACAGGTCCCAATGGTGGCAAAGGTGATGTAGAAGATTCCCGAAAAGAAGGTTGCTATTCCCAGGGTGTCAGCCATGGGGAAGCCTTGATCCGCCAGCATCTTCTTGCAGAACACGTCGTGGGACATGTCCGGCACCCTTCCGTCCACGGGCTTGAGCTTCAAGGCAACAGTCTGCCTCATCCAGGGCTCCAGGGTTGGAGCTTCCAGGTTAGGAATTCTGCCACCCTTCTGCCTTGCCGTGGTGGAGGTTGAAGCTTGCTGTGGTTGGGGCTGGACCTCCAGGCCTTGCCCTGCAGCCTCCTGGGTGGACTTGCTGGTTGAGGCCATGGCTTCTTCCAGCAGGCTCTTTTCCGCTTCCTTGCTTGCTTGTGGAGAGAGGCTTCGCAAAGTCTTCTTTCCCGGGTGGGAGGAGCTATGCAGATCCGGTCCCGGTGGGAGGAGCTATGCAAATCCTTCTCCAGAGGCAGCGAGTTTCTTCGAAAAGATTCTGCGCCGCCTTCCTCTTCGCCGCTGTTCCGGAATTCACCGCCGATTCCCTTCTTCCAGGTTCTTCGTCGGCTTCTTCCGGAGCTGCAGTCTTCAAGATCTTCTCCTTCTTCAGATGTTCCGAGGCAGGCAGGAGACGATCTTCAGGTGGTATGCTCTAGAGAAATGCGGTTCTAATAAGAACGAAAAGTACTGCAATCGTACTACGCAAAATCTCTACCACAATGCTTGGAGTTCTTCAGACCGTAGCGATCATGGTATCTCCCCTGCCAGGTAAGTATGAGTCCGGATTCACTTTGCGGCGTGCATCACAACACTGCAAAGACGCCACAGACAGACACAAAACTGGATATTTGCATGGATGGGCGGTGCGGTGCAGCCGCTCGCTCACAGTCTCAACATTGCCACGCCTACAAGGAGGAAGGCTCAGGGCTGCATACGGAGGAAAGGAGGTTAGGAAGTCAAGCTGAAAGGCATACACACACACACACACACACACACACACACACACACACACACACACACACAACACAACACAACACAACTTCAAGAAAATAAATGGACCGGCCGGGATGGATGGCACTGCAGATTGACCACAAGGGGGAGACGCAGGCCCATGGATGAATGAAAGCAAAGCACCCGCACACACTCGATTCTCGCACGGAGGCTCAACCATCGCACCCCACGGTGTGCTCAGCCCTGAAGATCACCCAAACACAGCAGGAAAACTCGACTGATAAAATGTGGAGGAGGAGAAGAAGATGGAGCAGGCGCACCACTTCTGCAGCCACCCAGGGCACAACAGACGAGCACTATTTTTGACCAGAGGAAATCAGGGGAAAGCGCGAACGCAGTCCCCCACTACCACAAATTATGCAGTCGAGTTTCCCGCATTTGGGGAAATCGCAGGGGTCAGCACACCCGGAGTGCAATGGATGAGCCTCACCCTGGGAGAACCACCTTAGTTTTTTTTTTTTTTTTAAAGCCGAGGAACGTGCTTTCGATTCACCCAAAGTGCAAGAAAAAGTGCAAACGTGTTACACTAAAAAAACGTGCACAAAGGATGCGGTCTATCGCAAGCCCTTCTCCGATAGGAGAGAGGCCCCCCAACAAACCTTACCCTTCGCCTCCGGACCAAAAGGTACCTGCGAGGTTCCAGGTTCGATGTCCCTTTTCGCCGAAGCTACTAGGGGACCACAAATGCTCCCGGCATCCCCCTTGGCGTTAGCCAAGGTATCTGCCCGCAGAGCCGATTACGGTAGGTACCCTGCCAAAGCAGGAGTACCCGGGGTGTTTGCAGGGAGGTGCGGAACCTAATGGCCACACACACCTCCCCTAGACCGCCAGGAGGGACACCCAGAAGGGCTACCGCATCCTGACAAATCCTGTGAACACACAACACGCAAAAAGTGACACAGTGAGACAAAAAAGAAATAAATAAGTGAATGTGTGCAGATATACTGCCCGGACATCCGGCCGGATCTATAAAAATTTCTCTGATCCTAGCCAGAAGGCCGGGAATCAAGAGGTGAGTGCCACAAGGTGAAGAGATTATGGTGCCCGTGCTTCAACTCAGTGAGCCTATTCTCCCAGTGAGTTTCGGCACCTCGGGGTCACCACTCCCCGAGGCACAAAGTACCTCGGCTCTAGACCCTCTCAGCCTCATGGCGAGACCCGGAGGGAACAGGTCACATCAGGGCAGCCGTCGAGCTGATTCCTCAGAACCAGCCCCGGAAAGCCCTGGTACACCTGCATCCTCCATGCAGCACCCATCCCCACCAGCCCCATACCGGCGTTACTGTCCACCGGCATGAAAAACTGATAAGAACAGATACTACACTTGATCTTAGCCAAAAGGCCGAGAACCACCTTAGTTTTTTTGATTGAAAGAGCTTTATTTTCCGTTCAGTCATTACAAGTCGTACAATAAATTACAGTCACACAAAGCATGATAGTACAATACACAGCAAAGGTTCCCTAAGCTCTACATCGCACACCATGCTACTCTAACATTCAGCTCAATCCTGCAATAGAAAAGCACAAGAGATCAAACAAAAACCAAATAATACAATCTGTGATCGGGGTAGGGGTGTGGGCGACTATGTGGGGGTAGGGAGGGGGCGGATCACAGGGCCAAACTGTTGGGCTGTATCTTCAGGGAGACATGGGAGAAGGAGAGGGGTCTTCACTCCTCTTCTTCCTCATCAACGGCCGAGCTGTCCAAGATGGAATAGTCTCTAAGCAGGTTCTTGATGAACCTGCGGCAGTCCCGGACGGACATGTTTTCCCTGTTGATCACGAGGCGGTTCCTGGAGAGCCACACTGCGTCCTTAAAACAGTTCATAAGGCGCCAGGCCTCCTGGATGGCCTCCACGTCGTGGGTCCCAGGGAACAGGCCGTAAAGCACCGAATGGTACGATAGGCAGCTCCTGGGCACTGAGTCTCTGAGTTCATGTTCTAGGGCGTCCAACAGACCCTGTGCAAAGGGGCACTGCCAAAACACGTGGAAAGATGTTTCCTCCACGTAGGGGCAACGGGGGCAGTACCGGGTCTTGCACAGGTTGCGGGCATGCATGAATGACCTGAGAGAGAGACCTCCCATGACGGCCATCCACGACAAGTCCTTGTGTCCATTGGTAAGCCGCTTTGAGGCCACATTGTTCCAAACTGTCTCTGCAGTGGCTGCGGGGAGTCCCGGAACCAGCTCGGTCAAGTCCTTAGCTCGGATGAGCTTGTGGATTGTCTTCGGCTTCCATAGGTCGGGTTTCAGTCCTTCCAGCTGGTGCTCCCTCACAAACCGGACAACATCCCCATAGAACCAGGGAGTGTTCCAGTTGTAAGGGATGGAGCTGTCCCACTTGTCCCAGCCCAGCTGTCTCCAGAGGGGCATGAGAAGCAAGCGAGACATGGACCTGCCCGCTGAGCCAGTCTTTTCAACAAGAGTCCGCTGCACCGTGACACATGCAAAGGAGGCCCTCAGCAGAGCGGGGATGTCGGGTATTCCCTTCCCACCCTTGCGGGGTTCCTTGTACATCACGGTCCTCTTGACTCTGTCCATTTTGCCCCAGACGAAGCCAAACACTGTCCGGGTGATGGCCTTGCAAACGGTGGTATGGGGAGGCCAGGCCTGTGCGGTATATTGGAGCACAGGCAAAACTTCACTCCGCAGGACAAGTGCCTTGCCTTCCATCGTGAGCTTTCCGGAGCTCCACAGTCCGATCTTTGAGTTTATCCTTCCTAGTCGGTCTTGCCAAGACTTAAGGGCCGCTCCTTCCTTCCCGAACCAGACTCCAAGAATTTGAATGAAGTCCGGCTTAATAGTAAAGGGGAAGGGGGCGGAAGAAGCCAGGTGCCACTCCCCGAAGAGCATGGCCTCCGACTTCCCGCAGTTGACTTTTGCCCCCGAAGCTCTGCCGAAGTCCTCGCAGGTCTGGACGAGTGCAGTCACCGAACGCTGGTCAGCGCAGAAGACGGTCATGTCGTCCATGTAGAGCGAGCACTTGACCTCGTGGCGATCTGGTCCTGGTGCGGTGATCCCTCTGATCTCTCCATTCTGCCGGATAGTCTCAGCGAAGAGCTCTATAACACAAACAAAAAGGAGAGGTGAAAGAGGGCAGCCTTGTCTAACCCCTGAAAGAATAGGAAAGGGGTCAGTCTTCCAGCCGTTCACCAACACCGTGCTGTAAATGTCAAAATACATAACGTTAACAAAAGAGCAAAACATCTTCCCCAGACCCAGCCTGCGCAAAACCCTGTCCATGAATGCGTGGGAGACACGGTCGAACGCCTTCTCCTGATCTAAGCTGACCAGGGCGGCGCGGCCCCCGCGGTCCTGGATGTAATGGACCGTGTCTCTCACAAGGGCAAGGCTGTCGGCAATCCTGCGGCCAGGAATGCTGCAGGTCTGGTCCGGATGGACGATCTGCCCCATGACAGGTTTCAGCCTGTTGGCCAGCACCTTGGCGAGGATCTTGTAGTCCACGTTCAGGAGAGAGATGGGACGCCAGTTTTTCAGGTCACATCTCTCCCCCTTCCGCTTATACAAGATCGTGATCATCCCTTCCCTCAACGACGGAGGCATTCCGCCCCCCACCACCATCTCCTCGTACACCTCCAACAGGTCCGGACAGATCAGGTCACCCAGCGCTACGTAGAGCTCGGCCGGGAGACCGTCACTGCCCGGGGTCCTGCCGGGCTTAAAGGATTTAGCGGCAGAGAGCAGCTCCCCCACCGTCAAGGGATCGTCCATAGCCGCCGCACCTGCGGGATCAACAACGTTAGTGACACCTGACAGGAACCTCTCGGCGGCTTCGGGGTCGGATGACTTGGGGGCGTAGAGGTTGCTGTAGAAGTCGTGGACGACCCCCATCACTTCCTCCTTGCCGCTCCTCATGTGTCCGGTCTCATCTCGTAGCTCAGTCAGGGGCGTGTGGCCGGCATGGAGCTTCCTGAAAAAGAAAGAGTTACATTTCTCACCCTTCTCCAGGTTCTCCACCTTGGAACGAAAGACGATTCGCTTGGATTCCTCCTCAAAGTGCCTTTTCAAGCTCTTTTTGGTCTCCTCCAGCTCCTCCCTGACGTCCCAGCCACACTGGAGCAGGTCCTGCAGGGACCGCAGCTCGCGCTGCAGTTTCCTCAAGTTCCACTTCTTCGCACACGCCTGTTGTCTGCCTTTTGCCTGAAAGAAACAACGGAATTCGACTTTAACATATTCCCACCAATCGCTGATGCACTTGAACAGACATTTGTCATTTCGCCATACAAGGTAAGCATCCCTAAGTTCCTCCATGACCTCCCTCTGCTCCAACAGGGCACAATTCAACTTCCAGGAGCCCGGGCCAGGTGGGAATCCATGGCCCAGAGTCCCCCGGAATCGAATGGCCCTGTGGTCAGAGAAGAAGCAGGGGACCATAGAGTACGACACCTTTCTGACTGCTCTCGAAGTGAAGATGAAGTCTATCCGAGAACGGAGCGAGCCATCGGGGCGGCTCCACGTATAGTTTACGGAGCCGTTCCCGATGGACCCGACAACGTCCTGCAAGGATGCCTCCGTCACCATCTCAATCAGCAGTTTAGACGTCACGTCCAGATTGGCGGATGTGCCAGAACTGCGCCCGTCCACCTCAATGGGGCAGTTGAAGTCACCACCCAACACTACTGCTCTAGTGGTGGCGAGTTCAGCCCGCAGGGCCTGGAGAACCTCCAGTCGGACATCCCTCTCAGGGGAGGCATACACGCTGATGAGCCGCACGGGCTCACCCGCCCAGGAACCGTCTGCGACAAGAAGTCTGCCACAGACGAGCTCCCGGACGGAATCAAGTGCAAAGTTACCTCCCCTGATCAGGATGGCCACCCCCGCAGACCTATTGTCGCCCCCACCAGACCAGTAGGAAGGGCCGTGAGGCCACTGCCTGGCCAGATGGTTGTAAGACCTAGAAGCAGACAAAGCACATTCCTGCAACATGTAAACATCACACCTCTGGGAATCTAAGAACGTAAGAACAGTCTGAAATCTAAACCAAGCTCTAATACTCCTCACATTAATGCAGAAGATGTTGAGATCAGCCATGGGAATAAAAAGAGAGGTTAGTTCTGATACTAGTTACCAGTCTGGTCGGACGGGTCCTCTTCTCTGGCGCCTGTCGGCTCCTGTGGCTTCTCGTAGCGCCCTTCCAAGAACTCGTCGTAGACCGTGTTGGACGGAGTGTCCAGGATTTTCTTAACCTCTGGGTCCTGCAGCAGCTCCTCCATAGATTGAGCTTGGACTGGCTCTGCTTGGACCTGCTCCACTTGGGCCTGCTCCATCACCTCCTCTCCTTCTGAAGCTTCAAGGCTCTCGCAGACCTGCTCCATCTCCTCCTCCTCATCTGAAGCTTGAGGGGTCTCGCAGGTCTCGATTATTTTTCTTTTGTGGGACTCTTCTGATACGTTGTCCCTTCCTTTCCTCTTCCTCTGTATGGTACCTGGGGGAGGAAGCACAGGAAAGTCCTCCGAAGGGCGGGCACCAGCAGCTGGAGGGGGGTTAGGTGCTGCTGGGCCAGGAGAGAAAGGAGGCTGGGTGGGGCGGGGGGCAGGAGAGAGTGCCCGGGCAGGGGAGGACGGGGCAGGGGTGGGCCGGGCAGGGGAGGACGGGGCAGGGGTGGGCCGGGCAGGGGAGGACGGGGCAGGGGTGGGCCGGGGTGGGGTACGGGGGGCAGGGGTGGGCCGGGGTGGGGTACGGGGGGCAGGGGTGGGGCGGGATGGGGCAGGAGGGGCGGGGGTGGGACGGGGTGGGGCGGGGGTGGGACGGGATGGGGCAGGAGGGGCAGGGGTGGGACGGGATGGGGCAGGAGGGGCAGGGGTGGGACGGGATGGGGCAGGGGTGGGACGGGATGGGGCAGGGGTGGGGCGGGATGGGGCAGGAGATGGGGCGGGAGGGGCAGGGGATGGGGCGGGAGGGGCAGGGGAGGGGCGGGACGGGGCAGGGGTGGTGGCTTTCGCCTTCTTACCCTCCTTGGTCGGCTTGGCCATCCGTGGTGTTGGCTCCGGAGCTGGGGCTGGCTTCGGTGCTCTCGCTGCCACAGATGCCCATGTTCTCTCCCTCTGGGGGCAGTCCTTGTAGCTGTGGGCTGCCAGTCCGCAGAGGTTGCAGGTCTTGCTCTTGGGGCAGTCCTTGGTCGTGTGACCTGTCACACGGCAATACCTGCAGGCATCCTCCGTACAGTCCTTGCCCTCGTGGCCCATCTTGCCACATCTCCTGCAGGTCTGCGGCATGTCCGGGTAGAAGATAAGTCCTGTGGAGTTGCCCAAGGAAAATGTCGTTGGCAGGTGCTGTAGTCCGTCTGGAGAAGCAGGGTTCTTGTTGAGTCTGACGACCACAGACCACTTGCAGGTCCAGTATCCGAGTGAGTTCAGGATGCGGGTGGGCTCCCTCACCACGGTGCAGAAGCGCTTCAGGAAGGTCGAGATGTCCGTGCCTGGGGTGTGTGGGTTCCGCATTGAGACCGTCACCCGCCTCTCCTCTCTTTGAATAAGGCAGTTGCCCACAAAGCGAGAGAAAGGGGATTCGGGACTCGCCGCTTTCACCACCTCCCAGTATCTTCTACAGGTCCCAATGGTGGCAAAGGTGATGTAGAAGATTCCCGAAAAGAAGGTTGCTATTCCCAGGGTGTCAGCCGTGGGGAAGCCTTGATCCGCCAGCATCTTCTTGCAGAACACGTCGTGGGACATGTCCGGCACCCTTCCGTCCACGGGCTTGAGCTTCAAGGCAACAGTCTGCCTCATCCAGGGCTCCAGGGTTGGAGCTTCCAGGTTAGGAATTCTGCCGCCCTTCTGCCTTGCCGTGGTGGAGGTTGAAGCTTGCTGTGGTTGGGGCTGGACCTCCAGGCCTTGCCCTGCAGCCTCCTGGGTGGACTTGCTGGTTGAGGCCATGGCTTCTTCCAGCAGGCTCTTTTCCGCTTCCTTGCTTGCTTGTGGAGAGAGGCTTCGCAAAGTCTTCTTTCCCGGGTGGGAGGAGCTATGCAGATCCGGTCCCGGTGGGAGGAGCTATGCAAATCCTTCTCCAGAGGCAGCGAGTTTCTTCGAAAAGATTCTGCGCCGCCTTCCTCTTCGCCGCTGTTCCGGAATTCACCGCCGATTCCCTTCTTCCAGGTTCTTCGTCAGCTTCTTCCGGAGCTGCAGTCTTCAAGATCTTCTCCTTCTTCAGATGTTCCGAGGCAGGCAGGAGACGATCTTCAGGTGGTATGCTCTAGAGAAATGCGGTTCTAATAAGAACGAAAAGTACTGCAATCGTACTACGCAAAATCTCTACCACAATGCTTGGAGTTCTTCAGACCGTAGCTTTTTTATTTGATTGAAAGAGCTTTATTTTCCGTTCAGTCATTACAAGTCGTACAATAAATTACAGTCACACAAAGCATGATAGTACAATACACAGCAAAGGTTCCCTAAGCTATACATCGCACACCATGCTACTCTAACATTCAGCTCAATCCTGCAATAGAAAAGCACAAGAGATCAAACAAAAACCAAATAATACAATCTGTGATCGGGGTAGGGGTGTGGGCGACTATGTGGGGGTAGGGAGGGGGCGGATCACAGGGCCAAACTGTTGGGCTGTATCTTCAGGGAGACATGGGAGAAGGAGAGGGGTCTTCACTCCTCTTCTTCCTCATCAACGGCCGAGCTGTCCAAGATGGAATAGTCTCTAAGCAGGTTCTTGATGAACCTGCGGCAGTCCCGGACGGACATGTTTTCCCTGTTGATCACGAGGCGGTTCCTGGAGAGCCACACTGCGTCCTTAAAACAGTTCATAAGGCGCCAGGCCTCCTGGATGGCCTCCACGTCGTGGGTCCCAGGGAACAGGCCGTAAAGCACCGAATGGTACGATAGGCAGCTCCTGGGCACTGAGTCTCGGAGTTCCTGTTCTAGGGCGTCCAACAGACCCTGTGCAAAGGGGCACTGCCAAAACACGTGGAAAGATGTTTCCTCCACGTAGGGGCAACGGGGGCAGTACCGGGTCTTGCACAGGTTGCGGGCATGCATGAATGACCTGAGAGAGAGACCTCCCATGACGGCCATCCACGACAAGTCCTTGTGTCCATTGGTAAGCCGCTTTGAGGCCACATTGTTCCAAACTGTCTCTGCAGTGGCTGCGGGGAGTCCCGGAACCAGCTCGGTCGAGTCCTTAGCTCGGATGAGCTTGTGGATTGTCTTTGGCTTCCATAGGTCTGGTTTCAGTCCTTCCAGCTGGTGCTCCCTCACAAACCGGACAACATCCCCATAGAACCAGGGAGTGTTCCAGTTGTAAGGGATGGAGCTGTCCCACTTGTCCCAGCCCAGCTGTCTCCAGAGGGGCATGAGAAGCAAGCGAGACATGGACCTGCCCGCTGAGCCAGTCTTTTCTACAAGAGTCCGCTGCACCGTGACACATGCAAAGGAGGCCCTCAGCAGAGCGGGGATGTCGGGTATTCCCTTCCCTCCCTTGCGGGGTTCCTTGTACATCACGGTCCTCTTGACTCTGTCCATTTTGCCCCAGACGAAGCCAAACACTGTCCGGGTGATGGCCTTGCAAACGGTGGTATGGGGAGGCCAGGCCTGTGCGGTATATTGGAGCACAGGCAAAACTTCACTCCGCAGGACAAGTGCCTTGCCTTCCATCGTGAGCTTTCTGGAGCTCCACAGTCCGATCTTTGAGTTTATCCTTCCTAGTCGGTCTTGCCAAGACTTAAGGGCCGCTCCTTCCTTCCCGAACCAGACTCCAAGAATTTGAATGAAGTCCGGCTTAATAGTAAAGGGGAAGGGGGCGGAAGAAGCCAGGTGCCACTCCCCGAAGAGCATGGCCTCCGACTTCCCACAGTTGACTTTTGCCCCCGAAGCTCTGCCGAAGTCCTCGCAGGTCTGGACGAGTGCAGTCACCGAACGCTGGTCAGCGCAGAAGACGGTCACGTCGTCCATGTAGAGCGAGCACTTGACCTCGTGGCGATCTGGTCCTGGTGCGGTGATCCCTCTGATCTCTCCATTCTGCCGGATAGTCTCAGCGAAGAGCTCTATAACACAAACAAAAAGGAGAGGTGAAAGAGGGCAGCCTTGTCTAACCCCTGAAAGAATGGAAAAGGGGTCAGTCTTCCAGCCGTTCACCAACACCGTGCTGTAAATGTCAAAATACATAACGTTAACAAAAGAGCAAAACATCTTCCCCAGACCCAGCCTGCGCAAAACCCTGTCCATGAATGCGTGGGAGACACGGTCGAACGCCTTCTCCTGATCTAAGCTGACCAGGGCGGCGCGGCCCCCGCGGTCCTGGATGTAATGGACCGTGTCTCTCACAAGGGCAAGGCTGTCGGCAATCCTGCGGCCAGGAATGCTGCAGGTCTGGTCCGGATGGACGATCTGCCCCATGACAGGTTTCAGCCTGTTGGCCAGCACCTTGGCGAGGATCTTGTAGTCCACGTTCAGGAGAGAGATGGGACGCCAGTTTTTCAGGTCACATCTCTCCCCCTTCCGCTTATACAAGATCGTGATCATCCCTTCCCTCAACGACGGAGGCATTCTGCCCCCCACCACCATCTCCTCGTACACCTCCAACAGGTCCGGACAGATCAGGTCACCCAGCGCTACGTAGAGCTCGGCCGGGAGACCGTCACTGCCCGGGGTCCTGCCGGGCTTAAAGGATCTAGCGGCAGAGAGCAGCTCCCCCACCGTCAAGGGATCGTCCATAGCCGCCGCACCTGCGGGATCAACAACGTTAGTGACACCTGACAGGAACCTCTCGGCGGCTTCGGGGTCGGATGACTTGGGGGCGTAGAGGTTGCTGTAGAAGTCGTGGACGACCCCCATCACTTCCTCCTTGCCGCTCCTCATGTGTCCGGTCTCATCTCGTAGCTCAGTCAGGGGCGTGTGGCCGGCATGGAGCTTCCTGAAAAAGAAAGAGTTACATTTCTCACCCTTCTCCAGGTTCTCCACCTTGGAACGAAAGACGATTCGCTTGGATTCCTCCTCAAAGTGCCTTTTCAAGCTCTTTTTGGTCTCCTCCAGCTCCTCCCTGACGTCCCAGCCACACTGGAGCAGGTCCTGCAGGGACCGCAGCTCGCGCTGCAGTTTCCTCAAGTCCCACTTCTTCGCACACGCCTGTTGTCTGCCTTTTGCCTGAAAGAAACAACGGAATTCGACTTTAACATATTCCCACCAATCGCTGATGCACTTGAACAGACATTTGTCATTTCGCCATACAAGGTACGCATCCCTAAGTTCCTCCATGACCTCCCTCTGCTCCAACAGGGCACAATTCAACTTCCAGGAGCCTGGGCCAGGTGGGAATCCATGGCCCAGAGTCCCCCGGAATCGAATGGCCCTGTGGTCAGAGAAGAAGCAGGGGACCATAGAGTACGACACCTTTCTGACTGCTCTCGAAGTGAAGATGAAGTCTATCCGAGAACGGAGCGAGCCATCGGGGCGGCTCCACGTATAGTTTACGGAGCCGTTCCCGATGGACCCGACAACGTCCTGCAAGGATGCCTCCGTCACCATCTCAATCAGCAGTTTAGACGTCACGTCCAGGTTGGCGGATGTGCCAGAACTGCGCCCGTCCACCTCAATGGGGCAGTTGAAGTCACCACCCAACACTACTGCCCTAGTGGTGGCGAGTTCAGCCCGCAGGGCCTGGAGAACCTCCAGTCGGACATCCCTCTCAGGGGAGGCGTACACGTTGATGAGCCGCACGGGCTCACCCGCCCAGGAACCGTCTGCGACAAGAAGTCTGCCACAGACGAGCTCCCGGACGGAATCAAGTGCAAAGTTACCTCCCCTGATCAGGATGGCCACCCCCGCAGACCTATTGTCGCCCCCACCAGACCAGTAGGAAGGGCCGTGAGGCCACTGCCTGGCCAGATGGTTGTAAGACCTAGAAGCAGACAAAGCACATTCCTGCAACATGTAAACATCACACCTCTGGGAATCTAAGAACGTAAGAACAGTCTGAAATCTAAACCAAGCTCTAATACTCCTCACATTAATGCAGAAGATGTTGAGATCAGCCATGGGAATAAAAAGAGAGGTTAGTTCTGATACTAGTTACCAGTCTGGTCGGACGGGTCCTCTTCTCTGGCGCCTGTCGGCTCCTGTGGCTTCTCGTAGCGCCCTTCCAAGAACTCGTCGTAGACCGTGTTGGACGGAGTGTCCAGGATTTTCTTAACCTCTGGGTCCTGCAGCAGCTCCTCCATAGATTGAGCTTGGACTGGCTCTGCTTGGACCTGCTCCACTTGGGCCTGCTCCATCACCTCCTCTCCTTCTGAAGCCTCAGGGCTCTCGCAGACCTGCTCCATCTCCTCCTCCTCATCTGAAGCTTGAGGGGTTTCGCAGGTCTCGATTATCTTTCTTTTGTGGGACTCTTCTGATACGTTGTCCCTTCCTTTCCTCTTCCTCTGTATGGTACCTGGGGGAGGAAGCACAGGAAAGTCCTCCGAAGGGCGGGCACCAGCAGCTGGAGGGGGGTTAGGTGCTGCTGGGCCAGGAGAGAAAGGAGGCTGGGTGGGGCGGGGGGCAGGAGAGAGTGCCCGGGCAGGGGAGGACGGGGCAGGGGTGGGCCGGGCAGGGGAGGACGGGGCAGGGGTGGGCCGGGCAGGGGAGGACGGGGCAGGGGTGGGCCGGGGTGGGGTACGGGGGGCAGGGGTGGGCCGGGGTGGGGTACGGGGGGCAGGGGTGGGGCGGGATGGGGCAGGAGGGGTGGGGGTGGGACGGGATGGGGCAGGAGGGGCAGGGGTGGGACGGGATGGGGCAGGAGGGGCAGGGGTGGGACGGGATGGGGCAGGGGTGGGACGGGATGGGGCAGGGGTGGGGCGGGATGGGGCAGGAGATGGGGCGGGAGGGGCAGGGGATGGGGCGGGAGGTGCAGGGGAGGGGCGGGACGGGGCAGGGGTGGTGGCTTTCGCCTTCTTACCCTCCTTGGTCGGCTTGGCCATCCGTGGTGTTGGCTCCGGAGCTGGGGCTGGCTTCGGTGCTCTCGCTGCCACAGATGCCCATGTTCTCTCCCTCTGGGGGCAGTCCTTGTAGCTGTGGGCTGCCAGTCCGCAGAGGTTGCAGGTCTTGCTCTTGGGGCAGTCCTTGGTCGTGTGACCTGTCACACGGCAATACCTGCAGGCATCCTCCGTACAGTCCTTGCCCTCGTGGCCCATCTTGCCACATCTCCTGCAGGTCTGCGGCATGTCCGGGTAGAAGATAAGTCCTGTGGAGTTGCCCAAGGAAAATGTCGTTGGCAGGTGCTGTAGTCCGTCTGGAGAAGCAGGGTTCTTGTTGAGTCTGACGACCACAGACCACTTGCAGGTCCAGTATCCGAGTGAGTTCAGGATGCGGGTGGGCTCCCTCACCACGGTGCAGAAGCGCTTCAGGAAGGTCGAGATGTCCGTGCCTGGGGTGTGTGGGTTCCGCATTGAGACCGTCACCCGCCTCTCCTCTCTTTGAATAAGGCAGTTGCCCACAAAGCGAGAGAAAGGGGATTCGGGACTCGCCGCTTTCACCACCTCCCAGTATCTTCTACAGGTCCCAATGGTGGCAAAGGTGATGTAGAAGATTCCCGAAAAGAAGGTTGCTATTCCCAGGGTGTCAGCCGTGGGGAAGCCTTGATCCGCCAGCATCTTCTTGCAGAACACGTCGTGGGACATGTCCGGCACCCTTCCGTCCACGGGCTTGAGCTTCAAGGCAACAGTCTGCCTCATCCAGGGCTCCAGGGTTGGAGCTTCCAGGTTAGGAATTCTGCCGCCCTTCTGCCTTGCCGTGGTGGAGGTTGAAGCTTGCTGTGGTTGGGGCTGGACCTCCAGGCCTTGCCCTGCAGCCTCCTGGGTGGACTTGCTGGTTGAGGCCATGGCTTCTTCCAGCAGGCTCTTTTCCGCTTCCTTGCTTGCTTGTGGAGAGAGGCTTCGCAAAGTCTTCTTTCCCGGGTGGGAGGAGCTATGCAGATCCGGTCCCGGTGGGAGGAGCTATGCAAATCCTTCTCCAGAGGCAGCGAGTTTCTTCGAAAAGATTCTGCGCCGCCTTCCTCTTCGCCGCTGTTCCGGAATTCACCGCCGATTCCCTTCTTCCAGGTTCTTCGTCGGCTTCTTCCGGAGCTGCAGTCTTCAAGATCTTCTCCTTCTTCAGATGTTCCGAGGCAGGCAGGAGACGATCTTCAGGTGGTATGCTCTAGAGAAATGCGGTTCTAATAAGAACGAAAAGTACTGCAATCGTACTACGCAAAATCTCTACCACAATGCTTGGAGTTCTTCAGACCGTAGCGATCATGGTATCTCCCCTGCCAGGTAAGTATGAGTTGTTCGGCGCCTAGCCGGAGAGGCGCCCCTCGGACGCAGACCACCTCCATTGGTGCGATTTCGGCTCCTTTCCCTCATGGTTTTGGTTTGGGGGAGGGGGGCCAGTACAGTTGCAGAACATACAGATACAAGTGGAGAAGGGTGGAGACCCTGACCCACCCCCCGCGACTAAGGCGTCCCAAGGGTCCGGATTCACTTTGCGGCGTGCATCACAACACTGCAAAGACGCCACAGACAGACACAAAACTGGATATTTGCATGGATGGGCGGTGCGGTGCAGCCGCTCGCTCACAGTCTCAACATTGCCACGCCTACAAGGAGGAAGGCTCAGGGCTGCATACGGAGGAAAGGAGGTTAGGAAGTCAAGCTGAAAGGCATACACACACACACACACACACACACACACACACACACACACAACACAACACAACACAACACAACACAACTTCAAGAAAATAAATGGACCGGCCGGGATGGATGGCACTGCAGATTGACCACAAGGGGGAGACGCAGGCCCATGGATGAATGAAAGCAAAGCACCCGCACACACTCGATTCTCGCACGGAGGCTCAACCATCGCACCCCACGGTGTGCTCAGCCCTGAAGATCACCCAAACACAGCAGGAAAACTCGACTGATAAAATGTGGAGGAGGAGAAGAAGATGGAGCAGGCGCACCACTTCTGCAGCCACCCAGGGCACAACAGACGAGCACTATTTTTGACCAGAGGAAATCAGGGGAAAGCGCGAACGCAGTCCCCCACTACCACAAATTATGCAGTCGAGTTTCCCGCATTTGGGGAAATCGCAGGGGTCAGCACACCCGGAGTGCAATGGATGAGCCTCACCCTGGGAGAACCACCTTAGTGATCATGGTATCTCCCCTGCCAGGTAAGTATGAGTTGTTCGGCGCCTAGCCGGAGAGGCGCCCCTCGGACGCAGACCACCTCCATTGGTGCGATTTCGGCTCCTTTCCCTCATGGTTTTGGTTTGGGGGAGGGGGGCCAGTACAGTTGCAGAACATACAGATACAAGTGGAGAAGGGTGGAGACCCTGACCCACCCCCCGCGACTAAGGCGTCCCAAGGGTCCGGATTCACTTTGCGGCGTGCATCACAACACTGCAAAGACGCCACAGACAGACACAAAACTGGATATTTGCATGGATGGGCGGTGCGGTGCAGCCGCTCGCTCACAGTCTCAACATTGCCACGCCTACAAGGAGGAAGGCTCAGGGCTGCATACGGAGGAAAGGAGGTTAGGAAGTCAAGCTGAAAGGCATACACACACACACACACACACACACACACACACACACACACACACACAACACAACACAACACAACACAACACAACTTCAAGAAAATAAATGGACCGGCCGGGATGGATGGCACTGCAGATTGACCACAAGGGGGAGACGCAGGCCCATGGATGAATGAAAGCAAAGCACCCGCACACACTCGATTCTCGCACGGAGGCTCAACCATCGCACCCCACGGTGTGCTCAGCCCTGAAGATCACCCAAACACAGCAGGAAAACTCGACTGATAAAATGTGGAGGAGGAGAAGAAGATGGAGCAGGCGCACCACTTCTGCAGCCACCCAGGGCACAACAGACGAGCACTATTTTTGACCAGAGGAAATCAGGGGAAAGCGCGAACGCAGTCCCCCACTACCACAAATTATGCAGTCGAGTTTCCCGCATTTGGGGAAATCGCAGGGGTCAGCACACCCGGAGTGCAATGGATGAGCCTCACCCTGGGAGAACCACCTTAGTGATCATGGTATCTCCCCTGCCAGGTAAGTATGAGTTGTTCGGCGCCTAGCCGGAGAGGCGCCCCTCGGACGCAGACCACCTCCATTGGTGCGATTTCGGCTCCTTTCCCTCATGGTTTTGGTTTGGGGGAGGGGGGCCAGTACAGTTGCAGAACATACAGATACAAGTGGAGAAGGGTGGAGACCCTGACCCACCCCCCGCGACTAAGGCGTCCCAAGGGTCCGGATTCACTTTGCGGCGTGCATCACAACACTGCAAAGACGCCACAGACAGACACAAAACTGGATATTTGCATGGATGGGCGGTGCGGTGCAGCCGCTCGCTCACAGTCTCAACATTGCCACGCCTACAAGGAGGAAGGCTCAGGGCTGCATACGGAGGAAAGGAGGTTAGGAAGTCAAGCTGAAAGGCATACACACACACACACACACACACACACACACACACACACACAACACAACACAACACAACACAACACAACTTCAAGAAAATAAATGGACCGGCCGGGATGGATGGCACTGCAGATTGACCACAAGGGGGAGACGCAGGCCCATGGATGAATGAAAGCAAAGCACCCGCACACACTCGATTCTCGCACGGAGGCTCAACCATCGCACCCCACGGTGTGCTCAGCCCTGAAGATCACCCAAACACAGCAGGAAAACTCGACTGATAAAATGTGGAGGAGGAGAAGAAGATGGAGCAGGCGCACCACTTCTGCAGCCACCCAGGGCACAACAGACGAGCACTATTTTTGACCAGAGGAAATCAGGGGAAAGCGCGAACGCAGTCCCCCACTACCACAAATTATGCAGTCGAGTTTCCCGCATTTGGGGAAATCGCAGGGGTCAGCACACCCGGAGTGCAATGGATGAGCCTCACCCTGGGAGAACCACCTTAGTGATCATGGTATCTCCCCTGCCAGGTAAGTATGAGTTGTTCGGCGCCTAGCCGGAGAGGCGCCCCTCGGACGCAGACCACCTCCATTGGTGCGATTTCGGCTCCTTTCCCTCATGGTTTTGGTTTGGGGGAGGGGGGCCAGTACAGTTGCAGAACATACAGATACAAGTGGAGAAGGGTGGAGACCCTGACCCACCCCCCGCGACTAAGGCGTCCCAAGGGTCCGGATTCACTTTGCGGCGTGCATCACAACACTGCAAAGACGCCACAGACAGACACAAAACTGGATATTTGCATGGATGGGCGGTGCGGTGCAGCCGCTCGCTCACAGTCTCAACATTGCCACGCCTACAAGGAGGAAGGCTCAGGGCTGCATACGGAGGAAAGGAGGTTAGGAAGTCAAGCTGAAAGGCATACACACACACACACACACACACACACACACACACACACAACACAACACAACTTCAAGAAAATAAATGGACCGGCCGGGATGGATGGCACTGCAGATTGACCACAAGGGGGAGACGCAGGCCCATGGATGAATGAAAGCAAAGCACCCGCACACACTCGATTCTCGCACGGAGGCTCAACCATCGCACCCCACGGTGTGCTCAGCCCTGAAGATCACCCAAACACAGCAGGAAAACTCGACTGATAAAATGTGGAGGAGGAGAAGAAGATGGAGCAGGCGCACCACTTCTGCAGCCACCCAGGGCACAACAGACGAGCACTATTTTTGACCAGAGGAAATCAGGGGAAAGCGCGAACGCAGTCCCCCACTACCACAAATTATGCAGTCGAGTTTCCCGCATTTGGGGAAATCGCAGGGGTCAGCACACCCGGAGTGCAATGGATGAGCCTCACCCTGGGAGAACCACCTTAGTGATCATGGTATCTCCCCTGCCAGGTAAGTATGAGTTGTTCGGCGCCTAGCCGGAGAGGCGCCCCTCGGACGCAGACCACCTCCATTGGTGCGATTTCGGCTCCTTTCCCTCATGGTTTTGGTTTGGGGGAGGGGGGCCAGTACAGTTGCAGAACATACAGATACAAGTGGAGAAGGGTGGAGACCCTGACCCACCCCCCGCGACTAAGGCGTCCCAAGGGTCCGGATTCACTTTGCGGCGTGCATCACAACACTGCAAAGACGCCACAGACAGACACAAAACTGGATATTTGCATGGATGGGCGGTGCGGTGCAGCCGCTCGCTCACAGTCTCAACATTGCCACGCCTACAAGGAGGAAGGCTCAGGGCTGCATACGGAGGAAAGGAGGTTAGGAAGTCAAGCTGAAAGGCATACACACACACACACACACACACACACACACACACACACACACACACAACACAACACAACACAACACAACACAACTTCAAGAAAATAAATGGACCGGCCGGGATGGATGGCACTGCAGATTGACCACAAGGGGGAGACGCAGGCCCATGGATGAATGAAAGCAAAGCACCCGCACACACTCGATTCTCGCACGGAGGCTCAACCATCGCACCCCACGGTGTGCTCAGCCCTGAAGATCACCCAAACACAGCAGGAAAACTCGACTGATAAAATGTGGAGGAGGAGAAGAAGATGGAGCAGGCGCACCACTTCTGCAGCCACCCAGGGCACAACAGACGAGCACTATTTTTGACCAGAGGAAATCAGGGGAAAGCGCGAACGCAGTCCCCCACTACCACAAATTATGCAGTCGAGTTTCCCGCATTTGGGGAAATCGCAGGGGTCAGCACACCCGGAGTGCAATGGATGAGCCTCACCCTGGGAGAACCACCTTAGTGATCATGGTATCTCCCCTGCCAGGTAAGTATGAGTTGTTCGGCGCCTAGCCGGAGAGGCGCCCCTCGGACGCAGACCACCTCCATTGGTGCGATTTCGGCTCCTTTCCCTCATGGTTTTGGTTTGGGGGAGGGGGGCCAGTACAGTTGCAGAACATACAGATACAAGTGGAGAAGGGTGGAGACCCTGACCCACCCCCCGCGACTAAGGCGTCCCAAGGGTCCGGATTCACTTTGCGGCGTGCATCACAACACTGCAAAGACGCCACAGACAGACACAAAACTGGATATTTGCATGGATGGGCGGTGCGGTGCAGCCGCTCGCTCACAGTCTCAACATTGCCACGCCTACAAGGAGGAAGGCTCAGGGCTGCATACGGAGGAAAGGAGGTTAGGAAGTCAAGCTGAAAGGCATACACACACACACACACACACACACACACACACACACACACACAACACAACACAACACAACACAACACAACACAACTTCAAGAAAATAAATGGACCGGCCGGGATGGATGGCACTGCAGATTGACCACAAGGGGGAGACGCAGGCCCATGGATGAATGAAAGCAAAGCACCCGCACACACTCGATTCTCGCACGGAGGCTCAACCATCGCACCCCACGGTGTGCTCAGCCCTGAAGATCACCCAAACACAGCAGGAAAACTCGACTGATAAAATGTGGAGGAGGAGAAGAAGATGGAGCAGGCGCACCACTTCTGCAGCCACCCAGGGCACAACAGACGAGCACTATTTTTGACCAGAGGAAATCAGGGGAAAGCGCGAACGCAGTCCCCCACTACCACAAATTATGCAGTCGAGTTTCCCGCATTTGGGGAAATCGCAGGGGTCAGCACACCCGGAGTGCAATGGATGAGCCTCACCCTGGGAGAACCACCTTAGTGATCATGGTATCTCCCCTGCCAGGTAAGTATGAGTTGTTCGGCGCCTAGCCGGAGAGGCGCCCCTCGGACGCAGACCACCTCCATTGGTGCGATTTCGGCTCCTTTCCCTCATGGTTTTGGTTTGGGGGAGGGGGGCCAGTACAGTTGCAGAACATACAGATACAAGTGGAGAAGGGTGGAGACCCTGACCCACCCCCCGCGACTAAGGCGTCCCAAGGGTCCGGATTCACTTTGCGGCGTGCATCACAACACTGCAAAGACGCCACAGACAGACACAAAACTGGATATTTGCATGGATGGGCGGTGCGGTGCAGCCGCTCGCTCACAGTCTCAACATTGCCACGCCTACAAGGAGGAAGGCTCAGGGCTGCATACGGAGGAAAGGAGGTTAGGAAGTCAAGCTGAAAGGCATACACACACACACACACACACACACACACACACACACACACACACACAACACAACACAACACAACACAACACAACTTCAAGAAAATAAATGGACCGGCCGGGATGGATGGCACTGCAGATTGACCACAAGGGGGAGACGCAGGCCCATGGATGAATGAAAGCAAAGCACCCGCACACACTCGATTCTCGCACGGAGGCTCAACCATCGCACCCCACGGTGTGCTCAGCCCTGAAGATCACCCAAACACAGCAGGAAAACTCGACTGATAAAATGTGGAGGAGGAGAAGAAGATGGAGCAGGCGCACCACTTCTGCAGCCACCCAGGGCACAACAGACGAGCACTATTTTTGACCAGAGGAAATCAGGGGAAAGCGCGAACGCAGTCCCCCACTACCACAAATTATGCAGTCGAGTTTCCCGCATTTGGGGAAATCGCAGGGGTCAGCACACCCGGAGTGCAATGGATGAGCCTCACCCTGGGAGAACCACCTTAGTGATCATGGTATCTCCCCTGCCAGGTAAGTATGAGTTGTTCGGCGCCTAGCCGGAGAGGCGCCCCTCGGACGCAGACCACCTCCATTGGTGCGATTTCGGCTCCTTTCCCTCATGGTTTTGGTTTGGGGGAGGGGGGCCAGTACAGTTGCAGAACATACAGATACAAGTGGAGAAGGGTGGAGACCCTGACCCACCCCCCGCGACTAAGGCGTCCCAAGGGTCCGGATTCACTTTGCGGCGTGCATCACAACACTGCAAAGACGCCACAGACAGACACAAAACTGGATATTTGCATGGATGGGCGGTGCGGTGCAGCCGCTCGCTCACAGTCTCAACATTGCCACGCCTACAAGGAGGAAGGCTCAGGGCTGCATACGGAGGAAAGGAGGTTAGGAAGTCAAGCTGAAAGGCATACACACACACACACACACACACACAACACAACACAACACAACACAACACAACTTCAAGAAAATAAATGGACCGGCCGGGATGGATGGCACTGCAGATTGACCACAAGGGGGAGACGCAGGCCCATGGATGAATGAAAGCAAAGCACCCGCACACACTCGATTCTCGCACGGAGGCTCAACCATCGCACCCCACGGTGTGCTCAGCCCTGAAGATCACCCAAACACAGCAGGAAAACTCGACTGATAAAATGTGGAGGAGGAGAAGAAGATGGAGCAGGCGCACCACTTCTGCAGCCACCCAGGGCACAACAGACGAGCACTATTTTTGACCAGAGGAAATCAGGGGAAAGCGCGAACGCAGTCCCCCACTACCACAAATTATGCAGTCGAGTTTCCCGCATTTGGGGAAATCGCAGGGGTCAGCACACCCGGAGTGCAATGGATGAGCCTCACCCTGGGAGAACCACCTTAGTTTTTTTTTTTTTAAAGCCGAGGAACGTGCTTTCGATTCACCCAAAGTGCAAGAAAAAGTGCAAACGTGTTACACTAAAAAAAACGTGCACAAAGGATGCGGTCTATCGCAAGCCCTTCTCCAATAGGAGAGAGGCCCCCCAACAAACCTTACCCTTCACCTCCGGACCAAAAGGTACCTGCGAGGTTCCAGGTTCGATGTCCCTTTTCGCCGAAGCTACTAGGGGACCACAAATGCTCCCGGCATCCCCCTTGGCGTTGGCCAAGGTATCTGCCCGCAGAGCCGATTACGGTAGGTACCCTGCCAAAGCAGGAGTACCCGGGGTGTTTGCAGGGAGGTGCGGAACCTAATGGCCACACACACCTCCCCTAGACCGCCAGGAGGGACACCCAGAAGGGCTACCGCATCCTGACAAATCCTGTGAACACACAACACGCAAAAAGTGACACAGTGAGACAAAAAAGAAATAAATAAGTGAATGTGTGCAGATATACTGCCCGGACATCCGGCCGGATCTATAAAAATTTCTCTGATCCTAGCCAGAAGGCCGGGAATCAAGAGGTGAGTGCCACAAGGTGAAGAGATTATGGTGCCCGTGCTTCAACTCAGTGAGCCTATTCTCCCAGTGAGTTTCGGCACCTCGGGGTCACCACTCCCCGAGGCACAAAAGTACCTCGGCTCTAGACCCTCTCAGCCTCATGGCGAGACCCGGAGGGAACAGGTCACATCGGGGCAGCCGTCGAGCTGATTCCTCAGAACCAGCCCCGGAAAGCCCTGGTACACCTGCATCCTCCATGCAGCACCCATCCCCACCAGCATGAAAACTGATAAGAACAGATACTACACTTGATCTTAGCCAAAAGGCCGAGAACCACCTTAGTGATCATGGTATCTCCCCTGCCAGGTAAGTATGAGTTGTTCGGCGCCTAGCCGGAGAGGCGCCCCTCGGACGCAGACCACCTCCATTGGTGCGATTTCGGCTCCTTTCCCTCATGGTTTTGGTTTGGGGGAGGGGGGCCAGTACAGTTGCAGAACATACAGATACAAGTGGAGAAGGGTGGAGACCCTGACCCACCCCCCGCGACTAAGGCGTCCCAAGGGTCCGGATTCACTTTGCGGCGTGCATCACAACACTGCAAAGACGCCACAGACAGACACAAAACTGGATATTTGCATGGATGGGCGGTGCGGTGCAGCCGCTCGCTCACAGTCTCAACATTGCCACGCCTACAAGGAGGAAGGCTCAGGGCTGCATACGGAGGAAAGGAGGTTAGGAAGTCAAGCTGAAAGGCATACACACACACACACACACACACACACACACACACACACACACACACAACACAACACAACACAACACAACACAACTTCAAGAAAATAAATGGACCGGCCGGGATGGATGGCACTGCAGATTGACCACAAGGGGGAGACGCAGGCCCATGGATGAATGAAAGCAAAGCACCCGCACACACTCGATTCTCGCACGGAGGCTCAACCATCGCACCCCACGGTGTGCTCAGCCCTGAAGATCACCCAAACACAGCAGGAAAACTCGACTGATAAAATGTGGAGGAGGAGAAGAAGATGGAGCAGGCGCACCACTTCTGCAGCCACCCAGGGCACAACAGACGAGCACTATTTTTGACCAGAGGAAATCAGGGGAAAGCGCGAACGCAGTCCCCCACTACCACAAATTATGCAGTCGAGTTTCCCGCATTTGGGGAAATCGCAGGGGTCAGCACACCCGGAGTGCAATGGATGAGCCTCACCCTGGGAGAACCACCTTAGTGATCATGGTATCTCCCCTGCCAGGTAAGTATGAGTTGTTCGGCGCCTAGCCGGAGAGGCGCCCCTCGGACGCAGACCACCTCCATTGGTGCGATTTCGGCTCCTTTCCCTCATGGTTTTGGTTTGGGGGAGGGGGGCCAGTACAGTTGCAGAACATACAGATACAAGTGGAGAAGGGTGGAGACCCTGACCCACCCCCCGCGACTAAGGCGTCCCAAGGGTCCGGATTCACTTTGCGGCGTGCATCACAACACTGCAAAGACGCCACAGACAGACACAAAACTGGATATTTGCATGGATGGGCGGTGCGGTGCAGCCGCTCGCTCACAGTCTCAACATTGCCACGCCTACAAGGAGGAAGGCTCAGGGCTGCATACGGAGGAAAGGAGGTTAGGAAGTCAAGCTGAAAGGCATACACACACACACACACACACACACACACACACACACACACACAACACAACACAACACAACACAACACAACTTCAAGAAAATAAATGGACCGGCCGGGATGGATGGCACTGCAGATTGACCACAAGGGGGAGACGCAGGCCCATGGATGAATGAAAGCAAAGCACCCGCACACACTCGATTCTCGCACGGAGGCTCAACCATCGCACCCCACGGTGTGCTCAGCCCTGAAGATCACCCAAACACAGCAGGAAAACTCGACTGATAAAATGTGGAGGAGGAGAAGAAGATGGAGCAGGCGCACCACTTCTGCAGCCACCCAGGGCACAACAGACGAGCACTATTTTTGACCAGAGGAAATCAGGGGAAAGCGCGAACGCAGTCCCCCACTACCACAAATTATGCAGTCGAGTTTCCCGCATTTGGGGAAATCGCAGGGGTCAGCACACCCGGAGTGCAATGGATGAGCCTCACCCTGGGAGAACCACCTTAGTGATCATGGTATCTCCCCTGCCAGGTAAGTATGAGTTGTTCGGCGCCTAGCCGGAGAGGCGCCCCTCGGACGCAGACCACCTCCATTGGTGCGATTTCGGCTCCTTTCCCTCATGGTTTTGGTTTGGGGGAGGGGGGCCAGTACAGTTGCAGAACATACAGATACAAGTGGAGAAGGGTGGAGACCCTGACCCACCCCCCGCGACTAAGGCGTCCCAAGGGTCCGGATTCACTTTGCGGCGTGCATCACAACACTGCAAAGACGCCACAGACAGACACAAAACTGGATATTTGCATGGATGGGCGGTGCGGTGCAGCCGCTCGCTCACAGTCTCAACATTGCCACGCCTACAAGGAGGAAGGCTCAGGGCTGCATACGGAGGAAAGGAGGTTAGGAAGTCAAGCTGAAAGGCATACACACACACACACACACACACACACACACACACACACACACACACACACACACACACACACAACACAACACAACTTCAAGAAAATAAATGGACCGGCCGGGATGGATGGCACTGCAGATTGACCACAAGGGGGAGACGCAGGCCCATGGATGAATGAAAGCAAAGCACCCGCACACACTCGATTCTCGCACGGAGGCTCAACCATCGCACCCCACGGTGTGCTCAGCCCTGAAGATCACCCAAACACAGCAGGAAAACTCGACTGATAAAATGTGGAGGAGGAGAAGAAGATGGAGCAGGCGCACCACTTCTGCAGCCACCCAGGGCACAACAGACGAGCACTATTTTTGACCAGAGGAAATCAGGGGAAAGCGCGAACGCAGTCCCCCACTACCACAAATTATGCAGTCGAGTTTCCCGCATTTGGGGAAATCGCAGGGGTCAGCACACCCGGAGTGCAATGGATGAGCCTCACCCTGGGAGAACCACCTTAGTGATCATGGTATCTCCCCTGCCAGGTAAGTATGAGTTGTTCGGCGCCTAGCCGGAGAGGCGCCCCTCGGACGCAGACCACCTCCATTGGTGCGATTTCGGCTCCTTTCCCTCATGGTTTTGGTTTGGGGGAGGGGGGCCAGTACAGTTGCAGAACATACAGATACAAGTGGAGAAGGGTGGAGACCCTGACCCACCCCCCGCGACTAAGGCGTCCCAAGGGTCCGGATTCACTTTGCGGCGTGCATCACAACACTGCAAAGACGCCACAGACAGACACAAAACTGGATATTTGCATGGATGGGCGGTGCGGTGCAGCCGCTCGCTCACAGTCTCAACATTGCCACGCCTACAAGGAGGAAGGCTCAGGGCTGCATACGGAGGAAAGGAGGTTAGGAAGTCAAGCTGAAAGGCATACACACACACACACACACACACACACACACACACAACACAACACAACACAACACAACACAACTTCAAGAAAATAAATGGACCGGCCGGGATGGATGGCACTGCAGATTGACCACAAGGGGGAGACGCAGGCCCATGGATGAATGAAAGCAAAGCACCCGCACACACTCGATTCTCGCACGGAGGCTCAACCATCGCACCCCACGGTGTGCTCAGCCCTGAAGATCACCCAAACACAGCAGGAAAACTCGACTGATAAAATGTGGAGGAGGAGAAGAAGATGGAGCAGGCGCACCACTTCTGCAGCCACCCAGGGCACAACAGACGAGCACTATTTTTGACCAGAGGAAATCAGGGGAAAGCGCGAACGCAGTCCCCCACTACCACAAATTATGCAGTCGAGTTTCCCGCATTTGGGGAAATCGCAGGGGTCAGCACACCCGGAGTGCAATGGATGAGCCTCACCCTGGGAGAACCACCTTAGTGATCATGGTATCTCCCCTGCCAGGTAAGTATGAGTTGTTCGGCGCCTAGCCGGAGAGGCGCCCCTCGGACGCAGACCACCTCCATTGGTGCGATTTCGGCTCCTTTCCCTCATGGTTTTGGTTTGGGGGAGGGGGGCCAGTACAGTTGCAGAACATACAGATACAAGTGGAGAAGGGTGGAGACCCTGACCCACCCCCCGCGACTAAGGCGTCCCAAGGGTCCGGATTCACTTTGCGGCGTGCATCACAACACTGCAAAGACGCCACAGACAGACACAAAACTGGATATTTGCATGGATGGGCGGTGCGGTGCAGCCGCTCGCTCACAGTCTCAACATTGCCACGCCTACAAGGAGGAAGGCTCAGGGCTGCATACGGAGGAAAGGAGGTTAGGAAGTCAAGCTGAAAGGCATACACACACACACACACACACACACACACACACACACACACACACACACAACACAACACAACACAACACAACTTCAAGAAAATAAATGGACCGGCCGGGATGGATGGCACTGCAGATTGACCACAAGGGGGAGACGCAGGCCCATGGATGAATGAAAGCAAAGCACCCGCACACACTCGATTCTCGCACGGAGGCTCAACCATCGCACCCCACGGTGTGCTCAGCCCTGAAGATCACCCAAACACAGCAGGAAAACTCGACTGATAAAATGTGGAGGAGGAGAAGAAGATGGAGCAGGCGCACCACTTCTGCAGCCACCCAGGGCACAACAGACGAGCACTATTTTTGACCAGAGGAAATCAGGGGAAAGCGCGAACGCAGTCCCCCACTACCACAAATTATGCAGTCGAGTTTCCCGCATTTGGGGAAATCGCAGGGGTCAGCACACCCGGAGTGCAATGGATGAGCCTCACCCTGGGAGAACCACCTTAGTGATCATGGTATCTCCCCTGCCAGGTAAGTATGAGTTGTTCGGCGCCTAGCCGGAGAGGCGCCCCTCGGACGCAGACCACCTCCATTGGTGCGATTTCGGCTCCTTTCCCTCATGGTTTTGGTTTGGGGGAGGGGGGCCAGTACAGTTGCAGAACATACAGATACAAGTGGAGAAGGGTGGAGACCCTGACCCACCCCCCGCGACTAAGGCGTCCCAAGGGTCCGGATTCACTTTGCGGCGTGCATCACAACACTGCAAAGACGCCACAGACAGACACAAAACTGGATATTTGCATGGATGGGCGGTGCGGTGCAGCCGCTCGCTCACAGTCTCAACATTGCCACGCCTACAAGGAGGAAGGCTCAGGGCTGCATACGGAGGAAAGGAGGTTAGGAAGTCAAGCTGAAAGGCATACACACACACACACACACACACACACACACACACACACACACACACACAACACAACACAACACAACACAACACAACTTCAAGAAAATAAATGGACCGGCCGGGATGGATGGCACTGCAGATTGACCACAAGGGGGAGACGCAGGCCCATGGATGAATGAAAGCAAAGCACCCGCACACACTCGATTCTCGCACGGAGGCTCAACCATCGCACCCCACGGTGTGCTCAGCCCTGAAGATCACCCAAACACAGCAGGAAAACTCGACTGATAAAATGTGGAGGAGGAGAAGAAGATGGAGCAGGCGCACCACTTCTGCAGCCACCCAGGGCACAACAGACGAGCACTATTTTTGACCAGAGGAAATCAGGGGAAAGCGCGAACGCAGTCCCCCACTACCACAAATTATGCAGTCGAGTTTCCCGCATTTGGGGAAATCGCAGGGGTCAGCACACCCGGAGTGCAATGGATGAGCCTCACCCTGGGAGAACCACCTTAGTTTTTTTGATTGAAAGAGCTTTATTTTCCGTTCAGTCATTACAAGTCGTACAATAAATTACAGTCACACAAAGCATGATAGTACAATACACAGCAAAGGTTCCCTAAGCTATACATCGCACACCATGCTACTCTAACATTCAGCTCAATCCTGCAATAGAAAGGCACAAGAGATCAAACAAAAACCAAATAATACAATCTGTGATCGGGGTAGGGGTGTGGGCGACTATGTGGGGGTAGGGAGGGGGCGGATCACAGGGCCAAACTGTTGGGCTGTATCTTCAGGGAGACATGGGAGAAGGAGAGGGGTCTTCACTCCTCTTCTTCCTCATCAACGGCCGAGCTGTCCAAGATGGAATAGTCTCTAAGCAGGTTCTTGATGAACCTGCGGCAGTCCCGGACGGACATGTTTTCCCTGTTGATCACGAGGCGGTTCCTGGCAAGCCACACTGCGTCCTTAAAACAGTTCATAAGGCGCCAGGCCTCCTGGATGGCCTCCACGTCGTGGGTCCCAGGGAACAGGCCGTAAAGCACCGAATGGTACGATAGGCAGCTCCTGGGCACTGAGTCTCTGAGTTCCTGTTCTAGGGCGTCCAACAGACCCTGTGCAAAGGGGCACTGCCAAAACACGTGGAAAGATGTTTCCTCCACGTAGGGGCAACGGGGGCAGTACCGGGTCTTGCACAGGTTGCGGGCATGCATGAATGACCTGAGAGAGAGACCTCCCATGACGGCCATCCACGACAAGTCCTTGTGTCCATTGGTAAGCCGCTTTGAGGCCACATTGTTCCAAACTGTCTCTGCAGTGGCTGCGGGGAGTCCCGGAGCCAGCTCGGTCGAGTCCTTAGCTCGGATGAGCTTGTGGATTGTCTTTGGCTTCCATAGGTCTGGTTTCAGTCCTTCCAGCTGGTGCTCCCTCACAAACCGGACAACATCCCCATAGAACCAGGGAGTGTTCCAGTTGTAAGGGATGGAGCTGTCCCACTTGTCCCAGCCCAGCTGTCTCCAGAGGGGCATGAGAAGCAAGCGAGACATGGACCTGCCCGCTGAGCCAGTCTTTTCTACAAGAGTCCGCTGCACCGTGACACATGCAAAGGAGGCCCTCAGCAGAGCGGGGATGTCGGGTATTCCCTTCCCACCCTTGCGGGGTTCCTTGTACATCACGGTCCTCTTGACTCTGTCCATTTTGCCCCAGACGAAGCCAAACACTGTCCGGGTGATGGCCTTGCAAACGGTGGTATGGGGAGGCCAGGCCTGTGCGGTATATTGGAGCACAGGCAAAACTTCACTCCGCAGGACAAGTGCCTTGCCTTCCATCGTGAGCTTTCTGGAGCTCCACAGTCCGATCTTTGAGTTTATCCTTCCTAGTCGGTCTTGCCAAGACTTAAGGGCCGCTCCTTCCTTCCCGAACCAGACTCCAAGAATTTGAATGAAGTCCGGCTTAACGGCAAAGGGGAAGGGGGCGGAAGAAGCCAGGTGCCATTCCCCGAAGAGCATGGCCTCCGACTTCCCGCAGTTGACTTTTGCCCCCGAAGCTCTGCCGAAGTCCTCGCAGGTCTGGACGAGTGCAGTCACCGAACGCTGGTCAGCGCAGAAGACGGTCACGTCGTCCATGTAGAGCGAGCACTTGACCTCGTGGCGATCTGGTCCTGGTGCGGTGATCCCTCTGATCTCTCCATTCTGCCGGATAGTCTCAGCGAAGAGCTCTATAACACAAACAAAAAGGAGAGGTGAAAGAGGGCAGCCTTGTCTAACCCCTGCAAGAATGGAAAAGGGGTCAGTCTTCCAGCCGTTCACCAACACCGTGCTGTAAATGTCAAAATACATAACGTTAACAAAAGAGCAAAACATCTTCCCCAGACCCAGCCTGCGCAAAACCCTGTCCATGAATGCGTGGGAGACACGGTCGAACGCCTTCTCCTGATCTAAGCTGACCAGGGCGGCGCGGCCCCCGCGGTCCTGGATGTAATGGACCGTGTCTCTCACAAGGGCAAGGCTGTCGGCAATCCTGCGGCCAGGAATGCTGCAGGTCTGGTCCGGATGGACGATCTGCCCCATGACAGGTTTCAGCCTGTTGGCCAGCACCTTGGCGAGGATCTTGTAGTCCACGTTCAGGAGAGAGATGGGACGCCAGTTTTTCAGGTCACATCTCTCCCCCTTCCGCTTATACAAGATCGTGATCATCCCTTCCCTCAACGACGGAGGCATTCTGCCCCCCACCACCATCTCCTCGTACACCTCCAACAGGTCCGGACAGATCAGGTCACCCAGCGCTACGTAGAGCTCGGCCGGGAGACCGTCACTGCCCGGGGTCCTGCCGGGCTTAAAGGATTTAGCGGCAGAGAGCAGCTCCCCCACCGTCAAGGGATCGTCCATAGCCGCCGCACCTGCGGGATCAACAACGTTAGTGACACCTGACAGGAACCTCTCGGCGGCTTCGGGGTCGGATGACTTGGGGGCGTAGAGGTTGCTGTAGAAGTCGTGGACGACCCCCATCACTTCCTCCTTGCCGCTCCTCATGTGTCCGGTCTCATCTCGTAGCTCAGTCAGGGGCGTGTGGCCGGCATGGAGCTTCCTGAAAAAGAAAGAGTTACATTTCTCACCCTTCTCCAGGTTCTCCACCTTGGAACGAAAGACGATTCGCTTGGATTCCTCCTCAAAGTGCCTTTTCAAGCTCTTTTTGGTCTCCTCCAGCTCCTCCCTGACGTCCCAGCCACACTGGAGCAGGTCCTGCAGGGACCGCAGCTCGCGCTGCAGTTTCCTCAAGTCCCACTTCTTCGCACACGCCTGTTGTCTGCCTTTTGCCTGAAAGAAACAACGGAATTCGACTTTAACATATTCCCACCAATCGCTGATGCACTTGAACAGACATTTGTCATTTCGCCATACAAGGTAAGCATCCCTAAGTTCCTCCATGACCTCCCTCTGCTCCAACAGGGCACAATTCAACTTCCAGGAGCCCGGGCCAGGTGGGAATCCATGGCCCAGAGTCCCCCGGAATCGAATGGCCCTGTGGTCAGAGAAGAAGCAGGGGACCATAGAGTACGACACCTTTCTGACTGCTCTCGAAGTGAAGATGAAGTCTATCCGAGAACGGAGCGAGCCATCGGGGCGGCTCCACGTATAGTTTACGGAGCCGTTCCCGATGGACCCGACAACGTCCTGCAAGGATGCCTCCGTCACCATCTCAATCAGCAGTTTAGACGTCACGTCCAGGTTGGCGGATGTGCCAGAACTGCGCCCGTCCACCTCAATGGGGCAGTTGAAGTCACCACCCAACACTACTGCCCTAGTGGTGGCGAGTTCAGCCCGCAGGGCCTGGAGAACCTCCAGTCGGACATCCCTCTCAGGGGAGGCATACACGTTGATGAGCCGCACGGGCTCACCCGCCCAGGAACCGTCTGCGACAAGAAGTCTGCCACAGACGAGCTCCCGGACGGAATCAAGTGCAAAGTTACCTCCCCTGATCAGGATGGCCACCCCCGCAGACCTATTGTCGCCCCCACCAGACCAGTAGGAAGGGCCGTGAGGCCACTGCCTGGCCAGATGGTTGTAAGACCTAGAAGCAGACAAAGCACATTCCTGCAACATGTAAACATCACACCTCTGGGAATCTAAGAACGTAAGAACAGTCTGAAATCTAAACCAAGCTCTAATACTCCTCACATTAATGCAGAAGATGTTGAGATCAGCCATGGGAATAAAAAAGAGAGGTTAGTTCTGATACTAGTTACCAGTCTGGTCGGACGGGTCCTCTTCTCTGGCGCCTGTCGGCTCCTGTGGCTTCTCGTAGCGCCCTTCCAAGAACTCGTCGTAGACCGTGTTGGACGGAGTGTCCAGGATTTTCTTAACCTCTGGGTCCTGCAGCAGCTCCTCCATAGATTGAGCTTGGACTGGCTCTGCTTGGACCTGCTCCACTTGGGCCTGCTCCATCACCTCCTCTCCTTCTGAAGCTTCAAGGCTCTCGCAGACCTGCTCCATCTCCTCCTCCTCATCTGAAGCTTGAGGGGTCTCGCAGGTCTCGATTATTTTTCTTTTGTGGGACTCTTCTGATACGTTGTCCCTTCCTTTCCTCTTCCTCTGTATGGTACCTGGGGGAGGAAGCACAGGAAAGTCCTCCGAAGGGCGGGCACCAGCAGCTGGAGGGGGGTTAGGTGCTGCTGGGCCAGGAGAGAAAGGAGGCTGGGTGGGGCGGGGGGCAGGAGAGAGTGCCCGGGCAGGGGAGGACGGGGCAGGGGTGGGCCGGGCAGGGGAGGACGGGGCAGGGGTGGGCCGGGCAGGGGAGGACGGGGCAGGGGTGGGCCGGGGTGGGGTACGGGGGGCAGGGGTGGGCCGGGGTGGGGTACGGGGGGCAGGGGTGGGGCGGGATGGGGCAGGAGGGGCGGGGGTGGGACGGGATGGGGCAGGAGGGGCAGGGGTGGGACGGGATGGGGCAGGAGGGGCAGGGGTGGGACGGGATGGGGCAGGGGTGGGACGGGATGGGGCAGGGGTGGGGCGGGATGGGGCAGGAGATGGGGCAGGAGGGGCAGGGGATGGGGCGGGAGGGGCAGGGGAGGGGCGGGACGGGGCAGGGGTGGTGGCTTTCGCCTTCTTACCCTCCTTGGTCGGCTTGGCCATCCGTGGTGTTGGCTCCGGAGCTGGGGCTGGCTTCGGTGCTCTCGCTGCCACAGATGCCCATGTTCTCTCCCTCTGGGGGCAGTCCTTGTAGCTGTGGGCTGCCAGTCCGCAGAGGTTGCAGGTCTTGCTCTTGGGGCAGTCCTTGGTCGTGTGACCTGTCACACGGCAATACCTGCAGGCATCCTCCGTACAGTCCTTGCCCTCGTGGCCCATCTTGCCACATCTCCTGCAGGTCTGCGGCATGTCCGGGTAGAAGATAAGTCCTGTGGAGTTGCCCAAGGAAAATGTCGTTGGCAGGTGCTGTAGTCCGTCTGGAGAAGCAGGGTTCTTGTTGAGTCTGACGACCACAGACCACTTGCAGGTCCAGTATCCGAGTGAGTTCAGGATGCGGGTGGGCTCCCTCACCACGGTGCAGAAGCGCTTCAGGAAGGTCGAGATGTCCGTGCCTGGGGTGTGTGGGTTCCGCATTGAGACCGTCACCCGCCTCTCCTCTCTTTGAATAAGGCAGTTGCCCACAAAGCGAGAGAAAGGGGATTCGGGACTCGCCGCTTTCACCACCTCCCAGTATCTTCTACAGGTCCCAATGGTGGCAAAGGTGATGTAGAAGATTCCCGAAAAGAAGGTTGCTATTCCCAGGGTGTCAGCCGTGGGGAAGCCTTGATCCGCCAGCATCTTCTTGCAGAACACGTCGTGGGACATGTCCGGCACCCTTCCGTCCACGGGCTTGAGCTTCAAGGCAACAGTCTGCCTCATCCAGGGCTCCAGGGTTGGAGCTTCCAGGTTAGGAATTCTGCCGCCCTTCTGCCTTGCCGTGGTGGAGGTTGAAGCTTGCTGTGGTTGGGGCTGGACCTCCAGGCCTTGCCCTGCAGCCTCCTGGGTGGACTTGCTGGTTGAGGCCATGGCTTCTTCCAGCAGGCTCTTTTCCGCTTCCTTGCTTGCTTGTGGAGAGAGGCTTCGCAAAGTCTTCTTTCCCGGGTGGGAGGAGCTATGCAGATCCGGTCCCGGTGGGAGGAGCTATGCAAATCCTTCTCCAGAGGCAGCGAGTTTCTTCGAAAAGATTCTGCGCCGCCTTCCTCTTCGCCGCTGTTCCGGAATTCACCGCCGATTCCCTTCTTCCAGGTTCTTCGTCGGCTTCTTCCGGAGCTGCAGTCTTCAAGATCTTCTCCTTCTTCAGATGTTCCGAGGCAGGCAGGAGACGATCTTCAGGTGGTATGCTCTAGAGAAATGCGGTTCTTATAAGAACGAAAAGTACTGCAATCGTACTACGCAAAATCTCTACCACAATGCTTGGAGTTCTTCAGACCGTAGCGATCATGGTATCTCCCCTGCCAGGTAAGTATCTGATAAGAACAGATACTACACTTGATCTTAGCCAAAAGGCCGAGAAGCACCTCAGTTGCAGTACAGTTGCAGAACATACAGATACAAGTGGAGAAGGGTGGAGACCCTGACCCACCCCCCGCGACTAAGGCGTCCCAAGGGTCCGGATTCACTTTGCGGCGTGCATCACAACACTGCAAAGACGCCACAGACAGACACAAAACTGGATATTTGCATGGATGGGCGGTGCGGTGCAGCCGCTCGCTCACAGTCTCAACATTGCCACGCCTACAAGGAGGAAGGCTCAGGGCTGCATACGGAGGAAAGGAGGTTAGGAAGTCAAGCTGAAAGGCATACACACACACACACACACACACACACACACACACACACACACACAACACAACACAACACAACACAACACAACTTCAAGAAAATAAATGGACCGGCCGGGATGGATGGCACTGCAGATTGACCACAAGGGGGAGACGCAGGCCCATGGATGAATGAAAGCAAAGCACCCGCACACACTCGATTCTCGCACGGAGGCTCAACCATCGCACCCCACGGTGTGCTCAGCCCTGAAGATCACCCAAACACAGCAGGAAAACTCGACTGATAAAATGTGGAGGAGGAGAAGAAGATGGAGCAGGCGCACCACTTCTGCAGCCACCCAGGGCACAACAGACGAGCACTATTTTTGACCAGAGGAAATCAGGGGAAAGCGCGAACGCAGTCCCCCACTACCACAAATTATGCAGTCGAGTTTCCCGCATTTGGGGAAATCGCAGGGGTCAGCACACCCGGAGTGCAATGGATGAGCCTCACCCTGGGAGAACCACCTTAGTTTTGATTGAAAGAGCTTTATTTTCCGTTCAGTCATTACAAGTCGTACAATAAATTACAGTCACACAAAGCATGATAGTACGATACACAGCAAAGGTTCCCTAAGCTATACATCGCACACCATGCTACTCTAACATTCAGCTCAATCCTGCAATATAAAGGCACAAGAGATCAAACAAAAACCAAATAATACAATCTGTGATCGGGGTAGGGGTGTGGGCGACTATGTGGGGGTAGGGAGGGGGCAGATCACAGGGCCAAACTGTTGGGCTGTATCTTCAGGGGGACATGGGAGAAGGAGAGGGGTCTTCACTCCTCTTCTTCCTCATCAACGGCCGAGCTGTCCAAGATGGAATAGTCTCTAAGCAGGTTCTTGATGAACCTGCGGCAGTCCCGGACGGACATGTTTTCCCTGTTGATCACGAGGCGGTTCCTGGCAAGCCACACTGCGTCCTTAAAACAGTTCATAAGGCGCCAGGCCTCCTGGATGGCCTCCACGTCGTGGGTCCCAGGGAACAGGCCGTAAAGCACCGAATGGTACGATAGGCAGCTCCTGGGCACTGAGTCTCTGAGTTCCTGTTCTAGGGCGTCCAACAGACCCTGTGCAAAGGGGCACTGCCAAAACACGTGGAAAGATGTTTCCTCCACGTAGGGGCAACGGGGGCAGTACCGGGTCTTGCACAGGTTGCGGGCATGCATGAATGACCTGAGAGAGAGACCTCCCATGACGGCCATCCACGACAAGTCCTTGTGTCCATTGGTAAGCCGCTTTGAGGCCACATTGTTCCAAACTGTCTCTGCAGTGGCTGCGGGGAGTCCCGGAACCAGCTCGGTCGAGTCCTTAGCTCGGATGAGCTTGTGGATTGTCTTCGGCTTCCATAGGTCTGGTTTCAGTCCTTCCAGCTGGTGCTCCCTCACAAACCGGACAACATCCCCATAGAACCAGGGAGTGTTCCAGTTGTAAGGGATGGAGCTGTCCCATTTGTCCCAGCCCAGCTGTCTCCAGAGGGGCATGAGAAGCAAGCGAGACATGGACCTGCCCGCTGAGCCAGTCTTTTCTACAAGAGTCCGCTGCACCGTGACACATGCAAAGGAGGCCCTCAGCAGAGCGGGGATGTCGGGTATTCCCTTCCCACCCTTGCGGGGTTCCTTGTACATCACGGTCCTCTTGACTCTGTCCATTTTGCCCCAGACGAAGCCAAACACTGTCCGGGTGATGGCCTTGCAAACGGTGGTATGGGGAGGCCAGGCCTGTGCGGTATATTGGAGCACAGGCAAAACTTCACTCCGCAGGACAAGTGCCTTGCCTTCCATCGTGAGCTTTCTGGAGCTCCACAGTCCGATCTTCGAGTTTATCCTTCCTAGTCGGTCTTGCCAAGACTTAAGGGCCGCTCCTTCCTTCCCGAACCAGACTCCAAGAATTTGAATGAAGTCCGGCTTAACGGCAAAGGGGAAGGGGGCGGGAGAAGCCAGGTGCCATTCCCCGAAGAGCATGGCCTCCGACTTCCCGCAGTTGACTTTTGCCCCCGAAGCTCTGCCGAAGTCCTCGCAGGTCTGGACGAGTGCAGTCACCGAACGCTGGTCAGCGCAGAAGACGGTCACGTCGTCCATGTAGAGCGAGCACTTGACCTCGTGGCGATCTGGTCCTGGTGCGGTGATCCCTCTGATCTCTCCATTCTGCCGGATAGTCTCAGCGAAGAGCTCTATAACACAAACAAAAAGGAGAGGTGAAAGAGGGCAGCCTTGTCTAACCCCTGAAAGAATGGAAAAGGGGTCAGTCTTCCAGCCGTTCACCAACACCGTGCTGTAAATGTCAAAATACATAACGTTAACAAAAGAGCAAAACATCTTCCCCAGACCCAGCCTGCGCAAAACCCTGTCCATGAATGCGTGGGAGACACGGTCGAACGCCTTCTCCTGATCTAAGCTGACCAGGGCGGCGCGGCCCCCGCGGTCCTGGATGTAATGGACCGTGTCTCTCACAAGGGCAAGGCTGTCGGCAATCCTGCGGCCAGGAATGCTGCAGGTCTGGTCCGGATGGACGATCTGCCCCATGACAGGTTTCAGCCTGTTGGCCAGCACCTTGGCGAGGATCTTGTAGTCCACGTTCAGGAGAGAGATGGGACGCCAGTTTTTCAGGTCACATCTCTCCCCCTTCCGCTTATACAAGATCGTGATCATCCCTTCCCTCAACGACGGAGGCATTCTGCCCCCCACCACCATCTCCTCGTACACCTCCAACAGGTCCGGACAGATCAGGTCACCCAGCGCTACGTAGAGCTCGGCCGGGAGACCGTCACTGCCCGGGGTCCTGCCGGGCTTAAAGGATTTAGCGGCAGAGAGCAGCTCCCCCACCGTCAAGGGATCGTCCATAGCCGCCGCACCTGCGGGATCAACAACGTTAGTGACACCTGACAGGAACCTCTCGGCGGCTTCGGGGTCGGATGACTTGGGGGCGTAGAGGTTGCTGTAGAAGTCGTGGACGACCCCCATCACTTCCTCCTTGCCGCTCCTCATGTGTCCGGTCTCATCTCGTAGCTCAGTCAGGGGCGTGTGGCCGGCATGGAGCTTCCTGAAAAAGAAAGAGTTACATTTCTCACCCTTCTCCAGGTTCTCCACCTTGGAACGAAAGACGATTCGCTTGGATTCCTCCTCAAAGTGCCTTTTCAAGCTCTTTTTGGTCTCCTCCAGCTCCTCCCTGACGTCCCAGCCACACTGGAGCAGGTCCTGCAGGGACCGCAGCTCGCGCTGCAGTTTCCTCAAGTTCCACTTCTTCGCACACGCCTGTTGTCTGCCTTTTGCCTGAAAGAAACAACGGAATTCGACTTTAACATATTCCCACCAATCGCTGATGCACTTGAACAGACATTTGTCATTTCGCCATACAAGGTAAGCATCCCTAAGTTCCTCCATGACCTCCCTCTGCTCCAACAGGGCACAATTCAACTTCCAGGAGCCCGGGCCAGGTGGGAATCCATGGCCCAGAGTCCCCCGGAATCGAATGGCCCTGTGGTCAGAGAAGAAGCAGGGGACCATAGAGTACGACACCTTTCTGACTGCTCTCGAAGTGAAGATGAAGTCTATCCGAGAACGGAGCGAGCCATCGGGGCGGCTCCACGTATAGTTTACGGAGCCGTTCCCGATGGACCCGACAACGTCCTGCAAGGATGCCTCCGTCACCATCTCAATCAGCAGTTTAGACGTCACGTCCAGATTGGCGGATGTGCCAGAACTGCGCCCGTCCACCTCAATGGGGCAGTTGAAGTCACCACCCAACACTACTGCTCTAGTGGTGGCGAGTTCAGCCCGCAGGGCCTGGAGAACCTCCAGTCGGACATCCCTCTCAGGGGAGGCATACACGCTGATGAGCCGCACGGGCTCACCCGCCCAGGAACCGTCTGCGACAAGAAGTCTGCCACAGACGAGCTCCCGGACGGAATCAAGTGCAAAGTTACCTCCCCTGATCAGGATGGCCACCCCCGCAGACCTATTGTCGCCCCCACCAGACCAGTAGGAAGGGCCGTGAGGCCACTGCCTGGCCAGATGGTTGTAAGACCTAGAAGCAGACAAAGCACATTCCTGCAACATGTAAACATCACACCTCTGGGAATCTAAGAACGTAAGAACAGTCTGAAATCTAAACCAAGCTCTAATACTCCTCACATTAATGCAGAAGATGTTGAGATCAGCCATGGGAATAAAAAGAGAGGTTAGTTCTGATACTAGTTACCAGTCTGGTCGGACGGGTCCTCTTCTCTGGCGCCTGTCGGCTCCTGTGGCTTCTCGTAGCGCCCTTCCAAGAACTCGTCGTAGACCGTGTTGGACGGAGTGTCCAGGATTTTCTTAACCTCTGGGTCCTGCAGCAGCTCCTCCATAGATTGAGCTTGGACTGGCTCTGCTTGGACCTGCTCCACTTGGGCCTGCTCCATCACCTCCTCTCCTTCTGAAGCTTCAAGGCTCTCGCAGACCTGCTCCATCTCCTCCTCCTCATCTGAAGCTTGAGGGGTCTCGCAGGTCTCGATTATTTTTCTTTTGTGGGACTCTTCTGATACGTTGTCCCTTCCTTTCCTCTTCCTCTGTATGGTACCTGGGGGAGGAAGCACAGGAAAGTCCTCCGAAGGGCGGGCACCAGCAGCTGGAGGGGGGTTAGGTGCTGCTGGGCCAGGAGAGAAAGGAGGCTGGGTGGGGCGGGGGGCAGGAGAGAGTGCCCGGGCAGGGGAGGACGGGGCAGGGGTGGGCCGGGCAGGGGAGGACGGGGCAGGGGTGGGCCGGGCAGGGGAGGACGGGGCAGGGGTGGGCCGGGGTGGGGTACGGGGGGCAGGGGTGGGCCGGGGTGGGGTACGGGGGGCAGGGGTGGGGCGGGATGGGGCAGGAGGGGCGGGGGTGGGACGGGGTGGGGCGGGGGTGGGACGGGATGGGGCAGGAGGGGCAGGGGTGGGACGGGATGGGGCAGGAGGGGCAGGGGTGGGACGGGATGGGGCAGGGGTGGGACGGGATGGGGCAGGGGTGGGGCGGGATGGGGCAGGAGATGGGGCGGGAGGGGCAGGGGATGGGGCGGGAGGGGCAGGGGAGGGGCGGGACGGGGCAGGGGTGGTGGCTTTCGCCTTCTTACCCTCCTTGGTCGGCTTGGCCATCCGTGGTGTTGGCTCCGGAGCTGGGGCTGGCTTCGGTGCTCTCGCTGCCACAGATGCCCATGTTCTCTCCCTCTGGGGGCAGTCCTTGTAGCTGTGGGCTGCCAGTCCGCAGAGGTTGCAGGTCTTGCTCTTGGGGCAGTCCTTGGTCGTGTGACCTGTCACACGGCAATACCTGCAGGCATCCTCCGTACAGTCCTTGCCCTCGTGGCCCATCTTGCCACATCTCCTGCAGGTCTGCGGCATGTCCGGGTAGAAGATAAGTCCTGTGGAGTTGCCCAAGGAAAATGTCGTTGGCAGGTGCTGTAGTCCGTCTGGAGAAGCAGGGTTCTTGTTGAGTCTGACGACCACAGACCACTTGCAGGTCCAGTATCCGAGTGAGTTCAGGATGCGGGTGGGCTCCCTCACCACGGTGCAGAAGCGCTTCAGGAAGGTCGAGATGTCCGTGCCTGGGGTGTGTGGGTTCCGCATTGAGACCGTCACCCGCCTCTCCTCTCTTTGAATAAGGCAGTTGCCCACAAAGCGAGAGAAAGGGGATTCGGGACTCGCCGCTTTCACCACCTCCCAGTATCTTCTACAGGTCCCAATGGTGGCAAAGGTGATGTAGAAGATTCCCGAAAAGAAGGTTGCTATTCCCAGGGTGTCAGCCGTGGGGAAGCCTTGATCCGCCAGCATCTTCTTGCAGAACACGTCGTGGGACATGTCCGGCACCCTTCCGTCCACGGGCTTGAGCTTCAAGGCAACAGTCTGCCTCATCCAGGGCTCCAGGGTTGGAGCTTCCAGGTTAGGAATTCTGCCGCCCTTCTGCCTTGCCGTGGTGGAGGTTGAAGCTTGCTGTGGTTGGGGCTGGACCTCCAGGCCTTGCCCTGCAGCCTCCTGGGTGGACTTGCTGGTTGAGGCCATGGCTTCTTCCAGCAGGCTCTTTTCCGCTTCCTTGCTTGCTTGTGGAGAGAGGCTTCGCAAAGTCTTCTTTCCCGGGTGGGAGGAGCTATGCAGATCCGGTCCCGGTGGGAGGAGCTATGCAAATCCTTCTCCAGAGGCAGCGAGTTTCTTCGAAAAGATTCTGCGCCGCCTTCCTCTTCGCCGCTGTTCCGGAATTCACCGCCGATTCCCTTCTTCCAGGTTCTTCGTCGGCTTCTTCCGGAGCTGCAGTCTTCAAGATCTTCTCCTTCTTCAGATGTTCCGAGGCAGGCAGGAGACGATCTTCAGGTGGTATGCTCTAGAGAAATGCGGTTCTAATAAGAACGAAAAGTACTGCAATCGTACTACGCAAAATCTCTACCACAATGCTTGGAGTTCTTCAGACCGTAGCGATCATGGTATCTCCCCTGCCAGGTAAGTATGAGTTGTTCGGCGCCTAGCCGGAGAGGCGCCCCTCGGACGCAGACCACCTCCATTGGTGCGATTTCGGCTCCTTTCCCTCATGGTTTTGGTTTGGGGGAGGGGGGCCAGTACAGTTGCAGAACATACAGATACAAGTGGAGAAGGGTGGAGACCCTGACCCACCCCCCGCGACTAAGGCGTCCCAAGGGTCCGGATTCACTTTGCGGCGTGCATCACAACACTGCAAAGACGCCACAGACAGACACAAAACTGGATATTTGCATGGATGGGCGGTGCGGTGCAGCCGCTCGCTCACAGTCTCAACATTGCCACGCCTACAAGGAGGAAGGCTCAGGGCTGCATACGGAGGAAAGGAGGTTAGGAAGTCAAGCTGAAAGGCATACACACACACACACACACACACACACACACACACACACACACACACAACACAACACAACACAACACAACACAACTTCAAGAAAATAAATGGACCGGCCGGGATGGATGGCACTGCAGATTGACCACAAGGGGGAGACGCAGGCCCATGGATGAATGAAAGCAAAGCACCCGCACACACTCGATTCTCGCACGGAGGCTCAACCATCGCACCCCACGGTGTGCTCAGCCCTGAAGATCACCCAAACACAGCAGGAAAACTCGACTGATAAAATGTGGAGGAGGAGAAGAAGATGGAGCAGGCGCACCACTTCTGCAGCCACCCAGGGCACAACAGACGAGCACTATTTTTGACCAGAGGAAATCAGGGGAAAGCGCGAACGCAGTCCCCCACTACCACAAATTATGCAGTCGAGTTTCCCGCATTTGGGGAAATCGCAGGGGTCAGCACACCCGGAGTGCAATGGATGAGCCTCACCCTGGGAGAACCACCTTAGTGATCATGGTATCTCCCCTGCCAGGTAAGTATGAGTTGTTCGGCGCCTAGCCGGAGAGGCGCCCCTCGGACGCAGACCACCTCCATTGGTGCGATTTCGGCTCCTTTCCCTCATGGTTTTGGTTTGGGGGAGGGGGGCCAGTACAGTTGCAGAACATACAGATACAAGTGGAGAAGGGTGGAGACCCTGACCCACCCCCCGCGACTAAGGCGTCCCAAGGGTCCGGATTCACTTTGCGGCGTGCATCACAACACTGCAAAGACGCCACAGACAGACACAAAACTGGATATTTGCATGGATGGGCGGTGCGGTGCAGCCGCTCGCTCACAGTCTCAACATTGCCACGCCTACAAGGAGGAAGGCTCAGGGCTGCATACGGAGGAAAGGAGGTTAGGAAGTCAAGCTGAAAGGCATACACACACACACACACACACACACACACACACACACACACACACAACACAACACAACACAACACAACTTCAAGAAAATAAATGGACCGGCCGGGATGGATGGCACTGCAGATTGACCACAAGGGGGAGACGCAGGCCCATGGATGAATGAAAGCAAAGCACCCGCACACACTCGATTCTCGCACGGAGGCTCAACCATCGCACCCCACGGTGTGCTCAGCCCTGAAGATCACCCAAACACAGCAGGAAAACTCGACTGATAAAATGTGGAGGAGGAGAAGAAGATGGAGCAGGCGCACCACTTCTGCAGCCACCCAGGGCACAACAGACGAGCACTATTTTTGACCAGAGGAAATCAGGGGAAAGCGCGAACGCAGTCCCCCACTACCACAAATTATGCAGTCGAGTTTCCCGCATTTGGGGAAATCGCAGGGGTCAGCACACCCGGAGTGCAATGGATGAGCCTCACCCTGGGAGAACCACCTTAGTGATCATGGTATCTCCCCTGCCAGGTAAGTATGAGTTGTTCGGCGCCTAGCCGGAGAGGCGCCCCTCGGACGCAGACCACCTCCATTGGTGCGATTTCGGCTCCTTTCCCTCATGGTTTTGGTTTGGGGGAGGGGGGCCAGTACAGTTGCAGAACATACAGATACAAGTGGAGAAGGGTGGAGACCCTGACCCACCCCCCGCGACTAAGGCGTCCCAAGGGTCCGGATTCACTTTGCGGCGTGCATCACAACACTGCAAAGACGCCACAGACAGACACAAAACTGGATATTTGCATGGATGGGCGGTGCGGTGCAGCCGCTCGCTCACAGTCTCAACATTGCCACGCCTACAAGGAGGAAGGCTCAGGGCTGCATACGGAGGAAAGGAGGTTAGGAAGTCAAGCTGAAAGGCATACACACACACACACACACACACACACACACACACACACACACACACACACAACACAACACAACACAACACAACTTCAAGAAAATAAATGGACCGGCCGGGATGGATGGCACTGCAGATTGACCACAAGGGGGAGACGCAGGCCCATGGATGAATGAAAGCAAAGCACCCGCACACACTCGATTCTCGCACGGAGGCTCAACCATCGCACCCCACGGTGTGCTCAGCCCTGAAGATCACCCAAACACAGCAGGAAAACTCGACTGATAAAATGTGGAGGAGGAGAAGAAGATGGAGCAGGCGCACCACTTCTGCAGCCACCCAGGGCACAACAGACGAGCACTATTTTTGACCAGAGGAAATCAGGGGAAAGCGCGAACGCAGTCCCCCACTACCACAAATTATGCAGTCGAGTTTCCCGCATTTGGGGAAATCGCAGGGGTCAGCACACCCGGAGTGCAATGGATGAGCCTCACCCTGGGAGAACCACCTTAGTGATCATGGTATCTCCCCTGCCAGGTAAGTATGAGTTGTTCGGCGCCTAGCCGGAGAGGCGCCCCTCGGACGCAGACCACCTCCATTGGTGCGATTTCGGCTCCTTTCCCTCATGGTTTTGGTTTGGGGGAGGGGGGCCAGTACAGTTGCAGAACATACAGATACAAGTGGAGAAGGGTGGAGACCCTGACCCACCCCCCGCGACTAAGGCGTCCCAAGGGTCCGGATTCACTTTGCGGCGTGCATCACAACACTGCAAAGACGCCACAGACAGACACAAAACTGGATATTTGCATGGATGGGCGGTGCGGTGCAGCCGCTCGCTCACAGTCTCAACATTGCCACGCCTACAAGGAGGAAGGCTCAGGGCTGCATACGGAGGAAAGGAGGTTAGGAAGTCAAGCTGAAAGGCATACACACACACACACACACACACACACACACACACACACACACACAACACAACACAACACAACACAACTTCAAGAAAATAAATGGACCGGCCGGGATGGATGGCACTGCAGATTGACCACAAGGGGGAGACGCAGGCCCATGGATGAATGAAAGCAAAGCACCCGCACACACTCGATTCTCGCACGGAGGCTCAACCATCGCACCCCACGGTGTGCTCAGCCCTGAAGATCACCCAAACACAGCAGGAAAACTCGACTGATAAAATGTGGAGGAGGAGAAGAAGATGGAGCAGGCGCACCACTTCTGCAGCCACCCAGGGCACAACAGACGAGCACTATTTTTGACCAGAGGAAATCAGGGGAAAGCGCGAACGCAGTCCCCCACTACCACAAATTATGCAGTCGAGTTTCCCGCATTTGGGGAAATCGCAGGGGTCAGCACACCCGGAGTGCAATGGATGAGCCTCACCCTGGGAGAACCACCTTAGTGATCATGGTATCTCCCCTGCCAGGTAAGTATGAGTTGTTCGGCGCCTAGCCGGAGAGGCGCCCCTCGGACGCAGACCACCTCCATTGGTGCGATTTCGGCTCCTTTCCCTCATGGTTTTGGTTTGGGGGAGGGGGGCCAGTACAGTTGCAGAACATACAGATACAAGTGGAGAAGGGTGGAGACCCTGACCCACCCCCCGCGACTAAGGCGTCCCAAGGGTCCGGATTCACTTTGCGGCGTGCATCACAACACTGCAAAGACGCCACAGACAGACACAAAACTGGATATTTGCATGGATGGGCGGTGCGGTGCAGCCGCTCGCTCACAGTCTCAACATTGCCACGCCTACAAGGAGGAAGGCTCAGGGCTGCATACGGAGGAAAGGAGGTTAGGAAGTCAAGCTGAAAGGCATACACACACACACACACACACACACACACACACACACACACACACACACACAACACAACACAACACAACACAACTTCAAGAAAATAAATGGACCGGCCGGGATGGATGGCACTGCAGATTGACCACAAGGGGGAGACGCAGGCCCATGGATGAATGAAAGCAAAGCACCCGCACACACTCGATTCTCGCACGGAGGCTCAACCATCGCACCCCACGGTGTGCTCAGCCCTGAAGATCACCCAAACACAGCAGGAAAACTCGACTGATAAAATGTGGAGGAGGAGAAGAAGATGGAGCAGGCGCACCACTTCTGCAGCCACCCAGGGCACAACAGACGAGCACTATTTTTGACCAGAGGAAATCAGGGGAAAGCGCGAACGCAGTCCCCCACTACCACAAATTATGCAGTCGAGTTTCCCGCATTTGGGGAAATCGCAGGGGTCAGCACACCCGGAGTGCAATGGATGAGCCTCACCCTGGGAGAACCACCTTAGTTTTTTTTTTTTTGATTGAAAGAGCTTTATTTTCCGTTCAGTCATTACAAGTCGTACAATAAATTACAGTCACACAAAGCATGATAGTACGATACACAGCAAAGGTTCCCTAAGCTATACATCGCACACCATGCTACTCTAACATTCAGCTCAATCCTGCAATATAAAGGCACAAGAGATCAAACAAAAACCAAATAATACAATCTGTGATCGGGGTAGGGGTGTGGGCGACTATGTGGGGGTAGGGAGGGGGCAGATCACAGGGCCAAACTGTTGGGCTGTATCTTCAGGGGGACATGGGAGAAGGAGAGGGGTCTTCACTCCTCTTCTTCCTCATCAACGGCCGAGCTGTCCAAGATGGAATAGTCTCTAAGCAGGTTCTTGATGAACCTGCGGCAGTCCCGGACGGACATGTTTTCCCTGTTGATCACGAGGCGGTTCCTGGCAAGCCACACTGCGTCCTTAAAACAGTTCATAAGGCGCCAGGCCTCCTGGATGGCCTCCACGTCGTGGGTCCCAGGGAACAGGCCGTAAAGCACCGAATGGTACGATAGGCAGCTCCTGGGCACTGAGTCTCTGAGTTCCTGTTCTAGGGCGTCCAACAGACCCTGTGCAAAGGGGCACTGCCAAAACACGTGGAAAGATGTTTCCTCCACGTAGGGGCAACGGGGGCAGTACCGGGTCTTGCACAGGTTGCGGGCATGCATGAATGACCTGAGAGAGAGACCTCCCATGACGGCCATCCACGACAAGTCCTTGTGTCCATTGGTAAGCCGCTTTGAGGCCACATTGTTCCAAACTGTCTCTGCAGTGGCTGCGGGGAGTCCCGGAACCAGCTCGGTCGAGTCCTTAGCTCGGATGAGCTTGTGGATTGTCTTCGGCTTCCATAGGTCTGGTTTCAGTCCTTCCAGCTGGTGCTCCCTCACAAACCGGACAACATCCCCATAGAACCAGGGAGTGTTCCAGTTGTAAGGGATGGAGCTGTCCCATTTGTCCCAGCCCAGCTGTCTCCAGAGGGGCATGAGAAGCAAGCGAGACATGGACCTGCCCGCTGAGCCAGTCTTTTCTACAAGAGTCCGCTGCACCGTGACACATGCAAAGGAGGCCCTCAGCAGAGCGGGGATGTCGGGTATTCCCTTCCCACCCTTGCGGGGTTCCTTGTACATCACGGTCCTCTTGACTCTGTCCATTTTGCCCCAGACGAAGCCAAACACTGTCCGGGTGATGGCCTTGCAAACGGTGGTATGGGGAGGCCAGGCCTGTGCGGTATATTGGAGCACAGGCAAAACTTCACTCCGCAGGACAAGTGCCTTGCCTTCCATCGTGAGCTTTCTGGAGCTCCACAGTCCGATCTTCGAGTTTATCCTTCCTAGTCGGTCTTGCCAAGACTTAAGGGCCGCTCCTTCCTTCCCGAACCAGACTCCAAGAATTTGAATGAAGTCCGGCTTAACGGCAAAGGGGAAGGGGGCGGGAGAAGCCAGGTGCCATTCCCCGAAGAGCATGGCCTCCGACTTCCCGCAGTTGACTTTTGCCCCCGAAGCTCTGCCGAAGTCCTCGCAGGTCTGGACGAGTGCAGTCACCGAACGCTGGTCAGCGCAGAAGACGGTCACGTCGTCCATGTAGAGCGAGCACTTGACCTCGTGGCGATCTGGTCCTGGTGCGGTGATCCCTCTGATCTCTCCATTCTGCCGGATAGTCTCAGCGAAGAGCTCTATAACACAAACAAAAAGGAGAGGTGAAAGAGGGCAGCCTTGTCTAACCCCTGAAAGAATGGAAAAGGGGTCAGTCTTCCAGCCGTTCACCAACACCGTGCTGTAAATGTCAAAATACATAACGTTAACAAAAGAGCAAAACATCTTCCCCAGACCCAGCCTGCGCAAAACCCTGTCCATGAATGCGTGGGAGACACGGTCGAACGCCTTCTCCTGATCTAAGCTGACCAGGGCGGCGCGGCCCCCGCGGTCCTGGATGTAATGGACCGTGTCTCTCACAAGGGCAAGGCTGTCGGCAATCCTGCGGCCAGGAATGCTGCAGGTCTGGTCCGGATGGACGATCTGCCCCATGACAGGTTTCAGCCTGTTGGCCAGCACCTTGGCGAGGATCTTGTAGTCCACGTTCAGGAGAGAGATGGGACGCCAGTTTTTCAGGTCACATCTCTCCCCCTTCCGCTTATACAAGATCGTGATCATCCCTTCCCTCAACGACGGAGGCATTCTGCCCCCCACCACCATCTCCTCGTACACCTCCAACAGGTCCGGACAGATCAGGTCACCCAGCGCTACGTAGAGCTCGGCCGGGAGACCGTCACTGCCCGGGGTCCTGCCGGGCTTAAAGGATTTAGCGGCAGAGAGCAGCTCCCCCACCGTCAAGGGATCGTCCATAGCCGCCGCACCTGCGGGATCAACAACGTTAGTGACACCTGACAGGAACCTCTCGGCGGCTTCGGGGTCGGATGACTTGGGGGCGTAGAGGTTGCTGTAGAAGTCGTGGACGACCCCCATCACTTCCTCCTTGCCGCTCCTCATGTGTCCGGTCTCATCTCGTAGCTCAGTCAGGGGCGTGTGGCCGGCATGGAGCTTCCTGAAAAAGAAAGAGTTACATTTCTCACCCTTCTCCAGGTTCTCCACCTTGGAACGAAAGACGATTCGCTTGGATTCCTCCTCAAAGTGCCTTTTCAAGCTCTTTTTGGTCTCCTCCAGCTCCTCCCTGACGTCCCAGCCACACTGGAGCAGGTCCTGCAGGGACCGCAGCTCGCGCTGCAGTTTCCTCAAGTTCCACTTCTTCGCACACGCCTGTTGTCTGCCTTTTGCCTGAAAGAAACAACGGAATTCGACTTTAACATATTCCCACCAATCGCTGATGCACTTGAACAGACATTTGTCATTTCGCCATACAAGGTAAGCATCCCTAAGTTCCTCCATGACCTCCCTCTGCTCCAACAGGGCACAATTCAACTTCCAGGAGCCCGGGCCAGGTGGGAATCCATGGCCCAGAGTCCCCCGGAATCGAATGGCCCTGTGGTCAGAGAAGAAGCAGGGGACCATAGAGTACGACACCTTTCTGACTGCTCTCGAAGTGAAGATGAAGTCTATCCGAGAACGGAGCGAGCCATCGGGGCGGCTCCACGTATAGTTTACGGAGCCGTTCCCGATGGACCCGACAACGTCCTGCAAGGATGCCTCCGTCACCATCTCAATCAGCAGTTTAGACGTCACGTCCAGATTGGCGGATGTGCCAGAACTGCGCCCGTCCACCTCAATGGGGCAGTTGAAGTCACCACCCAACACTACTGCTCTAGTGGTGGCGAGTTCAGCCCGCAGGGCCTGGAGAACCTCCAGTCGGACATCCCTCTCAGGGGAGGCATACACGCTGATGAGCCGCACGGGCTCACCCGCCCAGGAACCGTCTGCGACAAGAAGTCTGCCACAGACGAGCTCCCGGACGGAATCAAGTGCAAAGTTACCTCCCCTGATCAGGATGGCCACCCCCGCAGACCTATTGTCGCCCCCACCAGACCAGTAGGAAGGGCCGTGAGGCCACTGCCTGGCCAGATGGTTGTAAGACCTAGAAGCAGACAAAGCACATTCCTGCAACATGTAAACATCACACCTCTGGGAATCTAAGAACGTAAGAACAGTCTGAAATCTAAACCAAGCTCTAATACTCCTCACATTAATGCAGAAGATGTTGAGATCAGCCATGGGAATAAAAAGAGAGGTTAGTTCTGATACTAGTTACCAGTCTGGTCGGACGGGTCCTCTTCTCTGGCGCCTGTCGGCTCCTGTGGCTTCTCGTAGCGCCCTTCCAAGAACTCGTCGTAGACCGTGTTGGACGGAGTGTCCAGGATTTTCTTAACCTCTGGGTCCTGCAGCAGCTCCTCCATAGATTGAGCTTGGACTGGCTCTGCTTGGACCTGCTCCACTTGGGCCTGCTCCATCACCTCCTCTCCTTCTGAAGCTTCAAGGCTCTCGCAGACCTGCTCCATCTCCTCCTCCTCATCTGAAGCTTGAGGGGTCTCGCAGGTCTCGATTATTTTTCTTTTGTGGGACTCTTCTGATACGTTGTCCCTTCCTTTCCTCTTCCTCTGTATGGTACCTGGGGGAGGAAGCACAGGAAAGTCCTCCGAAGGGCGGGCACCAGCAGCTGGAGGGGGGTTAGGTGCTGCTGGGCCAGGAGAGAAAGGAGGCTGGGTGGGGCGGGGGGCAGGAGAGAGTGCCCGGGCAGGGGAGGACGGGGCAGGGGTGGGCCGGGCAGGGGAGGACGGGGCAGGGGTGGGCCGGGCAGGGGAGGACGGGGCAGGGGTGGGCCGGGGTGGGGTACGGGGGGCAGGGGTGGGCCGGGGTGGGGTACGGGGGGCAGGGGTGGGGCGGGATGGGGCAGGAGGGGCGGGGGTGGGACGGGGTGGGGCGGGGGTGGGACGGGATGGGGCAGGAGGGGCAGGGGTGGGACGGGATGGGGCAGGAGGGGCAGGGGTGGGACGGGATGGGGCAGGGGTGGGACGGGATGGGGCAGGGGTGGGGCGGGATGGGGCAGGAGATGGGGCGGGAGGGGCAGGGGATGGGGCGGGAGGGGCAGGGGAGGGGCGGGACGGGGCAGGGGTGGTGGCTTTCGCCTTCTTACCCTCCTTGGTCGGCTTGGCCATCCGTGGTGTTGGCTCCGGAGCTGGGGCTGGCTTCGGTGCTCTCGCTGCCACAGATGCCCATGTTCTCTCCCTCTGGGGGCAGTCCTTGTAGCTGTGGGCTGCCAGTCCGCAGAGGTTGCAGGTCTTGCTCTTGGGGCAGTCCTTGGTCGTGTGACCTGTCACACGGCAATACCTGCAGGCATCCTCCGTACAGTCCTTGCCCTCGTGGCCCATCTTGCCACATCTCCTGCAGGTCTGCGGCATGTCCGGGTAGAAGATAAGTCCTGTGGAGTTGCCCAAGGAAAATGTCGTTGGCAGGTGCTGTAGTCCGTCTGGAGAAGCAGGGTTCTTGTTGAGTCTGACGACCACAGACCACTTGCAGGTCCAGTATCCGAGTGAGTTCAGGATGCGGGTGGGCTCCCTCACCACGGTGCAGAAGCGCTTCAGGAAGGTCGAGATGTCCGTGCCTGGGGTGTGTGGGTTCCGCATTGAGACCGTCACCCGCCTCTCCTCTCTTTGAATAAGGCAGTTGCCCACAAAGCGAGAGAAAGGGGATTCGGGACTCGCCGCTTTCACCACCTCCCAGTATCTTCTACAGGTCCCAATGGTGGCAAAGGTGATGTAGAAGATTCCCGAAAAGAAGGTTGCTATTCCCAGGGTGTCAGCCGTGGGGAAGCCTTGATCCGCCAGCATCTTCTTGCAGAACACGTCGTGGGACATGTCCGGCACCCTTCCGTCCACGGGCTTGAGCTTCAAGGCAACAGTCTGCCTCATCCAGGGCTCCAGGGTTGGAGCTTCCAGGTTAGGAATTCTGCCGCCCTTCTGCCTTGCCGTGGTGGAGGTTGAAGCTTGCTGTGGTTGGGGCTGGACCTCCAGGCCTTGCCCTGCAGCCTCCTGGGTGGACTTGCTGGTTGAGGCCATGGCTTCTTCCAGCAGGCTCTTTTCCGCTTCCTTGCTTGCTTGTGGAGAGAGGCTTCGCAAAGTCTTCTTTCCCGGGTGGGAGGAGCTATGCAGATCCGGTCCCGGTGGGAGGAGCTATGCAAATCCTTCTCCAGAGGCAGCGAGTTTCTTCGAAAAGATTCTGCGCCGCCTTCCTCTTCGCCGCTGTTCCGGAATTCACCGCCGATTCCCTTCTTCCAGGTTCTTCGTCGGCTTCTTCCGGAGCTGCAGTCTTCAAGATCTTCTCCTTCTTCAGATGTTCCGAGGCAGGCAGGAGACGATCTTCAGGTGGTATGCTCTAGAGAAATGCGGTTCTAATAAGAACGAAAAGTACTGCAATCGTACTACGCAAAATCTCTACCACAATGCTTGGAGTTCTTCAGACCGTAGTGATCATGGTATCTCCCCTGCCAGGTAAGTATGAGTTGTTCGGCGCCTAGCCGGAGAGGCGCCCCTCGGACGCAGACCACCTCCATTGGTGCGATTTCGGCTCCTTTCCCTCATGGTTTTGGTTTGGGGGAGGGGGGCCAGTACAGTTGCAGAACATACAGATACAAGTGGAGAAGGGTGGAGACCCTGACCCACCCCCCGCGACTAAGGCGTCCCAAGGGTCCGGATTCACTTTGCGGCGTGCATCACAACACTGCAAAGACGCCACAGACAGACACAAAACTGGATATTTGCATGGATGGGCGGTGCGGTGCAGCCGCTCGCTCACAGTCTCAACATTGCCACGCCTACAAGGAGGAAGGCTCAGGGCTGCATACGGAGGAAAGGAGGTTAGGAAGTCAAGCTGAAAGGCATACACACACACACACACACACACACACACACACACACACAACACAACACAACACAACACAACTTCAAGAAAATAAATGGACCGGCCGGGATGGATGGCACTGCAGATTGACCACAAGGGGGAGACGCAGGCCCATGGATGAATGAAAGCAAAGCACCCGCACACACTCGATTCTCGCACGGAGGCTCAACCATCGCACCCCACGGTGTGCTCAGCCCTGAAGATCACCCAAACACAGCAGGAAAACTCGACTGATAAAATGTGGAGGAGGAGAAGAAGATGGAGCAGGCGCACCACTTCTGCAGCCACCCAGGGCACAACAGACGAGCACTATTTTTGACCAGAGGAAATCAGGGGAAAGCGCGAACGCAGTCCCCCACTACCACAAATTATGCAGTCGAGTTTCCCGCATTTGGGGAAATCGCAGGGGTCAGCACACCCGGAGTGCAATGGATGAGCCTCACCCTGGGAGAACCACCTTAGTGATCATGGTATCTCCCCTGCCAGGTAAGTATGAGTTGTTCGGCGCCTAGCCGGAGAGGCGCCCCTCGGACGCAGACCACCTCCATTGGTGCGATTTCGGCTCCTTTCCCTCATGGTTTTGGTTTGGGGGAGGGGGGCCAGTACAGTTGCAGAACATACAGATACAAGTGGAGAAGGGTGGAGACCCTGACCCACCCCCCGCGACTAAGGCGTCCCAAGGGTCCGGATTCACTTTGCGGCGTGCATCACAACACTGCAAAGACGCCACAGACAGACACAAAACTGGATATTTGCATGGATGGGCGGTGCGGTGCAGCCGCTCGCTCACAGTCTCAACATTGCCACGCCTACAAGGAGGAAGGCTCAGGGCTGCATACGGAGGAAAGGAGGTTAGGAAGTCAAGCTGAAAGGCATACACACACACACACACACACACACACACACACACACAACACAACACAACACAACACAACACAACTTCAAGAAAATAAATGGACCGGCCGGGATGGATGGCACTGCAGATTGACCACAAGGGGGAGACGCAGGCCCATGGATGAATGAAAGCAAAGCACCCGCACACACTCGATTCTCGCACGGAGGCTCAACCATCGCACCCCACGGTGTGCTCAGCCCTGAAGATCACCCAAACACAGCAGGAAAACTCGACTGATAAAATGTGGAGGAGGAGAAGAAGATGGAGCAGGCGCACCACTTCTGCAGCCACCCAGGGCACAACAGACGAGCACTATTTTTGACCAGAGGAAATCAGGGGAAAGCGCGAACGCAGTCCCCCACTACCACAAATTATGCAGTCGAGTTTCCCGCATTTGGGGAAATCGCAGGGGTCAGCACACCCGGAGTGCAATGGATGAGCCTCACCCTGGGAGAACCACCTTAGTGATCATGGTATCTCCCCTGCCAGGTAAGTATGAGTTGTTCGGCGCCTAGCCGGAGAGGCGCCCCTCGGACGCAGACCACCTCCATTGGTGCGATTTCGGCTCCTTTCCCTCATGGTTTTGGTTTGGGGGAGGGGGGCCAGTACAGTTGCAGAACATACAGATACAAGTGGAGAAGGGTGGAGACCCTGACCCACCCCCCGCGACTAAGGCGTCCCAAGGGTCCGGATTCACTTTGCGGCGTGCATCACAACACTGCAAAGACGCCACAGACAGACACAAAACTGGATATTTGCATGGATGGGCGGTGCGGTGCAGCCGCTCGCTCACAGTCTCAACATTGCCACGCCTACAAGGAGGAAGGCTCAGGGCTGCATACGGAGGAAAGGAGGTTAGGAAGTCAAGCTGAAAGGCATACACACACACACACACACACACACACACACACACACACACACAACACAACACAACACAACACAACACAACTTCAAGAAAATAAATGGACCGGCCGGGATGGATGGCACTGCAGATTGACCACAAGGGGGAGACGCAGGCCCATGGATGAATGAAAGCAAAGCACCCGCACACACTCGATTCTCGCACGGAGGCTCAACCATCGCACCCCACGGTGTGCTCAGCCCTGAAGATCACCCAAACACAGCAGGAAAACTCGACTGATAAAATGTGGAGGAGGAGAAGAAGATGGAGCAGGCGCACCACTTCTGCAGCCACCCAGGGCACAACAGACGAGCACTATTTTTGACCAGAGGAAATCAGGGGAAAGCGCGAACGCAGTCCCCCACTACCACAAATTATGCAGTCGAGTTTCCCGCATTTGGGGAAATCGCAGGGGTCAGCACACCCGGAGTGCAATGGATGAGCCTCACCCTGGGAGAACCACCTTAGTGATCATGGTATCTCCCCTGCCAGGTAAGTATGAGTTGTTCGGCGCCTAGCCGGAGAGGCGCCCCTCGGACGCAGACCACCTCCATTGGTGCGATTTCGGCTCCTTTCCCTCATGGTTTTGGTTTGGGGGAGGGGGGCCAGTACAGTTGCAGAACATACAGATACAAGTGGAGAAGGGTGGAGACCCTGACCCACCCCCCGCGACTAAGGCGTCCCAAGGGTCCGGATTCACTTTGCGGCGTGCATCACAACACTGCAAAGACGCCACAGACAGACACAAAACTGGATATTTGCATGGATGGGCGGTGCGGTGCAGCCGCTCGCTCACAGTCTCAACATTGCCACGCCTACAAGGAGGAAGGCTCAGGGCTGCATACGGAGGAAAGGAGGTTAGGAAGTCAAGCTGAAAGGCATACACACACACACACACACACACACACACACACACACAACACAACACAACACAACACAACACAACTTCAAGAAAATAAATGGACCGGCCGGGATGGATGGCACTGCAGATTGACCACAAGGGGGAGACGCAGGCCCATGGATGAATGAAAGCAAAGCACCCGCACACACTCGATTCTCGCACGGAGGCTCAACCATCGCACCCCACGGTGTGCTCAGCCCTGAAGATCACCCAAACACAGCAGGAAAACTCGACTGATAAAATGTGGAGGAGGAGAAGAAGATGGAGCAGGCGCACCACTTCTGCAGCCACCCAGGGCACAACAGACGAGCACTATTTTTGACCAGAGGAAATCAGGGGAAAGCGCGAACGCAGTCCCCCACTACCACAAATTATGCAGTCGAGTTTCCCGCATTTGGGGAAATCGCAGGGGTCAGCACACCCGGAGTGCAATGGATGAGCCTCACCCTGGGAGAACCACCTTAGTGATCATGGTATCTCCCCTGCCAGGTAAGTATGAGTTGTTCGGCGCCTAGCCGGAGAGGCGCCCCTCGGACGCAGACCACCTCCATTGGTGCGATTTCGGCTCCTTTCCCTCATGGTTTTGGTTTGGGGGAGGGGGGCCAGTACAGTTGCAGAACATACAGATACAAGTGGAGAAGGGTGGAGACCCTGACCCACCCCCCGCGACTAAGGCGTCCCAAGGGTCCGGATTCACTTTGCGGCGTGCATCACAACACTGCAAAGACGCCACAGACAGACACAAAACTGGATATTTGCATGGATGGGCGGTGCGGTGCAGCCGCTCGCTCACAGTCTCAACATTGCCACGCCTACAAGGAGGAAGGCTCAGGGCTGCATACGGAGGAAAGGAGGTTAGGAAGTCAAGCTGAAAGGCATACACACACACACACACACACACACACACACACACACACACACACAACACAACACAACACAACACAACACAACTTCAAGAAAATAAATGGACCGGCCGGGATGGATGGCACTGCAGATTGACCACAAGGGGGAGACGCAGGCCCATGGATGAATGAAAGCAAAGCACCCGCACACACTCGATTCTCGCACGGAGGCTCAACCATCGCACCCCACGGTGTGCTCAGCCCTGAAGATCACCCAAACACAGCAGGAAAACTCGACTGATAAAATGTGGAGGAGGAGAAGAAGATGGAGCAGGCGCACCACTTCTGCAGCCACCCAGGGCACAACAGACGAGCACTATTTTTGACCAGAGGAAATCAGGGGAAAGCGCGAACGCAGTCCCCCACTACCACAAATTATGCAGTCGAGTTTCCCGCATTTGGGGAAATCGCAGGGGTCAGCACACCCGGAGTGCAATGGATGAGCCTCACCCTGGGAGAACCACCTTAGTGATCATGGTATCTCCCCTGCCAGGTAAGTATGAGTTGTTCGGCGCCTAGCCGGAGAGGCGCCCCTCGGACGCAGACCACCTCCATTGGTGCGATTTCGGCTCCTTTCCCTCATGGTTTTGGTTTGGGGGAGGGGGGCCAGTACAGTTGCAGAACATACAGATACAAGTGGAGAAGGGTGGAGACCCTGACCCACCCCCCGCGACTAAGGCGTCCCAAGGGTCCGGATTCACTTTGCGGCGTGCATCACAACACTGCAAAGACGCCACAGACAGACACAAAACTGGATATTTGCATGGATGGGCGGTGCGGTGCAGCCGCTCGCTCACAGTCTCAACATTGCCACGCCTACAAGGAGGAAGGCTCAGGGCTGCATACGGAGGAAAGGAGGTTAGGAAGTCAAGCTGAAAGGCATACACACACACACACACACAACACAACACAACACAACACAACACAACTTCAAGAAAATAAATGGACCGGCCGGGATGGATGGCACTGCAGATTGACCACAAGGGGGAGACGCAGGCCCATGGATGAATGAAAGCAAAGCACCCGCACACACTCGATTCTCGCACGGAGGCTCAACCATCGCACCCCACGGTGTGCTCAGCCCTGAAGATCACCCAAACACAGCAGGAAAACTCGACTGATAAAATGTGGAGGAGGAGAAGAAGATGGAGCAGGCGCACCACTTCTGCAGCCACCCAGGGCACAACAGACGAGCACTATTTTTGACCAGAGGAAATCAGGGGAAAGCGCGAACGCAGTCCCCCACTACCACAAATTATGCAGTCGAGTTTCCCGCATTTGGGGAAATCGCAGGGGTCAGCACACCCGGAGTGCAATGGATGAGCCTCACCCTGGGAGAACCACCTTAGTGATCATGGTATCTCCCCTGCCAGGTAAGTATGAGTTGTTCGGCGCCTAGCCGGAGAGGCGCCCCTCGGACGCAGACCACCTCCATTGGTGCGATTTCGGCTCCTTTCCCTCATGGTTTTGGTTTGGGGGAGGGGGGCCAGTACAGTTGCAGAACATACAGATACAAGTGGAGAAGGGTGGAGACCCTGACCCACCCCCCGCGACTAAGGCGTCCCAAGGGTCCGGATTCACTTTGCGGCGTGCATCACAACACTGCAAAGACGCCACAGACAGACACAAAACTGGATATTTGCATGGATGGGCGGTGCGGTGCAGCCGCTCGCTCACAGTCTCAACATTGCCACGCCTACAAGGAGGAAGGCTCAGGGCTGCATACGGAGGAAAGGAGGTTAGGAAGTCAAGCTGAAAGGCATACACACACACACACACACACACACACACACACACACACACACACACACACAACACAACACAACACAACACAACTTCAAGAAAATAAATGGACCGGCCGGGATGGATGGCACTGCAGATTGACCACAAGGGGGAGACGCAGGCCCATGGATGAATGAAAGCAAAGCACCCGCACACACTCGATTCTCGCACGGAGGCTCAACCATCGCACCCCACGGTGTGCTCAGCCCTGAAGATCACCCAAACACAGCAGGAAAACTCGACTGATAAAATGTGGAGGAGGAGAAGAAGATGGAGCAGGCGCACCACTTCTGCAGCCACCCAGGGCACAACAGACGAGCACTATTTTTGACCAGAGGAAATCAGGGGAAAGCGCGAACGCAGTCCCCCACTACCACAAATTATGCAGTCGAGTTTCCCGCATTTGGGGAAATCGCAGGGGTCAGCACACCCGGAGTGCAATGGATGAGCCTCACCCTGGGAGAACCACCTTAGTGATCATGGTATCTCCCCTGCCAGGTAAGTATGAGTTGTTCGGCGCCTAGCCGGAGAGGCGCCCCTCGGACGCAGACCACCTCCATTGGTGCGATTTCGGCTCCTTTCCCTCATGGTTTTGGTTTGGGGGAGGGGGGCCAGTACAGTTGCAGAACATACAGATACAAGTGGAGAAGGGTGGAGACCCTGACCCACCCCCCGCGACTAAGGCGTCCCAAGGGTCCGGATTCACTTTGCGGCGTGCATCACAACACTGCAAAGACGCCACAGACAGACACAAAACTGGATATTTGCATGGATGGGCGGTGCGGTGCAGCCGCTCGCTCACAGTCTCAACATTGCCACGCCTACAAGGAGGAAGGCTCAGGGCTGCATACGGAGGAAAGGAGGTTAGGAAGTCAAGCTGAAAGGCATACACACACACACACACACACACACACACACACACACACACACACAACACAACACAACACAACACAACACAACTTCAAGAAAATAAATGGACCGGCCGGGATGGATGGCACTGCAGATTGACCACAAGGGGGAGACGCAGGCCCATGGATGAATGAAAGCAAAGCACCCGCACACACTCGATTCTCGCACGGAGGCTCAACCATCGCACCCCACGGTGTGCTCAGCCCTGAAGATCACCCAAACACAGCAGGAAAACTCGACTGATAAAATGTGGAGGAGGAGAAGAAGATGGAGCAGGCGCACCACTTCTGCAGCCACCCAGGGCACAACAGACGAGCACTATTTTTGACCAGAGGAAATCAGGGGAAAGCGCGAACGCAGTCCCCCACTACCACAAATTATGCAGTCGAGTTTCCCGCATTTGGGGAAATCGCAGGGGTCAGCACACCCGGAGTGCAATGGATGAGCCTCACCCTGGGAGAACCACCTTAGTGATCATGGTATCTCCCCTGCCAGGTAAGTATGAGTTGTTCGGCGCCTAGCCGGAGAGGCGCCCCTCGGACGCAGACCACCTCCATTGGTGCGATTTCGGCTCCTTTCCCTCATGGTTTTGGTTTGGGGGAGGGGGGCCAGTACAGTTGCAGAACATACAGATACAAGTGGAGAAGGGTGGAGACCCTGACCCACCCCCCGCGACTAAGGCGTCCCAAGGGTCCGGATTCACTTTGCGGCGTGCATCACAACACTGCAAAGACGCCACAGACAGACACAAAACTGGATATTTGCATGGATGGGCGGTGCGGTGCAGCCGCTCGCTCACAGTCTCAACATTGCCACGCCTACAAGGAGGAAGGCTCAGGGCTGCATACGGAGGAAAGGAGGTTAGGAAGTCAAGCTGAAAGGCATACACACACACACACACACACACACACACACACACACACACACACACAACACACACAACACAACACAACACAACTTCAAGAAAATAAATGGACCGGCCGGGATGGATGGCACTGCAGATTGACCACAAGGGGGAGACGCAGGCCCATGGATGAATGAAAGCAAAGCACCCGCACACACTCGATTCTCGCACGGAGGCTCAACCATCGCACCCCACGGTGTGCTCAGCCCTGAAGATCACCCAAACACAGCAGGAAAACTCGACTGATAAAATGTGGAGGAGGAGAAGAAGATGGAGCAGGCGCACCACTTCTGCAGCCACCCAGGGCACAACAGACGAGCACTATTTTTGACCAGAGGAAATCAGGGGAAAGCGCGAACGCAGTCCCCCACTACCACAAATTATGCAGTCGAGTTTCCCGCATTTGGGGAAATCGCAGGGGTCAGCACACCCGGAGTGCAATGGATGAGCCTCACCCTGGGAGAACCACCTTAGTGATCATGGTATCTCCCCTGCCAGGTAAGTATGAGTTGTTCGGCGCCTAGCCGGAGAGGCGCCCCTCGGACGCAGACCACCTCCATTGGTGCGATTTCGGCTCCTTTCCCTCATGGTTTTGGTTTGGGGGAGGGGGGCCAGTACAGTTGCAGAACATACAGATACAAGTGGAGAAGGGTGGAGACCCTGACCCACCCCCCGCGACTAAGGCGTCCCAAGGGTCCGGATTCACTTTGCGGCGTGCATCACAACACTGCAAAGACGCCACAGACAGACACAAAACTGGATATTTGCATGGATGGGCGGTGCGGTGCAGCCGCTCGCTCACAGTCTCAACATTGCCACGCCTACAAGGAGGAAGGCTCAGGGCTGCATACGGAGGAAAGGAGGTTAGGAAGTCAAGCTGAAAGGCATACACACACACACACACACACACACACACACACACACACACACACACAACACAACACAACACAACACAACACCAAGAAAATAAATGGACCGGCCGGGATGGATGGCACTGCAGATTGACCACAAGGGGGAGACGCAGGCCCATGGATGAATGAAAGCAAAGCACCCGCACACACTCGATTCTCGCACGGAGGCTCAACCATCGCACCCCACGGTGTGCTCAGCCCTGAAGATCACCCAAACACAGCAGGAAAACTCGACTGATAAAATGTGGAGGAGGAGAAGAAGATGGAGCAGGCGCACCACTTCTGCAGCCACCCAGGGCACAACAGACGAGCACTATTTTTGACCAGAGGAAATCAGGGGAAAGCGCGAACGCAGTCCCCCACTACCACAAATTATGCAGTCGAGTTTCCCGCATTTGGGGAAATCGCAGGGGTCAGCACACCCGGAGTGCAATGGATGAGCCTCACCCTGGGAGAACCACCTTAGTGATCATGGTATCTCCCCTGCCAGGTAAGTATGAGTTGTTCGGCGCCTAGCCGGAGAGGCGCCCCTCGGACGCAGACCACCTCCATTGGTGCGATTTCGGCTCCTTTCCCTCATGGTTTTGGTTTGGGGGAGGGGGGCCAGTACAGTTGCAGAACATACAGATACAAGTGGAGAAGGGTGGAGACCCTGACCCACCCCCCGCGACTAAGGCGTCCCAAGGGTCCGGATTCACTTTGCGGCGTGCATCACAACACTGCAAAGACGCCACAGACAGACACAAAACTGGATATTTGCATGGATGGGCGGTGCGGTGCAGCCGCTCGCTCACAGTCTCAACATTGCCACGCCTACAAGGAGGAAGGCTCAGGGCTGCATACGGAGGAAAGGAGGTTAGGAAGTCAAGCTGAAAGGCATACACACACACACACACACACACACACACACACACACACACAACACAACACACACAACACAACACAACACAACACAACTTCAAGAAAATAAATGGACCGGCCGGGATGGATGGCACTGCAGATTGACCACAAGGGGGAGACGCAGGCCCATGGATGAATGAAAGCAAAGCACCCGCACACACTCGATTCTCGCACGGAGGCTCAACCATCGCACCCCACGGTGTGCTCAGCCCTGAAGATCACCCAAACACAGCAGGAAAACTCGACTGATAAAATGTGGAGGAGGAGAAGAAGATGGAGCAGGCGCACCACTTCTGCAGCCACCCAGGGCACAACAGACGAGCACTATTTTTGACCAGAGGAAATCAGGGGAAAGCGCGAACGCAGTCCCCCACTACCACAAATTATGCAGTCGAGTTTCCCGCATTTGGGGAAATCGCAGGGGTCAGCACACCCGGAGTGCAATGGATGAGCCTCACCCTGGGAGAACCACCTTAGTGATCATGGTATCTCCCCTGCCAGGTAAGTATGAGTTGTTCGGCGCCTAGCCGGAGAGGCGCCCCTCGGACGCAGACCACCTCCATTGGTGCGATTTCGGCTCCTTTCCCTCATGGTTTTGGTTTGGGGGAGGGGGGCCAGTACAGTTGCAGAACATACAGATACAAGTGGAGAAGGGTGGAGACCCTGACCCACCCCCCGCGACTAAGGCGTCCCAAGGGTCCGGATTCACTTTGCGGCGTGCATCACAACACTGCAAAGACGCCACAGACAGACACAAAACTGGATATTTGCATGGATGGGCGGTGCGGTGCAGCCGCTCGCTCACAGTCTCAACATTGCCACGCCTACAAGGAGGAAGGCTCAGGGCTGCATACGGAGGAAAGGAGGTTAGGAAGTCAAGCTGAAAGGCATACACACACACACACACACACACACACACACACACACACACACACACAACACAACACAACACAACACAACACAACTTCAAGAAAATAAATGGACCGGCCGGGATGGATGGCACTGCAGATTGACCACAAGGGGGAGACGCAGGCCCATGGATGAATGAAAGCAAAGCACCCGCACACACTCGATTCTCGCACGGAGGCTCAACCATCGCACCCCACGGTGTGCTCAGCCCTGAAGATCACCCAAACACAGCAGGAAAACTCGACTGATAAAATGTGGAGGAGGAGAAGAAGATGGAGCAGGCGCACCACTTCTGCAGCCACCCAGGGCACAACAGACGAGCACTATTTTTGACCAGAGGAAATCAGGGGAAAGCGCGAACGCAGTCCCCCACTACCACAAATTATGCAGTCGAGTTTCCCGCATTTGGGGAAATCGCAGGGGTCAGCACACCCGGAGTGCAATGGATGAGCCTCACCCTGGGAGAACCACCTTAGTGATCATGGTATCTCCCCTGCCAGGTAAGTATGAGTTGTTCGGCGCCTAGCCGGAGAGGCGCCCCTCGGACGCAGACCACCTCCATTGGTGCGATTTCGGCTCCTTTCCCTCATGGTTTTGGTTTGGGGGAGGGGGGCCAGTACAGTTGCAGAACATACAGATACAAGTGGAGAAGGGTGGAGACCCTGACCCACCCCCCGCGACTAAGGCGTCCCAAGGGTCCGGATTCACTTTGCGGCGTGCATCACAACACTGCAAAGACGCCACAGACAGACACAAAACTGGATATTTGCATGGATGGGCGGTGCGGTGCAGCCGCTCGCTCACAGTCTCAACATTGCCACGCCTACAAGGAGGAAGGCTCAGGGCTGCATACGGAGGAAAGGAGGTTAGGAAGTCAAGCTGAAAGGCATACACACACACACACACACACACACACACACACACACACACACACACACACACAACACAACACAACACAACACAACACAACTTCAAGAAAATAAATGGACCGGCCGGGATGGATGGCACTGCAGATTGACCACAAGGGGGAGACGCAGGCCCATGGATGAATGAAAGCAAAGCACCCGCACACACTCGATTCTCGCACGGAGGCTCAACCATCGCACCCCACGGTGTGCTCAGCCCTGAAGATCACCCAAACACAGCAGGAAAACTCGACTGATAAAATGTGGAGGAGGAGAAGAAGATGGAGCAGGCGCACCACTTCTGCAGCCACCCAGGGCACAACAGACGAGCACTATTTTTGACCAGAGGAAATCAGGGGAAAGCGCGAACGCAGTCCCCCACTACCACAAATTATGCAGTCGAGTTTCCCGCATTTGGGGAAATCGCAGGGGTCAGCACACCCGGAGTGCAATGGATGAGCCTCACCCTGGGAGAACCACCTTAGTGATCATGGTATCTCCCCTGCCAGGTAAGTATGAGTTGTTCGGCGCCTAGCCGGAGAGGCGCCCCTCGGACGCAGACCACCTCCATTGGTGCGATTTCGGCTCCTTTCCCTCATGGTTTTGGTTTGGGGGAGGGGGGCCAGTACAGTTGCAGAACATACAGATACAAGTGGAGAAGGGTGGAGACCCTGACCCACCCCCCGCGACTAAGGCGTCCCAAGGGTCCGGATTCACTTTGCGGCGTGCATCACAACACTGCAAAGACGCCACAGACAGACACAAAACTGGATATTTGCATGGATGGGCGGTGCGGTGCAGCCGCTCGCTCACAGTCTCAACATTGCCACGCCTACAAGGAGGAAGGCTCAGGGCTGCATACGGAGGAAAGGAGGTTAGGAAGTCAAGCTGAAAGGCATACACACACACACACACACACACACACACACACACACACACACACACACACACACAACACAACACAACACAACACAACTTCAAGAAAATAAATGGACCGGCCGGGATGGATGGCACTGCAGATTGACCACAAGGGGGAGACGCAGGCCCATGGATGAATGAAAGCAAAGCACCCGCACACACTCGATTCTCGCACGGAGGCTCAACCATCGCACCCCACGGTGTGCTCAGCCCTGAAGATCACCCAAACACAGCAGGAAAACTCGACTGATAAAATGTGGAGGAGGAGAAGAAGATGGAGCAGGCGCACCACTTCTGCAGCCACCCAGGGCACAACAGACGAGCACTATTTTTGACCAGAGGAAATCAGGGGAAAGCGCGAACGCAGTCCCCCACTACCACAAATTATGCAGTCGAGTTTCCCGCATTTGGGGAAATCGCAGGGGTCAGCACACCCGGAGTGCAATGGATGAGCCTCACCCTGGGAGAACCACCTTAGTGATCATGGTATCTCCCCTGCCAGGTAAGTATGAGTTGTTCGGCGCCTAGCCGGAGAGGCGCCCCTCGGACGCAGACCACCTCCATTGGTGCGATTTCGGCTCCTTTCCCTCATGGTTTTGGTTTGGGGGAGGGGGGCCAGTACAGTTGCAGAACATACAGATACAAGTGGAGAAGGGTGGAGACCCTGACCCACCCCCCGCGACTAAGGCGTCCCAAGGGTCCGGATTCACTTTGCGGCGTGCATCACAACACTGCAAAGACGCCACAGACAGACACAAAACTGGATATTTGCATGGATGGGCGGTGCGGTGCAGCCGCTCGCTCACAGTCTCAACATTGCCACGCCTACAAGGAGGAAGGCTCAGGGCTGCATACGGAGGAAAGGAGGTTAGGAAGTCAAGCTGAAAGGCATACACACACACACACACACACACACACACACACACACACACACACACACACAACACAACACAACACAACACAACACAACTTCAAGAAAATAAATGGACCGGCCGGGATGGATGGCACTGCAGATTGACCACAAGGGGGAGACGCAGGCCCATGGATGAATGAAAGCAAAGCACCCGCACACACTCGATTCTCGCACGGAGGCTCAACCATCGCACCCCACGGTGTGCTCAGCCCTGAAGATCACCCAAACACAGCAGGAAAACTCGACTGATAAAATGTGGAGGAGGAGAAGAAGATGGAGCAGGCGCACCACTTCTGCAGCCACCCAGGGCACAACAGACGAGCACTATTTTTGACCAGAGGAAATCAGGGGAAAGCGCGAACGCAGTCCCCCACTACCACAAATTATGCAGTCGAGTTTCCCGCATTTGGGGAAATCGCAGGGGTCAGCACACCCGGAGTGCAATGGATGAGCCTCACCCTGGGAGAACCACCTTAGTGATCATGGTATCTCCCCTGCCAGGTAAGTATGAGTTGTTCGGCGCCTAGCCGGAGAGGCGCCCCTCGGACGCAGACCACCTCCATTGGTGCGATTTCGGCTCCTTTCCCTCATGGTTTTGGTTTGGGGGAGGGGGGCCAGTACAGTTGCAGAACATACAGATACAAGTGGAGAAGGGTGGAGACCCTGACCCACCCCCCGCGACTAAGGCGTCCCAAGGGTCCGGATTCACTTTGCGGCGTGCATCACAACACTGCAAAGACGCCACAGACAGACACAAAACTGGATATTTGCATGGATGGGCGGTGCGGTGCAGCCGCTCGCTCACAGTCTCAACATTGCCACGCCTACAAGGAGGAAGGCTCAGGGCTGCATACGGAGGAAAGGAGGTTAGGAAGTCAAGCTGAAAGGCATACACACACACACACACACACACACACACACACACACACACACACACACACACAACACAACACAACACAACACAACTTCAAGAAAATAAATGGACCGGCCGGGATGGATGGCACTGCAGATTGACCACAAGGGGGAGACGCAGGCCCATGGATGAATGAAAGCAAAGCACCCGCACACACTCGATTCTCGCACGGAGGCTCAACCATCGCACCCCACGGTGTGCTCAGCCCTGAAGATCACCCAAACACAGCAGGAAAACTCGACTGATAAAATGTGGAGGAGGAGAAGAAGATGGAGCAGGCGCACCACTTCTGCAGCCACCCAGGGCACAACAGACGAGCACTATTTTTGACCAGAGGAAATCAGGGGAAAGCGCGAACGCAGTCCCCCACTACCACAAATTATGCAGTCGAGTTTCCCGCATTTGGGGAAATCGCAGGGGTCAGCACACCCGGAGTGCAATGGATGAGCCTCACCCTGGGAGAACCACCTTAGTGATCATGGTATCTCCCCTGCCAGGTAAGTATGAGTTGTTCGGCGCCTAGCCGGAGAGGCGCCCCTCGGACGCAGACCACCTCCATTGGTGCGATTTCGGCTCCTTTCCCTCATGGTTTTGGTTTGGGGGAGGGGGGCCAGTACAGTTGCAGAACATACAGATACAAGTGGAGAAGGGTGGAGACCCTGACCCACCCCCCGCGACTAAGGCGTCCCAAGGGTCCGGATTCACTTTGCGGCGTGCATCACAACACTGCAAAGACGCCACAGACAGACACAAAACTGGATATTTGCATGGATGGGCGGTGCGGTGCAGCCGCTCGCTCACAGTCTCAACATTGCCACGCCTACAAGGAGGAAGGCTCAGGGCTGCATACGGAGGAAAGGAGGTTAGGAAGTCAAGCTGAAAGGCATACACACACACACACACACACACACACACACACACACACACACACACACACACACACACAACACAACACAACACAACACAACACAACTTCAAGAAAATAAATGGACCGGCCGGGATGGATGGCACTGCAGATTGACCACAAGGGGGAGACGCAGGCCCATGGATGAATGAAAGCAAAGCACCCGCACACACTCGATTCTTGCACGGAGGCTCAACCATCGCACCCCACGGTGTGCTCAGCCCTGAAGATCACCCAAACACAGCAGGAAAACTCGACTGATAAAATGTGGAGGAGGAGAAGAAGATGGAGCAGGCGCACCACTTCTGCAGCCACCCAGGGCACAACAGACGAGCACTATTTTTGACCAGAGGAAATCAGGGGAAAGCGCGAACGCAGTCCCCCACTACCACAAATTATGCAGTCGAGTTTCCCGCATTTGGGGAAATCGCAGGGGTCAGCACACCCGGAGTGCAATGGATGAGCCTCACCCTGGGAGAACCACCTTAGTGATCATGGTATCTCCCCTGCCAGGTAAGTATGAGTTGTTCGGCGCCTAGCCGGAGAGGCGCCCCTCGGACGCAGACCACCTCCATTGGTGCGATTTCGGCTCCTTTCCCTCATGGTTTTGGTTTGGGGGAGGGGGGCCAGTACAGTTGCAGAACATACAGATACAAGTGGAGAAGGGTGGAGACCCTGACCCACCCCCCGCGACTAAGGCGTCCCAAGGGTCCGGATTCACTTTGCGGCGTGCATCACAACACTGCAAAGACGCCACAGACAGACACAAAACTGGATATTTGCATGGATGGGCGGTGCGGTGCAGCCGCTCGCTCACAGTCTCAACATTGCCACGCCTACAAGGAGGAAGGCTCAGGGCTGCATACGGAGGAAAGGAGGTTAGGAAGTCAAGCTGAAAGGCATACACACACACACACACACACACACACACACACACACACACACAACACAACACAACACAACACAACTTCAAGAAAATAAATGGACCGGCCGGGATGGATGGCACTGCAGATTGACCACAAGGGGGAGACGCAGGCCCATGGATGAATGAAAGCAAAGCACCCGCACACACTCGATTCTCGCACGGAGGCTCAACCATCGCACCCCACGGTGTGCTCAGCCCTGAAGATCACCCAAACACAGCAGGAAAACTCGACTGATAAAATGTGGAGGAGGAGAAGAAGATGGAGCAGGCGCACCACTTCTGCAGCCACCCAGGGCACAACAGACGAGCACTATTTTTGACCAGAGGAAATCAGGGGAAAGCGCGAACGCAGTCCCCCACTACCACAAATTATGCAGTCGAGTTTCCCGCATTTGGGGAAATCGCAGGGGTCAGCACACCCGGAGTGCAATGGATGAGCCTCACCCTGGGAGAACCACCTTAGTGATCATGGTATCTCCCCTGCCAGGTAAGTATGAGTTGTTCGGCGCCTAGCCGGAGAGGCGCCCCTCGGACGCAGACCACCTCCATTGGTGCGATTTCGGCTCCTTTCCCTCATGGTTTTGGTTTGGGGGAGGGGGGCCAGTACAGTTGCAGAACATACAGATACAAGTGGAGAAGGGTGGAGACCCTGACCCACCCCCCGCGACTAAGGCGTCCCAAGGGTCCGGATTCACTTTGCGGCGTGCATCACAACACTGCAAAGACGCCACAGACAGACACAAAACTGGATATTTGCATGGATGGGCGGTGCGGTGCAGCCGCTCGCTCACAGTCTCAACATTGCCACGCCTACAAGGAGGAAGGCTCAGGGCTGCATACGGAGGAAAGGAGGTTAGGAAGTCAAGCTGAAAGGCATACACACACACACACACACACACACACACACACACACACACACAACACAACACAACACAACACAACTTCAAGAAAATAAATGGACCGGCCGGGATGGATGGCACTGCAGATTGACCACAAGGGGGAGACGCAGGCCCATGGATGAATGAAAGCAAAGCACCCGCACACACTCGATTCTCGCACGGAGGCTCAACCATCGCACCCCACGGTGTGCTCAGCCCTGAAGATCACCCAAACACAGCAGGAAAACTCGACTGATAAAATGTGGAGGAGGAGAAGAAGATGGAGCAGGCGCACCACTTCTGCAGCCACCCAGGGCACAACAGACGAGCACTATTTTTGACCAGAGGAAATCAGGGGAAAGCGCGAACGCAGTCCCCCACTACCACAAATTATGCAGTCGAGTTTCCCGCATTTGGGGAAATCGCAGGGGTCAGCACACCCGGAGTGCAATGGATGAGCCTCACCCTGGGAGAACCACCTTAGTGATCATGGTATCTCCCCTGCCAGGTAAGTATGAGTTGTTCGGCGCCTAGCCGGAGAGGCGCCCCTCGGACGCAGACCACCTCCATTGGTGCGATTTCGGCTCCTTTCCCTCATGGTTTTGGTTTGGGGGAGGGGGGCCAGTACAGTTGCAGAACATACAGATACAAGTGGAGAAGGGTGGAGACCCTGACCCACCCCCCGCGACTAAGGCGTCCCAAGGGTCCGGATTCACTTTGCGGCGTGCATCACAACACTGCAAAGACGCCACAGACAGACACAAAACTGGATATTTGCATGGATGGGCGGTGCGGTGCAGCCGCTCGCTCACAGTCTCAACATTGCCACGCCTACAAGGAGGAAGGCTCAGGGCTGCATACGGAGGAAAGGAGGTTAGGAAGTCAAGCTGAAAGGCATACACACACACACACACACACACACACACACACACACACACACACAACACAACACAACACAACACAACACAACTTCAAGAAAATAAATGGACCGGCCGGGATGGATGGCACTGCAGATTGACCACAAGGGGGAGACGCAGGCCCATGGATGAATGAAAGCAAAGCACCCGCACACACTCGATTCTCGCACGGAGGCTCAACCATCGCACCCCACGGTGTGCTCAGCCCTGAAGATCACCCAAACACAGCAGGAAAACTCGACTGATAAAATGTGGAGGAGGAGAAGAAGATGGAGCAGGCGCACCACTTCTGCAGCCACCCAGGGCACAACAGACGAGCACTATTTTTGACCAGAGGAAATCAGGGGAAAGCGCGAACGCAGTCCCCCACTACCACAAATTATGCAGTCGAGTTTCCCGCATTTGGGGAAATCGCAGGGGTCAGCACACCCGGAGTGCAATGGATGAGCCTCACCCTGGGAGAACCACCTTAGTGATCATGGTATCTCCCCTGCCAGGTAAGTATGAGTTGTTCGGCGCCTAGCCGGAGAGGCGCCCCTCGGACGCAGACCACCTCCATTGGTGCGATTTCGGCTCCTTTCCCTCATGGTTTTGGTTTGGGGGAGGGGGGCCAGTACAGTTGCAGAACATACAGATACAAGTGGAGAAGGGTGGAGACCCTGACCCACCCCCCGCGACTAAGGCGTCCCAAGGGTCCGGATTCACTTTGCGGCGTGCATCACAACACTGCAAAGACGCCACAGACAGACACAAAACTGGATATTTGCATGGATGGGCGGTGCGGTGCAGCCGCTCGCTCACAGTCTCAACATTGCCACGCCTACAAGGAGGAAGGCTCAGGGCTGCATACGGAGGAAAGGAGGTTAGGAAGTCAAGCTGAAAGGCATACACACACACACACACACACACACACACACACACACACACACACACAACACAACACAACACAACACAACACAACTTCAAGAAAATAAATGGACCGGCCGGGATGGATGGCACTGCAGATTGACCACAAGGGGGAGACGCAGGCCCATGGATGAATGAAAGCAAAGCACCCGCACACACTCGATTCTCGCACGGAGGCTCAACCATCGCACCCCACGGTGTGCTCAGCCCTGAAGATCACCCAAACACAGCAGGAAAACTCGACTGATAAAATGTGGAGGAGGAGAAGAAGATGGAGCAGGCGCACCACTTCTGCAGCCACCCAGGGCACAACAGACGAGCACTATTTTTGACCAGAGGAAATCAGGGGAAAGCGCGAACGCAGTCCCCCACTACCACAAATTATGCAGTCGAGTTTCCCGCATTTGGGGAAATCGCAGGGGTCAGCACACCCGGAGTGCAATGGATGAGCCTCACCCTGGGAGAACCACCTTAGTGATCATGGTATCTCCCCTGCCAGGTAAGTATGAGTTGTTCGGCGCCTAGCCGGAGAGGCGCCCCTCGGACGCAGACCACCTCCATTGGTGCGATTTCGGCTCCTTTCCCTCATGGTTTTGGTTTGGGGGAGGGGGGCCAGTACAGTTGCAGAACATACAGATACAAGTGGAGAAGGGTGGAGACCCTGACCCACCCCCCGCGACTAAGGCGTCCCAAGGGTCCGGATTCACTTTGCGGCGTGCATCACAACACTGCAAAGACGCCACAGACAGACACAAAACTGGATATTTGCATGGATGGGCGGTGCGGTGCAGCCGCTCGCTCACAGTCTCAACATTGCCACGCCTACAAGGAGGAAGGCTCAGGGCTGCATACGGAGGAAAGGAGGTTAGGAAGTCAAGCTGAAAGGCATACACACACACACACACACACACACACACACACACACACACACACAACACAACACAACACAACACAACACAACTTCAAGAAAATAAATGGACCGGCCGGGATGGATGGCACTGCAGATTGACCACAAGGGGGAGACGCAGGCCCATGGATGAATGAAAGCAAAGCACCCGCACACACTCGATTCTCGCACGGAGGCTCAACCATCGCACCCCACGGTGTGCTCAGCCCTGAAGATCACCCAAACACAGCAGGAAAACTCGACTGATAAAATGTGGAGGAGGAGAAGAAGATGGAGCAGGCGCACCACTTCTGCAGCCACCCAGGGCACAACAGACGAGCACTATTTTTGACCAGAGGAAATCAGGGGAAAGCGCGAACGCAGTCCCCCACTACCACAAATTATGCAGTCGAGTTTCCCGCATTTGGGGAAATCGCAGGGGTCAGCACACCCGGAGTGCAATGGATGAGCCTCACCCTGGGAGAACCACCTTAGTGATCATGGTATCTCCCCTGCCAGGTAAGTATGAGTTGTTCGGCGCCTAGCCGGAGAGGCGCCCCTCGGACGCAGACCACCTCCATTGGTGCGATTTCGGCTCCTTTCCCTCATGGTTTTGGTTTGGGGGAGGGGGGCCAGTACAGTTGCAGAACATACAGATACAAGTGGAGAAGGGTGGAGACCCTGACCCACCCCCCCCCGCGACTAAGGCGTCCCAAGGGTCCGGATTCACTTTGCGGCGTGCATCACAACACTGCAAAGACGCCACAGACAGACACAAAACTGGATATTTGCATGGATGGGCGGTGCGGTGCAGCCGCTCGCTCACAGTCTCAACATTGCCACGCCTACAAGGAGGAAGGCTCAGGGCTGCATACGGAGGAAAGGAGGTTAGGAAGTCAAGCTGAAAGGCATACACACACACACACACACACACACACACACACACACACACACACACACAACACAACACAACACAACACAACTTCAAGAAAATAAATGGACCGGCCGGGATGGATGGCACTGCAGATTGACCACAAGGGGGAGACGCAGGCCCATGGATGAATGAAAGCAAAGCACCCGCACACACTCGATTCTCGCACGGAGGCTCAACCATCGCACCCCACGGTGTGCTCAGCCCTGAAGATCACCCAAACACAGCAGGAAAACTCGACTGATAAAATGTGGAGGAGGAGAAGAAGATGGAGCAGGCGCACCACTTCTGCAGCCACCCAGGGCACAACAGACGAGCACTATTTTTGACCAGAGGAAATCAGGGGAAAGCGCGAACGCAGTCCCCCACTACCACAAATTATGCAGTCGAGTTTCCCGCATTTGGGGAAATCGCAGGGGTCAGCACACCCGGAGTGCAATGGATGAGCCTCACCCTGGGAGAACCACCTTAGTGATCATGGTATCTCCCCTGCCAGGTAAGTATGAGTTGTTCGGCGCCTAGCCGGAGAGGCGCCCCTCGGACGCAGACCACCTCCATTGGTGCGATTTCGGCTCCTTTCCCTCATGGTTTTGGTTTGGGGGAGGGGGGCCAGTACAGTTGCAGAACATACAGATACAAGTGGAGAAGGGTGGAGACCCTGACCCACCCCCCGCGACTAAGGCGTCCCAAGGGTCCGGATTCACTTTGCGGCGTGCATCACAACACTGCAAAGACGCCACAGACAGACACAAAACTGGATATTTGCATGGATGGGCGGTGCGGTGCAGCCGCTCGCTCACAGTCTCAACATTGCCACGCCTACAAGGAGGAAGGCTCAGGGCTGCATACGGAGGAAAGGAGGTTAGGAAGTCAAGCTGAAAGGCATACACACACACACACACACACACACACACACACACACACACACACAACACAACACAACACAACACAACTTCAAGAAAATAAATGGACCGGCCGGGATGGATGGCACTGCAGATTGACCACAAGGGGGAGACGCAGGCCCATGGATGAATGAAAGCAAAGCACCCGCACACACTCGATTCTCGCACGGAGGCTCAACCATCGCACCCCACGGTGTGCTCAGCCCTGAAGATCACCCAAACACAGCAGGAAAACTCGACTGATAAAATGTGGAGGAGGAGAAGAAGATGGAGCAGGCGCACCACTTCTGCAGCCACCCAGGGCACAACAGACGAGCACTATTTTTGACCAGAGGAAATCAGGGGAAAGCGCGAACGCAGTCCCCCACTACCACAAATTATGCAGTCGAGTTTCCCGCATTTGGGGAAATCGCAGGGGTCAGCACACCCGGAGTGCAATGGATGAGCCTCACCCTGGGAGAACCACCTTAGTGATCATGGTATCTCCCCTGCCAGGTAAGTATGAGTTGTTCGGCGCCTAGCCGGAGAGGCGCCCCTCGGACGCAGACCACCTCCATTGGTGCGATTTCGGCTCCTTTCCCTCATGGTTTTGGTTTGGGGGAGGGGGGCCAGTACAGTTGCAGAACATACAGATACAAGTGGAGAAGGGTGGAGACCCTGACCCACCCCCCGCGACTAAGGCGTCCCAAGGGTCCGGATTCACTTTGCGGCGTGCATCACAACACTGCAAAGACGCCACAGACAGACACAAAACTGGATATTTGCATGGATGGGCGGTGCGGTGCAGCCGCTCGCTCACAGTCTCAACATTGCCACGCCTACAAGGAGGAAGGCTCAGGGCTGCATACGGAGGAAAGGAGGTTAGGAAGTCAAGCTGAAAGGCATACACACACACACACACACACACACACACACACACACACACACACACAACACAACACAACACAACACAACTTCAAGAAAATAAATGGACCGGCCGGGATGGATGGCACTGCAGATTGACCACAAGGGGGAGACGCAGGCCCATGGATGAATGAAAGCAAAGCACCCGCACACACTCGATTCTCGCACGGAGGCTCAACCATCGCACCCCACGGTGTGCTCAGCCCTGAAGATCACCCAAACACAGCAGGAAAACTCGACTGATAAAATGTGGAGGAGGAGAAGAAGATGGAGCAGGCGCACCACTTCTGCAGCCACCCAGGGCACAACAGACGAGCACTATTTTTGACCAGAGGAAATCAGGGGAAAGCGCGAACGCAGTCCCCCACTACCACAAATTATGCAGTCGAGTTTCCCGCATTTGGGGAAATCGCAGGGGTCAGCACACCCGGAGTGCAATGGATGAGCCTCACCCTGGGAGAACCACCTTAGTGATCATGGTATCTCCCCTGCCAGGTAAGTATGAGTTGTTCGGCGCCTAGCCGGAGAGGCGCCCCTCGGACGCAGACCACCTCCATTGGTGCGATTTCGGCTCCTTTCCCTCATGGTTTTGGTTTGGGGGAGGGGGGCCAGTACAGTTGCAGAACATACAGATACAAGTGGAGAAGGGTGGAGACCCTGACCCACCCCCCGCGACTAAGGCGTCCCAAGGGTCCGGATTCACTTTGCGGCGTGCATCACAACACTGCAAAGACGCCACAGACAGACACAAAACTGGATATTTGCATGGATGGGCGGTGCGGTGCAGCCGCTCGCTCACAGTCTCAACATTGCCACGCCTACAAGGAGGAAGGCTCAGGGCTGCATACGGAGGAAAGGAGGTTAGGAAGTCAAGCTGAAAGGCATACACACACACACACACACACACACACACACACACACACACACACAACACAACACAACACAACACAACTTCAAGAAAATAAATGGACCGGCCGGGATGGATGGCACTGCAGATTGACCACAAGGGGGAGACGCAGGCCCATGGATGAATGAAAGCAAAGCACCCGCACACACTCGATTCTCGCACGGAGGCTCAACCATCGCACCCCACGGTGTGCTCAGCCCTGAAGATCACCCAAACACAGCAGGAAAACTCGACTGATAAAATGTGGAGGAGGAGAAGAAGATGGAGCAGGCGCACCACTTCTGCAGCCACCCAGGGCACAACAGACGAGCACTATTTTTGACCAGAGGAAATCAGGGGAAAGCGCGAACGCAGTCCCCCACTACCACAAATTATGCAGTCGAGTTTCCCGCATTTGGGGAAATCGCAGGGGTCAGCACACCCGGAGTGCAATGGATGAGCCTCACCCTGGGAGAACCACCTTAGTGATCATGGTATCTCCCCTGCCAGGTAAGTATGAGTTGTTCGGCGCCTAGCCGGAGAGGCGCCCCTCGGACGCAGACCACCTCCATTGGTGCGATTTCGGCTCCTTTCCCTCATGGTTTTGGTTTGGGGGAGGGGGGCCAGTACAGTTGCAGAACATACAGATACAAGTGGAGAAGGGTGGAGACCCTGACCCACCCCCCGCGACTAAGGCGTCCCAAGGGTCCGGATTCACTTTGCGGCGTGCATCACAACACTGCAAAGACGCCACAGACAGACACAAAACTGGATATTTGCATGGATGGGCGGTGCGGTGCAGCCGCTCGCTCACAGTCTCAACATTGCCACGCCTACAAGGAGGAAGGCTCAGGGCTGCATACGGAGGAAAGGAGGTTAGGAAGTCAAGCTGAAAGGCATACACACACACACACACACACACACACACACACACACACACACACACACACAACACAACACAACACAACACAACTTCAAGAAAATAAATGGACCGGCCGGGATGGATGGCACTGCAGATTGACCACAAGGGGGAGACGCAGGCCCATGGATGAATGAAAGCAAAGCACCCGCACACACTCGATTCTCGCACGGAGGCTCAACCATCGCACCCCACGGTGTGCTCAGCCCTGAAGATCACCCAAACACAGCAGGAAAACTCGACTGATAAAATGTGGAGGAGGAGAAGAAGATGGAGCAGGCGCACCACTTCTGCAGCCACCCAGGGCACAACAGACGAGCACTATTTTTGACCAGAGGAAATCAGGGGAAAGCGCGAACGCAGTCCCCCACTACCACAAATTATGCAGTCGAGTTTCCCGCATTTGGGGAAATCGCAGGGGTCAGCACACCCGGAGTGCAATGGATGAGCCTCACCCTGGGAGAACCACCTTAGTGATCATGGTATCTCCCCTGCCAGGTAAGTATGAGTTGTTCGGCGCCTAGCCGGAGAGGCGCCCCTCGGACGCAGACCACCTCCATTGGTGCGATTTCGGCTCCTTTCCCTCATGGTTTTGGTTTGGGGGAGGGGGGCCAGTACAGTTGCAGAACATACAGATACAAGTGGAGAAGGGTGGAGACCCTGACCCACCCCCCGCGACTAAGGCGTCCCAAGGGTCCGGATTCACTTTGCGGCGTGCATCACAACACTGCAAAGACGCCACAGACAGACACAAAACTGGATATTTGCATGGATGGGCGGTGCGGTGCAGCCGCTCGCTCACAGTCTCAACATTGCCACGCCTACAAGGAGGAAGGCTCAGGGCTGCATACGGAGGAAAGGAGGTTAGGAAGTCAAGCTGAAAGGCATACACACACACACACACACACACACACACACACACACACACACACACACACACAACACAACACAACACAACACAACTTCAAGAAAATAAATGGACCGGCCGGGATGGATGGCACTGCAGATTGACCACAAGGGGGAGACGCAGGCCCATGGATGAATGAAAGCAAAGCACCCGCACACACTCGATTCTCGCACGGAGGCTCAACCATCGCACCCCACGGTGTGCTCAGCCCTGAAGATCACCCAAACACAGCAGGAAAACTCGACTGATAAAATGTGGAGGAGGAGAAGAAGATGGAGCAGGCGCACCACTTCTGCAGCCACCCAGGGCACAACAGACGAGCACTATTTTTGACCAGAGGAAATCAGGGGAAAGCGCGAACGCAGTCCCCCACTACCACAAATTATGCAGTCGAGTTTCCCGCATTTGGGGAAATCGCAGGGGTCAGCACACCCGGAGTGCAATGGATGAGCCTCACCCTGGGAGAACCACCTTAGTGATCATGGTATCTCCCCTGCCAGGTAAGTATGAGTTGTTCGGCGCCTAGCCGGAGAGGCGCCCCTCGGACGCAGACCACCTCCATTGGTGCGATTTCGGCTCCTTTCCCTCATGGTTTTGGTTTGGGGGAGGGGGGCCAGTACAGTTGCAGAACATACAGATACAAGTGGAGAAGGGTGGAGACCCTGACCCACCCCCCGCGACTAAGGCGTCCCAAGGGTCCGGATTCACTTTGCGGCGTGCATCACAACACTGCAAAGACGCCACAGACAGACACAAAACTGGATATTTGCATGGATGGGCGGTGCGGTGCAGCCGCTCGCTCACAGTCTCAACATTGCCACGCCTACAAGGAGGAAGGCTCAGGGCTGCATACGGAGGAAAGGAGGTTAGGAAGTCAAGCTGAAAGGCATACACACACACACACACACACACACACACACACACACACACACAACACAACACAACACAACACAACTTCAAGAAAATAAATGGACCGGCCGGGATGGATGGCACTGCAGATTGACCACAAGGGGGAGACGCAGGCCCATGGATGAATGAAAGCAAAGCACCCGCACACACTCGATTCTCGCACGGAGGCTCAACCATCGCACCCCACGGTGTGCTCAGCCCTGAAGATCACCCAAACACAGCAGGAAAACTCGACTGATAAAATGTGGAGGAGGAGAAGAAGATGGAGCAGGCGCACCACTTCTGCAGCCACCCAGGGCACAACAGACGAGCACTATTTTTGACCAGAGGAAATCAGGGGAAAGCGCGAACGCAGTCCCCCACTACCACAAATTATGCAGTCGAGTTTCCCGCATTTGGGGAAATCGCAGGGGTCAGCACACCCGGAGTGCAATGGATGAGCCTCACCCTGGGAGAACCACCTTAGTGATCATGGTATCTCCCCTGCCAGGTAAGTATGAGTTGTTCGGCGCCTAGCCGGAGAGGCGCCCCTCGGACGCAGACCACCTCCATTGGTGCGATTTCGGCTCCTTTCCCTCATGGTTTTGGTTTGGGGGAGGGGGGCCAGTACAGTTGCAGAACATACAGATACAAGTGGAGAAGGGTGGAGACCCTGACCCACCCCCCGCGACTAAGGCGTCCCAAGGGTCCGGATTCACTTTGCGGCGTGCATCACAACACTGCAAAGACGCCACAGACAGACACAAAACTGGATATTTGCATGGATGGGCGGTGCGGTGCAGCCGCTCGCTCACAGTCTCAACATTGCCACGCCTACAAGGAGGAAGGCTCAGGGCTGCATACGGAGGAAAGGAGGTTAGGAAGTCAAGCTGAAAGGCATACACACACACACACACACACACACACACACACACACACACACAACACAACACAACACAACACAACTTCAAGAAAATAAATGGACCGGCCGGGATGGATGGCACTGCAGATTGACCACAAGGGGGAGACGCAGGCCCATGGATGAATGAAAGCAAAGCACCCGCACACACTCGATTCTCGCACGGAGGCTCAACCATCGCACCCCACGGTGTGCTCAGCCCTGAAGATCACCCAAACACAGCAGGAAAACTCGACTGATAAAATGTGGAGGAGGAGAAGAAGATGGAGCAGGCGCACCACTTCTGCAGCCACCCAGGGCACAACAGACGAGCACTATTTTTGACCAGAGGAAATCAGGGGAAAGCGCGAACGCAGTCCCCCACTACCACAAATTATGCAGTCGAGTTTCCCGCATTTGGGGAAATCGCAGGGGTCAGCACACCCGGAGTGCAATGGATGAGCCTCACCCTGGGAGAACCACCTTAGTGATCATGGTATCTCCCCTGCCAGGTAAGTATGAGTTGTTCGGCGCCTAGCCGGAGAGGCGCCCCTCGGACGCAGACCACCTCCATTGGTGCGATTTCGGCTCCTTTCCCTCATGGTTTTGGTTTGGGGGAGGGGGGCCAGTACAGTTGCAGAACATACAGATACAAGTGGAGAAGGGTGGAGACCCTGACCCACCCCCCGCGACTAAGGCGTCCCAAGGGTCCGGATTCACTTTGCGGCGTGCATCACAACACTGCAAAGACGCCACAGACAGACACAAAACTGGATATTTGCATGGATGGGCGGTGCGGTGCAGCCGCTCGCTCACAGTCTCAACATTGCCACGCCTACAAGGAGGAAGGCTCAGGGCTGCATACGGAGGAAAGGAGGTTAGGAAGTCAAGCTGAAAGGCATACACACACACACACACACACACACACACACACACACACACACAACACAACACAACACAACACAACTTCAAGAAAATAAATGGACCGGCCGGGATGGATGGCACTGCAGATTGACCACAAGGGGGAGACGCAGGCCCATGGATGAATGAAAGCAAAGCACCCGCACACACTCGATTCTCGCACGGAGGCTCAACCATCGCACCCCACGGTGTGCTCAGCCCTGAAGATCACCCAAACACAGCAGGAAAACTCGACTGATAAAATGTGGAGGAGGAGAAGAAGATGGAGCAGGCGCACCACTTCTGCAGCCACCCAGGGCACAACAGACGAGCACTATTTTTGACCAGAGGAAATCAGGGGAAAGCGCGAACGCAGTCCCCCACTACCACAAATTATGCAGTCGAGTTTCCCGCATTTGGGGAAATCGCAGGGGTCAGCACACCCGGAGTGCAATGGATGAGCCTCACCCTGGGAGAACCACCTTAGTGATCATGGTATCTCCCCTGCCAGGTAAGTATGAGTTGTTCGGCGCCTAGCCGGAGAGGCGCCCCTCGGACGCAGACCACCTCCATTGGTGCGATTTCGGCTCCTTTCCCTCATGGTTTTGGTTTGGGGGAGGGGGGCCAGTACAGTTGCAGAACATACAGATACAAGTGGAGAAGGGTGGAGACCCTGACCCACCCCCCGCGACTAAGGCGTCCCAAGGGTCCGGATTCACTTTGCGGCGTGCATCACAACACTGCAAAGACGCCACAGACAGACACAAAACTGGATATTTGCATGGATGGGCGGTGCGGTGCAGCCGCTCGCTCACAGTCTCAACATTGCCACGCCTACAAGGAGGAAGGCTCAGGGCTGCATACGGAGGAAAGGAGGTTAGGAAGTCAAGCTGAAAGGCATACACACACACACACACACACACACACACACACACACACACACAACACAACACAACACAACACAACTTCAAGAAAATAAATGGACCGGCCGGGATGGATGGCACTGCAGATTGACCACAAGGGGGAGACGCAGGCCCATGGATGAATGAAAGCAAAGCACCCGCACACACTCGATTCTCGCACGGAGGCTCAACCATCGCACCCCACGGTGTGCTCAGCCCTGAAGATCACCCAAACACAGCAGGAAAACTCGACTGATAAAATGTGGAGGAGGAGAAGAAGATGGAGCAGGCGCACCACTTCTGCAGCCACCCAGGGCACAACAGACGAGCACTATTTTTGACCAGAGGAAATCAGGGGAAAGCGCGAACGCAGTCCCCCACTACCACAAATTATGCAGTCGAGTTTCCCGCATTTGGGGAAATCGCAGGGGTCAGCACACCCGGAGTGCAATGGATGAGCCTCACCCTGGGAGAACCACCTTAGTGATCATGGTATCTCCCCTGCCAGGTAAGTATGAGTTGTTCGGCGCCTAGCCGGAGAGGCGCCCCTCGGACGCAGACCACCTCCATTGGTGCGATTTCGGCTCCTTTCCCTCATGGTTTTGGTTTGGGGGAGGGGGGCCAGTACAGTTGCAGAACATACAGATACAAGTGGAGAAGGGTGGAGACCCTGACCCACCCCCCGCGACTAAGGCGTCCCAAGGGTCCGGATTCACTTTGCGGCGGCGACGACGACGACGACGACGACGACGGATGTAAAAGATAAAGTCTATATAAGTATAATAGACCTTAAGCGTTTTAAAGGACAAAAGTCCAGCTTGAAATGACAGAATCAGATTTTCTATGACTTCCGCTTCCACTATGTCTTATATTGGTGTGAGTTGTGAGGTCAAAATAGCTAATATGATAGTGAACTAATTTATTCATCTAATACAGAAACCTAATAATGTAGATATTTAAAAAATCATTGTACAACAGAAAACGACATCTACTCATGTCTACCTTTAAAGTAACTTGTTACACAATTTGTATGATGCTGATTAGTGACTTTGCATTGCAGATTTTGCTTTACAACACATATCAAAAGAACATAGCAATGATATCAAGCAGCAGTCAGTATTTTAGCATATGCAACTTTTTTTTTCTTGCAACTGGGGCTGAAATGCAATTCTACAATAGGCCTCAGTTGGTTTACAAAATAACAGTGGACAGCATTATTAACCCCTTGGGGACGGAGCCCATTATAAGCCTAAGGACGGGAGCATTTTTTGCAAATCTGACCACTGTCACTTTAAGCATTAATAACTCTGGGATGCTTTTAGTTATAAATTTGATTCAGAGATTGTTTTTTCGTGACATATTCTACTTTATGGTAGTGGTAAATTTTTGTCGATACTTGCATCATTTCTTGGTGAAAAATTCCAAAATTCGATAAAAAATTTTAACATTTTGCATTTTTCTAACGTTGAAGCTCTCTGCTTGTAAGGAAAATAGACATTCCAAATAAATTAGATATTGATTCAGAAATACAATATGTCTACTTTATATTTGCATCATAAAGGTGACATGTTTTTACTTTTGGCAGACATCAGAGGGCTTCAAAATTCAGCAGCAATTTTCCAATTTTTCAAAAAAATTTCAAAATCAAAATTTTTCAGGGACCAGTTCAGGTATGAAGTGGATTGGAAGAACCTTCCTATTGGAAATACCCCACAAATGACCCAATTATAAAAACTGCACCACTCGAAGTATCCAAAATGACATTCAGTAAGTTTGTTAACCCTTTAGGTGTTTCACAGGAATAGCAGCAAAGTGAAGGAGAAAATTCTAAATCTTCATTTTTTTACAGTCACATGTTCTTGTAGACCCAGTTTTTGAATTTTTACAAGTGGTAATAGGAGAAAAAGCCTCCAAAAATTTGTCACCCAATTTCTCTCGAGTAAGGAAATATCTCATATGTGTACGTCAAGTGTTCGGCAGGCGCAGAAGAGGGCTCAGAAGGGAAGGAGAAACAATGGGATTTTGGAGAGTGAATTTTGCTGAAACGGTTTTTGGGAGGCATGTCACATTTAGAAAGCCCCTATGGTGCCAGAACAGCAGAAAACCCTACATGGCATACCATTTTGGAAACTACACCCCTCAAGGCACGTAACAAGGGGTCCAGTGAGCTGAGCCTTAACACCACGCAGGTGTTTGACGACTTTTCGTTAAAATCGGATGTGTAAATGAAACAAAAAAGGTTTTCACTAAAGTGCAGTTTCTTCCCAAAATTTACCATTCTTAGTAAGGGTTATGGGAGAGAATGCCCCCCAAAATTTGTAACCCCATTTCTTCTGAGTATGGAAATACCCCATGTTAGGACGTAAAATGCCCTGTGGGTGAAATACAATGCTCAGAAGAGGAGGAGCGCCATTGAGCTTTTGGAAAGAGAATTTGTTTGGAATGGTAGTCAGGGGCCATGTGCATTTACAAAGCCCCCTGTGGTGCCAGAACAGTGGACCCCCCCCCCCCCCCCCACACACACACACACACACACACACACACACACACGTGACCCCATTTTGGTAACTACACCCCTTACAGAATTTAATAAGGGCTGCAGTGAGTATTTACACCCCACTGGCGTTTTAACAGATCTTTGGAACAGTGGACTGTGCAAATGAAAAAAAATGTTTTCATTTTCACGGACCACTGTTCCAAAAATCTGTCAGATACATGTGGAGCGTAAATGCTCACTGTACCCCTTATTACATTACACGAGGGGTGTCGTTTCCAAAATGGGTTCACATGTGGGGGGGGGGGGGGGGGGTCCATTGTTCTGGCATTTTGGAGGCATTGTAAACTCATGTGGCCTTCAATTCCGGACACATTTTCTCTTCAAATTCCCAATGGCGCTCCTTCTCTTCTGAGCATTGTAGTGCGCCCGCCGAACACTTTACATCCACATATGGGGTATGTTCTTACTCAGAGGAAATGGGGTTACAAATTTTGGGGGGGCTTTATTTTTCATATTTTCCCTTGTGAAAATTAAAAATTTAGGGTAACAACAGCATTTTCCCATCCAACTTTAATGAAAATTCGTCAAACACCTGTGAGATGTAAATGCTCACTATACCCCTTGTTATGTTCCGTGGGGGGTGTAGTTTCCAAAATGGGGGTCACATGTGGGTATTTATGTTTTTGCGTGTATGTCAGAACCACTGTAAAATCAGCCACCCCTGTGCAAATCACCAATTTAGGCCTCTACGCCCACATATGGGGTAATTCCATACCGTACTCAGGAGAAAATGCGTTACTAATTTTGGGGGGGCTTTTTTCCTTTTACTGCTTGTGAAAATAAAATATATGGGGAAACACCAGCATGTTAGTGTAAAAAAAAAAAAAAAATATTTACACTAACAGGCTGGTGTAACCCTTAACTTTTTCTTTTCATAAGGGGTAAAAGGAGAAAAAGCCCCCCCCCCCACAATTTGTAGTGCAATTTCTCATGATTACGGAAATACCCCATATGTGGCCCTAAACTGTTTCCTTGAAATACGACAGGGCTCTGAAGTGAGAGAGCACCATGCGCGATTGAGGACTAAATTAGGAATTGCATAGGGGTAGACATAGGGGTATTTTACGCCAGTGATTCCCAAACAGGGTGCCTCTAGCTGTTGCTTAACTCCTACAATGCCTGGACAGTCAGTGGCTGTCCAGAAATGCTGGGAGTTGTTCTTTTGCAACAGCTGGAGGCTCCGTTTTGGAAACCCTGCCATACAATAAGTTTTTCAGTTTTATGTGTTAGTGTAGTGTAATGTTTTTAGGGTACATTTGCACTGGTGGGTTACAGTGAGTTTCCCGCTAGGAGTTTGCGCTGCGGCGAAAAATTTGCCACATACCAAACTTCAAGCAGGAAACTTACTCTAAACCTGCCCGTGTGAATATACCCTGTACGTTCACATGGGGGAGGGGGACAAACCTCCAGCTGTTTCAAAACCACAACTCCCAACATGCACTGACAGTGCATGCTGGGTGTTGTACTTTTGCAACAGCTAGAGGCACACTGGTTGGAAAACCTTCAGTTAGGTTCTGTTACCGAACAGTATTTTCCAACCAGTGTGCCTCCAGCTGTTGCAAAACTACAACTCCCAGCATGTACTAATCGCCGAAAGGCATGCTGGGAGATGTAGTTATGCAACAGCTGGAGGTTACACAACTACAACTCCCAGCATGGCGAGACAGCTGTTTGCTGGAGGGCTATAGTTTATAGACCACTGCCCAGTGATTTCCAAACTTTGACCATTCAGATGTTGCAAAACTACAAATCCCAGCATGTCCAGACAGCAAAGAGCTGTTTGAGCATGCTAGGAGTTGTAGTTTTGCTCAGACAGTAGCCCTCCAGATGTTGCTAGGCAACTCACCAGCTTCCGTAGGATCCAGGGAGCCGTCCTCTTCTGCCACACACGCCGATCTCCGTTGCCACCCGCAGCCTCCGGAGGGGTAAGTGGACCTTCGGCATTCGGTCCCCATCCTGCCCCGCCTATTGTGGGTGGGCAGCATGGGGGAAAACGAAAGTAAACCCCTCCGCCCCTTATCTGCTATTGGTGGTCACGTCTAGACCACCACTAGCAGAGATAGGAGGGGTGGCACCCCTGCCACCTCACTCCTATCGCTGTAGGGGGATCGTAGTTGTCTTAGATAACCGTGATCCCCCTTCTTTTCCGGGTCACCATAGACCCGTAATCGGCGCAAATCGCAAGTGTGAATTCACTTGCGATTTGCGCTAATCGCCGACATATGGGGGGGGGGGGGGGTCATTGGGCATTTGCACGGGGTGCATGCTGATAGATATCAGAAGTCACCCCGGTCCGGTCCCCAAAATTCCCACAGGCGTATGGATACACCCTTCGTCCTTAAGTACCAGAACGCAAGGGCGTATGCATACGCCCTTCGTCCCCAACAGGTTAATATCACACATTTGTCACACAAAAAGTTGCAGAGGAAGCATCATATGGAGTGGAGTAAAAAATGCAATCATCACCATGCCCTATGTCAGGGATAGGCAACCTTTTGGTAGTGCTGTGCCCAAATGTTTTTTCAAAGTCGTTTGATGTGTCGGCAACATTGGTGTGGCTTGTTGTGGGTGTGGTTTGATGTGGGTTTGGCTTGATGTGGGTGGGGTTTGTGGGTGTGTGGCTTGTAATAAGGTGGGTTGTTTACAGAATTGTCCCAAGGACCTTACAGTGAGAACAACCATTTTAACTCAGACCTGTGTAATACAGACCCTAGAATCAATGCGGACCATAATACAGACCCCAGAACCACAACCAGACACCACCAACCATAATACAGACCTCAAATTCAGACCCCACCATAATACAGACCCCAGAATCAGACCCCTCCATAATACAGACCACAGAATCACCACCCACCATAATACAGTCCACAGGATCACCACCCACCATAATACAGACCCCAGAATCAGTCCCCACTAGTGTTGGACGCGAATATTCGCATTTCGAATTTTTATCACGAATATCGCAAATATATTAGCTATATATTTGAAATTGCAAATATTCGCTTATTTTCCCGCATATGTGAATTTTCCCATATGAGCATATTCGCATGTGCGAATGTTCGCATATGCCTTCTTTTTCACTTGTGGGACAATTCGAATAACGCAAATACTCTTGTCAGAGGTTATTAACAACATCCCTAGCAACCAATAGTAAAGTTGCTCACCCCCTCACTGTTTTCTTCCTCCAATACACGAATATGCGAATATTCACATATGCAAATATAACAAATACGCAAAATTCCCAAATATAGGACGAATATTCATCTATATATTCACAACATATTGCAAATTCTAATATGGGCAATGCCGCTCATCACTAGTCCCCACCACAATACAGACCCCAGAAACAGTCTCCACCATAATACAGACCCCGGAATCAGACCCCAACATTATACAGCCCCCACTAAAATACAGACCCCACCACAATACACACCCTCCACCATTACATAATACAGACCCCAGTCGTGTTGTGCAATAATATACATACATTTACTGACTCACAATTTTCCACTCAGCGTCGTCCTCTTTCCTTCTGTTCTCCTTCTGGCTCAGACCACCATGACGACTTCTTACAGCCAAAACCCATCACTGCAGCATCTGCAAGATAAACATCTTAGTTTCTGCATTTTTCCTGTGTAGTCCCCAGAGGTGCCAAATTCGATGGAGTTTATTCCATTCCAAACAGCGTTATAGAGCTAACTATGTTTCAGCTACCTGGCTTCGCCTTTGTCAAGCATGAGAAGCGACGAAACGTAGCCTGCTCTATAACATTGTTTGAAATGGAATAAAATGCACTGAATTATGCACTTTATACTTTGGTGAGCTACAATTTTCCTTGGATATAAGTAGGTAGCTATGCAGGTAGGTAAGTAGATATGGAGGTAAGTTCATAGGTGGGTAGTAAGGTAGGTAAATGGGTAGCTATGTAGGTAGGTACCTGGGTCGATAGGTAGGTAGTTAGGTAGCAAGTAGGTAGTTAGGTTGCGATGTAGGTAGATAGTCAGGTGACTAAGTAGGTGGGTAGGTATGCAGCCAGGAAATTAAAAAGGTAGGTAGCCAGGCGGGTTATTGTGTAGGTAGCCAGTGCTCCTTCATATCCAAATCAGCCTCCTCCCTGTCAGCCCCTCCACATCACTTGCACTCCCCAAATCATTTGCAACCCCATCATCACTTGCACCCCCCTTCCCCCTCATCATCACTTGCCCACCCCTTTTCCCCTCATCCTCACTCGCACCCCTATCATTGTGTAGGTAGCCAGGTAGGGAAGTAGTCAGCACTCCTTCACATTTAAATCATCATCCCCCCTCCCTGTCACTTGCACATCCCCATTATCACATGCACCCCATCATCACTTGCATCCACACCCTTCCCCCTCATCATTACTTGCACCCCTATCATTGTGTAGGTAGGGAAGTAGCCAGTTCTCCTTCACATTTATATCATCATTCCCCCTCCCTGTCACACCCTCCTCACCTGCACCCCCCTCATCCCATCAAAAAAAAATAATAACCTTTTACTCACCTATGTCACAGGCAGGGATCTCCTGGGCAGCACAGGCTGGCTGCATTCTTCTCCCACTACAGTGCAGACGCCTGTGCTGCATTGGGGCAGATGTCACAGGTCTCCTCGCAGTGAAGCCACAGGTGATGCAGCTCACACAGAGGAGGCTTAGCTCTGTGTGCACAAGTGCACACAGCTTAAGGGTATATTCACACGCGCCGATTTAGCTGCGGATCCGCTGGTGAAAGCCCCGCTCTATGTTGTCTTTACAAGTGCCTGCAGCGATATGCGCAGCTTACTCGCACATCTCAGCCACTCTCCCTGCTCTGAGCTAGGCAGAGAGAGAGCTCCTGCGATGTGCAAGTATACTGCGACTCGCACATCGCTGCAGTGTGTCTGCTGGTTGCTGCTTATTGCCACTACAAGCAGGCACATATAAAGACAGCATAGAGCAGGCCTTCACCAGTGGATCTGCAGTGTAAAATATGCTGAACATCCACGCATGTGAACATACCCTAAAAACAGCGCTTCCTCGCCTGGAGATCTGGGACAAGTGTCCTGGATCCCCATTAGCAGAGCAAGCGCATCTCAAGACAGAGCCCCGCATGCCACCCAAAAGCACCCCACATGCCATGAGTGGCACGCATGCCAGGGGTTGCCAACCCCTGCCCTATGTAATACATTTGTTACTGATAGGTTGCCATAGGCATCTCTGCAATTTTTACTCTGGACAGGTTTTCATAAATCTCCCTCCCCTATTGAGTAGTGCGATATTCACTTACTCAACTTCTCGTGAAGAACACTCATAGAAGGGAAGGAGGTTTGTCAAAACCAATATGAGGGAGAGTTGACCAGTTGCTCCCATGGCAACCAACAAAATAGTTTTTTTCATTTTTGAAAAGACCTGTAAAAAAAAATTAAAGATGCCATGTGTTTAGTTGCTATAGGCAACTGCACCACTCTTCCTCTACTAAAGTTTTTCATAATTCTTTTAATTATGATACAGCTAAACCCTACATTCAAAGCTTGTATCTACAACAAAAATAATACAGACTTTTTAACTTAGGACATTGAAGATGGTGGTCTATTAATCAAACCTCAGGGCCGTAGCACAGCCATAAAAAAACATATTAAAGGGGTACTGTACCTACCCCGATAGAACTTTTTTTATTTTATTTTTTTAAATCAACTGGTGCCAGAAAGTCAAACAGGTTTGTAAATTACTTATATTAAAAAAATAAAAATCTTAATCCTTTCAAATCGAGGAAAATCGTTATATTTTTCGATTTTTTTTTTGTCTTGTCCACAGTGCTCTCTGCTTACACCTGATGACCGCATCAGGAACTGTCCAGAGCAGGTGAAAATCCCCATAGCAAACCTGTGCTACTCTGGACAGTTCCTAACACGGACAGAGGTGTGGCCAGAGAGCACTGTGGACAACACAAAAAAATACTTTCTCTGTAGTATACAGCTGCTAAAAGGTACTGAAAGGACTAAGCTTTTTTTCATATTAGTAACTTACAAATCTGTAACTTTCTGCCACCATTTAAAAAAAATATAAAAAAAAAAGTTTTCCACCGGAGTACCCATTTAAGCTTCCCCTAAAAATCGACTTAATTGTAATTCTGTAATTCAGTTAAAAAGTTCTTACTTTAGGACATACATTTACGTCCTAAAAATTACCGTAAGCATATGCACAACGTTTACGACATGTACTGCTGATTGCAGCCGGGAACCCGCCAGTAATGGCGGACAACAGCAATCACACTGATGTCCGTCATTAACCCCTCAGATGTCAAGATCAATACAGATCACAGCATCTGCAGCAATGCACACAATTCCATAGATAATCAGATCGCCCACGGATCATCTAAAATAGACAATGGTCCCTCTCACCTGTCTGTCCGTCTCCTGGGGTCTTCTGCTCTGGTCAGAGAGCACACCAGAGCAGAAGATCACCAACAACACTGATCAGTACTATGCCCTATCCATAGCACTGGAGACTATTGGCAATCTGATTGCTATCAAATGTGTAACCAAAAAAAAAAAAAAAAAAAAAAGGGGTTTATTGGTGTAAAGCCAAAAAATATATTTTTGGAAAAACCCACTCAAAAATGTAAATCCTCCCCTTTTCCCATTTTTTTTCACAAAAAGCATTTAAAAAAAATGTAACAAATTTTTTGTATCACCTAACAATACCATGCGGTGAATGGCGTAAAAATAAGGCCAACATTTTTTGGTGTCACATCGTATTCCAAAACAAATATGTATTTAAATTTTTACATACGCCAATGTGGTAGCAATAAAAAATATTCATGGCAAAAAAAAAAATAAACTAAAAAAAAATTAATTAGCCCTCATACCACCCACCACCCCTTATACAAGAAAAAGGGAAAAGTTAGATATCAAACTAGAGAGATTTTACATGTACTAATTTGGGTAAAAATACAAAATAGTGCAATCGAAAAGTATGTAATCACAGGCATCATTTTAAATCGTATTGACCCATAGAATAAAGAACACATTTTTACCATAAATTTTACAGTGTGAAAACAAAAGTGAACCCTCAAAAATTTGCTAAATTATTTTCATTTATTCGACTTGAAAATTTTTTTTTAGGGGTTTGCCGGACATTTTAAGTAAAATGAGAGGTATCATTACAAAGTACAATTGGTCATGCAAAAAACAAGCCCTTATATTGGTTTGTTGATGGAAATAGAAAAATAAAAATAAAGAGGGGGATTTTTTTTAAAGGGGAGAGGAATAAATGAAAATACAAAAATAAAATTGACCTGCTCCTTAAGGTAAAAAAATAGGTTAATAGGGTTTTTTTTTTTACATCCTTTTATTCAATAACTTGTATGTTCGTAATTGAACTTTGATGAAAGAGAGGCCCCATTAACACCATCATTGATCCACATCAGGAACAGACTTAAGACACCCCCCCCCCCTTACTGTAAAGTTTATTTTAGCACATGTTCCTACATCATGCTCACATATAATAGGGCAAGCCAGCCCCCCAGGTATGAAAAATAACCTAGGTTTATTTACTACTTAAAAGGATTACTCCACTAGATTTTAAAAATTATTCCATATCCACACAATGTGGGGGTCCAACCTCTGGGATCCACCCACCTACCTCCATCTTTCACAGGGTATACAGCAGCATGTCAGCACGTGTTCCACAGAGACAAGCGCTGCTGTATGGAAGGCACTCCTATGTTGAGCTCATGGACCGCGTTCCGACATGCTGCAGGTGTAGAAGTCGAACCTCCTGGACTTAGACACCTGCGGATAGGTGATAAGTCTTAAAATAGTGGAGTATCCCTTTGACAATGTCTTCAATTTAGCTGTCCGGAAATGCTGGGAGTCGTAGTTCAACAGCAACTGGAGGCAGCTTGGTTGGAATCCACCGCTATAAAGTGTGTTCGACGATCCGTAGATAAAATCTCCTCGCAGTACTCCGAGAACTTTATAAAGAACCCTGCGACCACGTGCATGCACAACGCACGCTTATGACGTCACTGTGCGACACACTTAAAAAAAAAAAAAAAAAGGGTGGGTAAGATATAAGGCAGTGACGTCACTTCCGGTCCCTCCCCTCATCCAAGGTCTCGCAACCTCTCACCCATCAGCCCTCATAACCTCGAGCCCTCACCGCATTCCTCGGCACCGCCCTGTTCTCCACACCTATCGTGACGTAGCTGACAAGGATAAGTTGATCACATGGTTTAGGCGAGGCCACTCCCCCAGTCACCGCCCAACGAGACATATCGTTCGACCATTGGCTTATCGCTGCTGGCTACGTCACGTTAATCCTCCTCTAGGACCGTCCTATCAACATTACAGAGCACCAGAGTCCCGGTGTGGGCAGACATAGCACCGGGCAGACTGTGCGCTGAGGTCTGTGATGTCACGTGTCTGTAGTCTATGACAACCCGAGCCGTCTGGACCGTAGGCTTCCTGGAGTCGGACCGACAGCCACACATGAGACTGCTGAGCCGCCGCCGCCTCCTCCAGTGACACATGAGACTGCTGAGCCTCCTCTAGTGACCGCCGCTTGTCTGTGTCTCTCTCTGCCTGCGGACGTTCAGCCGCTAACAGCAAAACCAGCAACATGTTTGACAAAACGAGGATCCCGTTCGTGGTCCTGGACGTGGTGTGCGTGGTGCTCGGTATGTAACGTGTTCCGTAAGCTCAGCATGTGCTTTCTCTGTCCCTTTAAATATGGGGAGGTTCTGCTCACCTACAGGCGATCCTTTGTGCCGTGCATGTCACCTGTCGCATACATGTGTAATCTGTGCGGCTTCTGCTTTGCATGTCTCGTGTGATCTACTAACCTCCCTGACCTCCCTTTTACTAGGTCTTATTTTTTTATTTATTTTATACTCTACTTTACGTGCTGCTTATCAATAGAAGTCCACAACTTATGGCTCTACAGCTGTTGCAAAAAAGATTACCAAGAGGAGTATTTCCCTACCGGAGTGCCTCCAGCTGTTGCAAAACTACAGCTTTCTGCATGCCCCTTTTGGCTGCCCGGGCATGCTGGGAGTTGTAGTTTTGCAACAGCTGTAGGCACCCCGGTTGGGGATAAATTAACCTTGAGACCTATTGCTAAGTGCCAACTGTATAATTAAAGCTGCATGTATGGTTGTGGTTTTGCAACAGCTGGAGGAGCTCTTGAACAACAACAACTGTATTAGGAGGCTGTCAGATTATCATGTGGGAGTTGTAGTTTTGCAACTACTGGAGATTTGTTACTAAGGACTACTGGATGACAAGCAAGTTGTACAGTGGTCCCTCAAGTTACAATATTAATTGGTTCTGGGACAACCATTGTATGTTGAAACCATTGTATGTTGAGACTATAACTCTATGGAAACCTGGTAATTGGTTTTAAAGGCACCAAAAGGTCATCCAAAAATAGGAAAAAGTCAGAATTAAAGAAAAATAAGTAGATAACTAATAAAGATAAAGCAAATCCTTACATATAAAAGTAAGAAAGATCTGCTGGGAGCTGTAAATCACTGTCTATTTCAGTGTTTCCCAAGCAGGGAGCCTCCTGCTATTGCAAAACTACAACTCCCAGTATGCCCGGACAGCCAAAGGCTGTCCGGGCATGCTGGGAGTTGTAGTTTTGCAACAGCTGGGGGCACCCTGCTTGGGAAGCACTGGTCTATGTAGAGGACAGGAGCTTCTTTGGGGTCCTGTTCAGTACACGCAATGTCCTTAAAAAAAGTAACATGGAGCCGCCCTCACCTTGTGTCCAAAGGAGCAGCTAACTCTGCAGAGAGTAGTACAGAACATGTAATACCTCCCTGTACATGTAATACCTCCCTATCAGACACCAGTCAGTGCATACGCTTCAGTAATACAGGAGTTTTACCAGTGAATGCCCTTTCTGATTGGTCAGTTCATTGACACGTTTCACAGATCTGGAATGTCCGTAGCATTGTATGTTGAGTCAGGTTTCAACTTCCAATGGTCCAGAAAAGACCATTGTATGTTGAGGCCATAGTAAGTTGAGGGATCCCTGTAGTTTGGCAATAGCTGGAGAGGTTGGCTAACACTACAGTCCCCATTAAATATCCTTCTGTCAGGTTGGTGACTGCAGTGTTCCAGTTGTGTCTGCTATTGATATCTGATTTTTATATCAGAAGGAAGACAACAAAAAATGTTGTTTGTGTATCTTGGGATTTATAGTTCTTTTTTACAGTTGATTAAAAATCATTCCTTTGGACTGTTTCTGTTGTTTCGGTACACAGTCGCATACTATAGTCCAGATAACCGCAAAACCAAGTTTTTGCATTTATGGATTACGCCATTTTTGAGAAATCTGCTGACTGCTCCATCCCATCCAGATGTATTCTTACTAGAACCAGGTGTGGTTAGGTTGATGTAAATCATGAGGAAAAACCGGACCAAATGCTACAAAAGGCTGAGTACTACTTATTACAGCCTAATAGAAACCTTACTTTCTTTTTTTGCTGCCTTAATATATTTGGCGCTGTTGGCAATAAAGCAGTAGCGTAAGTCAATACTTAAAGGGGTTATCCACCATGAGGTGATTTTAGTACGTACCTGGCAGACAGTAATGGACATGCTTAGGAAGGATCTGTGCTTGTCTTGGGGCTAAATGGCTATGTCATGAGATTACCATAACACTGTGGCTAGCTTTTTGTGAACTGGTATTTCCTGTTTGAGTTTTCTTCTTTTGCCTACAAATGCCAGAATTCCATTTTCCTCCCTCCCACACATCAACCACCCCACCCATTTGAAACACAAATGAGCTGCATCCATTCAAAAGACCTGTGATTTTCAATCAGGGTGCCTACAACTGTTGCATTAGTTGCAGATTGATCTCTCTCTACCACCAAGCGATCGCTCCACCCATTGAAGCAGACAGGCTCCCTGTCATCAGCTGACTAGTGAGTCAGGTCTCGATCGCATTGCAACCTGGGAAAAATCTGAGACAAAAGTCATTTTGTATGCTGGTAAAAATAAAAATTGATGAGAAAACCGTCACACACAGGTACAGACACTATATTATGAACTACATTAACTTTACAGCTCCTGTAGCATAGTCAAATAAACATTCCTGGAATACCCCTTTAAGTCAGTAGGTATAACGACAGGCTCAATTGCCTTGTTGACCATAGCAACCGATCCTTATTTCGCTTCCATTTGAGCATCAGATCAGCACGCACACACAACCACTCTAGTGTTTGGAGATGCCTAAGATAGCCAAGTGCTGTACTCTTATCTCAGTAGAGATGGAACATGTACCAACCCACTCCTCAAGTCAACAATCACAGGGAATGGGTGTAGAGGAAAAGGTAGGATCCCCAAATGTAGAGATCGGATGATCCCTTGTGGTCAAGCACTGTGGATAAGTGGCAGCCATTGAAATGCTGAAACTATAGGGAGAATTCACACTATAGAATTTCTGCCTGCCAAAAGAAATTTAAGGCGATTTATCCAAACCTGTCCAGAGGAAAAGTTGCCCGTAGCAACCAATCAGCTCGCTTCTTTCATTTTTAACAAGGCACCTGCAAACTGAAAGAAGCGATCTGATTTGGTTGCTATGGGCAACTGGGCAACTTTTCCTCTGGACAGGTTTTGATAAATCTCCCCCATTAACGTTAGAACTGCTGCCAACCCATTAAAATACATGAAATTTGAGGTCTGTGGGTAGCAGAATCCAGTAGTGATTTCTGCAGCAAACATTAAATCAGTGTCTGGTTCAGATTAGGACCTGTTCAGGCTTTGGGCATGAATGGATCTATAGCAAGCAAGCTGTTTACTAGTTCAGTGGTCTTCAAACTGTGGCCCTCCAGATGTCAGCAAAACTACAACTCCCAGTATGCCGTTTGGAGACCACTGAACTAGATCAATGCCCTCTTGGTAGTATTGCATTAAGTGTGTTTGGAAATGTTTTCATTGGATTTCTAACTATTTCGCAAACTATAAGAAAAAGTTCATGCAGGTTTCATATTGTGCAATAGCAGAATGGAAAATAATACTGTGCTGGTTATAGCATTCTCAATCTCCTTCGTCATGACAGCACAGTGTTATTGCTGTATACACATTAGATGGCAGATCTTGGGCGTCTGCAGCGTAATGCACCACTTTAATGTACATAATATCTGATGGGTCAATGCCAAAATGCTTGTTCTACTGCAGTACTGGCCTAAGATGAAAGGCTAAAAACAAATACCAGAGCTTCTGTATTATTCTGCGCCATATATCTATGCCACTCTAGGGGGAAAAGCAGATTTGTTAACCTTTTTATACTGCAAGTCCCTTAGTGACTACTTAGATGGGGGTAGGGATAGGAAATGAACCATTGTCTGATGTCTTTTGAAAAGCCAATAGACACCTCCACAAAAGAGCTCTGACTATAATGGGGGAAGGGTGAGGATTAAAGGGGTACTACATTGGAAACCAATTTTTTTTTTTTTAATCAACTAGTGTAGTGCAAGAAAGTTAAACAGATTTGTAAATTACTTCGATTTAAAAATCTTAATTCTTGCAGTACTTTTCATCCCATTGGGTTTAAAGGTACAAATATATGGCTGCATGTGCTTTTCAGTCAAAATAAAAGTATTTGTTTAGACAAAGAGCTAAGTGTCGCTCCATAGATAGGTTTACCATTTATGCTCTGAACGGACAGGTCAGAGTGGTTTGAAATTGCCGTCAGGCTAGGTTGTCGTTGTACTCAGACCCGTTTTAGCTTCCTTTTTGCTTTTTAAAATTCATAAATTGATAATAAAAAAAGAATTATAAATGCCCCAAACCGTATCCTGATCAGGTCCAAACACAACACTGACACCACCGGGTCCCATTGGATCCTATTTACTTGAATGGGGTCTTTCGGGTGTTTCCACAGTCCAGTGATTTTTAAAGCTCAGCATTTTTTTTTTTTTTTTTTTTTAAAGCTTAGCAGAGAAAAATAGATCAGATGTGCATGCAGTATTTTTTTTTTCTACACTATGCTCCTGTCCCTATGATCCTTATGTTTAATGAAGATTTTTGGTTACAGTTATCTAGACTTGCACTAATTGTTGGTGGTAGAGTCATAGGCAGAAAACTGAGATATGGGTGCTATGGCCAATCAGGTTTCCCAGTATAGCACAGAATGATGGTGGTGCACAGGTTGCCATAGATTATAGCCTTTTAGTACTTATATACTTTATATGGACTTGATTTCATAACCCATACGTACGCATAATCAGTATATTTGTAGATAAAAATTTGCATGCAGGTTGTTGTACATGTTTCTGTGACTGAAAAATCTATTTTATGTACATGGTTTTCTAAGGCATATGAAAAGTTTGCATGAGGATGTTCCAACTCTCCATAGACTTCAGCAAGCAAAATAGGTTTAGTTGGACTGTGTAGAAACTCATTGCATCGGATACTTTCATCATATTATAACAAATTCTGGTTGTCTGTGGCTACATAAGCAATATAGTTGCCACCACAGCTGCCACAGAATTGTCACTGAATGTCATGTCTGCTAAGATATGCCATAAAACGAAACCTATGGATCAATTATAAGTTGTTCAGGAGTTTGAGCAAGAGGAGTGAAAGAAAACTTCTGTGTTGTAGTCATTTTTAGTTATTCTTGGATGGAGAGGGAGATATGTACACTGCTCGAAAAAATAAAGGGAACACTTAAACAACACAATGTAACTCCAAGTCAATGACACTTCTGTGAAATCACACTGTCCACTCGGAAAGCAACACTGACAATTAATTTCACATACTGTTGTGCAAATGGGACAGACATGTGGAAATTATAGGCAATTAGCTAGACACCCCCAATAAAGGAGTGGTTCTGTAGGTCGTGACCACAGACCACTTCTCACTTCCTATGCTTCCTTGCTGATTTTTTTGGTGGTCACTTTTGAATGTGTTGGTGCTTTCACTCTAGTGGTAGCATGAGACGGAGTTTACAACCCACACAAGTGGCTCAGGTAGTACAGCTCATCCAGGATGTGAGCTGTGGCAAGAAGGTTTGCTGTGTCTGTCAGCGTAATGTCCAGAGCATGGAGGCGCTACCAGTAGACAGGCCAGTACATCAGGAGACGTGGAGGAGGCTGTAGGAGGGCAACAACCCAGCAGCAGGACTGTTTCCTCTGCCTTTGTGCAAGGAGGAGCACTGCCACAGCCCTGCCCTGAAAAATGATCTCTAGCAGGCCACAAATCTGCATGTGTAGAGCCCAACACTGTGCAGGACATTTGGCATTTGCCAGAAAACATCAATATTGACAAATTCGCCACTGGCACCCTGTGCTCTTCACAGATGAAAGCAGGTTCACACTGAGCACATGTGACAGACATGACAGAGTCTTAAGATGCCGTGGAGAATGTTCTTCTGCCTGCAACATCCTCCAGCATGACCGGTTTGGCGGTGGGTCAGTAATGGTGTGGGGTGGCATTTCTTTGGGGGGCCGCACAGCCCTCCATGTGCTTGCCAGAGGTAGCCTGACTGCCATTAGGTACCGAGATTTGATGCTCAGACCCCTTGTGAGACCATATGCTGGTGCGGTTGGCCCTCGGTTCCTCCTAATGCAAGATAATGCTAGACCTCCTGTGACTGGAGTGTGTCAGCAGTTCCTGCAAGAGGAAGGCATTGATGCTATGGACTGGCCGCCCGTTCCCCAGACCTGAATCAGATTGAGCACATCTGGGACATCATGTCTCGCTCCATGCACTAATGCCACATTGCACCACAGAAATTGGCAGATGCTTTAGTTTAGTCCAGGTCTGGGAGGACATCCCTCAGCCACCTCATCGGGAGCATGCCCAGGTCATACAGAAACGTGGAGGCCACACACTGAGTCTCATGTTGACTTGTTTTAAGGACATTACATCTGTGGTTTTTCCACTTTGACTTTGAGTGTGACTCCATATCCAGACCTCCATGGGTTGATAGGTTGATTTCCATTGATCATTTTTGTGTGATTTTGTTGTCAGCACATTCAACTATGTAATGACGAAAGTTTGTCATACGATTAGTTCATTCATTTAGATCTAGGATGTGTTATCTTAGTGTTCCCCTTATATACTTTTTTTTCCCCCCCAAAAAATATAATTTTTTTTTTTTTTTTTTGGGGGGGGGGGGGGGGGGGTTGTTTGATGCAGCTCAGGGTTAAGAGCAGTGTGAGGGTTTTATAGCTAAAATTATAGAGTAGGCCACTTCGTAAACTTTGTAGGTCTTTTCAAGTGTATGGCCTAAGGTCTGGAAAGGTTACAGAGCTGTAATTATATCTAGGGCAATCACCCGGAAAAAAAAAAGTATCAATGGCAGCACGTGCCAGTTTCAATGTTACCAACATGGAATACAATGGTGAGCATGGAGCCTATCAGGCTGCACAGACAGGTGCAACAGCGTCATCACACCTACTGTGTTGTGTCCAGTGGGAAAAAGGTCTGAGGGTTGCAAAAGAATATTTGGGGGCGGGGGTCTATTGAGGCATACTACTGTATATGGTGCAAAGTGGGCTGGGGCTTACTCCTGTTGGTTGGGCTCTATGAACATATACTACTGTGTGTGGGGCGCTACGGGTGAATACTATTGGGGGGTGTGTGTCTGTCTCTGTTGGGGCAAACATATGTAGGGAAACCAAAGGGCATGGTGTGTGTGGTGGGGGGGGGGGGCAGACTATGGAGGCTTAATACTATGCCTAGGGCTCTATAGGGGCATACTACCGGTGTGTAGGGTACTAATAACACATTACTGTCCACATATTACTGTCCTTGGGTAAACTATGGGGGGGGGCATACTGTCATCTGGGGAACTATGGTGGTGTACTAATGTATTGGGAGGGAGTGGTTTACTAGGGGGCCCATCAAGGGGATTTATTCATTCATTAATTTTTTTAGATATTGTTAGGTTTTGTTTGCTGTTATCTTATAGACTTTGTGCTATTGCTCCATCTGAGCTTTTTCCTGCCTGACTACTCATTATACACAATAAATATAAAAAGTGCATGAACCTCCAAAATCATGTAGTCACTAGTCACACTCCTTGTCCTCTTTTGTCCTGTTGTCAAACATTTAATTGTTTTCAGTAGAAACAATATATTATTTTGTAAAACATTTGTTACATTAATTTCAATATAAACACTTATAATAATGTGGCCATTTCCCATCTTGCATAGCCATCACTCAGCTTCCCCAGACTCCTGAATGGTAAATCTGCCTATATCCCCTGCTGTCATATTGCTGCATAACTTGCCAGGTTTCTCTATGTAGAAACTCCTAGCTGTCTTCAGCCATATACAACAATTTGCTTGGCCGAACTTGTCTTGTCATGGATTGGTATCATAAAGGTTTACATGAATCCAGAGTGAAGGTGTTTATAGAGATGGTGACAGCTACATCACTATGTAAGTTTGTAAATTTAGCAGCCACCTGGCCCCATGATGCATCTTCATAAAGGATGTGCATGAGCAAGATGATTCTATATTAGGCATCATGTAGTGTGAGACCACTGAAGTGTCAGCCTGTAAGCCTAATCGCACACGAACCACATCCTCCATAGTCTTAATACATTTGACCACATTATAGAGAAGACCAAATTTATTCTTGTGTATTGTGCTCTGTTCATTGTTCTCTAATGTGTTTCCAACTCTGACCTCGGAAACATTGCGTACTAATCCTATGGACTTATTGGAGAAAAGATACATTTTTACTCTGTCCTTGTACAACTGGCAATTTTCATCAGACTAAATCAAAGTATCATATTTACTAGATATTTTGTAATTTTCTGCAGAACTGTTTGTCAGACTCAGTCCTGTCTGTACAAAGTCTCACAGCTGTCAGTGTACATCAGATTAAAAAACACAAGCCATGAGGAGTAAAAACTGACTGTAGAGCTCAGATTGTGTGGATGCAAATGCACATCTGCCACTTTGTAAGTTCCCAAGAACACAGTGGCCTCCCCAATGCCTCCCTGAGCTGGTTGCACCACCATGTTAGGTTATTGGGGCAGTTCAAAGATCTTGGGGGCAAATGGGGAAAAACTTCCAGAAGGTCAATCATCACTGCACCCTCAATCAATCTGGGCTTTATAGTGGAGTGGCCAAAGAGAGAAGCTTCTTCTCAGTTAAAGACACGTGAAAGCCGCTTGGAGTTTGCAAAAAGAACCTAATGGACTCTCGGACTTTGAGAAAAAATATTCCCTTGTCTGATAAAACCAGAGCTGAACGTTATGGCCTTAATTGTAAACATCATGTCTGAAGGTAACCAGGCACTGCTCAATACTATCCCTACAGTAAATCATTGTGGTGGTGCTGGTGGTGGCGACGGTGGTAGCATCGTGTTGTAGGTGTGATTTTCGTCCACTAGTACAGGAAAACTGGTCAGTGTTGAGAAGAAAGCTGAATAGAGCTGAGTACTGAGATTTTTTTACTATAAAAAAAACAAGACAATTGGGGAGATTTATCAAAAAAGTGTGCAGATGAAAAGTTGATCAGTTGTCTGAAGCAATCTGGTTGGGGCAGGCAAATGGTCAACTTTTTCCTCTGCACACTTTTTGATGAATCTCCCCAAATGACCCTACACACACAGCCAAGACAACACAGAATCGGCTTAGGGACAATTCTGTAAATGTTCTTGAGTGGCTCGACCAAAGACCTAAGTTTAACCCAATGAAACCATTCTGGAGAGACCGAAAAATGGCCTCCACAGACAGTCCCTATCCAACCTGAGAGCTTTAGAGGAATTGCAGGGCAGAATGGCAGAAAATCAACATCATCCCTATTAAAGGGGTGCTCCGGTGAAAAAAATTTTTTTTGTTTAAATCAACTGGTGCCAGAAAGTTAAACAGATTTGTAAATTACTTATATTAAATCTTAATCCTTCCTGTACTTATTAGCTGCTGAATACTACAGTGGAAATTATTTTCCGTTTGGAACACAGAGCTCTCTGCTGACATCATGAGCACAGTGCTCTCTGCTGACATCTCCATTTTAGGAACTGTCCAGAGTAAAAGGAAATCCCCATAGCAAACATATGCTGTTCTGGACAGTACCTAAAATGGACAGAGATGTCAGCAAAGAGCACTGTGCTAGTGATGTCAGCAGACAGCTCTGTGTTTCGAAAAGAAAATAATTTCCTGTAGTATTCAGCAGATAATAAGTACAGGAAGGATTAAGATTTTTTTTAATAAAAGTAATTTACAAATCTGTGTGTGTGTGTCCCTGGCGTTCCTGCCGACCACTTGCTGTCCTGTGTTCATGTTGATTGTCTTCACGGAATAAAATACGGTACACCCACCACTTACGGGTGAGTACGGTTTTCTTCATATCTTCTGATGCCATAGCGCCTTGTGCCCTTCTCACCTGCACCCCGTATCAGCACCTCTGGTGGTCTCACCGTACTCCCAAGTGCATGAAACCTGTTACATCAGAGCACACCCTTCGTTTGCCAGTGCTGTGCCGGACATTCATCTTTGTATCTCCATATTATGTAATTTACAAATCTGTTTAACTTTCTGGCACCAGTTGATTTATAAAAAAAAAAATTTAAGACTGGAGGTTTTTCCAAAGTACTGAGTAAGGGTCTGAATTTTTATGTCAAATGCAAGATTTATAGTTTTTCTTTTTATTTTTTTTTCAATAAAATAGCAAAGATTTGTGATAATAAATAATAATAATACATTTTTATAATATATATAAAAATGTGTAAAAGTGAACTTGTCTGAAGACTTTCCAAATTGTACCTCTATCTGTTTCATTTATGTATCTCATAAACCAGGACTTAGCCTTTGGCTGCACCCTCAGTGCTTACTGCGCATCAAAGTCTGGATGACGCCAAATCGTGATCTCCGTTCTGTGCTTTGCTGCTTTTGTGTTGCTGGAATCTTTGCATTGAAGACTTGTATTGAATACAATAGCTCTGTTCCTATTCTGTGGCATTTGGCCTTCTAGACAACCATCAATGGCCTTATTGTATTTGGTTATGACATCATTTGTATTGGGGTTGTATCTGTGACTGATAGACAGGTCTTTTCATGAATTACTTCTCCAACACTTGTTGCACAGGAGAAGGTTGAGGCATCCACATGATGGAATGCAAAATCTCAGGAGACTTCTTATAATGTGTTTGAACACGCTCGGTGGGATTGTGCTGCTGTCTTAAGCACTGTGTGATGTTGTGTACAAAACATATTTTTCCCCTGCCTACTGATTCCTAGTGTGTCTGGTTTTCATTTGTATAGCGTGGGCAATGGAATGACAATTCCCCCTCTGCCCCCTGTCCTGTTGTCAGTGAGGAAGAGAAAGGAAGTGATTTTGCTTCCCTTGTCAAATGTCATGGTAAGTTTTTTTTGTTACTTGAATGAGCAGAGCCTCCTGGGATAGATATCGTTCATTTGAAAGCTATAATGCGATGTGTAAAGCTTTACCAGGCATTTCCTGCTCCAGTAAAGCAATGCTTAACTGAATTCATACCCACAAGTGGTAACCCATAATTTTGCTGGGGAATACACTAGATCAGTAAAACTGTGTAGCCATACGCCACCATGTGTGGGCACGTTTATTTTTCTGCAGATTGCCCTTGCACTGTGGAAATATGCCATCCTCTGCTGTTGTCCTGTGAGAAGCACTTTATGGTAGACTACAGTATGACAGGCACAGGCTGCCGGAAAACAGTATATGTGAGACATTTATTAATGGCTTTAGTGTATATTTGCCTATTTGTTTGGTTGTGCTGTTTTGCGTTAAAATCTCGCAAATTTTAAACATCCCAGTATCTCAAATGATTTTTACAAAACTGATTTGGTAGAAGTATTTCACTGGTTGTGCATGTAAAGGATAAATAATTCAAAATCTATACCACCGCAAGCAGAGCTCTAGAAAAGGCTTTTTTTTTTTTTACATGTTTTGACGGTGGTCTCAAAATTCTTCTGTGATTTTCACCCCAATATTTATTTTTAAGAGCATAAAAAATTACTGTTGTCTCAGGTTTTTCCAGGTTGCAGTGCAGTCAAGACCTGACCTCGCTAGTCAGGTGATGACAGGGAGCCTGTCCCTGCTTCAATGAGTCTAGCGGCTGCTAATTGTATTTTTGCAACAGCTGTAGGTTAGAAAACACTGGTCTATTGAATGGAATGCAGCTCACTTGGGTTTCATTGGGTGGGGTGGTCTGGGGGTGTGTGTGTGTGTGTGTGTGTGTGTGTGTGTGTGTGTGTGTGTAAATTGACTTTAAACATATAAACAAGGATTTATGGTATTTGTAGTTGTAGGAAACTCCAACTGGAAATAACCAGTTCACAAAAAGCCACAGCGTTATGGTAATCTTACAACATAGCCATTTAGCCCCAAGAAAAGCACATATCCTTCCTAAGCATGTCCATTCCTCTCTGGGAGGTACATACTAAAATCACCTCATGGTAGATTACCCATTTAAGCTCACAGCCTTGTTCAGTGTAATTGTGATAATCTTCAGTTGGGCGTAATTCAATGCTAAAAAAGCAGCTACACACAAAAAAATCTATTATAAATTCCTCTTATTGGCCTACAGAAGGTTTACCAAATACTATAAATGGTGAGATATATATATATATATATATATATATATGAATTATTGCTCCAACTAAGTAACTAGTAGAACTTAGGCCTCGTTCACATCACCGCTGTGCTTCTTCTTTAAGGGCAGCACCTTTTCAAAATGACGGGAGAAGAAGAAAAATATTACGTGTCCAGTATCTTCCTACACTCAACTCCCCTAAAATAACAAACACCTGACTGACCCTATTCAAAGTCAATGGAATCTTTGGGACAAAGTAGTGCCTGCTGGGCTCTGTCCCGTTCAGGGTCCATTAGGCGCAAAAATAAAACATAAGGGACCCAAAATGGGCAGAGCACAGCAATGATTTGAACTTAGTTGTACAACAGTATGGCTGTACATGTCACAGCCGACAAAAAATGACCTCCACCTTTTGTGATACTGTCCTGTACAGAGGCACCATATGGCGGTACGTGATGTCCAATACATAAGGCGTTAATAAAGTTGTATGTGCTGTACTTACAATGTGCATATTGAGGACAGTGAGTGCTATGAGACTGGATTCCTAACAGCATTTTATGCTTCCTTTTAAATATCAGTTCATGCCTATGCGTAAGGATAGAAAACTTAAGAAAAGTCATTATTTATACAAAAATACATATACATTATTTTATATATTTTTTTTTCATTTCCTGGTTTGCCTGGGAGGACGGATCTCCTAGATCAGACTGTGTGCTTTTCCAGGCAGGAGTCATCTGACATTCAGGTATTCTGAGCTGCAGAGGGGGAGTAAATGAGAGGCTTCATTCTGCTCAGGAAAAAAGAAAATGCTTTCTAAAAACTGCTCGAGGTGCTAAATACTAAGAAGAGCTAAAGTGTATTTATCCATAATCCCAGGCTCTGGAAATAGCAGGCAAGAGCCAGGTCATTCCGGGGCAGATAGATACAATTCCCTTCCAACTCATTCCTGTATGTGGACTTCTGCTGGGAACAGGCCTCAGGATGGCCCTATAGAGCAAACTGCGGTCAGACAGCCATTGAGATTGTTTATTGTAATAGTACCTTTCTTGTGACAGAATTTCCATATAATTTGAAACAGCTTATATAGTATGAAATCTAACAGGTTCTTTTTAGTTATTTATTATTATTTCAATACGTTTCTTATGAAGGATACTTTCACACGTGTGCATTTTCTGCTGCAGATCTGCTTCTGCAGATTTTGTTGCCCATTGACTTCAATGGGTCGCAAAATCTGCTTAAGCATATCTGCAGCAGAAAATGCACACGTGTGGAAATACCCTAAAAGGGTTTTTCCTACTTGTAAAGTGATGGAATATTGCTAGGGTATATCACTATTTCACTTTATACTCTTTAGGATTCCAAACTCTTGGACCCCCATTCCAAGTGAATGGAACTGGCTGCAGTTTCCTGCACAGCTGGGTGGCCAGAAGCTCCTCTGTGCAAGAATAACTTTGGGTTAATGCACACCATGGTTTCTGCATCCAGCAGCAGAATTTCAAGTGCCTGCTGCCGGATCCGTACTGTACTCCATTCATTGCTGAGTCCGCTACAGACTCCTGTTAGATCATTTTCCAACCATATGTGGGTTTTGATCCAGACTGAACACCACATAAGATCATGGTTTTCAGTCTGTCAAAAGCTTAATACACTCATTGAAATGAATTTGATCTGGCAGCAGTTCAGTTGGTTCTGAAATTCTGCAGCGGGATGCACAAATCATGGTGTTTATGCATCCTTAGAAGGGAATCCAGTGCTGCACCAGAACTGTGTGCCCAATCTCAGGAACACCTGAGATCAGAGACATGGAAGATAATCGATATGTAAGCCTCTTTACGCTTTTAAGGCTATGTTCGTGTTAGAATGTCCATGCAGCAAATCTCTGTGCGGACATTCTGCGGGTGGTGGCATGATATGCCGGTGCTAAGACCGCTTGGCAATGCATTCCGTGTACAGTCCGCAGAAAGAATGGATATGTCCACTCTTTCTATAAACACCGGAATTTGATTTTCTGTGACAAATGTTTCCTAGCTCCAGCACGGAAATTCTGCTGTGTGCACAGCACAGCAGAATCCCATTGAATTTAATGGGGCTCTGCTGTGAAATCTGGAATTTAACAATTCCTAAATTCTGGCCTGTGAACAAAGCCTAACTTTTCTGTCACAGATATACGTCACAATGTAGTTTGCTGCACATAACATAATGTATTGTATGGAGAATGCGGCTTCCAGGAATATACCCCCCCCCCCCCCCCATTAAGTGAAATTCCAAGATGCGAGACCCAAACCTTTCCGGCATGTCCTGTGTAAAGCTCATACATGGGAATACCCTTTCACACATGTAAGCACAGACAATACTTCCTTCCTGTCTACAATGGCTACTAGAGCTGCGGCCTCTCTCATTCTTTCACTAATGGAAGTAGAAACATCCTAATCCAGGAGCCAGAGTTAAAAATGTGGCCGCTGGGCTTAGAAATAGAAAAAAAGATCAATCTCTTGGAATGAAGTGAAGGACATATAAAGCAGGGGGCTGCACACAAACCTGTCACTTTGGGTATGGGGGAGGGGGTATGGGTATGTGGCACCTTATCAAGGTCAGGTTAGCTCCTTACAGTTACTTAATTTTGGACTAAAGTAGAAACATATTAATTTTAATAGGATTATAAAATACTGTACATAAGATGGTTATTAAAATGAGCTCCTAATAGGAGAAGGTGGGTTTAGCTAAGTGGTCTCCTGTTTATGGAATGTGGACATTCCTAGCAGCAAATGTCTCTCTGGGTCATGGTGGGGCATAAATCCCTACTCAACATATCTCTGTTTACACATATGTGAATAACCTAGCTCCTCCCCTTCAAATATTACTTATGCCTATAAAATAAGTCCTAGCGTAACTTTCTGATGTACATTAAAGGACATTTAACAATTTTATTATACACGTCTGAGTGTGTCAAAATGTTAAGTGAAAATCGGTTCCCTCTGACCTTTTCCGAATGGAACAGAATTGTGTCCTAACACGACGATTCTAAGAATTTTCATTTTATTTATACTAGTCCTGGACATTACTTGAAGCACCCATTTTACAGTTTGTATGTGGAATAAAATTAGTAAATGTTTGGCTTTAATTATTAAAATTACCTGGCATCTTATTCAATGCAGGATAAATGTGAAATATCCATCAAATTTAACTAAGATTCCCCCTTAAATCACTGTGTGAATTTACCCTTAAAGGGGCACTCTGCTGGAAATCATTTTTTTAAAATCAACTGGTGCCAGAAAGTTGAACAGATTTGTAATTTACTTCTATTAAAAAATCTTAATCCTTCTAGTATTTATAAGCTTCTGTATGCTCCAGAGGAAATTATTTTCTTTTTGAACTTCTTTTCTGTCTGACCACAGTGCTCTCTGCTGACACCTCTGTCTATTTTAGGAACTGCCCAGAGTAGGAGAAAATCCCCATAGCAAACCTGTCCTGCTCTGTACAGTTCCTGACATGGACATAGTGTCAGCAGTGAGCACTGTGGTCAGATAGAAATTAAAAAAGAAAAGAACTTCCTTTGGAGAATACAGAAGTTTATAAGTACTAGAAGGATTAAGATTTTTCAATACAAGTTATTTACAAATCTGTTTAATTTTCTGTTGTCAGTTGACTTAAAAATGTCTTTTTCCAGTGGAAGTATGTTGAAGTATGTTCACACATGCATAATCCACAGTAGATTAGTTGCAGAACAATTAAAGTCAATAATCTGCATGTGGATTTTTCCCGCCGTGGGTGGAAAACCTGCAGCGGATTATGTACGTGTGAACGTGCCCTTTATAATCTGCAGCTGGCAGATCATTAATATTACCACAATCTAGACGTGTGTATGCTGGATGCAGCAAGAAGCTTCCTGTGAGTGACAGTATTAATATCTATTATGTCTACATGATACTGCTTCTTTAAGTGTGGTTAGGAATGCCGGCTCTATTAGCTTTTTATAGTTCTTTTGTGGGAAATTTTCTGTTTTCACTATTGGGCCGGTTTAAACATCACTTCAGAATTGAAGATAATGCTATTTTGCCTCATTTGGATGGAAGTTTTGTTCTTTATTTCCTTCAATTCCGCAATAAAAATAATAACGTGTAGATTTTGCTGAAGGGTTAAATCCATTTTTATATGCTGTAGATTAAGACTTGTACTGTAGGTCAGTTTCCAGGTGAAATTTTCTGCAGCGAATAGCATAGAAGAGATATTTAACATCTTGTCCGCATGTACTGTTGTCCCCTGCCTGCAGTTAAAATATCTGCAAGGTGTGAATTGATGCTAAACAGGTAGTTTCCTCAATATATAATATTTAAATTGTATCTTTTGAGTAAGTTTTCAGGGTTTAATTCCTAAATTGCCAAAGTCCGCTAACTGTGGACCTTCAGCTGTTACAGAATTACAACTCTCAGGATGCCCGAACAGCAAAGTACTGGTATAGGGTAAGGGCATGGTTGTAATGGGCTCTTGAACCTGAATCCTTTACCGACCTCTTATTTAGTGATATGACCCCTCCAGTTCAAATATATAGGTAAATTAGGCTTTGGAGCCCCCTGGGCATTCCATTTGGCTGCTTGAGTGAAGTACAGTTTGGCTTCTAGTGGCTGCCAATCAGATAAGGTGACAGTGCATGGAGATGGGTGACTAACTTTTTAAGGGGCTGAACTGTGCTGGGCTCGCTCTAGATGCCATGGGAAATGCACAGTGGGCTCCAAAACCTCATTTACATATATATTTAAACTCTTATATCTTGGAACAGGAGGGGTCAATTAAAGGGGTAGTAGAATTAAACAATTTTTTTGTTTTTTTTCCATACTTGACCAAAATGCCGACATCTGAAAAAAAACAACGTGGTTCCCTTAAATCCCCCTCCTGATTCTTGTGGTCGACTCATCACACTGCAGATCAGCTAATCACCAGCCACAGCGCTGTCCCTGCCTTCTTCTCCTTCCTGGTCCCGAGGCTCAATACTTCACACTGATACTCAGCCAACCACCGGCCGAGGCTGGAAATTGCTGTTGCATGCCATTAGCTGATCTGGAGTGGGAGGAGTTGACTACAAGAAGCAGAAAGAGGATCCCTTCCGGAGGACAGAAGCTGGATACCAGGGGAATGGGGGAGTTAAAGGGGTACTCACTGCCCCAGCGTTGGGAACATTTTGTTCCGAACGCTTGGTGCGGGCTGCAGGGGTCGTGACATCATGGTCACACCCCTCATGATGTCACTGACTGACAGTATTCTGGGAAAGTTGTGATCATGGATAATTCCTTTGAACAATGATAAGTTTATGAGGATTCATGTCTGTTTTAAATGGTAGCAGGTACTGTATTGTCCACACATGCATGACAGAAGTAAAAAAAATAAAAATAAAAAATCACCATGTAATATGCCTCCTTTTAAATGGGCACTGTCAGATTCTAAAATGTTTTATATGTTGTAAAGCATGCAAAACCAATAGGTTTTGCAATTGCTTTCATTAGAAAATTTTCAGTATTTCATATTGAAAAAGCCAGTCAAACAACTGCCCCCCTGCCTGCTTGAACACATACTAGTCCTGCTGTGTCCATGCGTCATCACCTATGTCATGGACACACTTCCTTGATTGACAGCTGTGAGCACAGGGCTCACAGCTGAAGGAAAAATCCTCCCACTGTCAGCTTGTGTCCCGCTACTGTCAGTGAGGACATGCTGGGAGTTGTAGTTTTGCTAATGCTAGGGGAGATGTGAGCAGACAGCATACTGAGGGAGGGGGCGGAGACCTGCACAGTGAGGCCACGCCCCCTCCCTTTGAGAGGAATTCAGACTAGTGAGCTAAATTAAAAGTGTAATAAAAAAAAAGTGCTAGACACATAAAAATTAGATGTACATGATCAGGATTAGGTACTGAGTGATAAAAAAAAAAAATGTTGTTGGATCTGACGGGTACGCTTTAAGGTTTCTTCTAACAGGTTGTTAAAACTTCTGTTCATCTATTTGAGAGAGAGCTGGATGACAACCCCTGAAACTGGCCTACTGGTAGCCATATTGGTGGTCACCCATATTTTCTAGTGGTGTGAATGGCAAATTCACCTAGTTCTCCAGGGATATGAGATGTTAAGAACTTACATTCATGGGACCAAACCTCAGCTGTTAGGATAATTAGGGTGTGCCATAGTAATTATTATTACTGGGTGTTTCCAGGACTGTGGGTTGTGTAGGAAGCACTATATACAAGTATAAAGTTTGCCTAAGTGTTTGCATTTGTTCTACATGATACTGAGAATCCCATAGGTTGGTTGCAGGAAGCACTCTTCATTATTTTCTTAGCAGGGTTTTCTTGGTACTAGGTGTGTTTGATGTGTGTCTGTACCCCGTCGATTTATCCTTTAATACATTTGCCATAGAATTGGGTTTAACCCAACAGCAATAATTGCTCTTAACCAGCTTTTAAATTTTTGTTTTTATATTTGCCAACTTACTGCCTCCTAATGCAAGACAATGCTAGACCTCATGTGGCTGGAGTGTGTCAGCAGTTCCTACTAGAGGAAGGCATTGATGCTATGGACTGGCCTGGCTGTTCCCCAGACCTGAATCCAATTGAGTAAATCGTGTCTCGCTCCATCCACCAATGCCATATTGTACCACAGACTGTCCAGGAGTTGGCAGATACTTAAAGGGGTACTCCGGTGCTTAGACATCTTATCCCCCATCCCAAGGATAGGTGATAAGATGCCTGATCGCGGGAGTCCCGCCGCTGGGGACCCCCGGGATCTTGCATGCGGCACCACGTTTGTAATCAGTCCCCGAAGCGTGTTCGCTCCAGGTCTGATTACCGGCGACCACACGGCCGGTGGCATGTGGCGTCACGCCTCCGCCCCCGTGTGACGTTACGCTCTGCCCCTCAATGCAAGCCTACGGGAGAGGGCGTGACAGCTATCACGCCCCCTCCCATAGGCTTGCATTGAGGGGCGGAGCGTGACGTCACATGGGGACAAAAGTATTTCATAAGATTAGTTCATTCATTCAGATCAAGGATGTGTTATCTTAGTGTTCCCTTTATTTCTCTGAGCAGTGTATATGTAGATTTTGTTATGAAAAGATTGATTGGATCTGTACGTGCAAAATTAAAAGTGTAATGATTTTTAGTAGTGGAGAAGAAAATAAGAAACGAAAATTGGCCTGGGCCCTAAGGGGTTAATAAAACCCAGGTTTCACCTCAGCAAGGCTTTAATACAGTACAGTTGGTACAGTCATTACCTAATTTCATACCATTAACTCCTTTTAGTGCTGACTATTACAGACGCCCTAGCAGACTAGAGATTATTGCCTGGCACTTTCCATTATTTAAATGTTTGTTAGGAATCAATTGCTTGCAAGTTATTCTGCCTTGTTTTTAAGAAAGTTGGGCATTGTGACATTGATGGAGCTTGTATGACAACATTGCATATGCACTGAAAATGTTGTACGTAAGCTGTATTACTGGTTAGATTTGACTTCCAAGCATAGATTTCAGGACCCTCTGGCACACACTTTCACATGAAAGCATGTATGAATATTGTTTATGGAGAACATTTTGAAGCACTGAGGCTGTGTCCACACTGCGGCTTATCAGCAGAACTGCAACTAATAACTGCGTGCATTCTGGGCTCAAATAAATAAAAAGGTGTTAAAAATGAAACCTTTATGCAAATTGCGGTACAATATAATTTTTATCACAATTTTGTGGTAAGAACACTGAAAAAAACGCTAACGGTAACTAGTTGTGCTACCGCCAATTTGCCACAACGTGTGAACACAGCCTAATACCTACTGAGACTTATTCTGGCACTATTATTAAACTGGTGTATACAGGGGTCAAGTCCTGAGAAAAAAGTTGTGATAACTCCCCCAAGCTTTCCACCCAATGGGAACAGTGATCCTGCTGTGGAAAAATTGCAGCCACTCCATTCTCATGCGTTCTTCCATGCCTTGAGCCCTGGATGTATATCTGTCACAGGTTACATGTTTTTGAGTGTTGCAGGACTCGGGCAAAATGTTTTAATTTCCACTTATTCTAAAATTCATAATTATGAGAACGGGAGCTGTGACGGCTCCAACCACTGTAAACCTTGCTCCACTTTTACATAGGTCCTTCTACATTCCTATCACACCAGACAGAAGCCAAAAGGTGTATCAGCTGGTTTTGAGGTCAATTGACAATTGCTGCAGCCATGTTCATTCTGTCTCCATGGGCATTATACTGTGCAGATTTGGGATCCATGATCTACAATGGTTTACAATGGCACTTTGAGAATTTTAGAGGACATTTTAGTGAAACAGGTTTCCATACTTCCCCTGTTGTTAGTGATTTGCTCGCTTCCCTCTGAGATGACCCTCGACGCTTTCGCTGCCGGCTGTTATTTCTCTTGTAACAGCTGTAATGTAATTGTAATGAAGTTTTTCATTTCTGGTAAAACCCATCAGTTCGTACAAGAGATCACTTTGCTTATATCACATTGCAGATTAGAAGATTGCTGGCTGCTAATTTTAAGCTTTGCTAGAAAGCAGCTGTTGCGTTCTTGAACTAGGTGGTGGTAGTGAACTTTCCACAATGCACTGATCTTATGACAAGTTACGCGAAGCACTCGCAATCCAGTAATTCTAGTTTTAATGTGTGGTCCCTTAAGAGGATTTTTTACTTTAGTCAAGTATTTTGAAATTCATTATATACTCTTTAAGGGGTAGTGTAATGAAACTTATCAGAAGCGTAAACATTTATAAAGTAAAGGGGATGAGGACTTGGCGCTCAATGTACCTTAATGTAAAAGTGGGCACTGTAGCTGTAAAAACCAGTGGGTGTGGACCCACTCTGCCATCTAACCCATTTGGCTTTATGCTCACTCCCAGAGGCATTGCCTTAGTTGTCCCCCGTTTTCCACCCTTGTACAAAGATCTGTTCTTCATAGCAGACCACCAGGTCACTAACTCGAGGAGTTCTCAAAGTGTACTGTAGGTGGTGGTTGATATTGTGACCAAGAGACATTGGTGAAAAAATTGTGAGGCCCTGTAAATTTGAGTTGGCCGAGGTTGTTTGTAATCAGTGGATAGGCATTAGGTCTGAACTGGCAGTACAGGTGAAATAGGCAGGCTCAAGCACGAGTATGCAGCAGGTATCAGGAAATCACATGGACAGAACATCCCTTCCTTCAGTCATATGCTGAATTAATACTTACTGGGTCCTAGTACTGACTTTACCGCAGTCCTAGGGACTCCTCTGTCCATTCCATAATTCAGATTATCAGTTGTCCGAAGCATGTACAGAAGTGGTTATGAGGCTTGGAGGCTGCAAAACCGTCTGGGAATGACTGGAAAAACTATTTCAATAGACTGTTTCCTTTATCAGGCCCCATGGGTTGTCCTGTTCGCTAAAATGTTGTTCAGCCATTTGTTAGACTTCATTCAAACCTCTGTATGTACAGGCCATACAAGGATGTCTGTTTTGTGCCAAAAACGGGATTGGTTTCCGTCAGCAGGGAAACCTTTCCCAAAAGGAAGGTATTGTGACATTTGATTCTGATTCTTGGCTCAGAACATATGACTCCGTGTTGCATAAGTCTTCTATATCCTCCTGCCCCCTATGGAAGCTGCAGTGATGCCCATATTAGTTGTTAATCAGCTTTACCAGACTCCTGAGAGGCAAGTGACCAGTTTTAGTGCTAAAGTCCTGCATGGGTATTGCAGGTCAACTCTTGAAGTAGGTGATGATATTTTTCCCGTTCTAATGTTGGCAACAAGATTCAAATCTGTCCACCATATATTGTACGCACAAATTGAACTGCACAGTTCTGTACATACATTCTGTACTGTAGAAATACCACCACCAGCAGAAATACTGCAAAGCATACACATGATCGCACATGTATTTATACAGATTAAACACGTTTATGTCCGCAGTGCTATAGTGAAAAGGGGATCTAAACTAAAAAGCGCCAATGGGAAGTTCGAACTTCTTATATGCCCTGTGTTTCCAAAAACAAACTTTTACAGTGACCTTTTAAAAGAGGTTATTCTTTGCGATTTGGGAACAGATTAGTGTGGATAAAGATCAACAATAGACAATAAAATGTTGTATATTACTGACATTCAATAGTGATGCCATTGTAAAATTATTATTGGCAGCATGAAGTGTAAATGTAAACTCCTAAAACTGTCATCATGAAAATGTCAGGTGCATGGGATAGGTATAAGGCAGGGGTCGGCGAGCCGCATGCGGCTCTTTTACACCTTTGCCGCGGCTCCGCGAGTCGGTCCCGGTCACCCTCATTCCGGGACAATGCAGTGTCCCGGAATGATCTGAGTCTGTGAGCTGCCGTCGGTTTACTTACCTGCCCTGGTGCCATCGGAGCGGAGTCTCTTCTTCCGGGGCCGCGTGGATCCTCACTGTCATGTGACAATGTAATGTCACATGACAGTGACGTCGCCGGCCTGCGCCTCAGTCGAGGAGCGCTGCCGGGAGAGGAAAACTCCACGCGAGGAGCTGGTGAGTATGTAAAGTACATTACTCACTTGACAGCGGGGCGTTAACCCCTCACCCCGCGGCAGCATTAACCCCTCACCCCGCAGCAGCATTAACCCCCCTCTCCCCAGTGCATTAACCCCAGGCCTGGGCCCCCCAAAAAAGCCCACCCCAGGCCTTGGCCCCCCAAAAAAGCCCACCCCAAAAATATATTTTACATTGTTAAGGGAAAGTCCTTTTTTTCTTCAGATTGACAGCTGACTGCATGATCCTGTGTGTGTATATATAGCATTAAGGTAAGAAACAATATATGCAGTCAGTGTTATATTTGTTTTAAATATCGCAATGATTTTGCGGCTCCCATTTTTTTTTTTCTTCGGAAATGGGTCCAAGTGGCTCTTTTTGTCTTAAAGGTTGCAGGCACCTGGTATAAGGGATCATTCATACAAGAGAAGTCCATGTACTACTCATAGTATTCAGAATATTGGGCAGACTAGATGGGCTGAGTTATTCTCAATTTTCAACCTACTTGGATAAATACAAACAAACAAAAAAACAACAATTAAACATTTTGCTGTTTAGACTTTAACAAGATTTACGTAATTTCTTCCAAGTAATTCTCCCAAGTCATTCCCGGCACATGGCTTCTTATAAATATTAGCTCTACTCAGAAAGGCTGTTTAACAGTTGCTGGATGTATTCTGGACATGTTCTGCTTCAGAATTTTTCCATGCTATATAAATACAGTAGTGTAGGGAAATGTTTTCAGTATGTAATGTACCATCCATGACTGTGTGGCAGGAAACCTGCGCAGTGCTCGGTAGTGTTAAGATTATGATTGCGTGATACCTGGTTAATATCAGGATTAATAACACCGTGTTGGCTCTGGTTTGTTATGTTATACATACCAGTGGTGAATTTAGTCTTTACAGCAAGATTGGCAACTATAGATGTTGAAACATTTTAAGATCTTGTGCTTGTTTGTTTAAAACATACAAAAAAAAAAAAATATATATATATATAGTGTTTTTTATTTTAGTCTCACATTGATTGGTACAAAAAAAATCTGATTCCTACATAGGCGTGAGGCTGGAAAGCATAGTCTGAATATTGAATATTCTCTCCTGTGTCCCTGTAGCTGCAGTTGCTTAACTACGGAGGCACCTGATTGGCTGAGGCCTGCACACCCTCTTTACATCCTCTCCCTACTTTGCAGGTACAGGGACACTGTTTTCTGTTTACCTGCTTGCTTTCTCACCATGGGACGGGGACACAGTTTTCTGCATCCCCTTTCCTGGGGCGCAGATGGGACACAAGTTGACTGGCTGGTTGATACCGCAAGACAGACTGTAAAGCACAGCCACAGCATATCTACCACTAACTAGCCTGTGCTACACACATAATAACCAAACACCCACCCACCCACCCATTAGGTGTTATCTACCACCTACCTGTGCTGCACAAGTACCACCCAGCTGCTAGTTGTTACAATACTACAAATCCCAGCATGTCCTCACTGTAAGGGCATGCTAGGAGTTTTAGTATTCCAACAGCTAATGGACAGTGGCTGTGGAGCGCTCTTCTGGCATTTTTCCGCAGTCTGTCATGCAGAATGATGTGTGGCCATCGAGGCAACTTGTGTCCCGCCTGCGTCCTTGCAGCGGGGATGCAGAAAACTGTGTCCCTGTAGCTTCAAAGTAGGGAGAAGGTGTGTGCACCTCGGCAGTTGAGCAACTGCAGAGGTCACATTTGGCTACAGGGACACAGTTTTCTTCGCATCACCGATTCATACTTGGGCTAAAGGCTTGGTTACTTTGTGATAAACACTGCTCAAAAAAATAAAGGGAACACTAAGATAACACATCCTAGATCTGAATGAATGAACTAATCGTATAAAATACTTTCATCTTTACATTGGAATGTGCAGACAAAAAAAAAATTTACACAAAAATTATCAAAGGAAATCAAATTTATCAACCCATGGAGGTCTGGATATGGAGTCACACTCAAAATCAAATTGGAAATCCACACTACAGACTGATCGAACTTTAATGTAATGTCCTTTAAAACAAGTCAAAATGAGGTTCAGTAGTGTGTGTGGCCTCCACGTGCCCGTATGACCTCCCTACAACGCCTGGACATGCTCCTGATGAGGTGGTGGATGGTCTCCTCATGGATGTCCTCCCAAACCCAGACTTAAGCATCCGCCAACTCCTGGAAGTCTGTGGTGCAACATGGCATTGGTGGATGGAGCGAGACATGATGTCCCAGATGTGCTCAATCGGATTCAGGTCTGGGGAACAGCCAGGCCAGTCCATAGCATCAATGCCTTCCTCTTGGGGGAACTGCTGACACACTCCAGCCACATGAGGTCTAGCATTGTCTTGCATTAGGAGGAACCCAGGGCCGACCACACCAGCATATGGTCTCACAAGGGGCCTGAGGATTCAGTCAGGATACCTCTGGCAAGCACATGGAGGGCTGTGCGGCCCCCCCAAACAGATAACAACCCACCCCACACCATTACTGACCCACCGCCAAACCGGTCATGCTTGAGGATGTTGCAGGCAGCAGAACGTTCTCCACGGCATCTCCAGACTGTCACATGTGCACAGTGTGAACCTGCTTTCATTGGTGGAGAGCACAGGGTGCCAGTGGCAAATTTGCCAATCTTAGTGTTTTCTGGCAAATGCCAAATGTCCTGCACGGTGTTGGGCTGTAAGCACAACCCCCTACCTGTGGATATCGGGCCTTCATACCACCCTCATGGAGTCTGTTTCTGACCGTTTGTGTGGACACATGCACATTTGTGGCCTGCTGGAGGTTATTTTGCAGAGCTCTGGCAGTGCTCCTCCTGCTCCTCCTTGCACAAAGGCGGAGGTAGCGGTCCTGCTGCTGGGTTGTTGCCCTCCTATGGCCTCCTCAACGTCCCCTGATGTACTAGCCTGTCTCCTGGTAGCACCTCCATGCTCTGGACACCATGCTGACCTACAGCAAACCTTTGTGCCACAGCTCGCATTGATGTGCCATCCAGGATGAGCTGCACTTCCTGAGCCACTTGTGTGGGTTGTAGACTCCGTCTCATGCTACCACATGAGTGAATACACTACCAGCATTCAAAAGTGACCAAAACATCAGCCAGGAAGCATAGGAACTGAGAAGTGGTCTGTGGTCACCACCTGCAGAACCACTCCTTTTATTGGGGGTGTCTAGCTAATTGCCTATAATTTCCACCTTTTGTCTGTTCCATTTGCACAACAGCATGTGAAATTGATTGTCAATCAGTGTTGCTTCCTGAGTGGACAAGTGTCATTGACTTGGAGTTACATTGTGTGTTGTTTAAGTGTTCCCTTTATTTTTTTGAGCAGTGTATCGTTTCCTAGAGCTGCACTGTTTGACAACACCATGTAAGAATGCTGAAGATTACTTAGTTCGTAGCTTCCATTGGCAGTACTGGTAGATATTACATAATTGAGCTTAATGGACCCTGTAGTAAGTCAGTGTGACAGATCCAGTTATTTTAATTGGTTTACCGTATACCCAGAAACCACAGAAAATGTGAATCACTTTTTACTGTTTAGAGACCGATATTAAAACATGTTGTTTTGACCTCTTCTGATTATCTGATTTGTAATATTTTTTTCCTCATTTTTGTACTTTTATTATGCCTGAGCGGTTTTTAAAAGAAAAGCAAAGAGATCCGAAAAGACTGGCACAACTTACATATATAAATGATCAAACCTGCTATTATAATAATCATATTGCACCTTACAGCAGTAGTTCCATATTGCTATAAGGTGGATCACGGAGCTTAGCTGCAAAGACTGTATAACAGTTTTCGATAATTTAGAGAAAAAATTTGTGACACTCACTCATGTGTAAAGTTTAGTTTTTTTCTTTATTTAACCAGAGTCCGAGAACTAGTCTCTGAATGGGTTTGAATAAAGAAGAAATGCAATTTTACACGTTAGTAAGTACCGTTGATTTTTCTACTACAGTAAAATCTCCCTTAGCAGACACCTCCCAATATTTTTTTTTTCTTATTCCCCGTCCCAAAATACTTCATGTATTTGCGTCTTCTGAATAGGGGACACTACCAATAGCGGACACGGACACTGAAGGGGACAAAACACACCCAATAGGCTTATGTGCCGCCCCTACCTTGTACACAGGCTTGCCATCGGGGGGTACAGCCAATACCCTAGTAAGGGGACCAGGCTCAGGTGCAGGAGCTCTTAGCGAGTTTGATGTTCTTCTGAAGCCTCTGTGCTTTACTCACAGAGAAACTGTGATCTGCAGGGGCTGTGGGCATGGGGTGGGGGGGTGGGGTTGGGGTTGAATCGGTACAGGGGACGATAAGGAGTGATTAAGCAATGCTGGGAGATCCTACTGTAATTGAGCTTTTTATCAAATTTTATAGGTAATTAAGCTCTGGAGTGAGTACAATAAATGGTCATTTAGAAAGATTTTGGAGCTTTTTTTTTTTTTTCCCAATAGGGATGTCTCTCAATAGCGGACATTCTACTGTACTCTGATCAACAATTACCATTTTTAAAAGCATTTAGAGACTGGAACTATAGACTGAAGCTGTCCCATTGACATAAATGGGGAAAGGTGTCTGTGTGCGCTCTGAGACCTTTTGCAGAGGTCATTCCACAGGGAGGGGGAGCTGATCTGTGAGCAACAGCTGTTGTGTGTACTCAAGTTATCTATACATCACCTTTCACTGTACACGTGTCTGTGTTGATAAGAAGAGCACTAATAAGAAATGTTCTGTACAGAACAGGAAGTCTCGGCTTAATTTTATGCCTTGTGGCTATTGGAAACGGCAAGATTTCAGTATTTTAAATTGTTGAAAGTAAAATGGAAAATTATTCCCATACACTTTAGGTGATCGGCTCATTTAGTGAAAATCAGGGGTTTGATCAGATTTTTATTAGTAACTTATAAAAAATTTTATGTTTTGTTGAAAAAAATATATTTTTTAAAAAATCCAAAATGCTTGTGATGATTCTTGTCTGTGTCTTGCATTCTAATGTGTATTTTTTTCTCTCCTCCTCATTCTAAAACATTATTTCATGGTATTCTCATTTGTTTTGGGTTAATGTTTTAACCTTGTTTTATTTCTCTGTCTGGGATCTGACATAACCGTTCTGGCTTTGCATTTCTTCAGTAGATTTTAGTTAATCCGCTTGCTGATCCCATTCAGCCAGCACCTTGCCCTCCCCCCCCCCCCCCCCCCCCCATTCCTGATAATTTGTACTGCACATAGTGTATCTCGTTATATAATAAAATAAAAAAATTCAAGGTTCATTCTGTTACACATTCACATAAGCCAAAACCATTATTTCTGTTAATTTGTTTGTAGAATGTATCACTATTCTTGTCTGTGCAAAAACATAACAGCAACTAGTTACAATAACTAAAGGCACAAGACATCTCCTAGTAAAGTGGAGAAAATACAAAATATTTGAAGAATAGAGTAATATGCCCTTCTTCTTTTTTCCGTAAGGTCAACCTTTCTTTACGAAGATTGTAAGATCTCGTTTTAACCCCTTAAGGACCAAGCCCATTTTGGCCTTAAAGGGGTACAATGGTCCCTCAACATACGATGGTAATTTGTTCCAAATGAACCATCGTTATTTGAAACCATCCTATGTTGAGGCATCAGTGCAATGTAAAGTATAGGAAGTTATACTCACCTGTCCCCACCGCTTTGGTCCGTCACCACTGCCCTGGATGTCGCCCTCCATCGCTGTCACCGCTCCTATTGGATGATGGGATGGCGTGTGCGGCGACGTGATGACTACTATGGAGAGCAACAGCGATGTAGCGGAGCCCGAAGAGGACAGTCTGGAATGTCGGGGACAGGTGAGTGATCATCATCGGACCACACGGGGCACCTTAAACGGCTATCCAGCGGCAGCTGAAGCTGTCTGCGCTGCCGGATAGCCGTTTATGCGATGGCCCCGACATACAAGAGCATCATATGTTGATGCTGCCTTAATCATGCGATGCCCTCTGAGAGGCCATCGTATGTTGAAATTATCGTATGTCGGGGCCATCGCAGGTCGGGGGATCACTGTATTCCGCCCATATACATCTTATCCCCTATCCAAAGGTTGTGGTCTCTGTACAGCACCTGGCATTCTGTGTCATCATGCCCTCTCCTATAGACCTGAATGGAGGGGACTTGGCGTGACGTCACGGAGGGGTGTTGTGTGACGTCAGGTTTCCAGTCCCGGAAACTGAGGTTTTTGAAACTGGAGCATTATTGGCGGCAGAAGGCAGGTAAGGGGACCCTCCTCAGCCATTTTAGCTTGTGATGGTGGGGGTTCTGTGAGCCCCTCTGAGTAACTGATGATCTTTCACTTTAGATGCTGTGATCGGCATTGATCACTGCCTCTAAAGGTATTGATCGGAGGGAAAAACTCAAGGCACATGATTCCCTTTGCAGCTATCCTGTAAACCTTTCAGCAGAATGGCAGCCTGTATTCTGCTTCTGGAATAGCATATTCACTTTGTGACAGAGCAGTGTACCTTGGTGGAAATTATTCCATTAATTTGTCTCAGGTGCAGCACTGTTTTATTATTGATTGGGAATCAATTCAAGTATTTTAAAATACCCCACAACTCTCTCTTATTATTAGAAAAATGCAGCTTCTGTGTAACCTGCTACTAGGGAATTATTTTAGTATTTTTACTACACTTTTTCACCTTTTTCATAATTTACTGTTGTGACATTAAACATCAAAATGTTTAAGTTTCTATGAATTCTGTTAAGTCTAGTAAGGCTACAGCCACCCTACGGAATCTCTGCTCAGAGATATTCCGGATGGAAATTCTATAAGCTGCAGACTAGGAATTAACATATTCATTCCTTTTGCAGGTCTGAAGTCCGGATTTTCTACTGAGTAAATTCTGCAGTGTGAACAGTGCAGCAGAATTCCATTGAAAACAATGGAAGGCTGTTTCACTAGAGTTTCATAGTGGAATATCCTCATTGTAAATCTACCCTCAGTTGCTGCGCATGCGCTGTCAACTCTCCATGAAAATTAAGTCAGGGAGTGACTATTGAAGGTTCCAGCTGACAGTCGCCCACCACCGCGACTTTAGAGGCTCGTTCACCCAGCAGACATTCTGGATGTGAAATTCCTCTTATAGCAGAATCCCACTGTTTTAATTGGAATTCTGCTGCTCTGTGCACACTTCAGAATTGCTGCAATGAAATTTTGCTGGCAGAATAGACGTTGGCCAAAAGAATGAACATGACCGATCTTTGGGTGGAATTCCACCTTTACTGCTTTTCTTTCTAAGAGACGCCACAAGTCCACACAGTCCTACTCCAGATGGCTTCAGTGGGTGCCATCTGAATGTCCACAGTGTGAACGAGCCCTAATGGTTTCTGCATTGGAGCACACTTACCTAGAATACTTTAATTTGTAAATGCCTTGAATTTTTTTTTTATTTTACCTGTCATCTCGCTTGCATGGCTTCCCTGCCCTGACACTGCAGTGACCACCATTTTTAATCTATTAACAAATGCACTGGTGAACCAGATTTCTTAATATTTCTGTTTTCTCCATTCCCCCAACAGCTGCCTTACCATTGGGCGTTTTAAAGTTGATCACAAAAAAGCCATATCAGAGGGGTTTTTTCTGTAATGACGAGAGCATCAAGTATCCATTCCATGACAGTACCGTCACCTCCACTGTACTCTACACAGTAGGGTTCACTCTGCCTATATGCTCTGTAAGTAGCTGAATTAATGGGCAATAGGGACATATTTATTTATTTTGTTTTTAGTCAAAGAATGTTCTAGAATCTGTCAGGTCAGGAGTAAAGACTCTCTTTTTATCAATGATGTGCCTTAAAGCTCAAATTATGTTTAATATAGACCCCACCCCCTTTGCATCTAAACTTTTTGGACACCATCACTTGGGAAAGATGTATGGGATAGTCCCAATGCAATCTGTTTTTAAAGCTTAACATTTGCTGGCCTGTGACAAAGAAAAATGTTGGTCCCTTTATCAATTAGGTGACCTTACCTAGTCAACCACCAGCTGTTGCAAAACTACAACTGGGGAGGAGGATGCTGAGCTCTGCTGTGAATGGTGGTGGATCCAGTGCTATCTCTCTACTGGTGTTGCCTTTTACAGAGCTCCTCAGAAGAAAGGCATTACTGGAAAATGATCTTTACAGAACAGGACATCTCAGCTTAGTTTTAAACATAGTGGCCAAAATGGAAACTGCAAGATGTCGGGATTATTATAAAATATAGATTGAAAAATGAAAAATTAGTAAATCAGTAAAAATTATTTTAAAAATATGGTAGAACATGAACAATAGTAAAATTTTACTTATTCTGATTGTATTCTTCTGTTCAATTGCAGATTAGGGTAATTTCTGAGATAATACATGTATCAGCACAGTCATTCACATGTTTGTCCTGGGTAGATATGTATCTCACTGACCTGACACATACTTCTATCATTCTGCAAATGTCACTTATTGTATTATAATAATCTTCTAAGAGGAGTGAAGGGTGATTCAGATTTTCCTTTTGTCGTAATGGAATCAATTACTTGAAAAAAAGGCAACAATCTGTCTGCATTCTTCGTGTGGACCGAGAGCCCTGGTTTGTTGCTTGTCAATATATCCCCAAATGCCATGACTTCACTGTAGAGTAGAATCGACTGTTGTGCTGAACAATTGGTTGTGTGTAAGACGGGAGCTAGTTTATCCCCATACAGTGCCTGGCCAGAGGGAATTTTAGGACCTCTCTGCTGCCAATGTTTACTTGACTTCTTGAATAACAATTATTTTTAACATGTTGCTATGAGGAGTCTAGCTGCCATTTTATTTTTAGTACTAAGTATTTATTACTGTATTTCACTTCCTCTCCTTTAATAAAGGTTGTATGTGTCACCTGATAACTGAGACTTCACATCCAATGATGACTGGTTTATTTTAGTTGGGGGTGTATGCACAGAAAACTTTTTTGCTCCCTTTTAAAAAAGTAAAGTAAGCCTGATAAGAAAATATGGGAAGTATTAATTGTAGCCGCATGAATTACTTGGTTTGGCATGAGTCACAGATGTGGAAGATTAAAAGTAAAAAATTAAGTATGGTGGCAACCCTCATGTATTGCCACATGCTACCCTGAGTAATATATCTCAGCACTCCAAGACCGGGTAAAAGCAGCTTACTTTATCAGACCGGATATCCAGACAGATAGAACAGGAATGAAGAGTAGTTGACGTGTTTCGGTATTTGTGGAGCAGGCACTTTGCAGAAACTGCTCTTAATTCCTGTTGTATCTGTCTGGATTTTGAGCTGCTTTTACCCGGCCTTGGAGTGCTAAAAATTTGTTACTCTCTTTTTTACTGTCAGCGAAGCAGACCATTTTGCTATTGTTATCAGGGATGTGGAAATCCTGTCGTCCGACGCCCAGGACATGCAGCTAATAGCCGGCACGCAGTGTTTGCCACGGGCTGCTATTAACCCTTTAGATTGCCACTGTCAAAGCTGACAGCGGAGCCTAGAGGGACATGTAAATGCTGGTGGTCTAGTGGGGTGAATCGCTCCAAAGGGGGGGCAGGGGGCAATTCACTTTTGAGGGAGCTGAGGGCTTAACCTCTGCTTCCCTAGGGACCATGTATCTGTCATTGATAGAGACTGGCTGGACCAGGCTTTATCAATGGAGTGCAGAGCACACAGATCACTGGCGTTCAATAGAACTGAATTGATCTGTATGAGGACTCTAATGATTCCTTCTAAAAGTCCCCTACGGGGCTAAGGTGTTTAAAAGGAAAAAAAAAAACATACATATGTTATGGAGAAATAAGACATATGAGTACAATGGGTCCCGCAAATAACAAGCCCTCATATGGGTCTGTAAATGGAAAAATAAAAGTTATGACTATTATAAGGTGAGGAGAAAAAGACAAGAGGGCAAAAATGACAATTTGGCCAGACAAGTGGATTATCATGAGTCCCTTGGACAGATAGTGTTTTTTTTTTATTTGTTTTTTTTTCTTTCTTTCCACACCCCTATGCTATGCACATGCTCCTCTGGCCCCAAAAACTACCTCTGCTCATATTCCTCTTTTACAAAGCCAGTACTATAAAGGCAGAAAGCCATGCCTCCTTTATATGATTCTCTTACAAGTAGAACATTGGAACAATGAAGGGAATCTCTGCTCCTGTAAACCTCAACACTTTTTGTCCTCCTTGTAGAATATCATTTTATACTTGCTATCCTATCACAGGAGGCCCTATTTTTTTTATGATAAGAGTAGCAAATAAGTTGAACTGACCATACACATCTGATAAGTATTTCGGCTGGGCATCTTGCTTGGGCATCTTGTCTCTTCATGATGGCGGATGTTGGGGGAGAGAACAATTGGTATGTTGGATTTTAGCTTCCAGATTTCTTGTTCTTTGGGAGTCCGGCAATGTTTTTTGCTTGATTTAAACTGTCCATAGAGAAAAATTAACTGTTGATAAAACTATCATCCTTGTCTGTAGACTTTGGTGTCAGTCAGGATTTTCCCATAGACATCACATTGTTTGTCTATTTCATCACAATTTTAGGGATCTTCTTTTAAAGGCCTTTTTTTTTTTTTCTTTCTGTCATAACCTCTTAGGTCAGATTTGTGTACCTAAGGGAAGAATTTTAATGGCTGTGTATGATTTGGCCTTATTCAATGACATGGTCTAGTAATGGATTATTTCTATTGTGCAATATGGGAAGAAAAATCTGTATGTATCCTGTTTGTCATCTCACACATGACCCCAATGTTTCACTGTGAAGAAGCTGCAGGTGACTTGAAGGGCACACAATGTTAAACGGTATACTATGTTGTAAATCTCATATACTCTTTAGATATTGCCAATATGTGGAAACTGTCCTGAGTATGAATAAACATACTGAATCATATTAAAATAACAGTGTCCCCTTAACTGTCATTATTATTACACATACAGTGTACTGTGACACAAAAGACTTTGAGGCAGAAAGCAATATTGCATAACAATACAGCACAGGCTACCCTACATTATATATCATACCACTTGCTACACTAACATACCTGCTTGCTGAAATACAACATGTCAAACCATAAAGCACTGCTAAAAGTGGCATTGGTTGGTAATGGGAAAAGGGAATGGGTAAGGGAAATCAAGGGGCCTGGAGGGGGGAAAAAAGACCACTTATATATCCCTTACTCCCCACCGGGCTTGGGTATCAGGTGATCCTGTCTCCGACCAATGACACTGGGCTTTTTGTAGCTAGTGCTGACTTGCAAATCACTGACTGAAGCGGTGTCCCGCTTTAGTTAAGTAGTTGAGGGAGCGGCACTGTGTGCCACATTAGCTTCATATGCTATGCTCTGCAGCTCTGAGAAGTGTCCGCAGACGGGATCACCTAATACTGGAACCCGGCCTGGAACGAGGGAGGTGCTTGTCAGCTTTTTTATTTTATTTCCAAGCATAAGCACAGGGGAAATTTTTTATTATTATTATTATTATTATTATTATTATTATTTTTTTTTTTTTACCAGATAACTCCTTTAATCCATAGTTGATGACTGGTAAAGGACTCCACAAATGCCATGGAATCCTTGTGTCGTGCATCACAGTGCCCTTCACTAAGCATTTATACAGTGTATTTAAATGACTTAAAGATCCGTCAAAGAAATATACCTATGTAATTTCCCATTTCATTTCCATGTAATGCCTGTTGAACATCTAGTTATTTACATTTAATGACTGATCCCAATCCCTACAGGCTTCAGAACATGTAATGTGCTTTGTCGCCATCCTATTATACCGCCCTGGTGTACAGTATTTGCATTTTTTATTGTAACATACCTCCAGTTGTAAAAAAAATAAAAAAAAGTCTAGCACAGAGTTCATTGCGATTTACAGTGTTCTGTCAGAGGTCCGTGAGATGAATACGTTTCTTATTGCTACCTAAAACCAACATTACATAGAAGTCTTTATTGTGTTGAGTTCTTGGTTTTTATGTTCCTGGGGAAATCTGTTGTAGCTTTCAAAGGGAATATTGCCTTAGTCCCATATTACCATATAACAAGTCTGCCTAGTAGTTAATACAGACATGCTCCTAAATTTCTTGCCCACAAGGCTGCTCTGTCTTTGAGGAGCCTGAGAAGGCTGGGTGCAAACCACTTGCTGCCTTTTTAGCTGCCATTCATTTAAATTGTATGGAAAAGAATAGTCTTAGGCAAGTTATTAGCTCCTAAGTCCTTTTCTTATGGCAGTGGTTTTTGGTGAGTCTTTGGGGGGGGGGTCTTCTTGTTTTAAAGCCACCAGAGGATCCAACGCTTAACACCATTTAATCTGGACATTTAGGTTCTGTCCCCCAGAACCTGTACAAAACATTCCAAAATGCCTTTTATATGGGTAGAGGTTACATAAGCCATTTCCTTTTTTGCAGTTCGGATTCCTGTCTTACCAAAATTGGGAGTGTTGGCAAGTGTAAGAGGTTCTGGTACTCTGACAGGTCCAAACATGAATGTACTATTGTTTCAGAAATAGTTAAAGGGGTACTCCGGTGAAAAACTTTTTTTTATTTTTTTTTAAATCAACTGGTGCCAGAAAGTTAAACAGATTTGTAAATTACTTCTATTAAAAATCTTAATCCTTCCTGTACTTATTAGCTGCTGAATACTACACTGGAAATTATTTTCCGTTTGAAACACAGAGCTGTCTGCTGACATCACGAGCACAGTGCTCTCTGTTGACCTCTCTGTCCATTGGAGGAATTGTCCAGAACAGCATATGTTTGCTGTGGGGATTTCCTTTTACGCTGGACAGTTCCTAAAATGGACAGAGATGTCAGCAGAGAGCACTGTGCTCATGATGTCAGCAGACAGCTCTGTTTCAAATGGAAAAGAATTTCCAGTGTAGTATTCAGCAGCTAATAAGTACAGGAAGGATTAAGATTTTTTTAATAAAAGTAATTTACAAATCTGTTTAACTTTCTGGCACCAGTTGATTTAAAAAAAAATAAAAAAATAAAATTTCACCGGAGTACCCCTTTAATAAAGTCTAAGGCTTTGTTTACTTCTACACCTAAGGTTCCATTAAGGCATCATGCCTGGACATTAAGGCAACATGCCTGGAACACGATGGACCTTATTAAAGATACTGGGGTCTGACATGTGCTGCCTGTGTCCAGCATGCAGTGAAATCTGGCACTGTCGTTGTTTTTGCATTCTCCTATGATGGACAAAAATAGAAACAGCATTAAAGCGGTATTTCAGTAAAAACCTTTTTTTTCCATATTAACTGGCTCCAGAAAGTTAAACAGATTTGTAAATAACTTCTATAAAATAAAATAAAAATCTTAATCCTACCAGTACTTATCAGCTGCTAAAGTTGAGTTGTTTTCTGTCTGACAACAGTGCTATCTGCTGACACCTCTGTTTGTCTCAGGAACTGTCCAGAGCATGAGAGGTTTGCAGCGATTTGCTCCTACTCTGGTCAGCAGAGAGCACTATTGTCGGTCACAAAAGAACAACTCAACTTCAGCAGCTGATATGTACTGGTAGGATAAAGATTTTTTTAATAGAAGTAATTTGGAAATCTGTGTAACTTTCTGGAGCCAGTTTATATGAAAAAAATAGTTTTTCACTAGAATACCCCTTTAATGTCAATGAAGGGAGGACTTTGCTGGTATAAGTAAACATTCTCGTCCCCCTAGGCTGTACAGATTCAGGTCATCGTCTTTCTATTGTGACCTCCTCTCTTTGCATAGCAACATGGAACATTTTAACTTTGCTCCCGTCACCCTGGTGTCACAAACGTAAATAACTTTATTTTATGAGAGTTTTTCCCTTTCTGTTCTCGTCGAGGAAGTGTGAAGGAAGGACGTATATTCAGCTATCTGACCGTTGTCATTGACAGGAAAGGAAGTTTATTTTCTCCACTGTTGATGTTTTTGCAACTCCTCCAGCCCGGTGCTAAAATAGATTGGATTATTTAGGAAGCGGTAATAAACCCAGACGACAGGTGTGGGCACAAAACCACCTCATGGTTATTTTAGGACCTTCACTGCACTGATCTTGATTTTATCTTGACAGATTGGGAGGGAACACATAGAAGTCCTTGGTGCCTGCCCAAGATACTGGACAATATATCCGCTACATTTTTAGATAATCTGGATGTGACTTATGCTAACATTGTGTACCGGTGTAACATGTACTGCCTGTAGGGAGAACAGGGTAAACATCCTGCTCTTACTGTGCCAAATGGTAGACTTTTTTTTATGGGGAAAAAGTTGACAAGGAAATATTTTGGGCAACCATAGACCATATTTGTTGGCAAAGAATTCTTACAGTTACCATCAAGTGAATGTAAATTCTCCCATTCATGATATGGTTTGCAGGCCAGTCTAGAGACCACTTTGAGACCACTTTGAGACCACTTTGAGACCACTTTGAGACCACTTTGAGACCACTTTGAGACCACTTTGAGACCACTTTGAGACCACTTTGAGACCACTTTGAGACCACTTTGAGACCACTTTGAGACCACTTTGAGACCACTTTGAGACCACTTTGAGACCACTTTGAGACCACTTTGAGACCACTTTGAGACCACTTTGAGACCACTTTTAAATAGACTTTTAGGTGGTGGATCTTTTGTTAGATGCAAGCCACTCTGCTTTCCTCTAAGCCATGCCCTCCTGTTAAAAGTGGTGCAATCTGTTCTTTTTGTCTAATTTAGTTTTAAAAAGCTGTTTTATCACATACTGGTGCACATACTTTTATGTCTTTTAGTTTGTATTGGCAATTTACAGGGATTTCTGCTTTTTACATGTTAAATGGGTTGTCCGGCAAATAAACTTATCCCCTATCCACAAGATAGGGGATACATGTCTGGTTGCAGGGGGTCCTATTGTTAGGACGGGGGCAGTCTCCTACCTCTGAGGGCACCAACCTCCACCTTCCAAGACTATTTGGTCTCTTGAGTAGCGGACCACTTTGCCAATCACCAGCTGAGGTAGGACATCTCTGCGGCTGGTGATTGGTGGAGCATTCCGTCACTCCCGTGACCAGTTAGTAACGCAATGTGGGGGTTGGAACGCTTTGAGGAAAAAGATCGACCCCGTTCTGGAGATTGCAGGGGTGGCAGCGGTAGTTTTATTCCCCAGATAGCCCCTTTAACTGTACTGAAGAAACACATTACACTGAACGGTGCAGTTTGTGCATCTAAATAGTTTACTATATAGTGCTATATAACAGTCATGTGCTTGAGATCTTACATGGCCTTACAGAAATGATCCTTCTGTTGTCATGTACAACAGCACAATGCTAAGTATTTTATTCTTGGGGGACATATTGAAAATAACTGTAGTTATTCAAAGAGACATGTAAAATAGTATCTCTAGTTGACATCACTTCGGAACTTTTTTTTTTACTATTAAAAAAACTGTTGAATTATATGCAAGAAGTTTTTTTTTTTATTTTTTAAATTTTTTTGTCACAAGCAAAAGCTTTGAGGGTACATAACAAGTACCGTACTTTATTAGCGATATATAAAATTAAGGCTCGTAGTTCAGCAATGGGTTTCCCAGACTTTTGTGTCAATTTCCTTCCTCGTTGTTAGCTGGTTAGTTTTTTTTCTCTCTCGGCTTATGTGGCACATTATAAGTTGACATGTTTTGAGATGTTGAAGTGTGTGAAAGTCGCCTCTGGCGCCACCTACACCACCCCTCAGTATGCAAAGCAGGATAAAGCTCAGTGCTAATATTAGGATGGGTGTGTAACCTACTGGGGCTCTGGGTGTGGGTGACATCGTCGCTGTAGCTGCTATTAATGTCTAAATTTATCTTTGTGGAAACCACCTGATCCCTATCGAAAGTTCTCAGTCCCATTGCTGACAAATCACGATAACAAGCAATACTACAAATCCCAGCATGCCACACTGAGAATCCAGCTTTCCTTCTCCTAGGATTTCCAGCGTGCACGAACGGTCTGGAGCCTGGTCCTAAGCAGATCCACAGTAGAAGAATCATCCAGCATTGACTATCCGATAAAACCTTTTAATTTTATTGAAAAAAAACTTAAAACCTCAGAAAGCAGTATATTATAATCTAACCTGTTTAGGTATCATGTTTTAATCAAAGTTTATATTTATCTGTGATAAAAACTTAATGCTGAAAAGAATCCGGTTATAATACACGGCTTTCTGTCGTGGCACAACTGATTTTTAAACCTTTTCTAGAAAAGTAGGCGTTTTATCTGATACCCTCAGTGTTGGATTCTTCACCCGCTGGCATGTTGTTGTCTGTGCAGATCTCCCTTTTAGAAGGTTAGAAATGACTCTCGAATGAGTTTTAATGTTGGAAATATCTGTTGTAATCTGTGGTGCATGACACAGGGATTTCTAATGGAATATGTCATAAGGCCCCATACTGAGCATAACACATTGGATTAGGTTATTCATGGAGTCATCCTTCAATGGGTGGTGGTGGAATTAAGTGGCTGTAAATGCCAGAGGCAGAGGAGGAATGATTGTTTCAGCCGACAGCTGTTATATAGACTCCGTGTGAGCAGATCTGGGTGCGTCGCTGTTGGTACACAGCTGGTTACATGAATTATCTCTCTTGAATCCCACCTCCATGCTGCGCCAAAGTTATTTTGTGTGACGACCGGTCCTGTATTTATCAGACTCATGAGTTTTGTTCCCTCAGTAGTTTTGAACTTAATTATTTTTTTTTTTTTTAGAGGCTGATTGGTTGCTATAGGCAACTTAGAAGCCTTTCCTCTGGACAGGTTTTGATAAATCTCCCCACTTGAGTCTATGTTCAGATAGTGGAATGTCCGTGCGGAATTCCGCCAAAATATTCTGCATGGACAATCATGCGGAATTTCTGCAGCAGATGATTCCGTGGCGGAAATCTCTATTCCGACATTCGCAGAAAGAATAGACTTGTCTATTCTTTCTGACGATTCTTCTCGGAAATGCATTGTCATATATGAGTTTGTACATTTCTGAGGGGTCCTAGCACCTGCCGGATCACTCAAATGTGTGTAATGTCCGCCCGGATTTTAAAAGCGGACATATCACACACTTTTGTCCGTGTAAATACGGGCTTGGGGTGTATTCACACAAATAGGATTTGCTGCAGATTTGAAGATGTGTTCATGTTCAATCATTTAGTTTACACAAAAATCTGCAGAATCAAATATTCAGCAGATCCTGTATCTGGAAGCAACGAAATCCCTGGGACGTATGTGAACAAGGCCTTAGCTGACAGATCCGCTTTAAATGGGCCTCTTTTGAAAAGCTAAATTTTAAGGCCGATCCTCAGTACAAAATTGTCAATCTGACTTAGAAATAAAACTGTCAGATTTTTCCATAACAACCAATCACAGCTCAGCATTCATTTTACCCGAACAATTTGAGAAATAACTTCTGAGCTGTGATTGGTTGCTATGGAAAAATAAGAATGTTTTTGTCTCCTGCAGATTTGATAAATTTTGGCCAAAGTTGTTTTTTTTTTCTTTTATTTTTCTTCTATTTTCCTAATTGTCGGCTGCACAGGTTTCCGGGGTATGGTTTCTTCATCTCTTACTATAAATCATGCATGCTCTCTCCTATCATACTGTATATCGTAATGTTTTATTGTATATTTGTCCTTCTTGCCTGCGTTGCTTTCTCGCAGTCTTAACCTTTTCCCATTAATGCTGCATTGTCGTGTTGTCCGCTCTATATTAATGCATATCTTTCTTCCTTTTGCTAGCTGGATTGCCTTTTGCAATTCTCAATTTGAAGCATAGCTCCTTCAAACGCGGATTTTTCTGTAGCGATGAATCCATCCGGTATCCGTACAAAGAAGACACCATTTCATATCAGTTATTAGCAGCGATAATGATTCCGCTCAGTATTCTTATTGTAAGTTATGACCTATCTCTGTTATATTTTTACTACAGGCTTGTCTGTCATAATTTTGTTAAAATAAAAACATAGGCAGGGTTTGGACTACCATGTATTGTGTATGGTAGAATCCTGACTTTACCCTGATGCCATATATCGGGGGAGAGAAAGGTCCGACATGTTGGATTTCAACTGCCCAATAGTTTTAAGGGAGATAATCCATAACCAGGGGAGTGTGTCAGAAGTTTATTCCCCTATTAATAACATGTATATCAGGGTTCAGAAGGAATATACGCTAAACAAGGCCCAGGCCGGTCATACATATTAGTCACCTGTTGGCCGATTGGAATTTCTTTGCATCATGCTTTTAGTATTTTTAGGCACCCTGGTTGGGAAACAGTGGTTTGGAGCAGTGGTCTCAAACTGTGGCCCTTCAGATGTTGCAAAACTTCAACTCTCAGCATGCCCAGACAGCCCTTGGCTGCAGCCAAGGGCTGTCTGGGCATGCTGGGAGTTGAAGTTTTGCAACATCTGAAGCCACAGTTTGAGACCATTGGTTTAGATTGATATTTAGAATTGCAGTATTAGTATTAGAATCGCAGATCCCATAATACATTGAAGGGGTAGTCTAGAGATTAACTTATTTTTTAAAACTACTCTCTTACTCGCTCCCCCCTGTATGCAGCTTTTGAGTTTTGATGATGTCAATTTCCCGCTATTCCAATCAGGACAAAACGGGAATTTTTGATAGTGTACAGGCACCGTCAGAAAGGCATAGGCTAGGGATCACCATCGTCTTGTGCACAGATGAGACCAAGAGAGAGCTTTTTGGTAAAGCACATCATTCTACTGTTTACTGAAAATGGAATGAGGCCTACAAAGAAAAGAACACAGTACCTACAGTGAAATGGTGGAGGTTCAATGATGTTTTGGGGTTGTTTTGCTGCCTCTGGCACTTAGGTGCCTTGAATGTGTACAAGGCATCATGAAATCTGAGGATTACCAATGGATTTTGGGTCGCACAGTGTCAGAAAGCTGGGTTTGCGTCTGAGATCTGGGTCTTCAAGCAGGACAATGACCCCAAACATATGTCAAAAAGCCCCCAGAAATGGATGGCAACAAAGCGCTGGAGAGTTCTGAAGTAGCCAGAAATGAGTCCAGATCTAAATCCCATTGAACACCTGTTGAGAGATCTTAAAATTGCTGTTGTGAAAAGGCGCCTTCCAATAAGAGAGACCTGGAGCAGTTTGCAAAGGAAGAGTGGTCCAACATTCCGCCTGAGAGGTGTAAGAAGCTTATTGATGGTTATAGGAAGATATAGCATTTCAAAAGGGTGTACAACCAAATATTAAGTTAAGGGTGCCAATAATTTTGTCCAGCCCATTTTTGGAGTTTGGTGTGACATTATGTCCAATTAGCTTTTTTTCCTCCCTTTTTTGGTTTAGTTCCAATACACGTAAAGAGGAAAAAAAACGTGTATAGCAAAACATGTTACTGCAGTCCTTTTCTGTGATAAATACTTCAGGGGTGCCAACATCTATGGCTATGAATATATATATATATATATATATATATATATATATATATATATATATGCGCCCCACCCATAATAAAATACATTTTTAATTGCTGCATCCTTAAAGGGTTTAGTCTTTTGTGAATCTGCCTTTTCCTTGAACTACATGTGTAATGTAATAGGGGTTCTGTTCTCAAGCATCATGTGACACAGAAAATATCTACAAGGAAGATTTCTTCTTTGCTTGTCCACCCACCCACTGAAATCTATGCCAACTATTGGCTGACATGGATTCCTTCTATAATAATCTCCCAATTTCTGGGATTTAAAATAAATATTTTTAGCTGCAGGAGGCCATGCCTCTGCCACTTAGCACCGCCCAGTTTCCTCATCACTTTTAAGACTGTATTCACATTTGTGTTCTTTTTCCTGTTCATTTGCCCGGTCATTGTACCAGATGAAGGGAATAACAGAGCTGAAGGACACAACAGTGCCCGACAAACCCTATTACCTTCTATGGTGGCTGCTATTTGGATGGACAAAATAGTGCACCATTCTACACTATTTCAAGTATTGGAACCTGTGATAGAGGTGCCCAACAGACCCTCTAACACAAATGAGAACGTAGTCTAAAAGTGATGAGGCAAAATACCCCCAAAAACAAAAAAGCCCTGGCATACATGGACTAAGTAACATTGGATAACTTAACCTCTTAACAACGCCGGACGTAAATGTACATCCTGGAGAGCTGGTACTTAACGCACCAGAACCTACATTTACATCTTATACATAACCGCAAGCATCGGAGCGATGCTGGGGTCATGCGCGGCAGGTCCCGGCTTCTCATAGCAGTCAGGGACCCACCGGTAATGGCGGACATCCGCGATCGTGCAGATGTCTGCCATTAACCCCTCAGATTCCGTGATCAATACAGATCACGGCATCTGCAGCATTGCGGACACTAAAATGGATGATTGGATCGCCCGCAGCGCTGCCACGGCGATCCGATCATCCAGCATGGCAGCTGGAGGTCCCCTCACCTGCCTCCGCTGCCTTCCATGGGTCTTCTGCTCTGGTCTGCGATCAAGCAGACCAGAGCAGAAGATGACCGATAATACTGATCAGTGCTATGTCCTATGCATAGCACTGAACAGTATTAGCAATCGAATGATTGCTATAAATAGTCTCCTATGGGGACTATTAAAGTGTAAAAATGAAAGTTTAAAATTTTTTGTTAAAACCCCCTCCCCCAATAAAATAGTAAATTGTCCAATTTCCCCTATTTCACGCCCAAAAAGTGTTAAAAAAATAAATTATATACATATTTGGTATCGCCACGTGCTTAAATATCCGAACTATTAAAATAAAATGTTAATGATACCGTACGGTGAACGTAAAAAAAAGTCCAAAATAGCTGCTTTTTTTTTTTAGTAACATTTTATTCCCAATTTTTTTTTAATAAAAAATGTATTAAAAGTTTTAGATAAGCACATATGGTATCAATAAAAATGACAGATCACGGCGCAAAAAAGAGCCCTCATACCGCCGCTTATACGGAAAAATCAAAAAGTTATAGGTCTTCCAAATAGGGGGATTTTAAACTTACTAATTTGGTTAAACAGTTAGCGATTTCTTTTTAAGTGCAACAGTAATAGAAAAGTATGTTATCATGGGTATCATTTTAATTGTATTGACCCAAAGAATTAAGAACACGTCATTTTTACCGTAAATTATGTGGCATGAAAACGAAACCTTCCAAAATTTGCAAAATTGCGGTTTTCATTTTAATTTCCCCACACAAATAGTATTTTTTTTTTTTGCACCATACATTTTATGGTAAAGTGATGGCATTACAATGTGCAACTGGTCGCGAAAAAAAACAAGCCCTCTTACTAGTCTGTGGATGAAAATATAAATGATTTATGATTTTTTGAAAGTGAGGGGGGGGGGGGAAAAAGAAAACGTAAAAATAAAATAGTCTGAGTCCTTAAGGCCCAAATGGGCTTTGTCCTTTACCCTTTCCCAATTCATGACATACATGTACGTCATGGGTCGGCTCCTATTCTATAACGCGGGGCCACGGTGCCGTGCGCTATTAACCCTTTAGACGCGGCGTTCAAAGTTGAACGCTGCGTCTAAAGTGAAAGTAAACTAATGCCGGTTAGCTCAGGGAGCTGTTCGGGATTGCCGCGATGAAATCGTGGCATCCCAAACAGCTTGCAGGACAGCCGGAGGGTCCCTACCTGCCTCCATGCTGTCCGATCGCCAAATGACTGCTCAGTGCCTGAGATCCAGGCATGAGCAGTCAAGCGGCAGAATCATTGATCAATGGTTTCCTATGAGAAACCATTGAACAATGTAAAAGATCAGTGTGTGCAGTGTTATAGCCCCCTATGGGAGCTATAACATTGCAAAAAAAAAAGTGAATAAAGATCATTTAACCCCTACCCTAATAAAAGTTTGAATCACCCCCTTTTTCCATAAAAAAAACAAAACATAAATGAAAATAAACATGTGTTATCGCCGCATGCGGAAATGTCCGAATTATAAAAATACATAGTTAATTAAACCCCATGGTCAATGGCGTACGCGCCATAAAATTCCAAAGTCCAAAATAGCGTATTTTTTTGTCACTTTTTATACCATGAAAAAATGAATAAAAAGCGATCAAAAAGTCTGATCATTACAAAAATGGTACCGCTAAAAAGTTCAGATCACGGCACAACAAATGAGCCCTCATACTGACCCATACGCAGAAAAGTAAAAAAAGTTTATAGGGGTCAGAAGATGACAATTTTAAACGTATACATTTTCCTGCATGTAGTACGACAAAATCAAACCTATATAAGTAGTGTACCTTTTTTAAAGGTAAGGAGGAAAAAACGAAAGTGCAAAAAACGGAAAACCCCCGGGTTATGAAGGGGTTAAGGGTTAAAGTTCCCTGGAGTACCCCTTTAAGTGACTGCCAGGTACACAGGACTTTACTTGTCTCTTAAGAAATAAGACCTGATATACAGGTTTTAAAATCCACCTCTATTCTGCTATTCCACCTAGGTTATCCTCCTACCAGTAATATCTACAGACTTACCTTTTTAATACCAGCTTCACTATTGCCTGTGCTTTTGGTCTTTTTAGTATTGACTCTGTTTACTTTTGGCTATTTGTTTCATTGATTCTACACCAACCTGATTTGATGGTAGCGTCTTGCCTCCTTTCTTTTATGGTTATAGGTAACCTGTGACTTAGAGCTTGGCTTGTGTCTTAGCAAATACTTTCAGACCTCCACTGATCTTATAGCTGTGCTTTCCTTGCAGTGGTCAGTGGTGAAGCCCAGGGTGCTGGGTTGTACAGACCCACCAGTACCAATGGCTCTGACACCGTATTGGACTACAGTAATCCAGCAGAAGACAACATAAATTGAAACTAACTAAATTAGCATTAGAGATGAATCACATACAACCAATTTCAGAACAGTAAAGGCAGGTGTAAAACTGGTCTTCAACACAATTTGTGGAAAATTTTGTGGTAGAACTCATTTTGCCTAGTAATTCTCCCTCAGGCCAAGTGTACACGCAGTATAAAATTTGCAGATATATATGTAACACGTTTTTTTTTTTTTTTTGTGGCTGTAATCAAGGACAACTGGTCGTAAATTTAAAAATAAAATAAAATAAATGCAATTTTTTTGTTTCTGAAAAATCACACACACAATAAATCAACAAATTTTATGCTGTGTGAACCTTGGTCTTGGTGTTTTATTAATGGAACGTTCTGATAACAAATTGCTTCTTTTTTTTCCTTTTATATAACGTTCATATCTCTTATCTGTCGTAGCTGTTACTTTGCTGTCTTTCGACAGTAGGAAGGCTTTGTTGTATATTTTTTCTTTTTCACTTTTTTTCCAAGGTTCTGAAATGGAAAGTTGCAGTTAGGGAGTCTTGTCAAGTAGCAGATGGAAAAATTAAGCACCACGTGTCCTGCCCAAAAAGTGGTCTCCAGAGGCCCCGACATTCTCTTGGGTTTGGACGTGTTCCAATCGAGCTGTGTCCTGATAACCCTAGTTATTAGACAACAGGATTTTTTTCTTGTGCAGAAGTTAGAACTAGTCTCTACAAGCATTGCCAGACTGCGCAGTCTGTCTGTATCTCCAGTGATGGCGTGTAGTTGCTTGATAAGAATAGCTAGAGCATTGTGTTGTAATATGCAAACAGCAGGTTGTAAAGATAATAAACATTCTCAACAGAGGAAAGTGCAGAAAATAGTTTTTGGAACACATCGCATCCCAAAGGCACTAGTAATAATATGCTCCAGGCAAGGGAGCAAATAAGTCTACAGGGACATACTTTAAATCTTTATTTTTGTTAATATTCCCAGGGATCAGTTGTAAAGTGCTGGGAATCTAAGCAATAAGTCTAGGTCAGGGTTTCCCAACCAGGGTGCCTCCGGATGTTGCAAAACTACAACTCCCAGCATGCCTGGACAGCCTTTGGCTGTCCAGGCATGCTGGGAGTTGTAGTTTTGCAACACCTGGAGGCACCCTGATTGGGAAACACTGGTCAAGGTTAAAGGGGTTATCCAGGAAAAAACTATATATGTGTATATATATGTGTGTGTGTGTGTGTATATGTATATGTATGTATATATATATATATATATATATATATATATATATATATATATATATATATATATATATATACATACACACACACACACACACACACACACACACACACACACACACACATACACACACACATACACACACACACACACACACACACACACACACACACATACACACACATACACACATACACACACACACACACACACTGGCTCCAGAAAGTTAAACAGATTTGTAAATTACTTCTATTAAAAAAAATCTTAATCCTGCCAGTACTTATTAGCTGCTGAATACTACAGAGGAAATGGTTTTCTTTTTGAACACAGAGCTCTCTGCTTACATCATGACCACAGTGCTCTCTGCTGACATCTCTGTCCATTTTAAGAACTGTGCAGAGTAGGAGGAAATCCCCATAGTAAACATATGCTGCTCTGGACAGTTCCTAAAATGGACAGTTATGTCAGCAGAGAGCACTGTGGTCATGATGTCAGCAGAGAGCTCTGTGGTCCAAAAAGAAAACCATTTCCTCTGTAGTATACAGACCCTAAAAAGTACCGGAAAGATTAAGATTTTTTTAATACAAGTAATTTACAAATCTGTTAAACTTTCTGGCACCAGTTGGTTTAAAAAAATAAATAAAAAAAAAAAGTTTTCCACGAGAGTACCCCTTTAACACTGCAGTTTTCGAGTGTGGAAGATGCTAAGGGTTCATTAACACCATGTTTCGGAGATCCGGCTGCCAGATCCTGCAGGGAAATTTCAAAACCGGCCACTGCCTTATCCCAGCCCATGCACACCACAGTTTGGAGTCCGGCCACAAAACCAAATACGGGCAAAAAATTAGCCGACCGGAGTCACTATCTGACTTTGTTCGGCGCATTTAAATTAATGACATTCGTCGCCAGTCCGGTTGTGACTGCATCCTAACTCTGGCGCTTGGACCTCGCGAATTGACCTGAGATCATAATTTCAGCAGTGTGGACTGTGCAGTGGAATCCCATTGACAGCAATAGTATTCTGCTCCACCAGAATTTCCAAGTGTAATTTTTAAGCGGAGTTAATCTCAGTTCTGCAGTGTGAACCTAACCTTAGTTTTCAGTAACCCCAGCTCAGGGAAAATGTCCATTAAAATCAGTCGGCTGTCATTCTAATACATAAAAGTGCCTGGTCCTTGAGGGCGGAGTCAATGGTCCTGACTGAGGACCCCCTCTATTACCTAAGAATACCCTAATAAGTTTTTTTTATGCAATTTTGGGTTTCATTTTTGTATGGGTCTTTTGCTGTAGTCTGATTATGTCATGTTGAAGGGAATGAAGCCAGATTGATGGCACTTTAACTTGGTTGACAGTTGAATAGGCTATAAAGAATTGGAAAAAAAATCAGATTTTTTCCAAAAACAGCACCACACTTGTCTTCAGGTAGTGTGAAGTTTTGCTGCTCATTTCCTTTTAAGTGAATGGAGTCAGGTTACATACAAAGTTCTGTATTATTTATTTTACCTTTGCATTTTTAACACTGGAAAGAACCTAACAAACCTAAAGGGGTTATGCAGGATTAGAAAAACACCGGTGTTTTCTGCCAAAAACAGCATCACACCTGTTCTTTTATGGTTATACAACTCTGCTCTATTAATTTCAATGGAAATGAGCTGCAATACCACACACAGCCTGAGGACAAGGGGTGCTGTTCCTGGTAGAGAGCCGTTATCACTCTCCTATAATGGATAATCCCTTTAAGAAGTGTTATTAAAATGATCTATAATGTTAATCTTTTTTTAGAGAATACTAATTCCCTTTGTGCCCCCCCCCCCCCCAAAACCAGGTCTTCTCCATCTTATTCTACTAGGGTCTCCCAATTGGTCATAGTCCAAAAATTTTTAAATGACTACGTTTCTCTAATAATCTGCCCCCTGAACTCATAAGGTTATTAAATTGTGGCAACAATGTGTAAATTATGTTTTGAAACTAAAAATTGGTGCAACAGAAGAAAGGATTGTGCAGTGTATGATAGCTCCTGCCAGGACCAGTAGCCTATCACTGCTGGTGCTTCTAAAGGCTTGGAAAGCTGAGTGGCATGCAGAATGTGTGCTACCCAGCTTTCCCAGTCTCCTAAAGAGTGTTGCTTTTCCTCTTCTGCAAGGTTTACTTAAGTCTGGCAATGCTGATTAGGGATGTAAGAAAAAATCGATTTTTCATTTGCCGATACAGAATCGATTCAAAATATTTTTGAATCGATTCTTTTAGGGATGTGGAATTTTTAATAAAACGCACTTTATCTTACCTGCCAACGAGCCCGCGGAGCTCCGGTACACTCCGGTACAGGTGTTCGGTCCCGGGCTGTATTCTTCTTACTTCCTGTTAGTCCGGCACGTCACATGGAGCTTCAGCCTATCACTGGCCGCAGCGATGTCCCGCCTCCGCTGGTGATAGGCTGAAGCTCCATGTGACGTGCCGGACTAACAGGAAGTAAGAAGAATACAGCCCGGGGACCGAACACCTGTACCGGAGTGTACCGGAGCTCTGCGGGCTCGTTGGCAGGTAAGATAAAGTGCGTTTTATTTTATTTTGCAGCCCGGACGGGATAACATGAGAAAAGTGAGCACCGGAGTACTAGATCGCCGCTGTCAAAGCTGACAGCGGCGTCTATTGGGATCTATGAATGCTCCCAGGTGGGCGATATATCGCGATGTATCGTCACCTAGACGGTATCGCGATATATCGGGATATATCGAATCGCCACACTGGTATCGCGATTCGAATCGAATCGCCAAATTCTTGGCGATTCACACCCCTAATGCTGATAGTGATTTATAAAGCCTTAATGGTAACACATGTATTGGGATCAAAGCAATTTACATAAAATACCAGGAAAACATTTTAAATGTATAGAACTTTTATAATCTTCAGGTTACTTTCTACAAGCTGTGATGTTGCTGCATATGGTATTTACCTCCATCTTTTTCTTTCCTACAGATCATTTTAGGGGAAGCCCTGTCTGTATTTTTTAACCGGTTGCAGTCAAACGGCTTTATCAGAAATCACTATGTTGCGACTATTTACAAAGCCATTGGCACGTTCATCTTTGGAGCCGCCGTAAGCCAGTCGCTGACAGATATCGCCAAGTACACTATAGGGCGCCTGAGGCCTCACTTTGTGGATGTTTGTAAACCAGACTGGACCAAGATCAACTGCAGTGCAGGATACATTGAGAACTTTGTCTGTCAAGGAGATCTGGTGAAGTCCAGTGAAGCACGGTGAGTACAATCGCTCATCTGTATGTTAGTATTAATGTTTCATCATGTCTGCTGATAAAGAGCTTTACACCACTGACTTATGTAAACGTACCAGGAGCTCCTATCTGATGTGTGTTGCTTCACATGACTTCTAAGTAAAGTGTTACGTTACAGTGTACATATCCACCTATACTTATCACCACTGCAAACATCATATTTCAGGTGTAGCTGCACATGGGTTGTTTACGAAGCCAGAGGTCTGCTTTACAATCTGTCTGCAACATGGAGGACAAGGGTTCAGGCACACACTGTATGGCAGCACATATGGTCCCTTTTGTATTACAGATCTGTTGGGACAACATAAGGCACCATGGGGGAGTTTATAATTGGTTTTTACCCTATTTTTGTGGTGTTTAATTTTTGCTATGATTTATCGCAGTTTCTGTTTAGAGACTTTTTTCATTGGGACTTTTGCATTAGGTGCTTTTTCTAAAATTGTGTAGCTATGCCATAGTTGGGTTAACGTCTTGCAGTGGTCATGAAATTATCGCATATCTTCCAAAACTGGCCGTGGACAGCATCAGTAAAAAGTTGCGCATTTTAGAGTAATGGGTTAAAACGTCGCAGAGGAGAAAACATACAAGTGGGGTACTGAAGTATAATTTCTAAAACGTGTGTACGAACACCATATTTATCACATGCCCTGCCCCATTAAAAACAAATTGGCGCACATACACATTACCACCACACCACCCTTGATAAATTCTACCCCATAGCCTCTGCTCCCTGAGGCAAATGGCTGTGCAATATGGTATACCACAGTTTTAGTTTTTTATTTTTATTTGCAGATTTGAAAATTAAAAACCTTTTTGCATGCATCCAAATAAAATCCAAGGCGCACAGAAATCCTGTATAGACCCTTTTAAAGTTCAGACTATCATTCAAATAATAATAGCAAATAATTGCACTGGCAAAGCTGTTGTCTGTCATTGTGCTTTGTACTAGGCATAGAAACGGGCACCTTTGCATTGAGTTTGTATTGTTATCGAGAGCAGCTGGTCTTGAATTACAGACGTTACAGCTTTGTGATGTAATCCCATTAAATATTCAGTGTTTGCAGGTAAGCAAGATGCAGCCGACATTCGTGTAGCAGATTAGCAAGTGAATATATGAGGAAGCAAAGTTGTTTAAATCCTGAGATGAATGGACAAGTTTAAGCTGTTAGGTCTTACTACTCATGATAGCCATACACAGTCAGTGTCTGCTGTCGGGGTACACGAGGATTGAGCTTGTTGAATTTTGGAGAATTATAGGATATGCCTGCCACATCATGCCAATTCTTGTTTGTATTACAACTTGGTAGCAAGGAGGCATCCCCTTTTTTTAAGGATGGCCATTTGTATGTTGACCTGGCCTGGTTGGCTGAATTTCGGCCACTTTTACGTCTGCTGTATTTTCTATTGGACAGTTCAGGTCTAATGGTAAGCTTGGTGAATATATAAAATTTTTTGCAGAATGCTACTTAGATGCCTATTATCAGTCAAGCTTTCACTACCCACACACGGTGCTGTTGTGTACTTTGACCCTAGTGTACATCTGTCAATGGCTGAAATGCATTGGGGTGGCTAAAGTTTTTGTATGTTAATGTGGTTTTAAAGGGTACCTCTCATCAAAAAAACTTTTGATATATTATAGATTAATGTATGCAGAATAACTTTACAATTGCATGTTATTAAAAAATGTTTCTTTCTATTTAATTTTCCACTTTGAAGAAATGACCACTATGGGTCTCCCTACCAGTCCTGGCAGCAAGCATTTCAGACTCATGCTGGAGTCCTAAACACTACGAGCTGCCAGTCTACTTTGTTCACAAAGGAGAACACTCAGAGCTGCCAGCCTGCTTTGTTCACAGCCTGTTTGGCTGTGAACAAAGCAGGCTGGCAGCTCTGAGTGTTTAGGACTCCAGCATGAGTCAGAAATGCTTGCTGACAGGACTGATCAGGAAAAATACAATAGAAAGAAGCGTATTTTTCATTAACATGCTATTGGAAAGTTATTCAACATTCATTAATCTAAAATATTTCAAAAGTTTATTTGATGAGAGGTACCCTTTAAAGGGGTACTCCGCTTGAAAACTTTTTTTAATCCACTGATGGCAGAAAGTTAAGTTAAATTACTTCTATTTAAAAATCTTCATCCTTCCAGTACTTATCATCTGCTGTATGCTCCACAGGAAGTTCTTTTATTTTTGAATTTCCTTTGTCTGACCACAGTGCTCTTTTCTGACACCTCTGTCCATGTCAGGAACTGTCCAGAGCAGGAGAGGTTTGGTATGGGGATTTGCTCCTGCTCTGGACAGTTCCTAAAATGTACAGAGGTGTCAGCAGAGAGCACTGTGGTCAGACAGAAAGAACTTCCTGTGGAGCATACAGCAGCCGTTAAGTACTGGAAGGATTAAGATTTTTAAATAGAATTCATTTACAAATCTGTTTAACTTTCTGGCACCAGTATATTTAAATAAATGTGTTTTCCAACAGAGTACCCCTTTAATGTCTTTTCTAGATTTGTGTTGATTTTGATCATGATCTTTTACTGTCTGATAAATTGGCGCTTTAAAACCATTTTATTGTGTACCCTGTTTTGGAGTAATGACTAAGTTCTTACATTGGATCATAGCTTGACTTTTTTTACAGTATTAATACTTTGGTAATAAATACTCTGCTTTGGGTATTAGATCGAGTTGCTTAATTGGGCTTAGCACTGTTTCTGTGTGTTGCACTTTACCGGGCAGTGTTTATTATATAATGAACTAAAACTTATATTGCTTAATAGTTAGTTTTCTATCTTACCCAGTGGTGGTTCCTCTGAGACAGTTGGGTGTAACAAGTAGGGAATATGCTCCTGCGCAGGGCTGCCACCTGGACATATGGTTAATTCAGGATTTAGATTCCAATGAAGGAAGGGACCAGCGGGAGGAATTCCAAGCTCTGTTCATCACCGTAGAATATGTTGGCAATATATATAAATATTTGTTGCTTTTCTAGATTCTTGGATGACACAATAAAAAAGAAATGTATTTTTATTTTTGTGAAGAATGTGCTTAAACAAGATTTATGTATCTACAGTAGTATAGCGTTTGTGAGATTCTATACTGTGTGTATACCTTGTACGCTGGCAGTACATCTCAGCTTGGCCGGGTACACGATATGGGACACCACTTTGCTGGTTCCTGGCATGTCTCATTGCTGGCGTTCATGAATATTGGGGAGCTGCGCCTGTTACTATAGTTAAATGTAACCTGACCGCTGCTCTGCTGAATATGACATTACAGTTATTTCCAAGGCCTGCCGTAACTCTGCTCATAGTCTTAATACCTAGTTTGCTTGGAGGATTGTCAGCTTAGCTAGGTCACACCAGTAAGACAAACATGATAAAATCTTTATTACAGAACTTTTCAGGCTTGGGCAAAAGCTAAAACTTTTGCAATAATTTTGTTAAAGGACCCCTGTGCCTATTATTCTCCACCTTTTTTTTATAGATCCTCTATTATTAAAAATGTAGTCTGTTTTTTTCAAGTAAAGCTCATTCATAGTATGAAATGTTTAGTTTTTCCAGCATACTTTAAGTATTAAAGGCATTTATTGATAACATATCCTCAACATAGGTCATCACTATCACACTGCACTCATCAACGATCGTCTGTTTACCGGATTTGCAGCTCCCACAATTACAGAGAACAGAGCTGGGTGCAGACAGCGCCGTACATAGTCTAGTGGCCATGCTGAGTTACTGCATCTCAAGTGTCATTCGCTTTGATATGAAATAAGCTATAGTTACTCTGCTGTTAGCAATTTCACTGCTCCCTACAGCTTTGGCAGTGTTTCCCAAAAAAAAGGGTGCCTTCAGCTGTTGCAAAATTACAATTTCCAGCATGTTGTAACATCTGGAGGCTCACTGGTTGGGAAATACTGATCTAAGGAGTTTGGGGTGGAAAGAAGCGGGACAATAATGGGGAGCCTCAAGTTGGCAGTGTCTTTGTGTGGGTTGGAGTGGGTAGATACAAAACAACATGGGATTTGTGTGGTGGGTGGGTGAGCAAGGAATAAATAAAACTGGGGGATTGGGTACATGGAAGACAAAAAGTGAAAGGGGCTCTGTTAGTGGAGTGGAGTACAGGCATCATGTGGTGATATCCTGATCATGATGGGGGCAGAAGGCTAAGGAAGGGGCAACATAACCAGATGCCAGGGGATCTTTGATGGGGGTTTATGGGACTTGCTATTTTTTGGGGGTTTAGAGATGTTCATAGCTCTAGGGGACAGGAGATGGTATAGGGTTTACTTGGTGCTATGGGATACAGAGGATGACCAGATCTTTTTGTATGAGGCATATAAGGTGGTAAGAGCACTGTAGGGAATAGGGGTGCAGAAACTGGTTGACATTTTATGGGGTAACAGTAACTGGGCTCTGTGGAGGGGCACAAAACGATAGGCTGGGACTTTTGCATAGGCTGCCATACATCTGGGTTAGCTGACCTTAGTGCGTTGAAATACCACTTGTACTAGATGCTTTCTATGGCACATTTCCATTTAAAACATTCCCCTCTAGGCTTTTTACTTTATCCATGTTTGAGTTAAAGACCCCCCATCTAAGCATAAAAGGGGATTAAGAATAGTAGAAAGATTTAGCAAGCATACTCACTCTTGAATAACAAATTCTTTTATATCTCTCAGTATAGTTTTAGAATGTGTTTTATTCCCTGCTTAAAATCTTCTTTTTCCCCATAGATAAGAGAGCTCCCATGTGTATTGAGGGCCCGCTTGTCACATCATAGGATTTCTGTTATTACTTGGAGCCGGGCAGATTGACAGATTCCTGTTATCTACATCATCTGGCAGTTCCATGAGTTTAAGTTAATGAGGCCAAGTATGGTGCTGTAGGAAACAGAGTAAAAAATAACATCTGTTTTCCAAGGCCTTTAAAAAAAATAAAAAATAGAAAAAAATCTCTTGTGACAGAAATCAGATGCTGGACGGGGACAACACTTTAATCCCATTTACGTCAGGTTTACTGCATCTCTTAACCCTATTGGTTATGGTTGTCAAAATTGACAACTAAAGCTAAAAATAAGAGCAAGAAAAAAAAAGTAGAAAACACCTGTTTTTGTGATCTGACTATCTAAAAGCTCTTGAAACAACCTTGTAAAAACTGGAGACCATCTGCCCATTGGGATTCTTTCAGCTTTGAGAATTCTAGGGGCAGGGCTTAACTTGCCTTGGAAAAATGGGCGGGAGTTAAGCTTCTCCAATGACCGAATCCCAAGTCTTTGATATATGCTGTAACGTGAAGTGAACAAAAGTGGTCTTCAAACTGTGGACCTCCAGATATTGCAAATCAACAATGCCCAGGGAGTTGAGTGATGTAGTTTTGTAACATCTGGCGGTCCACACTTTGGAGACCACAGAAGCCTTTTATATACATGCACAGTATATACAGAGGATTACCTTTTGAAGAACAAACCAATAATGAAATAATTTTAGCCGGAGGCTCCTGCTGCAGCTAGTTGCTTTACTTAATCTCCTGGTACTCATAGTAATGACTCTTTTATATATTTTGGAAAGTTGATAGGAAGATGACAGAATGAAAATAGAGGAGTTGGTGACTTTGACCTTTTTCCTTTCTTAACATCTGTTTTGCATTCACAGAACAAATTACACAAATCCTTGTCAAATAAAACTGATTTTTTTCAAAAACATCAGATCTTTGGATTCGTACATTTTTATCTACGTATGCATGAATATTCTATATAAATTCATAATTTTATTCCGTGTAAAAAGCAATGCGTATAAAAAATTCTTATTGATTTTATATATTTAACGTTTTTTCTTAAGATTTTCTTTACCTGGTGGAAAGAACTGGTCCTTGTTTTACAGTTCACATCCCTGTTTCAACCCCGTTTAAAATTGCTGACTAGGTCATATAGTTTTTCCTTTCACGAAGCTATAACTTGTAATGTGGTCTGAGTGAACATGTAGATCATAGGAATATTAAAGGCAGCGCACAGGAATGAACCAACTGTGAACCATAAATGACTTGGTTTGAATCATAAAATGTAGTCAATTTGGTGAAATATTACCTAGGCAACAAGAAAATAAAGAATGTGAATTTGAACCGACTGCAGCTTAGACCGCTGAGATCTGGAGTGCTGTTTTGTTGGGTCTAATAGATAGAGTAAGTGTCGTAATCAAGTTTGACCCTGGAAGTATTTTCATCTGGGGAAGAGATAAACTAAAAACCAAAGTGGATCCAGTGTGAAGTAAAATATTGTCCAAAATGTGTACTATGCATTTCGCGCTGGTTCCAATTCTTGTGGTGGAGTCAGATCTTGGTTGGGAGGTGAGCAATAAAAATTATTTCTATGCCTGCAGGTCCAAAAATCTATAGTGGTTGCACCCCTAAAATTATCCTTTTAAGACAAGTTAAGAAGAAAAAGTCTCACTCGCAGATGGTCTGTGAAGGTCTTCACTCTGTAAAAGAACTTTACAGTTGACCTTTGCCCTCATCCACGACCTTGGCCTTTGCTTTTATTGACTTGCATCTGTTATTTTGCAGGAACAAACTTCAAAGTCTTGCCAGAGGTTGTTTGTGAGATATCGTGTCAAGAGCACAGTTGTCAAGGTCTTCCAATATGGAAGCCAAAAATCTCTTATGTATGTATGCATTTGAGAAGGCATTTAGCTGAATATTACATAAGACAAGTGACAAAATGTGTCCTGGGCTTTCAGGCAGTCTGAAGTATTTGTAAAAAGTCCAATTATTTTATGGCCAGAAAAGGTGTATTATGATATCTTTAAAATATGGATTTATAAAAGACATGCTGTCTGCTATTTTGGCATATGTAGGCTGCGGTGCCAACTCTCCATGGTAACTGACCACAGTCATGTAAGCTTTTCCAGACATAATCCCTAGCTGTGTGGGGGGACTCATGAATTGAGGGTCACATTATTTTCTTTTTTATTTATTTTAGATTTATTTTTTCTCCCCTGCATCAATCCTAATTTATTTTTTCTTCTTTTTTAAGTTTGAAATATAGAAATTCCTAAATTGTATTTAGGTTATTGAAATATTCCTTTTATCATGAAGTGAAAGCTGTCAAATATATAAAGCCAAATATTTTTAGGTTAGGCTGACAGTGTTGTCTTTTCTTCTGCCTTTTTTTTATGTTTTGCTAGGCAGGGTATAGTCCTGGAGTCGAAATACAGAAATACCATCCATTCATCTTGCCAGATCTTTAGAACCGTAAAAGGGCTTAGACTTGACCTCGGCCGAAATGTCTAAAGATCACCTCAGCTAAAATTTCACAGTGCATTTATTTCTCAATGGATTTCATAGTGTATATCCTACACATTCCATGCATTAGCAGTGACCCTCATTCCAAATTCTATGCCCTACTGAAAGGTCTGGAAAACACGTTTGTGCAAAATTTTTATGGGTTCGAAGTACAAAAAATACAGTTTGTAGACCACTACTCTAGTGTACCCTTTCCCCTGCCTTCTACTTGTAAGAGCAAACCAGGAGACATGGAGACCGGCTGAAGTGGACAGAAGTTTAAAGGGGATAAGTTGCCTGATCGCGGGGGTCCCGCTGCCTGGGACCCCAGTGATCTTGCACGCAGCACCCCGTTACAATCAGTCCCCGGAGCATGTTTGCTGTGGGTCTGATTACTGGCGATCATGGGGCCGGAGCATTGTGACGTCACTGCCCCGCCCCTGTGTGACATCATGCTCCGCCCCCTCAATGCAAGCCTATGGGAGGGGATGTGGCAGCTGTCACGCTCCCACGGAAATTAGTTCTAGTGACCACGAATGGACAAACTTCAATTTGAGAAAACTCTATGGCTGTGTGTTACATATTTACCACTTTAAGTCTCAGGAAAACAAAGAAAAGGGACATTAAGATTTCACAGTTGTGCCACCATAAAAAAAACAACAAAAAATAAACACTTAAAAACCGGGCCATGGCTCTGGCTCATCTGTCATGCCAAAAGAGATGGGGAATATGGTCATCCCAGTATGAATATGCCTAAATGAACGCACATTCTTTTTCCACTCTTGGTGTTACATATTTTAAGATTTTATTTTCAGTTTTGGCACACAGTTTTGGAAAGAACTGTTGGCGATACCTAGACTGGTGGTGCTATGAGTAATGGTGACCTTTCTATGATGGAATGCGTTTGTTTATGGCCGTTATTTAGCATTTCGACATGACTAGTGAATAAAACTGGAGTACGAATACGTTTTTTTTCTCCGACTTTACAGTTTGTCATAGCATTACTCACAGATGGGACGTTACTCAGCTCCACGTATAGTACATCAGTCATCACCTAAAATGACTTTTTTTGAATCCAAAAAGAAGTAACTTACTCATTTGATACAGAAACATAATCCAAACATATGGAAAGTATCTGAAGTTCTTTTGTTAAATGAAAGGCTCAGCTGATCTTTCAGCAAAATAATTCAGTTTTGGCACTGCAATTCAGCGTACATAGCTGTCCATTTAATTAGGCATCCAAGAAGAGTATTTTTGTAGCCCTAGCCCTTTAGCACTGTATGATTTCCAGGCTGAGGTTGCCCTGTGCCATTCATGGTGCATGCAATCTAAAGTGTTTTAGATTAATATTTATGCAGACTGGTAAAGTTGTCTGCATAGTTTTGAATACATTTTTAGAAAAACACCCAACCCATGACCTAGTTCACAAGTCCCATGCCAGTCTCTCCTCTTGATAGTATGAGTCATATTTTATTTAGTACAGTATATACCATAGCTCCTAGTGACCTGGATATGAACTAAGCATGGTAAGCTTCTTTTTTACTAAGAACCTAGAAGAAATGGTTGGCTTCCTCTTAGAAGGTCCACTGTGAGGAGATGAATAAAGGAGCTCGTACACTTTCAATAACTGTCAGCTAAACATTTTTTTGCCTAACTTCTATCTCACCCATTCCCTCCGTACACATGAACGTTCTGCTTGGCAGAATAGGGAAAGGGGTAGTAAGCCACTACTAGATAGCTCTAGTGGTGGCTTATCTCCTCAAAAACAACATTTGGCCATGTTGGACTTTAACTGCCTGACCCTTTTATCGCCCCCTTACATCATTTGATGTGGATGGAGGCCACCTGACTCTCTATCACCAAAGTCATCCAGTTTTGCCAAAATTGTTGTGCTTTCCCATCTTTTTCATGTTTATGGGGCCTTAAGGCTGAGCTACAGATTCACACAAAACCTGGAATGAAGCAACCATTGACGTCATGTCCACATTCAGTCCTAGACAACCTCTTTAAAGTTTTTCAACAAAAGACAAGTTACTTGGCCAGCCTGGACCTCTCTGAAACTGAGATGTTCCTGTGTTTTGTCTCTTATACCTGAAAGCGCTGATGTACTTTATCCCATCTCCAATTGGGTTAGAGGCATTTGGTGATACATGGACCGATAGACTTCTAGGGTTGCCACACAACTCTGAGTGTGTAGTTTGCTTTAATATGGCCATGAACGTGACTCACATCAATATCTGCAAGCAGTAAAAACCATGTATTTATGACCTATTCTTTCGAAATGGTTTGGATATGACACTCTGGCTTATAATTACCGTTTACGATGTGTCTCACCCTATCAGTTGGGCTGTTTCTTTTTATCTTAACAATATAATAATTTCAACAGTAAATTGGTAAATGGTTATTGATTTGCGCTTGGCTCTTATCGACATTGGACAATATTTTCCATATGTATGGATCAGCTGCTGTCAATGATGTATTTACCTGCTGGACTTTGTGCTTCTGTTGGAATTTCACAAAGGTGATTTGGTGTTTTTGTTGTCATTTCCTACAAAAGTTCTATGACATTTTTATGGTGGCTTAGAGGACAAAAAGTGCTTCTTCTGTATAATGCTGCTGCCATATTGAATGCTGGATATGTTGTCAAAAAGTCAAAATGGCACGCCAATATATCAGTGCACAGACAGGTATGGGCCCTATAGATTTCTGTGGCCAAATGTTTTAATGTTCTCACATATATAGAAGTAATTTTCTAGTTAAACATCCAAAGATCGGACATCTCCAGCATCAATATTCAGGTAAAAGGTTTTTCTTTATTAATCAAGGGTAAAATCTTTACAGAAAAACAGTGTAGACAGAATAAAAATCTGACGCGTTTCAGACAGTTACATAGCCTTATTCAAGGTTAGGTATAACAGGACACTGTTGTCCTGTTAAGATTTTACTTTGGATTAATCAAGAAAAACCTTTTACCTGTATATTGATGCTTTAGATGTCTGTTCTTTGGATGTTTGGAAGTATTACAAGGTAGAGTGGCTAACCCCGATCTGTGCACTGAATAGGGTACAGCTGCCAGAGGGCTTGTTGCATTTTTCACCTAAGGGTGTATTCTGTTTGCTAAACATTGAAAGATCTAAAAGATCATCAGGAAACATTAAAGGACACTTCCGAGGAACCTTGAGAAAGGGCCCACCATACGTATTTATGTCATATCTACTGCTTCACATTTGCCATAAATGTCCAATAGCTGCATGGGTCACCTTCATATTATGGTGCTGGTGTCCCGTGGTAGGCCCACACTGCTTTTTGTAGTAACTCAATAGATTGAAAGAATCAGTGTGAGATCTAATTTCTACTTCACAAGGTAGGTAAGGTATTTTGGGGACCTATGTTTTTCTGTTTGAAGGGGTTCTCAGAGGTGTGATCCTCATCCCAGGTTTATGGTGTGTGTGTGTGTGTGTGTGTGTGTATATGTATGTATGTATATATATATATATATATATATATATATATATATATATATATATATATATATATATATATATTAGTGCTCTTCAGGATATTATAAAGCTTATTAAAGAAGCATTCAAGGAAATATACATGTTTTTGCTTACATAGTGCAACATAGGTTATTATTTGAGAATAATGTAGAGGTTCTTGTGTATGCCTTATGCTTACCACTTTTTTTTTTTGTGGCACACATGGAATAGGCCCAAATTTTGTTTACAAATGCCTAATAATGTGGTTCTGTAGTGCAGCCTACATTTTCCATGAATCCTTTGTAGTTAACAAGAAGTCAGAAACAGCACGGACATCCTGTTGTGACCATTAGGCACTGAAAGATGTGGCGATCACATGAGCAAGTTATAGTAATAAAACACATAGATGCAGCCGCGCAGGAATAAGACAAATGGCGCTGTGCGACTAGTGATAGTGAGTGTATGTATGTGATCTAGGGGAAAAAAAACACTTGGAATTCTTCTTTAAATAAAGGATCAGTAACAGGAATCAGAAGCAGTTTTTTTTATTTTGCACCCTTGTATTTTAGGCCTGTATTGTGAACTGTCTAAATGGCAAGGTTTTTATATACAATTTCCTTAACTTATGTTTTTATTGAAGTCATGCCAATAACTGTAAGAAGAAAATAATAGCTATCTGGATAACCTGTATATTTGGTTTCCTCATTTTCTTTTTTTTTTTTTTTTTTCCCCTCTTTTTGCTGATAATAGTTTTTGACACAATGTTCTGTTCCCGTTCCACTCTATTTTGAAACATACAAAGGAATTTCTCTCTAAGACTGAATGGGCTACCGACCACACATATGGGGTATTTTGGCGGATGCAATGCTGATTGTTTGGTTGCCAGTCTAGCAGGGAGAAATCATTGGTGTATGGCCTCCTGTGTTGTTCTGCCAACATCATGGCTATTTGTATATAATGCGTCCAATTTATAATCTCATTCCTTAGCTTTACTAAGTCTTTTCCCAGACCTCCATAGGTATTTAGATAGCAGATCATTCTTGTTTATTTTTTTATATTTTTACCCTTTGTGTTTTGTGTTTATTTATTTATTTTTTATTACCTTCTTTCTCTTTTAAAATTCCTTATGCAATAATATTGGGGTGGCATTAAAGAGTACCTGTCGTCAAACCATATTTTCTAAACTAACTCAGATTATATTCCCTAACTACTCCTAACACCCCTCCTGCCCTTAAAAAACAAAACAAAAAAAAAACACATTTTTTTAAAAATCCGAGCTTTAAAAAGCCCTGTCTCATACCTTTCCCCTTGCTCGCATTGTATGAGCTCGCCATGCTCGGCACTTCCTGAGTTTGGACTTCTGCAAGTCCAAGTGGAGACCAAATTAACTGTTTGACTTGTGCAGGGAACAGAACAGAGCCACCTAGTGGCCATTTTTCAATCACATTAAAAACCTATATAAAAGTCGAATTTTAACAGCAAGTAAATAGTAAAGTGTCTTATAATAACATAAGGAATAATATATTAAAAGTTTAGTTTGGTGACAGGTACTCTTTAAGAGCCACTTGTGTTGCTGAAATTACTTTCTGTGACTACTAAAGTACATGCAGTCGGTTGGTGGAACCTGCAGAATACATTTAACAGTGCTGCAAAAGTAAAGGTGGCCATATATACATAAGACAATAAGATTGATGGGTGAATGACTGACTGTCTTGACTGTCATCGTTTTGCCTATGTATTGGTCATTCAGACTGTCCATACATGATCCAGAACACCAGGGAGCACAACCAGTCTTTCCAGTTAAAATTTTAAACATGGCTGACTTAATTTTAGGATGATGGGATTAATTATAGAGCATTGTTCATTGTTAACTTTCACCTTTACAAATGATTATTTTGTTCGCAGTCCTCCAATTTCAATAACCGCAAACGTGTACAGGCTTCTCTACAGTAAGGCATTGTTGCATAACTGACAAGAAAATGTAAAAGTTTGGTGACCTGAGGAATGTTTTATATTTTATAAATATATCCTGTGAATGTTTTGCTCATGTTGTTATTTTCTCCTTAACACAACGTCAAAGGCTTTATCTTTTATCTATTTATTTTTTGTTATGCTACGTGATGGTAAAGTGTAAAACAGCTTTTCCCAAAGACTTTTTACTGAAAGTCAGATACTTTACATCCGGGAGTTAGAGGTTATCAATTTTAAACCGCACATTTTTTTTTATGTGAAAACTACTACTGCAGCAAGAAATAGATCCAGCAGGAAGGAGAAGGAGAAGTCCTTACTTTCTAATTCCCATTCCTTTTGAATACACTTCTGGCTTTGGCTCAAACTGGTATTTTTCGGAAAACCAAGTGAAAACCGAGCTTAACTTTTTCCATCCTCCTCTCCATGTAAATTCATTATGAATAAAGTGAATAAAGTTTTGTTTGATTGAAATTCCAAGAAAAAACAGCAAAGTAAAAAACCGTATGGTGAAATCCGGTTGAACCGTACGCACATACAGTTCTGTATGATTTCCATTGTTTTTCACCGGTAGGTTCGGTTTTGGGTACGGGAAAAAAAACTGACAAACCTGTACAAGATGCAAACGGTTTCCAATACGGCCACGTACGGTTTTCAAATTGAAAAACGTATACGGGAACTGTATTGCAAAAAAACATCATCGTCCTTGTTGTCCTTTTCAAATTACTGAAACTCTTTAGAAGTCCTTCCCACTTTTCCCCAAACGTGACTGAAAGTTGTACAGCTGTTCTACTTAAATTGTTAATTGTTTAAAAATGTAGGCAATGTCAACACTAAAAGTCCCATTTGTCGTCTTTTTTTTCTTACAGAAGGGTACAGAATAGCTGTGTGTAAGTGAATTGAAAAAAAGTGTTTAAACATCGCCTAATTTTTTATTTTTTTATAAATGATAATGACATTTACTCTTTAAGGTGGCCATATAAGTCCAATAGCTGTGGGCAGAATCATTGTACAGTTAACAGCTGTCTCTCCCGATTTCATTCCAGATCTTGAACGCTCATGTGTTCTCAATGGAGAGAGGAGGGGTAAGCTGCTGCCAGACAGTTCTAGTAGTGTCAGATCTATGGCTGCATTCACACCTCGTTTTCAGCCTACGGTTGCCGGATCCGGCTGGGGGAGGGGAAAACTGGGCACTCCCATACCCCAGCCGCACTCCATTTACTTTAATGAGCCGACCGGAGTCAAACAGTGACTCCGGTCAGCTAATTTTTGACCCGTGTCCGGTTTCCTGACAGCCTATCTCTAAGCAAAAGGGTCAGACCCTTGTTTCTCTCAACATGATCTGTCATGAGTTGGAAGGTCCTCATACACTTTAGACAGTCAGCAGGTTTAGATAACTTTTGACTAAAGATTTTGGGGACCTTTTAAACACCAAATTTTTCTACTATGATCCTGATATTTTACTGGGCATCATTGTTGACTTGCAGTGTCTGGTCTTGGATTTTGATCCAATCCAGGACAGCCTTTTCATAGAGTTTGTATGTTTCCCCAGAGATTGTTTAATGGAGAGAACCCACACAAACATTACTGATGGGTTTATTGTCTTTATGAACTTGATCCAAGTATGTGTCTGAAATAGGGAAACGAGATGATAAGCTTACTGGAGACCAGGAGTGATGTGAATGCGGACAGTCTATGTACAGTGCTGCAGGATATGTTACCACTATTTAAGGAATAGCAATGACTGCAACTACCGGTACCTCCTATTGTTAAGAAGAACATAAATACGTTCTGGTCATCTGATCTCATGACATGAGTTCAGAAAACTAGTGAAACATGGCTGATTAATAACCGTGAAGTAAACGGAGTGTCATGTTCTGTAAATGAATAAGCCTAATAAGAATCGTTTGCCTGGAAAGGTTTATTTATGGGCCAATCGGTTAATAATGTACATGTATTGTCTAAAATATTAGCATCTTTGACTCTGTAAATCCTCTAGGTTGTAATACATCATCTGTAGAAGTCTGTGCAGCCCCTACAGAACTCCCATAAACTTTTGATCCATAGATGTGATTTATAGCATGTTACACCACATACCATATTGTAAAGCCTCTTTAAAGGAGTAGTCTCATGAAAAAAGTATCCCCTATCTGTAGAATAGGGGGTATGTTTTAGATCGCCAGGGGTCCCAGCTCTCTCGGCCCCCGCAATCTCCTGTATCTCCCCTGGAGCAGCGCATGGCGACCCCCGCCCAAAGTGGGAGGCCGCCATGCCCCCTCCATATATCTCTATGGGAGGGCTGTTCGGCTATCCTCGGCTCTCCCGTAGAGCTATATGGAGGGGGTGTGGCGGGGGTTGTGATAGGCCCCGGCTCTCCCCTGGAGTGGCGTGAGTGCTCAGCCCCCCCGATCTATAAACTTATCATCTATCCCTTAAGGTTATGTTCACATGTACAAGATCTGCTGGGTATTATCTGCTTCTAATTTTGCTACCTATTGGATGTACACAGAGGGGGAGATTTATCAAAACCTGTGCAAAGGAAAAGTTGCCCAGTTGCCCATAGCAACCAATCAGATTACTTCTTTCATTTTGCAGAGGTCTTGTTAAAAATGAAAGCGTGCTGATTGGTTGCTATGGGCAACTGGGCAACTTTTCCTTTGGACAGGTTTTGATAAATCTCCCCCAGAATCTCTGAAATTACTTGATGAGGCAGCTTATGTTTTCCATGTATTCTCTGGCATTGGCTGAGGTGCACCTGATCATCTTATTAGGCTGCTAGTACTAGATATCACCCAGGTAAACATATAAGTGGGTTGGTATCTGTTCACACTGCAGTGTTATTTTTATTTTTTTTATGCGTTTTCCTGCTCAAAGTGCATTCTTTTACAGAAATATTACCAAAAGTCGAAAGTGATTTGACCTATAATAACTGAGGTGTTTTTATAAAAAGTTGACATCTTTACGGTTTGTTCACACGTTGAATTTTTGCTGCATTTTTTTCACACAATGTTACTGCAATGTAGCTGTTTTTGGAGTGACTTTCCGATATCATGCTAAATATAAAATATTAAATGTTTTTACCCTATTTTGCACTATTACACGATCTCTTTTTTTTTTTTGGCAAGATTTGCTGAAATTCACAGCAAGACAAAAGCAGCAAAAAAATGTAATGCATTGTGTGAACAGAGCCTTAGCCTCACAGCCTATTGTATACCTGCTATCCCAGAATATATATATATATATATATATATATATATGTATATGTATATGTATATATATATGTATATATATGTATATATATGTGTATATATATATATGTGTATATGTGTGTGTATATATGTGTATATGTGTGTGTATATATAATATGTATATGTGTATATATATAATATGTATATGTATGTGTGTGTGTATGTATAAATGTCTGAGAGCTAGTAGCAGGGGATCTGGTAGGTGATTTTGCCATACTGTAAGTCAGCTGACCCAGGACGGACATCCTGTGACTCACATTAAGCACAGTAACGAACTGGTGATCACATGACCAAGTAAGAGGAATGAAATGCATGGATGCAGCAGTGCTGGTGTCAGATGGCTGTATGACTAGTGACTGCAAGTGTTCATGATATGGGCAAAAAAAACAAAGAGCCTAGAGTGCTTCTATAAAGTCTTGTTTTTGGGAAAGGATACCTCCTTAATGTGGTGCAATCTGCATGGACTAACAAAATGTCTTCTTTAGATAAGCTCCGGAGGTGGAAAGAATTTTACTTAATGTGTCTCTATGAAATTTGATCCGTCAGTACGTCTTATCATTGGCAGAAACTGAAGCTGTAAATCCCACATTCAATAAACCGATTTATCTAGAAAAGACATTGACAGATAAAGTCAGCGCTTTTCTTTCCCTTTCTTCTGTTTGAACGTGATCAGACATTGTGAAAATAATTTTATGAAGGTTCAATGAAAGATCAAAGGTTTTATTTTCCAAGCATTCCAAGTCATCCTGCTTTTTTATGGTATAGATCTGCTGGGAAATGTTAATCTTCATTGTTAGACAGGAATAAAACATGCCAGGGACATGCTTCTTGAGGAGATTTACCTTTTTATACCAGTGTTTCTCAGCCAGTGTGCCTCCAGTTGTTGCAAAACTCCAACTCCCAGCATGCCCGCACAGCCAAAGGCTGTGCGGGCATGCTGAGAGTTGGAGTTTTGCAACAGCTGGAGGCACACTGGCTGGGAAACTCTTCCGTATACTATTTAAAGGTCTCAGATGGCAAATGTTAGGTCAACTTAGAGTCCTATTCCACAATAAGTGTTCTATGTTATGCTGTACCTAATCCTGGTTATGTACATATCGTTTATGGGGGAGATTTATCAAAACCTGTGCAGAGGAAAACTTGCCCAGTTGCCCATAGAAAGGAGACCTATGAAAAATGAAAGACACATTCTGGTTGGTTGCTATGGGCAACTTTTCCTCTGCACAGGTTTTGATAAATCTCCCCCTGTGTGTCTAGGAACTATATTTCTCTTACAAATACCTTCTATCTGTTGCTCACTTGGGTTGTCATTCTGTAGTTAAGGGGGGGGCGTGTACTCAATCTGCATGACTCATCTTCCTTTCTGAGTGCTGGGTCTCTTCATCCAATCACTGCAAGCTGCTCTGTAACCTCCTCCTCCCATTTTTGCATGCTGCAGTCTGTTCTCACTCCTGTCCTATCAGAGGAGTGTTAGTCCCAGCCTGTGCTTTAGCTTTGACAAAGATGATGCTGCATCTGGACAGGATTATGTTCTTGATGGTATAGGGACCCCTAGTGTTTTTTTTATTTTTTTTTTAAAGCCATGATTCCTATAAGGAAATAAAAATGTTTTCAAGTATATTAGAAAGGCTAATATTTTGCCAAGATTTACAACGTATAAAATGTTTCTGAAACTGACCGCAACCATTTTCAGTTACCAAATAATAAATATATAAATATATATATATATATATATATATATATATATATATATATATATATATTTTATGACTATATTCCTAGAGAGATTTTAGCTACTAACATGGGCTGCATAGTACATTAGGGGTTTGTTCACACTTCAGAATTTTAAGGCAGACTACAATGAGTATTCCTTTTCTGTGATTGAGCTCTAAGCCCTGCCTGTAGGCCTCATTCAAATGTAAGGACCTGAACACTGCATAATAGGTATCTGTAATAAACTCAGCTCACTGCACCCACTGTCCCAGGATTTGCAGCCCTAATACGGATGATGACATGCAAGTTCATTATTATAATGCCCCTAGTTTTACTATGCGGCTAGAGGATGGAGGAGGAGGGGAAGAGAGAGAGAGAGATTATTTTGGACCATCTGCAAAGAGTCTTATTTCTTTGTCCATACTAGGTGTCTCGTGTTTGCGAGTTCAATGTATTTTCACACAACAGCAACTGGCGCCAATATCTGTGTATATGGCTCATATAATGCCATGGGGACAGCAGTCAGCACATTGGCATGGATGGCCTGTAAGCTTACAGCAGCTGTTATGACTTATCATGCTGGAAGGAATAATGAAGCTTTGAGACTCCATTCTGACCTTTATGAAACATTTGGGCACAAAAGTTAACCAAGGTGCAGTAAGAAAAAAATAGCCCCCATACTCTTTATATGCTTTTTGGTTTATATACAGACTAGCCAAGGATACGGTGTTGCCCTGTCTTTCTGCCTAAACCTTGTGGGAGAGGAAAAGCAACAATAATGGCCCAGCTTTCCTATTCTCCTAAGGAGAATATTTGTCTATGAAAGCAGCCATTTTGAAGCTCTTTAGGACAGCTGGGTATCATGCAGTATGTGTGCCACCATGCTTTCCTAGTCTCCTGAAGCCCCAGCAGTGATAGGCTGCTCGTCCTCCCTGCACTTCTTACTGCAGCAGTGCTACCATGCCTTCTCCCTGCCCCCCACACTGTCCCATCTTCTGCTCCTGCCTGCAGGACAGTTATTTCTGCATTGGACAAACATAATGGTAAATAATTCCTCTCAATAAAGGCGCTGGTCCCAAAATATAGTATAAGGATTTTATTTAGCAACGCATTTAGATCCCGGACGGGGATCTTCATCAGGCATACCTGATGCAGGTATGCCTGATGAAGATCCCCATCCGGGATCGAAACACTTTGCTAAATAAAATCCTTATACTATACTTTGGGACCAGCGCCTTTGAGAGGAATTATTTTCCAATATTTCTGCATTGTACTTCCACCGGATCGACTGACGTCACCCCGGGAAATTCCTCGTGGCAGCAGTCCGGCCTCTCCCTTGTGCCAAACGCTACTGTAGGTGCTGTGCTCTTACCACCCACCTTTCTTTTTATCTTCATTCATTAACAAAACGGTCCTCACTAGGAGCGCACCTCCTGTTGCTCTTTTTTTCTCCTTTCCATATTAATTATGTTTGTCCAGTGACAGGATGTTTAAATCTACCAGGCAATCTCTACAATCCAAAAGTATAGTGATTAGGAGATACACCAGAAGTCTCATATACACAAACTTTTGATTACTCTTATTATGGTGTTCCTCTTTTATTTTAACGGGTTACTTGTAAATCCAGGATTTTAATGTCATTTTCATCTCTGCAACATCTCTATACAGTGAAAAAGATAAGCGGTTTAATAGTGTCCCACCCGAGGGCCATACGCTAAATGCAGATATCCATTATCCAAGAATATGAAGCCAGTAGACTGTTTTCCCAGACAGCAGGATAGAATCACATAGTTAATTCCCTAGAAACAAGACAAATTATCTGTAAACATGCGTTAGAGAGGCTTAATGTGTGTGTGGGCCATTCCAAGGAGCCGTTGCTATCGATACTTCTACGTCTAACAAACTCCCGGCACTTGCTCTCTCATGATGCTTTCACATAGATGGAAGTTATTGATGCATCAAGGTAAATGGATTAGTCTATGCCGAATTGTTCTGCTCTATGATTTATCTTTAGTAACACTATCGCGTTTTCAATGGCCTCAGCGATCTTATATCCATAGAAACAATACACTAACGCTGCTTTACATAATGGATTTGATTGCGCCGGCAACTTATGTCTGTAAGATACTACATCTAGTTTGTATTATGAATATTAGTGACTATGTAAAACAGTAATATAAACATACTTATGTCTTTTAGTGTTTTCCAACCAGTGTCCCTCCAGCTGTTGCAAAAACTACAACTCCCAGCTTGCCCGGACAGCCTTTGACTGTCAGTACATGCTGGGAGTTGGTTTTGCTACAGCTGGAGACACGCTGGTTGGGAAACACAGGTCTATTCTGTTATATCTTATGACATTTCATAATGGTAACCTGCTATTGAAAAAGCTTCATTACCATCCAGCTTTTCCAGACTCTCCTATTTTCTGTGTCCCAGACCTGCAAAGCTCATATGAACTGTACCATACCCAATGAACAAGTATAGTTTAGAAAAATGCCTGACGTGTTTTTTGCTTGTATAATAATTGATTAATACTGTTTGTCTTATTTTAGGTTATCCTTTTATTCGGGCCATTCTTCTTTCTCAATGTATTGCATGCTCTTCCTAGCGGTAAGTATATTTTACTTATAACATTTCTGTGTTATGTTTATTAGCTGTACGGACATTGGCCTTGATTTCCTAAGTGTTGTGTAGTTTTCTTTTGTGGGTTTTATTTCCCTCCTATTTTTTTTCCACTGTATTTACTAAGGTTTCCCTACATTTTGCCATTTATTTATTTATTACACATGCTCTGATCTGTAGGGTTTTCCTCAGCTCAAATCCACCACATTTTCTGTGGAAACCTTAGTAAATATGTAGGGTTTTTGTGAAAATGTTGAGGACATGCCCCCTTTTCGGGCTCTCTCAGTAAAATGAAGAGTTAGTTGGGTTTTTTCAATTCTGGCTCAGAAAGAATTTCTGGTGCACAACCCGACAAAACATGTCGGGTTTACAATAGTAAATAAGGGCCATTATGTATGCTATGCAAAGCTGCAGTGAGGGCCTGAATAAAGCGCCCCCACCAGGTCTACTTCAATCAGCACCACTGGAAGCAGTCTTGGCCCTATGCAGTATTGGCATGAGCCACCTACCGTGTTTCTCCGAAAATAGGACCTTTTCTTATATTACTTTTAGCCACAAAAAACACACTAGGGCCTATTTTCAGGGTAGGGCTTACTTATTTACAGTACGGTATGCACATTAAACAACATGGTGGTTCCATGGTATTTAACCCCCCCCCCCCCCCATTATGTGATGGGCGCAGCTCTGAAGCACAACGTCCCTCCCCCCCTTCCCCCCGGTTTATCAGCCCAGCGCCCCACATCGGGGTAATAATCGTTTGTCACCCGCAAGCGCAGCTTCTCTCCCCCCCAAATAATGATTGTCCGCTGCACTGTATCTATTCCTGTGCCCGGGCTGCGAATAGGGTATTACAAGACAAGCTTAAACTTGCCTTCGTCCTCCCTTCCCCCATTGCTAAGGCACCGGCCTCATGGTCCCTCCGCTGTTATCGCTGCTTCCTGGTGTTGGGACGTCACAGAGCCTTCAGCCTATCACTGGCCGCAGCGATGTCCCGCCTAGGCCGATGATAGGCTGAGCCGACTGTCATGTGCGGAGCCGGCCGGCTTCTTACATCACAGTGAGCTCAGCCTATAATCGGCAGAGGCGGGACATCGCTGCGGCCAGTGATAGGCTGAAGGCTCTGTGACGTCCCAACACCAGGAAGCAGCGATAACAGCGGAGGACAGTGAGGCCGGTTCCTTAGCAACAGGGGAACGGAGGACGATAGCAAGTTTAAGTTTTTTTTTAATATTTGCAGCCCGGGCATTGTCTAGGTCAGTGGTCTTCAACCTGCGGACCTGCAGCTGTTGCAAAACTACAACTCCCAGCATGCCGGGACAGCCGTTGGCTGTCCGGGCGTGCTGGGAGTTGTAGTGCTGCAACATCTGGAGGTCCGCAGGTTGAAGACCACTGGTCTAGGTCTTATTTTCGGGGTAGGGCTTATATTGCATTCCACCCCGAAAATACACCCTACCCCCGAAAATAGGCCCTAGCTGTATTTTCGGGAAAACATGGTAGTATATTTTTTTAATGTGATTTGAAAAAACAGCTAATGGTTCAGAATTTTAACAGCAAGTAAATAGCAAAAAGGGTCTTATAATTACATAAGGACCAATATATGAAAAGTTTAGTTTGGTGACAGGTACTCTTTAATGTAGATAACATTATAATGTATCTTTTGTAATTTTTGGGTGAAAAAAAAAAAAAATGCTGTCTTGTCTCTGCAGCTATTGCCTGTGTATCTCTGGGTGGAGACAAAAAGTGTGGGCGGGACAAGTAGGGCTCTGTGCAGGCTTCTGGCTTGTCTATCAACCTGCTGTGTGAGCCTCAATGCATAGAGCCCTGCTTGTCCGCCCCCGCTTCCTTTTATTTTGTCTCTGAACATTAGCATTATTTCACCCAAAATTAGCTATACATTTTTTTTAACCAATTTATATAACAAATATATAAAATATACATTTTTATAAAGTTTTTGCAAATGACAAGTACACAATTCCCAATTATGTAAGTTGTTTTAAAAAAAAAAAGATGAATTTTAAGTTCAGCACAGTTATCCCTGCTCCCTGCCATATATATAGCTATACAATAGGAGACCGCTTCCAGCTCAGTCTCCAGCGCGAGACCCAGCTTAATGAGTTTCTATGACTCTGGGTCTCGTCCTGGAAGCATAGTTGTATACGGCAGGGAGAATGATGCTCCAATTAGGCGCTGAATATAAAATCTATGCACAGTGCTGCACATTAGTAATTTCTCAAGGCACATTTTTTTTCGTCACAGTTAAGAACAGGGCCATCTATAGCTCAAGGACCCCACCAAACAAGAACTTGTTATGGTCTCTTTATCCTCTAAGTGAAATGGGTTTTCTTATGATGTCAAACACAAACTTGCACAAGAGTTGTACATTAAGGCCGGAATTCTTCAAACTATTTCTGAAACCAAAATGATCTGGCTTTTTGCTCATTCATCGCAACCAATTAAAGATCCACTTTCATTTTACCAAAGCTTGTTAAGATGGTTGTTTTGGGAAAAACCAGACCATTTTGGTTGCATACAGATAGATTATATGTGGATGGTTGGGGACAGATTAATCATTGTGTCCTTGGTTTATTCATTGAATCATCATACAGCTACCATGTCCATGTGTGCTTCCAGTATTACTCAGACAGCACTTAAGTGTTAATCTTTGATTTAACGGCGTCTGCAGGATGCGACCACACACCACAATATTCCCCTATCGTTCTACTAAACATGGGTTTCTTCACTTTCCTTGTGGTGGGACTGAAATTCAAGAAAACCCACATTATTATTATCCCAAGATTCACCAGTTGGCAAGAGTCACTCCTACACTCGATAGAGAAAGGTTTAATTTCTTGTGCTGTTATTTGTACAATATTTATTACAAGTTGTTAGATTGTAATAAATCTGGTTATAGTGATGGTGCACCAGTAATCCACATTTTTGGGGTGCCACCAAACTACATCATTGTAGTCCTCAGGCACCACGTGGGACAGTTCTATAAGGGTTTATATATATATGGCATGTGTGAATATATTCTATACTCCACTAGAATCCTCTTTTTGTAGAAAGAATTGCCAGTTGCAGTTCAATATGTAAAGAAACCCTTTCATGTCCTTTATTGCAGGGAAAAGTAGTACTCTGCTATCTAAAATTAGCAATTACCCAAAGTCATCACCTACAGCTTATTTGTTAAAGCATATAAGACCCCCAGCAGTCTCCTGCTATCCATGGGAAAAAATTTAGTTTACTTATCACCACGGACTGTCACTGGTGATTGGATAGCGCTAGCACACAGAGGTCGGCTGCATCACAATGTGAGAGTTCAGATACAGCACTCAAAGCAATACAGGTGGTGCCCAGCGCCATAAATCACTTTAGACCAGACAAAACAGCAGCACTGAATAGTTCATAGATCAAAGTGTTTAATTTCCCTATCCTTGGGTGGTCTTTGTTTGTTATGCAGGACAAATCCTCCAGAATAAGATTTTTTTTTTTTAGCTGTTGTCATTCTCAAACCAAGAAATGAGTATTGTGAACAGAGCCCCCCTATTTGTGTGAGATTCCATGTTACTTTACGTTATGAGCCCATGATGTGAAGATATGGAACTTTGAAGGTAACTTGTACCTGTCAGGGGTGGATAATCCCCCTTTTTGGTAATTTAGATACCCCCAGAAGTTCGGCATTTGTCACTCTAGGGCAGTGTTCCCCCAACAACGATGCCTCCAATTGTTGCAAAACTACACCTCCCAGCATGCCTGGACAGCTAACGGGATTAGCATTGTCTCAAGCATTTCCCAGCTTGCTATGTGGCTTTGCAGCTTTATTAGGGACTGGCTTATCAGGCAAGATGAGGAGCATTAAAGTCCCCTGTGATCAGCTAAGCCACACAGCAAGCCGAAAATGTCCTGAGACAACGCTAAGCCCAAGAGCGGACAATATCTCTGACAGATACTACAGATTTATTTCAAAGTCATATAGGCATCAAGGACTTTGAGTATTCTGGATTTTCTAATATGGGAATGGGTTTTCTAATCTGCTCCACCCTTTTAAAACAAATGGCAGCACAGCATGACTGGTCTGTAGCAGGCAGGATAGGCACATATTGATATGTCGTTATTTCTGTCTAACAGGACACCTCCCTTATCTGGTCTTAGTGTTAACCTATAATTGTCTTTGTGCTGCTCTCCCTCCAGTTGTATCTTCAGGCCAGGATGAGAGGCGATTGGGCAAGATTATTACGTCCCACCGTTCAGTTTGCTCTTGTTGCGGTGTCCATCTATGTCGGTCTGTCCAGAGTTTCTGACTATAAGCATCACTGGAGCGACGTGCTGATCGGACTGATCCAAGGGGCAATTGTTGCTGTTCTTATTGTAAGTAAAACCTGCTGGATGTGACAACTTGTTTAACATCTACAGCTTCATTTCTTAGAGGAACCTAATGATATTTTCCCTTCATGACCTTACTGTGACGATTAAAGATGAGCGAAGTTACAGTGATTACGGCTCGGCGGTTGCTGACATTATCCTGCATAAATTAGTTCAGCTTTCAGGTGCTCCAGTGGGCTAGAAAAGGTGGATACAGTCCTAGGAGACTCTTCGCACCGTATCCACCTTTTTCCAGGCCACTGGAGCGCCAGAACTAATTTATGCAGGATAAAGTCAGCAACCGCCGAGCTGAGAAGTTTGATTATGATCACCATTAGAGATTAGCAGAGTTAGTGATTGGATTAGCTTTGCACAGGGACTTTCACCATAGCCAGTTTTCTGTATTACTTCCCAGCAGTCCCTATGATGTCCTTCACAAATAGACTCAAATAGTTGGTGCAGCCACGTTCCCCATATTTGTGAAGTATCCAGCTCCTATTTTTGTGCATTTAGAGCTGTCTTTCACTTAGTGATCAAACATGTCTGGTGCAAGTACTGAAAACGGTATTATCTCCAATGTTACATCTGTGCTTCCATTTGTTTCACTTTACACACAGTTACTTTTGACAATTATCAAAAGTGGCACAAGAGCACTTTACAATTGTCTGCCTTCTGACCAGTTTAAAGAAACCTTTTGTCAAGTTTAAGATTCTTGTTAGAGTTTAATCAACTGGAGTTGTCACACATCCCATGCCAACACTTCAGTGGTCTCCACCAGTCTTTGTTCTTGTTTACAGGGATGACCTCATACTTGACACTTGATGGCCGCAGGGGTGAATCTATACAGGCCTCACATGTTGTCATGTGTCAACAATAGCAAGGAACCTTTCAGTTTAATAGGATTCTATATTGAGTTCACCAAATTAAACCAAGAATGACTCAGTGCTGGGACACTTTCACTCAGTATTTAAAAGCCCAAACAAGGAGTGAAAAATAAATACATTTAGGCTTTATTCGTTAACTCTTAAAAAGGAAGTGTGTCCCTAGAAAATTTCCTGTTTAAACCAGGTTGTTAACCATATTTAAGAATTTTGTGTTTTTTATTCTCCCCTATTTCAGGATTATATAGGTTGAAAAATCTTGCAGTTTTCATTTTGGCCACTAGGTCTAAAACTGTTCTGGTTGTGATCTCCTGTACCAGAGTGATAATGTACAGCAGATTCCTTTCTGCTATCTCCAGTGTCTGCTGGAGATTATATAACCATATCCCTGCACTTCTCACCAGCATTCTCTTTGCTTCCCAGGTTGTTTACGTGTCTGATTTTTTCAAAAAGAAGAACTGCGGGTTCAACCAAAAAGAAGACGACTCTCATACGACCCTGCACGAGACATCAACAAATGGGAACCACTACGGCAACAGTCACCAGCCCTAAAAGCCCCTTATGGCTGGAAGAAATAATTTTTTTCCACACCGTATTAAGAGTTAATTCTCTTAATCTATTTAATTAGCCTTAAACCCTATTAGTGCTGGAGAGGCTAATCCTGCATGGCACTTAAGCCTTCTACGTTGCACCCGTCTTGTATGCACCACTCAAGCAGCCATTTTTGTGGCCGGAATCCACATGAAAACGCAGTATGTAGGCGCGCTGGGGAAGACGCTGCCTTTACATGACTGAGTACGGATGACAAAAAGGCTGCCTATACCTTTTATGTAAAACACGTGCAATGGACAGCTGCTGCTACTACCTGTTGGATGCCCACTTTGTATATAGTTATAAAGAACACCTTTTATGTATATGTTAAAGCTTTAAAGATAAATTGTTTAATTCTTTTATAGGCTTTGATCACACTGGTTGTTTTTAATTTACCGCCTCCCCCTTTCTACCCTTTGGGTTTAAGTATTAGAAAAAATACCTAATTTCCCAAGGGAACCCTGACAGGCCCCATTTTAAGTTTATTATAGTGGCTCTGTTGTAAATGGAGCCATGACGTGTGTACAGAGCCCTATTAACTATACAGATGAGAGAATGAAATGTGGTATTAAAATTGTACTTTTTTTTTAATTAAAACAGGAGGAAACATTATGTACAAACACTTGTATTATATTGCTTTGCTCGAACGTTGCTTGTTCTGCAAACTTATAACACCAAAACATTAAAAAGGTTTATAGCAAACATCTGATCTCCGTTGATTCTCTTTTCGGAGGAGCTTACATTCCCAAAGGTTTGACAGCTTTAATATATAAACAGCTTCTTATCCATTCTACTATAGGTACAGACTGGCAGCGAACACAATGTCTCTCTTGATCTTTGTAATGCCTGAAAGAAAAAGAAAGAAGTCTTCAGGGAACATGGAAAGCTCTAAATTGACAGAACCTGTTTCTAGCAGTTAAAGGGATCCACGTTCTCACCGCCACAAAGAGAAGGTGGAGTCGTGAGAAACGTCAGCTAATTATATTTTGGAAATAACTTTTAGGAGTATACTAGATGTGAGGTCCGACTGCTACACCCAGCAATTACTCCAGAGGTTTTCAACCATTATAGGAAGTGCTTAAATGCGATTCTTCTGTGAAAAATAAGCACTTGAGCAAAACTTCAGATTGGGGAAAAAAATCTAGTGCATAATTTTAACTGTATCCATAGGCCTCTATTCATCCTAATGGACTTCACCATCTACATGAGCATTATAGTTGATCAACACCAGAGGATCATGTTTCTAGTAACCTAAAATGATCAACCTATTTCTAATTAAAAGGTCTTTTCCCCAAAAATTGTCTGTATGGTAACAAATAGAGATGAGCGAACTTACAGTAAATTCGATTTGTCATGAACTTCTCGGCTCGGCAGTTGATGACTTTTCCTGCATAAATTAGTTCAGCTTTCAGGTGCTCCGGTGGGCTGGAAAAGGTGGATACAGTCCTAGGAGACTCTTTCCTAGGACTGTATCCACCTTTTCCCGCCCATCGGAGCAACTGATAGCTGAACTAATTTATGCAGGATAAGTCATCAACTGCCGAGAAGTTTGTGACGAATCGAATTTACTGTAAGTTCGCTCATCTCTAGGAACAAATACCCAGGCTCCATGTAGTCTTAGATCCTAGAGCAGTGTTTCCCAATGTTGCAAAACTGCAACTCCCAGCATGCCTGGAGGCACCCTGGTTGGGAAACACTGTCCCATTGTCATATCATCTGCTTCTACTTGTTTACCTTGCATATAGGGAACAGAGGAAAGTAGGCCTCTTGGGTCAGACTACAAGGGGTTTGGTTTCTGATTGTTACCATGGAGATACCCAAGTATGCACAAAAGCTTTAGATGCAAAATTATGAGACCTATGAACTTATGAACTTATTCCATTTTTTTTTAACACATTAAATGATTATAATGGGTTATAGAGAAAGTGGAAATAGATTAAATGAGAACTACAGAAGTAGCCGGTAACAGTTTGTTATACACTGGCCATGCCATTTGGCATGGTATGCCAGGATAGTTAAACGGGTACAGTCATGAACTTTTTTTTTTTTGATATGTTGTAGTACTTATGTACCACAACATCTCTAATATCCATTTTTTTTGTTTAAACTATATTTTATATTTGAAAACCGGACACTGAAGGTCTTCCTACTAGTGGCTGGCTGCAGCATGCCGTGACATCACTACTGAATTCAGACCGATCCCGGCAAAGCAATCGGTCCGAATTCAGTCAGCCTGCGCTCGCTCCCTTACAGACAGGCGGGAGCCAGCACTGTGGATGCCGGGGCTGCGTGCACAAGCTCACAGAATCAGTGCCACACTGATGCTCCATTAGTACTGTACATGTCCTTATGTACATGCACAGCAGGTCGGCAATGCTCCTATACTCGTCCTCCCTGGGTAGCACATGAACTTCTAAACATGGAGGAGACCCCTGGAGCAGCCTGCCGTGCTATTGGCCACTCATCTATGCATACTCCCGTGGAGCGCAGCATAGTTGAGGGCTGAAGAAGGCACCAAGCAGTCATTTGTGACATCACGCCAGCTTGGGAACTCTGCTTCCTGCAGAGCAAGAGACAAGCAGAAGATTAGCCCTTTATAAGGTAGGAAACATTTTTTAGAGGCAGGGAGGGATAAATTAGCAATAGGTAGGGACAGAAAAAAAAATAGATGGTAGGAGCTACTCTTTAAAGGGGGTTTTCAAGTTATTAAAATCATGTCCCCCTATCCTATAGCTGGGTATAAGTATCTGATTGCAGAAGATCGGACCACTGGGAACTCCAACGATCTACAGCATGGGACCAGTTTCTCTTGCTGTCTCTCTGCAAAGTTCTCCATCCTCCACCTTCGAAGATGTACTATATGGCAGTGACAACCCGCTCAATCACTGGCCCTAACTGGGCAAAATGGGCCCTGTCCGAGAGATAGGGGGATAAGTAATCTTGGTGGGTTTGACCGCTGGGACACAATCTCTATCATGTGAGAATCAATTTTTCATGACTAAAAAACCTGTGTAACTTTGCTATATTTGTATATTACAGCCGTGGCTGTAATATTGTATATTACAGCCGTGGCTAGTAGTATAGCATAGTGGGAGCCACATCTCTCGAACATGGGCCCAGAGGTGGTTGGGGGGTTCCATAAACAGATGTGCAGTATCCATTATGCAGTTTACATAACTCCCATAAAGGTTAATTCCAGAGTTAAAGTGGATCTTGTGCTACTACACTGTTTATTCAATAGGGAGTTATGTAAATTGTGTAAAAGTCAGTTTGCCTATTTCTAGCTTGTCCATTAACAGCAAGCAGACCAGATGGTGAAGAGATGCCCCTTGTTCTTGATAGATTAAGGTACCAGATTATACAACAACACACCCCCCCCCCCCCCCCCCCCATATTAATAATGTATTGCAATAATTTCTTTGTAAAGAGTTAACTACGAAAACCCCTTTAAACCAAAGGAATAAGTAGATATGAGTAGAAAGATAAGTATTCCCCTGCTGTGAGCCTGAAAGTGCAGGAGTCTTAGTTATCCTCTCCAATATAACGCCAAGCTTAATAGTCCTCAATGCATCACATGTCCTGTTTGCAGACTTACAGCAGAGGGATTCAAGTAGAAATACATTTTAACGATTTAGAATCTGTTCTTTTAGGTCATAAAGCTATATTACAAATGTGCGAGCAAACCATGTAATGAGGCCATTTCTTTGGCTGTAGTTCACATTGAAATATGGAACACTTTTTTGTACCTGGATTAGTGACATGCCCTGTTTTAATAGGGATGTTCAGAGTCCAAAATTGTGGCAAAACCCATGGCATTAGACAGTGAAATGTACTTCAGATATCAGAGGGTATATGCTGTGGGAACATGCCCTCAATTGGCTGAATGAGAAGTTTGTTTTTGCCAGACAATTGCTCCCACTTGTTGGACAGATTACTGGCAGCCCACAATCTTAGATCAGGGTAAAACTAATGATGTAATGGCACGGCATTGAGGGAACGGGAAAGACATAAAAATTGAGTTTTTTTTACATCAGGCAAATCTGTGTAGAATAATAAAGAGGGATTATAACCATTACTGTGGGGAGATGTTTATCAAAGAAACAGGATCTAGGACTATGAAGCTGGATGGTGTAATGTCCAGTGCTGAACACAAGTGTGGAAAAGTCTACATTAATGTTATGAGCATACAGCGCTATCTACAGGACGTGAGCAAGTGCTCAGGGGGCCCGACTGTTATTCTAGTCCATGAGTGAAGGTCTGGACTGTGATGTGTCTCACACTGAGCCCAGTCACAAGTTATACTTTGTTCTTGCATTCTAATGGCCACTCATTTTGTTTGCATCGCACAGACATAATACTAAGGAACAGCTGAGTCAGCCATTCTCTTGTATACAGGTAAAGTGCAGGTACTGTGTATACACTTGGATGGTAGTGATAGCTCTGCATTATTCTTTTTCAAACTATGGGAAGTGTCATCATTGGTTTTACTTTTTTTTGTAATAAAAAGTCCCAAGATTGTGTACAATGTAGTTACACTTATTCAGTTAAGCTACTTTAATGTCATGTGGCATGCTTAGCTTTTATCAGTGGTCAGGAATTTATTAACCACCCTTTTAAAAATTGTTGCAGATTTTGGCGGACACATCTCCAAAAAGTAGAAAAAAAAGCTTTTTGGTGTGTGGTAGGTTTTTGTGCAGTAAGTAAACCATAGAAAATGGTGTATTTAAGGTGAAATTAAGAAAAGTGAACCTGCGCAAAAAATTATTAAAATGTTCTGTGACCATTTATTAAATTTAGTGCAGCTACACATTAGAACCGCACAAAAAGGTGCACAAAATAGTCCACCTACACCAACAATTTGAAATATCCCCTATATCCTTTCATTATCCTTTAATACCATTCATTAAAAAAAATAATAAAACACTTACATGTCATAGACATGACAAAAGTTTTTCCGGTCAGGGCCTTAGTGCTGAGACCCTGACCGATCAGGTGAACTAGTAGGGAGAAGTATGCTCTATAAGAGCAGGAGAGTAAAGCGTGCTATTGTGCACTTACCCCTCTCGTTCTCCCGATGGGTGGGAGTCTCTGCTGCAGTGAGACCCCAACCAATAAACTTTAATCTTTTTTTTTTTTAAATAGAGACATCAGTTTGAACTGTAGGGGGTTGGGTGACACTAGGGGGGCATGTGCTCTGGATTCCAGGAGTGGCGCTCACGAGCACCTCTGCTTTTCTAGATACAGTGACACCCCCCCCCCCCCCCCCCCCCCCAGACCTACGATGGCCCCAAGATACGATCATTTCAACATACGATGGCCTCTCAGAGGCCATCACATGTTGAAGGCAGCATCAACATACGATGCTTTTGTATGTCGGGGCCATCACATAAACTGCTAACCGGCAGCGCTGACTGCTTCAGCTGCCGCCGGATAGCCGTTTACGGTGCCCCGTGTGGTCCGCTGACTATCACTTTCCTGTCCTCGGGGCTCCGGCGTGTCCTCTTCGGGATTCCCTGCATCATCGGCGCTCTACATAGTCATCATCACGTCGCGGCGCACGCCGTCCCGTCATCCAATAGGAGCGGCGTGCGTACTGACGTGATGGCGGAGACAGAGAGCGAGGATGCAGAAGCCTTGCCGAAGCGTCGGGGACGCGGTGACAGCGATGGAGGGAGACATCCAGGGCAGCGGTGAGGGTCCGGAGCGGCGGGGACACGTGAGTATAACCTCCAATACCAGTGGTCTTCAACCTGCAAACCTCCAGATGTTGCAAAACTACAACTCCCAGCATGCCCGGACAGCCGTTGGCTGTCCGGGCATGCTGGGTGTTGTAGTTTTGCAACATCTGGAGGTCCGCAGGTTGTAGACCACTGTCCTATACTTTACATTGCATGGATCCCTCAACATGCGATGGTTTCAACAAACGATGGCCCATTGGGAACAGATTACCATCATATGTTGAGGGACCACTGTACTCTGGCCAATGCAGTCAGAGGCAGGAAGACCCTTAATATATGTTCTGCAAAACTAGAACCCAACATCAATTACTTTCACTGCAGACACTTACCTTCTGCAAACTTATTCTCCAACTCTGTATTTCCAATAGCTTTGGCTGCTTGACACATCTGTCGCAGTAATTCTTCCAAGCGCCTCATACAACGAATAATACTACCTAAAAGAAAAGCTTCAGGTTTTAGTACATAAGGCAGAAAACTGGGGAAGATCAACCAAGTTTTGGGTTTTTTTTGAGGGAAAACTAAAAATTAACAGCTGCCATGAGAGCAGAGGACAATCGAAAAGAAAACAGCAGAAATGGATGGAGAAATTCCCCCAATGTTTGGCTTCTCCGTAACGCTAAAATACATCTGGTCCCCAAAGTGATTTGTCAGTTTTTCTTTAGCAGATAAAAAAAAAACAACTGTAAAAGCCTAAAACAGCTGCACAGTGTGTGGGACACGTCGAGCACTCGTATTCCTACTGTAAAAGTCATCACAACACAAATAAGTCATACTAAGAATGAAAGAGGACATGTCAGAATTAAGGATCCTTCCAGCATAAGCGCGGGGTCAACTCAAAAACAGCCATTAACTTTTGACCATGCAAGTGCAATAAACTACCCGAAGCCACAGGAGTCACTCGTGTTCTGGAAGAAAGTCTTCAAAGAAATGTATGAACTCAGCACATCCTGTACTTTTATTTTAGGGAGGTCTTGGCTTCAATTGGGTCAGACTTTTAGCCCCAGACATGACTTTTTAGGCATTTCTCACATAACATCAAAGTTTGATGCAAAATTGAATGATCGTGCCACATGAAGTGTAAGTTTACTTTCAGGTGAATTTTCAGCATAAGCTGCCATCTGTGTACATGACGAGAAGCATTTTCACAAGTTTTCCCATTTGCAGGCTTCATTTGTAATTTTCAGTTTTCCTTAAAGGGGTATTCCAGTGAAAAACTATTTTTTTCAGAAACTGACTAATTTTCCACATTAGGTTATATTGCTACTCCCCCTAACCCCCCCTCCACGCACACAAATATGCAAAACTGCTTAGGATATATAAATATATTTTTATGATTTATCAGGCTACAGCTGGCAATAGAAGTTTATAAAGAGGGAGGGAGGGAGGAATAGGATAGACATGGGTAAAAAGGCTTTAGCAGCCTGTATTGAGTGTTACCTCACCCAGAACTAGATTCACATTGCTCAGTACTGCTCTATAAAGTCCACCATGCTGTTGCTGCTTCTGAGGGTGTGCTTTAGAGATATAGGGGGTAGGATCGCTGTGTGTGTATGTGTATATACATAACCGCTAGTCTACACCCACGACCTTAAAGGGGTATTCCGGTGAAAAACAGTTTTTTTCATATCAACTGGCTCCAGAAAATTAAACAGATTTGTAAATGACTTCTATAAAAAAAAAAAAAATCGTAATCCTACCAGTAATTTTCAGCTGCTGAAGTTGAGTTGTTCTCTTCTGTCTGACAGTGCTCTCTGCTGACACCTATGTTTGTCTCAGGAAATATCCAGAGTAGGAGCAAATCCCCATAGCAAACCTATCCTGCTCTGGACAATTCCTGAGACAGACAGAGGTGTCAGCAGAGAGCACTATTGTCAGACAGAAAAGAACAACTCAACATCAGCAGCTGCTAAGTACTGGTAGGCTTACAATACGCCTTTAACACCTTAAGGACCAAGGTAATTTTGTCCTTAAGAACCAGAGCATGTTTTGCACATCTGACCACGGTCACTTTAAGCATTAATAACTTAGATGCTTTTACTTATGAATTTGATTCAGAGTTTGTTTTTTGTGACCTATTTATTCTACTTTATAGTGGTTTATTTTTTCGTAGATACTTGCATCATTTCTTGCTGAAAAATTGCAAGATTTCATGAAAAATTTGAAAAGTTTGCATTTTTCTAACTTTGAAGCTCTCTGCTTGTAAGGATAACACCGTTCTGGCACCATGGGAGCTTTGTAAACGCACATTGCCTTCAATTCCAGCCAAATTCTCTCTCCAAAAGCCCAAAATTTGGGATAACACCAGCATTTTTAAGAAAAAAAATCTCTTTAACCTGTGGTTAAGTTAAGGCTCACTATACCCCCCCTTGTTATGGTCCTTAAGGGGTGTTGTTTCCAAAATGGGGTCACATGTGTTTATGTCAGAACCGCTGTAACGATCAGACACCCCTGTGCAAATCACCTCAAATGTACATGACGCTCTCACTCCTGAGCCCCCTTGTGCGCCCGCAGAGTATTTATATGTCCACATATGGGGTACTTCCGTGCTCAGGGGAAATTGCATTACAAATTTTGGGGATTTTTTCCTTTTACCTCTTGTGAATATAAAAAGTATGGGGCAACATCTGCAAGCTAGTGTAAATTTTTTTTTACATTTTACAACATGCTGGAGTAGACCCCAACTTTACCTTTTCATAAGAGGGAAAAGGAGAAAAAGTACAGAAATGTGACCCTAAACTGTTGCCTTGAAATATGTCAGGGCTCCAAAGTGAGAAAGCGCTATGCACATTTGAGGCCTAAATTAGGGATTGCATAGGGGTGGACATAGGGGTATTCTACACCAGTGATTCCCAAACAGGGTGCGCCTCCAGCTGTTGCAAAACTCACAGCATGCCTGGACAGTCAATGGCTGACCAGCAATACTGGAAGTTGTTTTGCAACATCTGGAAGCTCCGTTTTGGAAACAATGGCGTACCAAATGTTTTTCATGTTTATTAGGGGGGGGGGGTAAATATGTAAGGGGGTGTATATGTAGTGTTTTACTCTATTAGGTGTTAGTGTAGTGTTTTTAGGATACAGTTACACGAGCGGTGGTTTACAGCGAGTGTGACCCGCCCTACAAGGGGGGGGGGGGGGGGGTTGGGGACCTCCAGCTGTTGAAAAACTACAACTGCATGTGTGGTCTGTCAGTGCATGCTGGGAGTTATAGTTTTGCAACAGCTGGAGGCACACTGGTTGGGAAACACTGAGTTAGGAAACAGACTGTTTCCCAACCAGTGTGCCTCCAGTTGTTGCAAAACTACAACTCCCAGACAGCCAAAAGGCATGCTGGGAGTTGTAGTTTTGCAACAACTGGAGGAGAACCCTTTGAAGACCACTGTGTAGTGGTGTCCAAACTGTAGCCCTCTAGATGTTGAAGGGCCAGATGTTACATAACTACAATTCCCAGCATTCCTGGACTGTCTGGGCATGCTGAGAGTTGCAGTTTTGCAACTTCTGGAAGAGCACAGATTGGAAACCAATGCACAGTGGTCTCCAAACTGTGGCCCTCCAGATGTTGCAAAACTACAACTCCCAGCTTGCCCGGACAGCCAAAGACTGTCATATGCTGGGAGTTGTAGTTTTGAAATTCCTAGAAGCAGCAGTGAAGATCACTTTACAGCGATCTTCACTGCTGCCTCGGATGCCGACGACACCGCTGCGTCCTCCACTTGCCTGCCGCTGATCCCTGCTGCCTGTGTCGGTCCTGTGGTATGATCCCACCGCAGCTCTCATCTTCACCTGCTCTGCCCGGACTTCTAGGGGTGGGCAGAGCAGGAGAAATGACTTTGAACTTTAACCCCCCCCAGTCAGCTGAGAGACTGCGATTAGTCCACAGGGACCAATTACAGTGATCGCTGACCATGACCATCCACAGATGGTCCTGGGGGGGACTTGCAGCAGTTGTCTCCCGCTGGTAACAGCGGGACTTCTGCCTGTTAACCTGTGCGATGCCGCGCATCGCCGGGTTAACTAAATCACATATAAACGTCATGATGTGTGAACTACCAGCATAACATGACGTTTATATAAGTCATTCTGTGGGAAGGGGTTAAGGTAGTGGGTGTAGACTAGCTGTTATGTTGTCTCCAATACACTTACACACACAGAAGTAGCGATCCTACTCCCTATATCTCTAAAGCACACCCTCAGACGCAGCAACAGCATGGTGGACATTATAGAGCAGTACTGAGCAATGTGAATCTAATTCTGGGTGAGTTAACACTCACTACAGGCTGCTCAAGCCTTTTTACCCATGTCTAGCCACCTATTCCTCCCTCCCTCTTTATAAACTTCTGTTGCCAGCTGTAGCCTGATATATCAGAAATATGATTGATATAATTGATTCTGCAAAACTGCTTAGGTGTGCCCCCTAAGGGGAGCAGAAATATAACGCAATGTGGAAAATGACAAATTTTCTCTGGTAAGATACATTACAGTTTCTTACATTCGCTTGTATCACTGTGTTATGCAAACTTAGCAATAATTTCATCCAAGCACTCCTTGCTTCTGTAATCTAGATGCTAAAATTCGGCCACATTACAATTAGTTAGTGAACGCCATTGTTCAGCGGGTGTAATCCGTCCTCATTGGTTCCGTATAGTCTTACCTTCAAAAACATCTGTCATTTTACAAATCTGAGCAAACGTCGCCCCGTTGGCCCACGTGTGGACGACATCCATGAGGTTAGGACGGAAAGTACTTAAATACGTCTCTTCGTCAACTTCTAACTTGGCTTCTGCCGAGACTTTTGCAATCCTCCGCGCCGTTTCCTGTCCAGATGGTTAGAGTCATCAGTCAAGCTAACATACGACTATACCTGGCTATATAACACAGTCAGGCGCAGTGCTGCTGGACTGTATACAAGTCACTGCATGTAACAAATCAGAACACAATGTATTTTGCTGCCGACACCAGCTTTACATAGTGTTACAAAATGTAACTAAAAATATTTTATTTATTTATTTTATTCATTCATTACCTGCATTTGTCGGAGAGGTCCTGCTAGCTGCTCTGTTAGTTTGGGCATTTCACTAGACTGAAAGAAAGAAAGAGAAAGAAAGATGAATCTGCACCCTCTATTACCTAGGTCTCCAAACTGTGGACCCCCAGCTGTTGCAAAACTACAACTCCCAGCATGCCCAGACAGCCAACGGCTGTCTGGGCATGCTGGGAGTTGTAGTTTTGCAACAGCTGGGGGTCCACAGTTTGGAGATGACGGTTTTTAGACAAATCAGGGTAATGGGGGGAGATCAGACTACTGCTAATGGACACGTAGATAATCCATTCCAGGTGGGCTCCACAGGATCTACATTCCAAGACGAACGCTGGCCATTCAATTTATATAGCTGTCGGACAAACTTCTGTTTGACTGACAGCTCTCTCCCTTGATCCCCCTTATACACAGTGTAAATGTACTCTGAATAGGGGGGGGGGGGGGACACACCTCTGGCAGCGGCTGACCTCCCTGAAAGCTAAGCGATCAGACATGTTGAAATCCATCTCCCTGCCATTAAACGTCAGGCAATCCCCACAATATACACATTAGATGGTAGTCAGATCCTACTGAAATTGTCAGGTTCAGCTGACTTTAAAGAGGTACTGCAGTGAAACATTTTTTTTTTTCCCCAAATGAACTGGCTACAGAAAGTTAAACAGATTTGTAAATTACTTCTATTAAAAAAATCTTAATCCTACCAGTACTTATCAGCTGCTTAAGTTGAGTTGTTCTTTTCTGTCTGACAACAGTGCTCTCTGCTGACACCTGTCTCAGGAAGTGTCCAGAGAAAGAGAGGTTTGCTATGGGGATTTGCTCCTACTCTGGACAGTTCCTGAGACAGACAGAGGAGTCAGCAGAGAGCACAGTAATCAGACTGGAAATAACTCAACTTCAGCAGCTGATAAGTACTGGAAGGATTTAGATTTTTTTTTTTTATAGGAGTCATTTACAAATCTGTAACTTTCTGGATCCAGTTGATATGCAAAAAAAATATTTTTCACTGGAATAGCCATTTAAATGGGTTATGAGAATAAGAAAAAAAACAGAAGGACAAGGGTGGCGTTGTTTCCAGAAGAAAACAGCTATGATTTTTTTTCTAATCCTAGACAACCCCTATAATCTAATGTGTATGGCCAATCCAGGCCCACCATATTTTGTTTAGGATTTAGGAGGCAGACATGCTGTAATGTGGACACGTCAATATACTGTTCATAAGCCTATAGACCACAGTGTTTTCTAACCAGGGTGCCTCCAGGTATTGCAAGACTACAACTCCCAGCATGCCTAGATCTACTTTGGCTGTCAGAGCATGCTGGGAGTTGTAGTTTTGCAACAGCTGGAGGCACCCTGGTTGGGAAACACAGATACAGATTGCATTGGGTGAGGCTGTGGATATTATGTTTCAGAACTGACCACTAGAGATGAGCGAACTTACAGTAAATAAGATTCGTCACAAACTTCTCGGCTCGGCAGTTGATGACTTATCCTGCATAAATTCAGCTTTCAGGTGCTCCGGTGGGCTGGAAAAAGTGGATATAGTCCTTGGAAAGAGTCTCCTAGGACTGTATCCACCTTTTCCAGCCCACAGGAGCACCGGAAAGCTGAACTCATTTATGCAGGTTAAGTTATCAACTGCCGAGCCAAGAAGTTCGTGACGAATCGAATTTACTGTCAGTTCGCTCATCTCTACTGACCACCTCATAGAAGCTCAGATTATTCTGACAGGACCAATCCCAGCCTTTGGTTGTGCCGGCATGCTGGGAGTTGTAGTTTTGAAACAGCTGGAGGCAGCCTGGTTGGGAAACACTGCTATAAACAATCAGGTGACAGCGCTGCTTACATAAAAGGGCCATCTTCATCATCTGTAGACAGCACAGTAATAAATTAAAATGGGAAAGTCTGTGGAAGTTCCATCTATGGAGGAAGTGAGCAGCTGCCAGACACCTCTCACACACCTCGTCTTCGAGACACTACAGGATCAGACAAGTTGATGACTATTTTCAATAGGGATCTAATAGATACAGCTCGTCATCCATGTTGTCAGATCTCCTGGAGTTCCATAGGTTCCATAGATCCCATCCATAAAGTTCATTTCCCTGCACAGCACTTAGTGTTCCGGCCGCCCTCCTCACCCATATACTGCTATAGCGCAGCAACTTCCTCTGGAAAAGCAGCTGTACAAACAGCGCACTTAATATGAAAATGCCCCCGGCCCCCAGCTGGACGCGGCTGTGTGATGTGTGCGCAGCAAGGAAGAGGAGATGTTTGTTTTCTGCATGCTCTCCCACCTCCCAGGGGCTCACATGGCTACCAGCAGCTCCGCTTTTATTACTATTAGTCACAAGGATCACAGAATTAACAAAACTAACGGGAAGGAGAGAGTCGTGCAAACCACAAGAAGAACGTTCAGCTGTTACCTCTGTTTCTATGAAAGGATCTATCCAAAGGATAGGGGATAAGATGTCTAGGGGTGGAGTACCCCTTTAAAGGGTAGAACACTTTGGCTGCTGGGAGTTGTTGTTCTGCAGCAGCTGAAGGCACATTGATGCGGGAAATACTGATTTAGATTAAGGACTATAGCTTAGGGCAGTGTTCCCCAATCTGGGTGCCTCCAACGCTTGCACATCTACAACTCCTAGCATCTCTGGATGGCCATGCCGACTAGGCATGCTGGTATTTGTAGTTGTGCAACAGCTGGACGCACCCTGGTGCAGAGAACGCTGCACACGTCTCCTCTCCACTGAAATACACATCTGTTATGGAAACCATTTAGTGTCATTTTTACATAGCAACTACTCCCTATTCCACATAGCTTTAGGGAAGAGAACACGAAATCTACTCCAAGTATATCATTTATCTCCCCTAGAAATAAACAATAAGCAGCGGACTCCGGTAAACAAATACAACTCATCGGCATGTAACATAGAAGCCTGGGAACCTAAACGTACGTTCTCCTGAAACACGAAGCAGCTGAGCAGGGCGGTCGCTTGTTCTGACGACAGATCGTTGAAGAGTCCATTAAACATCATCTCTGTGAGGAGCAGCTCATCTGCACTGCAAGGACAGAAAGACCACCCTGGGTTATACACAGCAACCATCATGCTGAAACGTGGACATGTCAATATACTCTTTAAAAAGCCTATAGAGCAGTGTTTCCTAACCAGTGTGCCTCCAGCTGTTGCACAAATACAACTCCCAGCATGCCCGGACAGCCAACGGCTGTCCGGGCATGCTGGGAGTTGTATTTGTGCAACAGCTGGAGGCACGCTGGTTGGGAAACACTGGTTTATCCTAAGGATAGGCAATCAATACCTGCTAATTTCACAGGCCACTCGTCCCTTCATCTCTATGACATCAGAAGAGGAGGCAAAGCCCATGCGTCTCAGCACGCGCTTCCTGCACTTCAGCTCGTCCATCTGTAGCACGGTGCGAGCCTTCTTCAGTTCACGCCTCGCGGCTCGTATATCCACTGTGATCTGCAAGTCAAGGCGACAGCATTATACAGATCTCTGTATAGGATTTGGGTTCAGTCTTTTTTTTTTATTAAAGAGTTATAAACCTCAAAATAAAAAGGAAAATAGAACAACAAGTCCCAGGTTACTTGGAATAGGATCCTAACCTGATCCCATACACGGAAAGGCTTGTAGGGGTTTTTACCTGGGCTTTCTTCTCACACAGCTTGTATGCGGAGTCCAGATTAGGGTCATTGTTGAGAGGGTGAGAGTACATCCTGTGCTCAAAGGCCTCCGTTTTCTGAATGACTTTTTTGAGGCCAGGATCTTTTACCCCCATATCATCAATGGGATCCAGCAAGGGCACGCCATCAGGGAAGCGCTTCTGAACCTCCTGGAAAAAGGATCAATAGTAGGGAGTTAAAGGCATTGTCGAGGATTAGACTGCTTTCATCCAAAAATAGTGCCACCCCTGTCATCGGGTTGTGTCTTGCATTGCAGGTTAGATCAACAGAAGTGAATGAACCCGGGATGAGATACTACGGCCAACCTGCGGCCAGGCGTCGTGCTGTTCTCAGGAAGAAAGTGACGGGTGACGTAATTGGTATATTATACTGGGCCAGTCCAAATATTCCTAAAGTTCCACTTTTAAATCACGTCTCAGGTCTAGTTTTAAAGGGATACTCCAGTGAAAAAAAATGTTTTTTTAAATCAACTGGTGGCAGAAAGTTAAACAGATTTGTAAATTACTTCTATTAAAAAAATCTTAATCCTTCCAGTACTTATCAGCTGCTGAATACTACAGTGGAAATTCTTTTCGGTTTGAAACACAGAGCTGTCTGCTGACATGAGCACAGTGCTCTCTACTGACATCTCTGTCCATTTTAGGAACTGTCCAGAGTAGGAGAAAATCCCCACAGCAAACATATGCTGTTCTGGACAGTTCCTAAAATGGACAGAGATGTCAGCAGAGAGCACTGTGGTCATGATGTCAGCAGAGAGCTCTGTGGTCCAAAAAGAAAAGAATTTCCGCTGTAGTATTCAGCAGCTAATAAGTATCGGAAGGATTAAGATTTCTTAATAGAAGTAATTTACAAATCTGTTTAACTTTCTGGCACCAGTTAATTAAAAAAAAAAATAATAAATAAGTTTTCCACCGGAGTAATATTCACCTGCATCATATAGGACCTCCCCATCCTCTCCCCTTGGTCCCTGTTGCAAAAATCCCAGACTGTTCAATGGTTTAGAACGCTCAGGAGATGGAAATGGAACTACAGAACTTCAGTTACGTTACCGGTATGAAGGACAGCAGCGGAATGCTCACACTTTCTTCTAGGTCAGCAATCTAGCGGTATTGGCGGTTTAAATGGTATAAAAGAAATGCTGACAGACTTCCTGCAGAAGGGGTATTTTGAGTTTTTCCAATTTATTTAGTCAATAAACTTGCCTTGCTGCCTCCTTAATATCTTTAAAATTCTTCCATTAAAAATTTGGGCTACTTCATTTACCTTTTTGGTCGGTCACATGGCGCTACTGACCTGACCAGATGTTAATGTGTTACAACACACGCAGCTTGCATGTAGTCTATAGGGGTTTGAATGCCCCCTCCTGTACACGAAGAATCACAGCCAATATATTGTGCGTCTCAAGGCAGCAGGAAAGCACTCACTGCTGTCATCTGCATGCCAAGGAGAAAAGCCCCGTTTATGGGACATCAGTGGTGACGCTACAGAAAACATAAGTCAAGACTGTGCAGGCAAGGGGGAAATGGTGCCAGGTACCAACACTGTGTGAAGACTTGGGCATTTGAACGGTGCAGAGTAGCAGTGAGGATCCAGACCTCCACAGACCAACCACTCTATGGCGGCAGGCATGGGATGGCTGGGCGGCATTAATATTTGTGCCTGATGTCATCTCATGCAGTCTAGATCAGGGTTTTACAACTAGTGTGTCTCCAGCTGTTGCAAAACTACAACTCCCAACATGCTCAGACAGCCTAGTGTTCCTGTAAACAGGAATGAATCGCGCATCACCTCTACCTGTTGCAAAACTACAACCCTCAACATGCCTGGACATCCTTTCACTGTCCGGGCATGCTGGGAGTTGTAGTTTTGCAACAGCTGAAGACCAACAAGATCCACAGCCGCACCCATGGTGCCATGACTAAGACCCATATGGTTCGAAACGAGTCTGCGTTTCTGCTATGCTTTTATAACCACCTTTTTATGGTTTTCATTTTTTGTTTTCATTTTAATTATGTGGAATCAATTTTTGGATTTTTAATCAGTTCTTTTTGGGAGCTGGAATACGCCATTTTTGTCAAGGACCTGTTCATAGCAAGTATGCGGTTTGGATTTTTTCCGTGCTTCCTAAAGGACACTTGAAATTCCTCCATTCAAAGAATCTACAGGGCGGCGAGCTGGTCTGTATATGCTGTGTTATAGGGGTTATTGTACATCTGGCCATTGTAGCACAACAACAACTTAAAAGGTTGCAAATAGTCCAAGCTAAGTAACAAAAACATGATGAAACCCCCCTCACAGTGACCCCCCGCCGTGCAGGATGCCTGTGTGAGGAATCTCAATGCATACCACACACGTCTGTGCTACCCGGGTGGACCTGCGCAAGAAGGGATGGGTGGCACGGACTGTACAAACAGCTCACACATGTTTATTTACTGAGCATCTGTCAACATCTCCTCTCCGCAAACATGTCCCCTTCACCCGGAATCTCCTCTAGATGCCTCATTCAACACAAACTAGTCTGACTACTTACCACCTAAACCATCGTTTCCCAACCAGGGTGCCTCCAGCTGTGGCCAAACTACAACTCCCAGCATGCCCGGACAGCCGAAGGCTGTCCGGGCATGCTGGGAGTTGTAGTTTGGCCACAGCTGGAGGCACCCTGGTTGGGAAACACTGACCTAAACTATAAAGCATTGCTTCCTAACCAGGGTGCCTCCAGCTGTTGCAAATTTGCAAAAGCTGGAGGCACCCTGGTTGAGAAACACTATTTATGAAGATGTGCCTCTGGAAAAGCTAGATACAAACCAATAGTATATTCACCAGTCAAAAATCTCTATATAACCAGGCAGGTGTGCCACTCAGGAATCTGGGAAAGTAGATATTGCTGCAAAGAATTTTTACATTGACAGAACGTTTTCTTTACTATCAAATCCTTATTATACAGCAACTAGAGCATCAGCCCAGACCAGCGTTTCCCGACCAGGGTGCCTCCAGCAGTTTCTAAACTACAGCTCCCATCATGCCCTGATAGCCGAAGGCTGTCCTGGCTTGCTGGAAGTTGTAGTTTTGCAATTGCTAAAGGCAACCTGGTTGGGAAACACTGGCCTAGACAGATTGGTAGATCCGACATTCAGGAGCTCAGGAACAGATGGATGAATGTCTATGATGCAGATGTAATGGCAGCCATAGTCATTGGTTCCTGGCTTTACAGATGACTCAAGTCAAGAACATTTACTTAGAGTAGAACATTTCTTGTAAAATCCTAATACTTAAAGAATCAGGACGCAGACTTATTCTACAATCCACAGGCAATGATTCCGTGTTCCAAATATCAGATCATATAGCGATGACCAAGCAGAATATGTAAGGACCTGCCTGCTGGAGCCAGCGATGATGTGATGGCTTAAAGTGCTCCATTACACAGTTATTACCGGATCAGATGGCCACACTACCAAATAAATACCGCCAATCCCAGTACCGCCATTAAATACGGGCGAAGAAACCAGCGCCGGGCTAAAGAGCGCTGCCTAATTTCTAAGGATATTACCACATACATTAAAGTATTTAGGGCAACCCAACCACTGGAATCCCTGGAATATGAGGATAAAGATAATAAAAAGTAACACTTTAATAACTCATCAAGAGATTTAACCCTTTCTTCTGCTACAAAAACTGTATCCCCTATCGAAACAGCAAGATTCAAACCCATAAGTACTCCCAAAGGGTAGGGTCACAGCTGCTGTATTTTGCTGCGTATTTTCTGCAGCTAATTCTGCTACCTATTGACTTCAAGAGGTAGAAAAATACACAGCAGCAAATACACAGCAAAATCCGGCATGTGTGACCCTACCCTAAATGTAGATGTAGAACATACACAGCAGCTATGAAACAGGATCCCCCCCCCCCCCCCCCCCAACAGTCAGCCAGTCACGGGGGCTCCTCTTTCTGGGTAGCCCACCTTGCCCTGATTATTTATAAGGTATTCTAGTACGAGATTAATGGGCCATACGTGTAACCTATACACAAACCAGGTTTATGTCCTATTCCAAGTAGGCACCGATTCTAAAAGGGTTGTGGATCTCTTATTTAAAAGGGGTACTCTGGAGGAAATTTTTATTTATTTTTTTTTTAAAATCAACTGGTGCCAGAAAGTTAAACAGATTTGTAAATTAGTTCTATTATAAAATCTTAATCATTCCAGTACTTATCAGCTGCTGTATACTACAAAGGAAGTTGTGTACTTTTCTGTCTGACCACAGTGCTCTCTGCTGACACCTCTGTCCATGTCAGGAACTGTCCAGCGTAGAAAGAAATCCCTATAGCAAACCTCTCCTGCTCTGAACAGTTCCTGACATGGACAGAGGTGTCCACAGAGAGCACTGTGGTCAGACAGAAAAGAAATTTAAAAAGAAAAGAACTTCCTCTGTAGTATACAGCAGCTGATAAATTTTTTAAATAGACGTAATTTACTAAATCTGTTTAACTTTATAGCACCAGCTGATTTAAATAAATAAGAATAAAAGATTGTTTTCTGCCGGAGTACCCCTTTAATGGCTACTATATTTTAATAAGTCATATGGTCATTTTATAAAAAGCAAAAACCTGTCCCTGTCATGGCGCCTATATACCCAGATTTTTATCACTATTCTAGGTAGCATATAGATATTGAGAAGGATGGCAAGGTTTAACCCATACAAAGTCTCCATGGGCCTAATGCAATACAAACTACTATTACAGCTCATAATAAGGTTTGAAGTGTAGAGAAACATTTTTAGAGTAGTGAAAGATGTGGGCAGCCATCACCACAGCTGGCCATAGGCTTTGTACTTTTATATTTAGAGCTATTCTGAACATAGCAAATCCTTGTCTGTCCACTTAACCCATCTGTAAACTGTGACGTAACTTGTACCCTTTGATCTGTCACTGAAGTCCCTCTATAACATGGGTCCTCCATTATACACTGCTCAAAAAAATAAAGGGAACACCAAGATAAACACATCCTAGATCTGAATGAATGAACTAATCGTATGAAATACTTTTGTCTTTACATAGTTGAATGTGTTGACAACAAAATCACACAAAAATTATCAATGGAAATCAAATTTATCAACCCATGGAGGTCTGGATATGGAGTCACACAAAATCAAAGTGGAAAACCACACTACAGGCTGATCCAACTTTGATGTTATGTCCTGTAATGTTTGGCCTCCACGTGCCCGTATGACCTCCCTACAATGCCTGGGCATGCTCCTGATGAGGTGGTGGATGGTCTCCTGAGGGATGTCCTCACAGGTCTGGACTAAAAGCATCCACCAACTCCTGGACAGTCTGTGGTGCAACATGGTATTGGTGGATGGAGCGAGACATGATATCCCAGATGTGCTCAATCGGATTCAAGTCTGTGGAATGGGCGGCCAGTCCATAGCATCAATGCCTTCCTCTAGCAGGAACTGCTGATACACTCCAGCCACATGAGGTCTAGCATTGTTTTGCATTAGAAGGAACCCAGGGCCAACCGCACCAGCATATGGCCTCACAAGGGGTCTGAGGATCTCATCTCGGTACCTAATGGCAGTCAGGCTACCTCTGGCAAGCACATGGAGGCCTGTGCGTGCCCCCCCCCCCCCCCAAAGAAATGTCACCCCACACCATTATTGACCCACCGCCAAACCGGTCATGCTGGAGGATGTTGCAGGCAGCAGAACTTTCTCCACAGCATCTCCAGACTGTCCCATCTGTCACATGTGCTCAGTGTGAACCTGCCTTCATTTAAAGAACACAGGGCGCCAGTGACAAATTTGCCAATCTTTGTGTTCACTGGCAAATGCCAAAAGTCCTGCATGGTGTTGGGCTGTAAGCACAACCCCCCCCACCCCCCACCTGTGGACGCCGGGCCCTCATACCACCCTCATGGAGTCTGTTTCTGACCGTTTGAGTGGACACATGCACATTTGTGGCCTGCAAGAGGACATTTTGCAGGGCTCTGGCAGTGCTCCTCCTTGCACAAAGGCGGAGGTAGTTGTCCTGCTGCTAGGTTGTTGCCCTCCTACGGCCTCCTCTGCATGTCCTGATGCACTGGCCTGTCTCCTGGTAGTGCCTCCATGCTCTGGACACTACGCTGACAGGCACAGCAAACCTTCTTGCCACAGCTCGCATTGATGTGCCATCTTGGATGAACTGCACTACCTGAGCCACTTGTGTGGGACTCCATCTCATACTATAGTGAAAACACTGCCAGCATTCAAAAGTGACCAAAACATCAGCCAAGAAGCATAGGAACTGAGAAGTGGTCTGTGGTCACCACCTGCAGAACCACTCCTTTATTGGGAGTGTCCTGCTCATTGCCTATAATTTACCTGTTGTCTGTTCCATTTGCACAACAGCATGTGAAATGGTCAGTCAGTGTCACTTCCTGAGTGGACAGTGTGATTTCACAGAAGTGTCATTGACTTGGTGTTACATTGTGTTTAAAGGGGTACTCCGCCCCTAGACATTTTATCCCCTATCCAAAAGGATAGGGGATAAGATGTCAGATCGCTGGGGTCCCGCTGCTGGGGACCCCCGGTATCGCCGCTGCGGCACCGCGCTATCATTACTGCACAGAGCGAGTTCGCTCTGTGCGTAATGACGGGCAATACAGGGGACGGAGCATCGTTACGTCACGGCTCCGCCCCTCGTGACGTCCCGCACCCCTCAATACAAGTCTATGGGAGGGGGCGTAGCAATCATCACGCCCCCTGCCATAGACTTTCATTAAGGGGTGGGTCGTGATGTCACGAGGGGCGGAGCCATCACGCTGCTCCGTCCCCTGTATCGCCCGTCATTACGCACAGAGCGAACTCGCTCTGTGCAGTAATGATAACAGGGTGCCGCACCCGAGATCCCGGGGGTCCCCAGCAGCGGCACCCCGGCGATCTGACATCTTATCCCCTATCCTGCAGAGTACCCCTTTAAGTGTTCCTTTTATTTATTTTTGAGCAGTGTATTTGCAGGTAATAAATAAAGTTAGACATTCAGGTCTTAGCCTGTACTATAAGCAAATGACTGGCTGGTAGTATAGTAAAGTGCACTGTTTGCCAACCAGCGTGCCTCCAGCTGTTGCAAAACTACAACTCTCATGATGCCCACTCAGGGTATGCTGAGAGTTTTAGTTTTGCAACAGCCGTATACACTGGTATAATGGAATGCAACACTTGGAAACTACAACACCCAACTATCAGATTAAAGAAAGGGGATTATCTAATGGATATAGAAGAGATAAAGGCTTGACTCCGATTCTCCAGGATGCAGCCTATATCTGAGTGGGAGCAGGAGGTTGCGAGTTACAACAGGGCAAAAAAAATAAAAATACACACACACACATTATATTATATTAATATATATATATATATATATATATATATATATATAGATAGATATATACACACACACACACACACACACACACATACACATACATACATATATATACATACACACACACACATATATATATATATCTCTCTCTAGTAGATCATAACCACATCATCATTATGAGGGTATTTTTATTGATAATAGATCATCACAATTCCTTACCTGTATAGACTTCAATACACTCTGCCTGTTGTCAAGAGGCCTGAGATCCTTAGGGATATATAGTCGGACGCTGCTGATGGCGCAGATCAAGTGCAGTAAGACTGGAACAACCTGCAGACAGGAAAGTACATAGTCACCACTAATAGTATGATATATAACATCCTCCAGACATCAGTTCATTTATACTACTGCCATTCAGTTTACTAATCACCATGACTTCCACACGCAGCATTATGAGAAATTTCCATCTGGGAGAAACAATGGCGGCCATATTGATTGCCATCCAGCTTTCTCAGAAACAGACATTTCAAAAAGGTAAAAGGGGTACTCAGGAGGGAAATGTTTTTCTTTCAAATCAATTGGTGCCAGAAATATACAGAGATTTGTAAATTACTTTTACTTTAAAATCTTCATCTTTGCAGTCCTTAGCTGCTGTATGCTCCAGAGGAAGTTGAGTAGTTCCTTCAAGTCTGACCAAAGTGCTTTCTTCTGCCACCTCTGTCCCGAGCTGGAGCAAATTCCCATAGCAAACAACTCCTGCCCTGGACAGTTCTAGACATGAACAGAGGTGTCAGCAGAGAGCACTGTGGTCAGATTGAAAAGAACTACACAACTTCCTCTGGAGCATACAGCAGCTGATAATGACTGAAAGGCTTAAGTTTTATAAAAATAGAGAATTTCCCACCAGAATATGCCTTTAAGGGTTTTTCCTTTTTACTATTCATAGGGAACCTGTCACCACTATCATTCACCAGGGTAGACCCCGACAACTTTACCCCACCTCAGCAACCTTCATCGATAGACCCCTCTATAACCAAAACCTGAGATTGGACGGGGAGAGACACCCCCAACAACTCATGGTTTAGACAGCATGAAAGTGACGACAGGTTCCCTTTAAGGGGCAAATGCTCTAAATTGGGACAATCCAGTCTGCTGAGGATCAAACCTGACCCCTGACATGACTGTGGGGGACTGTGTATACTAGAAAATGCTTGCACTGAGTTTATAAATAGCCAGGAGCAATTTCACATGGATCAAATAGTTTTGCTAAGAATAAGTCAAACACTGGACCAGAAGATGAATACGTTCCAGAGAGAAGCCCATATGGGGACTGTGCTCACTGACATACATTCATTTCCTGAGGACACTTGTCCTGCTCTAGGCAGCCGACTACAATCTCTGGGTAGCAATGTATACACATTTCCATATGGTAAGGAAAGATTCTGTGAGATCACTTGCAAATCTTCTGGAAATGTACACAGATAAAAATACCCAGTTATGTATAGCTTCACACAGAGCATTGTGGCCTACTGTATATAAGACGGAGTCCCTGCTGACTCCTGTCCATTTCCTAAAGAACCTATATTAGGCATTTAAGCACCAGAACTGGACCAAAGCAATGAAAGAATATAGCCTGGTGTAATAATCAAGTCGTACACCATGTGGACAGCCAGGTGCATGTACCTGGGAAAGAGAGATGGCACCAGGATGCACTATGGAAAAAAGACATGCCCACAAAGCTTTGAGCTGTACCACCTGCCCAAATATTTTTTCAGATTGAGAACCACCCGTCATGGCAAAGGGTTTTCCTATCATCTATTTAGGCATATGGATATCATAGACTTCACTCTATTGCCAAAGTCTACACCCCAGAGGATTGTGTGTGTGATCAAATAGAACGGTCTCTTTATTTGAATATGCACCATGTAATACAACATTATTCACCTGCAAGTCTGCTTTTTGTAAAAAAGCCTGAGGCATCCTGACGGAATTAGGAGTACACCTCTAATCTAAGGGGTTTGCAAGATTAGGAATAAATCTTATAGTATGTTACTGTCATCACTCCCTCTGTACAGGAAGATTTCCTCATGCCATTACCCCCACATACTATTCACAGATGATAATACTGTATTTAGGTGGGAGGGTTCTGCTTTCCAGAAAAGAGCAGATGAGCAGTTGCACTTCCGATCACCACCTTCACCTTAACAGACCACTTGTCTACTTAAACGTGTAGAACGTCTGGATGGTGGACATATTCAGTCTATTCAGCTCTGACTACATAAATGACGTGTGCATGTAGACAGACAAACTGGGGGAGATTTATCAAAACTTGTGCAGAGGAAAAGTTGACCAGTTGTGAGTAGCAACCAGATTGCTTCTTTAAAGGGGTACCCGCTGCCCCAGCGTTCAAAACATTTTGTTCCAAACGCTTGAAGCAGGCGGCGAGGGGTCGTGACGCCATGGCCAAACCCCCTCAATGCAAGTCTATGGGCTTGCATTGAGAGGGTGTGGCGAAACGTCATGACCCCTGCTACCCGCACCCAGCATTCTAAATGAATGCCGGGTTCTGCACAGAGATAGCAGGGGTCCCAGCGATGGGACCCCCGCAATCAGACATGTTATCCCCTATCCTTTGGATAGGAGATAGATGTCTAGGAGCAGAGTACCCCTTATTTTTTTTTAATTAGCTACTATTGTCAAATGGTCAACTTTTCTTTAACACAGGTTTTGATATATCTCCCCTAATATCTATAAATATGTACTATTATTTTTAAAGAGGCCTTAAGTGGCTCATGCCCTGCTTGAGTCAGACTTATATACTGTTAATGAAAAGTTATGCTTTGATGCCATATTGCATGAAGGTGCTCACGAGTGTGAAGGGCTGGATTGCATTTGCACAATGTGCTAGTTGTCCATTTTCACAAAATACACCAAGGGTATATACAATGTTTATTTGTTTAGATAAGAATACTGTCCTGTCCTCAGGATAGGCCATTAATATCAGATCTGCTGAGTGCTCATACCCAGAACCCCATTAAGCAGCTGTACAGCTGGGACCCACCTGCACAGGGAACAGAGGCAGAAAGCTCCATACATTGTGTAGTGGTCATACTGCAGCACAATGTATTGCCCTGTACATGTGGGTGCCATGGCTCTGCCAAACAGCTGATTGATGGGGTTGTGGGTGCCATGGCTCTGCCAAACAGCTGATTGATGGGGTTGTGGGTGCCATGGCTCTGCCAAACAGCTGATTGATGGGGTTGTGGGTGCCATGGCTCTGCCAAACAGCTGATTGATGGGGTTGTGGGTGCCATGGCTCTGCCAAACAGCTGATTGATGGGGTTGTGGGTGCCATGGCTCTGCCAAACAGATGATTGATGGGGTTGTGGGTGCCATGGCTCTGCCAAACAGCTGATTGATGGGGTTGTGGGTGTCAGCTCTGCTGATCTGATATTAATGGCCTATCCTGAGGTAAGTTCATCAATAAATTTTGCCCAAAAACTCCAATTCCCTGCACTCTTGAAAAAGGTTTAGACTAGGATCACAAATAGTAGAAAGGAACATGTCCAGCGCTTGACTCGGGAACAGGTCTTTATTTAGTATCCACAAGATGACATACAGGTACACGGAGGTGTGGCGCGTTTCGGCTTGTATCACCAAGCCTTAGGCTTTTGACTAAGGCTTGATGATACAAGCCGAAACGCGTCACACGTCTCCGTGTACCTGTATGTCTTCTTGTGGATACTAAATAAAGACCTGTTCCCGAGTCAAGCGATGGAATCTTCCTTTCTACTATTATCTGGGCGTAGTCCATGCCAGTCCGTGCGCTTCCTGCAAAGGGTGAGCTGATACAAACTTTCTCAGGATCACAAATAGGTTTATTTGTCCTCTGAAACTGAGCTAAAGTGATATCTATTCAAGTCCCATATAAATGAATGGGACCCTTTCTAATAAAAACCAACGCAAGTATGAACTTGGCTCCACTTTAACTGGCTCAGCCTCTCTGTAAACACATCAAACATAATATTTTTACCATACGTAATACAGAGATTTACTTAGGAACGTCTGCACCTAATTCCCTGTCTGACATGCAGTCATACCAGACGCCATTTCTCTTCAGATGTGTCTCGGGAGAGAAGTCCGGAGCCCTCTGCACCCTCCCTCCGAGTGAAGCTTTGTGAAGGAGAAAACACTGTCTGGAGAAGTAAGTAACACAAGGAGGTCACTTTCACACTTGTGTGCTTTACGACCTCAACACGTATGTGATATCAACAAACATGTGGGATTTTAAGAATTAAAAAAAAATTTTTTTGCAACCACAACATTCGTTTATTCATGAAGATCGCAGTAGTGGCTAAAAAGATCTCCATGGTATTCACTACAAAGGACATCACAGTGACTTACACCACCACTTTCTTTCAGTAACAATATGGAGGGAAGCTTTAGTCCATTACTGGGTGAAGCCCTATAATGGATATCACCAGTGAATGGCTCGGGCAGACAACCAGTGACGTCACTCACTACTGCCTGCACTACATGCTCACTCCAGTCTGAAGCCGGAATGTTACAGTACAGCAACATAAAATCTGGGTCAACTTCCAAAACCAATTTTTATTGCTCCAATACATTAAAAAAGGAAGAAAAATAAACATACATTATTATTATTTTATATGCGTGTTTATTTATCAGCGTTTACCAACCAAAGTGCCTCCAGATGTGGCAGATGCAATGTTAGTGCAGATGTGAACAAAGCTCAAAACGAGCCATAGGAGGGCAGCATCTGCAAAACAACGCAATAAGAAAGGGAACACTCCGGGAATCACTCCAGCATTTATTAACTCCATTCAGCATATGGAATCCAAATGTACAGGTAAATCTGCTGCCAAACTTTAGGCACAACAGACATGCCACGATTTAGTTTACAGAGCCAGTTATGTAACCAGTGTATTACATAGTATACAAGGCATATAAACAAAGTACAGTAGCTGTAGTTACCTATGATCAACATATAAAGCTATATATCATCCTATAACAAAATACTATAAGAAAAAAGTGGCATTTTATAACGTGAATGTGGTCTTCATAGCAAGGGCATATTAACCACAAGCTATATATACACACAATAATCCCCCTCTCAATTTTATGTTACTATTTATTGGTGCATCTTAGATTTTAAATATACCGTAGTAACTCATTTTGCATAACTAGTCCTCGTTGTCCTTCCTATTTCATGTTCTCATCCCTGCAGATAGTCTTGTAACAAAAGACTATTAAAGGGACTGTTAAAATAATAAATATAAATAAGATGATGGTTATAAGTGAAGATGATGGTGGTGGTTATCACTAGTGTGAGAACTGCAACCTTCCCTTTGAATTGGTTTACCATCCTCTAGATGTATTATAGAGTAGGGTTTTAGGTCAAGTGAGAAAGAGCAGTTTACTCAATACTTACCAAGATTTGGCAGAAACAGTTGGAAACATATTTTTATTGTTTAATCAAAGTTTTATATGGGGTAATAAAGAGATATTTTAAGAGATTGCCTGACGTGGATGGCCTGGAACAATGATCGGCTTGCAAGGATCCAAGAAACATCTATTGTAGCAGTGTAAGTTATCGCCTCCTTGGATGGACAGCAGCAGGATTACAGAGGTACAACTAACTATGGCGAGTACTATCCTGTACCTCAAACTACTGCCCTAGGAAAACCTTTCGTGTTTTAGTCATTTTGGAGATCAAAAAGCTAAATCATGGCTTCACTCTTTATCAACATCCATAAAGATCTGGACAGCTGTCCTTTGTGTATATACTAGTGTATCTACTGATTTATGTCCACAGTGCTGTAGTGTTAAAGGGTATTGAGCAGAAATTCCTCGCACGTAATTGCAAGTCTGACATTCGTGCTGCAAACATTACCATTGGTGTAAATGGGTCTTCAGCGGACCTGTTCACACTGCAGAATTTCAGCAGCTGAGAATTTCGGCACTGAAATTGATCAGCGCAGAGAATAAACCTGTTCATTCTTTGTGCAGAATTCTGGCGAGCAATGTATTGCTGCCAGATGGGATCTCCGCTCGCGGAATTCTGCAAGCTGAAATTACGATCAAATTACTTAATGTGAACGTACCCTTATCCTCCCACCTCCTTCCTTAAGCTTCTCAGAGGAAGTTCAGTGCTTAGTGTACCCCTTCCTTGCTGCTGCTGTTTATTTCTGTTCACAGTGCACTAATAAGTCGTTTTACCTCTATATTTCATCTATAGTAGTATGGTATAAACCATCCCCAAGCACAGTGCCCTTTGCCCAGCACTATGTCATGTACTAGCAAAGAAAAGGTAAAGGAAGTAAAGGAAGTCAACATGTGTACTACAACTGCAAACAGCACAGCTTTGATCCTGTCCCTGGAAAAAGAATGAGAAATAGATGTGGCCCACGAAGGGGACTCTCAGGGGCTCAATAACAGTAGTGAGAGCATTATCACCACCTTGTCAGAACTCTAAAGGTTTAATCTAACAAAGCCATGCAAGTTTATAAAAACCTATAGAAACAACAAGTACACTCATCACCTCAGTTCAAAAGCAGGGGTTCTGTGCACACTGTTGAAATGAAGCGGTGGTCGGACATGCTTGCAGCTGAAGCATTATACTCTATAGGCCAAAGAGAGGTACAGTGCTCTGCTTTCTTTGTTAGGTCCATACAGCAGCAGTTTGCATGTCTGTCTGCTGCTCCATTCAACCAGAGGGACCCAGGACCCCCATTCTTGTGATTGGTAGTCAAATCCATTCAAAAGGGTGATGAGTGTCCCTCATGGAAGTCCCCTTTAACCTGAAAGCAAAAGATCCTCACATCCATCAATTCTCCAGTTTAACAAACTGTACCTGCATCTCTCCTTTTTCGTCTGGTTTCACTGGCTTTGCAGCTTCCGTTGCAGCATTTTTCAGGCTCTCTTTACAGCAGTTAAGCAACACTTCTACCACATAAATAGGATCCAGATCTCCAGTATTTGGCTAAAGAGAAACAATTACAAGAAAAGTCACTTAAATTACTCTTAAATGGAAATCTGGACTATGATGTTTACTGGAACAGGACATACATCTTGCTTAAAAATACAATTCAGCTGTTGAACTGTTTATATGCTGTGATCAGAGGACATCCAGCTGCCTGCTCCACTGCTTTATGGACTTAAGCATGTTCACTTTTGAACTCCACTTAACGGTTTAAAGAGGTTATCCAGGAAAAGAAAACCAGAGCAGATTTCTTCCAAAAACACTAACCACACCTGTCCTCAACTTGTGTGCAGTATTGCAGCTCAGTTTCATTGAAGTGAATGGAGCCAAGTTGTAATACTGTAATACCATAAACAGCCTGAGGACAGGTGTGGTGTTTTTAGAAGTAGCACTGTTTTTCAATTGCTCAATAACCCTTTACGTCTAGAAACAATTTACATAAAAAGTAACTTAGGGTCAATACAGGATAAGTAATGGAACGTATGTACACAGTGAACCCACCAGCAGAATAGCAAGTATAGCTCTAGGGTATAATACAGGATATAACTCAGGATTATTGCGGGATAAGTAATGTATGTACACAATGACCTCACCAGCAGAATAGCGAGTGCAGCACTGGGGTACAATACAGGATTTAACTCTGTACATACATTGCTTATCCTGTATTGATCCTGAGTTATATCCAGTATTGTACCTGATCACGTGGGGTGCAACACCCAGTCTCCCACCTGGTGCCCCAGCTTTCCCCATAAACGAAGCTGCGTCTAACACGGGATGAAGCAGTGGCCAACACGGCCCCCCCCCCCCCCCCCCAATCATCTCTATGGAAGAGCCGGAGATACAGTGCTCCTGTATCTCAGGCTCTTACACTCTTACATAGAGATGCACATGAAGGTGGCTTGTCTGCCACCACTTTGTGCCGTGGTCGACACAGCTACATTCATGGGGAGAGCAGGGTCACAGATCCCAGTCAGACCCCTGCAATCTGAGACACTTATCCTCTATCCTGCAGATAGGGGATATATTTTCATAAACTGGACTACTCCTTTAAAAGTGAAGTCAGCTGAACTTGCAGACTTAGATCTGACAGGCCTATTATCTCATATGTATGGGGGTATGCCAACTTTTCCTCAACAGGGAAAGTATGCCCAATCATTTCTTAAAGGGGTAATCCAGGATTTTTTTTTATTTGACTATGCTACAGGAGCTGTAAAGTTAGTGTAGTTCATAATATAGTGTCTGTACCTGTGTGTGATGGTTTTCTCACAATTCTGTGATTTTTCACCCCACTATTTATTTTTCCCAGCATACAAAATGACTTGTCTCAGATTTTTCCCAGCTTTTAATGCGGCCGAGACCTGACTAGTCAGCTGATGACAGGAGCCTGTCTGCTTCAATGGGTGGAGGGATCAATCTGGAACTAATGCAACAGCTGAAGGCACCCTGATTGAAAACCACAGGTCTTTTGTTTCAATGGGTGGGGTGGCTGATGTGTGGGAGGGAGGAAAAGGGAATTGTGGGATTTGTAGTCAAAAAAAGAAAAGTCAAAACAGGAAATACAAGTTCACAAAAAGCTAGCCACAGTGTTATGGTAATCTCACAAGATAGTTATTTAGCCCCAAGACAAGCACAAATCCTTCTTAAGCATGTCCATTACTGTCTGCCAGGTACGTACTAAAATCACCTTATGGTGGATAACCCCTTTAAGGGAGATAAGCTTCTGTCTCCAGCATTTAGACAGGACAGGTGTAAATTCCCCTCCTGCCATTGAGAACACATGCATACTTAGGCAAACCAAGCGTGCATGGTGAGGATGAAACAAATAGGTGTTGACTGAGCAGCTCTGGAAGATGTATGGTCACCATTAGAAAATAATTGCTAAACTCCCAACAAACAGGAATGCATATGCTTGAAAAATTTAATTACTTTCCAATCACTAATCTATTCCCTACCACTAGGGTACACCAATTGAAGAAGGACGGAGGTACAACCTCTTGGACCCCTAGTGTTTAACATTAAAGGGGTGGCCTGACGTCACAAGTGGGCATGGCCGACCGCCGCAACATGCACACAGCCTTCGGAATGCTGGCCAGTGCAGTATCCCTTTAAAGTGATGCAGAGCTGGGCTATCGCTACAGCCCCACTCCGAAGATATTCCTGCACAGCGCTGCTCTTGGCCACCAAGTTGTGCAGGGAACTGCAGCCAGCCCCATTTACTGGGACCACTGTGCAAGGAAAGAGCAGTGAAGGGATGCAGCGCAGATATACTAGTGCTGCATCCACTTTATTGTTTGGATTGTAGGGGTCCCAGAGGTTGATCAAAGTGATGGAATATACAAGCAATATGCCTTCACATTACAAGATGTGAATCCCTGCCTAATGTATGACTACATAAGTAAGTATGTGAACCCTTAACGGACCTTTACATTTGACTTCTTGGAAAAGTTGACCACTACACCCCATCCAAAATCATCCTCTTCATTCTTAACCTGTAAAACACCAGAAACATGACATTAACTGTAGCTTCATATGACAAAGCAGCAAACAGATGTACTAAGTAACATTTCTGCAAGGGGCATGGGGTGAAACAAGATCATGTTTAATACAGGGCTCAGAAGCAATAAAACTGTTCATTATGAAGTCTTCTGTCAGAACCTGTGAATAAATAAATAAATAAATGACTAATGGAAAAGCCATAAAATCACACTCCAACTGGCAGAGAAACAGAGGGTGACAGCATTTATTGTGAAAATGCCCGGGCAGCAGCTGCTTGGCTTAGGCATAGCATGCCACAAAACATGTGTAATATAGCAAGCATGAGAAATACTACGAGTGGGGAATGGTATAATAACTGACTTCTGGGACCACCACAGATCCTGAAATGAATGGAGCAGACGTCCCTTCAGCTTTTCTTTAGGGATAGGGGGATAAGTGTCAGATCACGTGGGGTCCCAGTGGTTTCTTAACCAAAGAGTCTCAAACTATTGCAAAACTACAACACCCAGCATGCTCGGACAGCCAAAGGATGTCGAAGCATAAAGAGAATTGTAGTTTTTAAACAGCTGGAGGCACACTGGTTGAGAAACACTGAGGGGGAGATTTATAAAAACCGGTGCAGAGGGAAAAATCTTGCCCAGTTGCCCATAGCAACCAATTATTTTGCAAAGGCCTTGTTCAAAATGGAAAGCAATCTGACTGGTTGATATGGGCAACTGGGCAGCTTTTCCTCTGCACAAGTTTTGATACATCTCCCCCTCAATCTATAGAGATTGTTTTTCTAAATTTGACAACCCCTTTAAAAAAGGGGGTACTCCGCCCCTAGACATCTTATCCCCTATCCAAAGAATATGGGATATTATATCTGATCGCGGGGCTTCGCCCTCTGACCCCCCCCCCCCCCCACCCCAAGATCTCAGTGCAGCACCCGGTGTTCCGAACATTATGTTCAGAACGATTGGTGTGGGCGATTGTGGTCGTGTCTACTACTGATTGTCTAACATGAGATCACAGTTGGCTAAGCACTTTAACCCCTTAAGGACCAGGCCATTTTACACCTTAAGGCCGGGAGCATTTTTTGCAATTCTGAGTTTTTACATTTGGAAGACACCAGAGGGCTTCAAAGTTCAGCAGCAATTTTTACATTTTTCACAAAATTTTCAAACTCACTTTTTTTCAGTGACCAGTTCAGTTTGAAGTGGATTTGAAGGGTCTTCATCTTAGAAATACCCCACAAATGACCCCATTATAAAAACTGCATCCCCCAAAGTATTCAAAATGACATTCAGTAAGTGTTTTAACCCTTTAGGTGTTTCACAGGAATAGCAGCAAAGTGAAGGAGAAAATTCACAATCTTCATTTTTTACACTCGCATGTTCTTGTAGACCCAATTTTTGAATTTTTACAAGGGGTAAAAAGGAGAATATTTTTACTTGTATTTGAAACCCAATTTTTCTCGAGTAAGGACATACCTCATATGTCTATGTTAATTGTAGACAGGAAATTGTAGGAAGAAGCGACAAATGGTTTTTGGGGGGCATGTCACCTTTAGGAAGCCCCTATGGTGTCAGAACAGAAAAAAAAAAAAAAAACCCACATGGCATACCATTTTGGAAACTAGAACCCTCGGGGAACGTAACAAGGGGTAATGTGAACCTTAATACCCCCACAGGTGTTTCACGACGTTTGCATATGTAAAAAAATTTTTTTTTACTTAAAATGCTTGGTTTCCCAAAAAGTTTACATTTTAAAAAAGGGTAATGGCAGAAAATACCCCCCAAAATTTGTAACACAATTTCTCGTACGGTGATACCCCATATGTAACCCTAAACTGTTGCCTTGAAATACAACAGGGCTCCAAAGCGAAAGAGCGCCATGGGCATTTGAGGCCTAAATTAGGGACTTGCATAGGGGTGGACATAGGGGAATTCTACGCCAGTAATTCCCAAACAGGGTGCCTCCAGCTGTTGTAAAACTCCCAGCATGCCTGGACAGTCAGTGGCTATCTGGCAATACTGGGAGTAGTTTTGCAACAGCTGGAGGCTCTGTTTTGGAAACAGTGGCGTACCAGACATTTTTCATTTTTATTGGGGAGGGGAGCATGTGTATATGTAGTGTTTTTTACTTTTTATTTTATTTTGTATTAGTGTAGTGTAGTGTTTTTAGGGTACAGTCACACGGGCGGGGGTTCACAGTAGTTTCTTGCTGGCAGTTTAAGCTGCGGCAGAAAATTTGCCACAGCTCAAACTTGCAGCCGGATACTTACTGTAAACCTCCGCCCATGTGAGTGTACCCTGTACATTCACATTTGGGGGGGGGAGAAACATCCAGCTGTTGCAAAACTACAACTCCCAGCATGTACGGTCTATCAGTGCATGCTGGGAGTTGTAGTTTTGCAACAGCTGGAGGCACACTGGTTGTGAAACACCGAGTTTGGTAACAAACTCAGTGTTTTGCAACCAGTGTGCCTTCAGTTTTTGCAAAAGCTACAACCCCCAGCATGTACAGACAGTGGAAGGGCATGCTGGGACTTGTAGTTATGCAACACATGGAGACACACTTAACTCAGTGTTTCACAACCAGTGCGCCTTCAGCTGTTGCAAAACTACAACTCTCAGCAGTCACCGACAGCCAACGGGCATGCTGGGAGTTGTAATTATGCAACCAGCAGATGCACCACTACAACTCCCAGCATGCACTTTAGCTGATTGGGAGTTGTAGTTATACAACAGCTGAAGGTACACTTTTCCATAGAAAAAATGTGCCTCCAGCTGTTGCAAAGCTATAAGTCGCAGCATGCCCATAAGGGAATGCTGGGAGTTGTGGTGGTCTGCCTCCTGCTGTTGCATAACTACAGCTCCCAGCATGCCCCTTTTGCATGCTGGGAGCTGTTGCTAAGCAACAGCAGGAGGCTGTCACTCAGCCAACTGATTATCCACGCCGCTGCAGGTCAGTCCCTCGCCGCCGCCGCTCCTGGGGCCCCGATCCCAACAGGGACGCCGGGGATCGAGGTCCCCAGCTGACGGGGTCCTCCTCCCACACCCGATCATGTCCTCCGGAAGAGGGGGGGATTGGGTTGCGGGAGTGACACCCGCAGTAGGTGCCGACGAATCAAGGCGATCGTGAGGTGAGGTGCCACCTCACCCCTGCTGGAGACCCGATTGACCCGGAATCCGCCGCAGATTGCTGGGCGATCTGCGGCCATCGTCGACATGGGGGGTGGGTCATCATGACAGCTCAGTGCAGAATTTACAGCCTTACCTTAACCAGACGCCCAGGCTGCAGAAATGGGAGGCAATACTTGGGCTTGTGGATGTAATCTTCTATCTCTTTAGAGAGTTTAGCAAGCTGCTGGCGAATTTTGTAATAGGTTACGACACTTTCCTCATTCGTAATCTGAATACTGTTATATTGTTCCTCCAATTTCTTCACCTCTGTAAATTACGTAAGTGTGAGAAGAGGTTAAGTGTTATCTGGGCAATAAAAGCAGTAATGGTATATCACGTTACATCTGTTCTTAAAAGGAGATCCCTATTGTAGCACTGTTTCAGTTTTGTGCGGAACCAGAGCTGGACTGCAACATGAAACAGGTTTGCTGTCAAGAAACACTCCACCAGTACAATGAGGAGAGGGCTGCAGTCTTTTACCCTCTCAGGTTATGTTTACACAGGGGGGACATTCCCCTGAATGCGGAGCTCCAGCATAATATGCCGGCACTAGGATGGCTCAGACTACAATGCATTCTGCGCGGTGTGCGCAGAAAGAATAGAGACAACTTGAATTTCTGAGCCAGATGTTTCTGGCGCAGAAATTCTGCTATGTGAACAGCGCTGCAGAATACATTGAAACTAATGGGACTCTGCTGCTGCAGAACCTCCATGCAAAATTCCCACAGAAATTCTTCCACGTGAACGTAGCCCTAGGCTATGTTCACAAGGTGGTAATTCTGTTTTTCTGCTGGAATTACATGCAGAAAAGCAAAATGTGGGTTTTCTGCAGATTCGCGGAATTTGCACAGAACTTAAGCTAAATTTCGGTGTCGAATTCAGTCCCATTAACTTCAATAACGCTCTGAACAGAATTCCGCAAAATTTAAAGAGACATGTCTTCCCACGGAATTCCGCTCGGAAATTGCACCGTGTGAACATACCCTTCGTGTGAAACTGGATTATGGGAGGGGGGGCAGAAATTTCAATAGCTCAGGCTACATTACTTACTCTCCGCTACTCCAGGAATGGCTCTATAGTGCTGGAACTGATAGAAGGATTTCTCCAGCATGTATTCAGGGTTAATTTCCTCCACACGCAGCAGGTTCAGTACCATGTTATAGGTGAGGTGGAAAGCACTGTTGAGCGGATCTGCAGATCCCTGAGAAAACATTAGGTTACTATTTAAGCATGGAAAAAAACATCAATTACATATGGAACAGGAAGCTATATTATGTAGAAGCATTTTATTATGAATATTTCTGATGCTTTTTATGCTTCCCCTCAATTATTCATTTATACAACATTTTGAAATTCCAGTTTCAACTTTGGAGAACACACAATAGGATGACATTCCTGTTTTCTGCAGCTCACTTGTCAGCTTTCCTAACAAGATTGGGACATGGTCAGAGGAGGCCTAAATAGTAAGGTTATGTTCACACCACAGAAGGTTTACATGGAAAATCTGTGGACATTCTGCATACTGCAGGCGCCGGCATTAGGACCGCACAAGAATGCGCTCTCTCAGACAGTTATGCATTCCGTGCATTAACAGGTTCATACTTTCTGCAGACACGGAAATCTAAGATGTTTCTGGCAGGAAAATCCCACTGTGTACACAGCGCAGCAGAATCCCATTGAATTCAACGGGACTCCGCTGCAGCGAAATTATGATGTGTGAACATAGCCTAACACTCCAGAAGAATATAGTAGATCCAAAAGAAACACGTCAAACATCTTTTTTTGTGTTTGTTTTCTGCTCTCTGCATTATAAGAAGATACCTGGTTTGACAAGGATACCCTTCTACACAGAATATGAACACTATGTTTAGCCAAAACAGGTGGCACATTGATCCTGTCACTTTCTAATCTGTGAGGCGGGGGTGAACTTTATTACTGTTTGGAAACTAATAGTTTGACATTTTACTTTTACCATCAACTCCAAGTCACTGTAGCAGCTATAAAAAGCACGGAATGAAAAAACACTGCAATGGAATAGATTTTTCTTATAATCCCAAATCTAACAATGTCCACACGCAGCAAATTTGCAGCAAACAACCACTGAAAATCCTTATCTTACATCTTAGAGGGGTAGTCAGCTGCTCAGCGTTTGGAACAAACTGTTCTGAACACTGGAGCCTGCACAGGGAGCTCGTGACATCATAACCCCGCCCCTTCATGATGTCAAGCCCAGCCCCCTCAACGCAAGTCTATGACAACCATCCATAGACTTGCATTGAGAGGGTGGAGAGTGATGTCATGAGGGGGGCGGGGCTATGACATCACAAGCTCCTGGTGCAGGCTCCAGTGTTTAGAACAGTTTGATCCAAACGCTGAGCAGCAGAGTACCCATTTAATGTGGTTCATTTTAGAATAGGTGCATGTATGTGTATAAACCAAATTCAGTTTTTTTTTTTTTTTTTTTAATGCAGTTTACTGCAACAAATCTGCCATGTGTGATCACACTCTAATATCTGAACATTTGCAAAGTTACAGTCCAGAGCATTCCTAGATATTCAGGGATTTGTAATTCATGTTAGTATACGTAGTGCTCTTACTAGGAAGACATGTAAATTTGAAGTAAGAATTTCCCAAATCATTCTTTGATTCATTTAGTCTTGTAAACCTGACTTTCCATGCGTTCAGATTCTCCCGAAATAGTGTAGAATGAGCAGTCTCGTTTTAGATTTTTTCAGGGGGTCTCAACACTTGGAAAGTGGAATTACTTTTACAAGATTAAATAAAGAGATGGCAAAATTATTAGATTTGGATTCTTACTGTAGATTTGCTCAACTCTAGTGACCCACATTACATTACCAGCATAAAATATAGACCTAGCTAATATTTCTGTCAAGGATTTCCATGGTTTTACTTATTGGAGCAGAACAAATCCCCCCATTGTCCGACCTGCTGCAGACTACACCTCACAGATGCTGTTGACTATAATGGGTTCGGTTTCCAGTCATTTTACCGGACAAAATAGCTCAACATGCGGCACCATTTTCTCTGAGATTTTTTAATTAGTTTGCTATGGGGGCTTCCAACATAGATGTTAACAGTACCTAACCTGTCTATACATGGCTAAGAGTACAAAACTAAATCCCACATACAGCAAAGGTCCTCTGCCCTAGGCTAAATTAGATAGATTTTCTGGACTAGTAGATGGGTCTGTATTAGTCATAGACAGATATGAAGTTCCACTATACCAGAAAGCCTCAAATTCGACTTTAATCAACAGGAAACTTCTGTTTTCCTGACAGATGAAGGGGGGTCCGGACATCAGAGAAGCCTGTTGGCATTTGGTTTTGAAAGCATGAGCCATCTCAGGGATATGCTTTGCTTTATGGCTTAGCATTTGGAGCCCAGCACACAGTGTGACTGTATCCACATTTACTGCGTCTCACTGGTTAATATCAGAAATTACATTAATTTCCTTTATCAGGAAATAAGTAGAGCCAAGAATATCCTGCAAGACGGCTGATGTCTATCTAAGAGCTGCAGCCTTTACCATTTATCTACAGGGACCAAACCGTTTCCATCCCTGAACAGAGATCTTTGCTTCTGTTATACTGAGGTGGGGATATGTAACACAACCATAGATCATCACATAAACTGAAGTTATTTGTTTGCAGAGAACTCCTTTACATTGGGGCAGATTTACACACAGGTCCTCCGATAATTGGGAGAAGTAAATTACTCCTTATTAAGAGCAGCAAACTCCTTAATAAATCCGTCTGTGGCTGTGCTCCATATACTTCAGCTACCATTTACACCACATTTCTGGCATAAATTTAAGTCAATTTGGAAGACAACATCCCCTTTATGTTATGACGCTATGAAGTTGCAAATTTCTGCACAAAATGAGTTTTTTGCCCAAAAAAGTTCAACTTTTTGATGGCAGAAATATAATGCTGATAATTTCTCCTGCACTGACTTGATAAATTTCCAGGAGGAACAACAAAGGGACAATACAACACAGAGTACCAAGATAAGATGCCTCAGGAATTGTTACGTTTTTTTTTTTTTTTAAAGTTAAGATAGAAAGCATCATACATGGAGAACATATTTTACTCATAGGATAGGGTCCCTGTAAATACACCATTTAACCTTCTGGGGGGGAAAAAAAAAAGCATTATTTTGCCTTTTAGTTGTTCAACAAAATGTAACTTTCGAAATTTCAGAGAATCCATGAATTCTTAATTCCCCAAAAAGGTTTGTAATGCACAGAGTGTCATGTTCACAGAGCATCTTAAGTCAAATAAAGTTGGAATTCCCCTTAAAAATAATAATAATAATACTAATGAGTCCTGGTAAACATTATCAATCTGTCCACATTAGGTTAAGCAGGTCATTGTTTCTTGGGCCACGCTGACATCTGTGTCAGAGCGTCAGGCGCTTCATCATAGACTCCATTCATGATAGTAAGACGGAGCCTTATAGGTATATGAAGTTAACCACTTGAGTCCACCTATTGGAGACTTGCTGTCACTACACAATTCCCTCCTGCAGCTTGGAATCCAGTGAGCTTTTCATTATAGAAAGGAAGTAACAAAACTAGATAGAACTCTTGCACAAGCCATCATAAAAAGTGTACATTTTTTTCCCGATTTTACGCTTGTTTCTCAGGACACCAAAGCAGTATAATCTGTACCTGATAACTTCTCAGAAAGGCAAAAAAAATAAATAAATAAAAGACAGCGGGGGCTGATGAAAACGTAGGCCCATTAAATTAAAACACATTCTAAGACTCAATGTAACAGGCATCCATCCAGACATCTGAAAGCGATAAAAGTTCACCACACAAGGACTTCAATAGCAGCCTGGATTCAATGTTAACTGTGTGTGCCGAGAGTTACAGGAGGAATTCTACTTTAATGAAGTATATGGAGTTTAGTATTCACACTCTGAAGTGGGTGCCCTAATGCCGAAAAGAGGGACACAGCAGGGACAGACTATTTACATAAGCACATGATTTATGCAGATGAACCCTGACCAACCCGGCCAGCGACAATCCAACCGTCCATCGGCACAACACATCTGCTAAATCCCCATGTATTAAAATGGATGTGCAGGATGAGAAAGTAGAGGCTGCGTGCTACCAAAAACAGCTTCAATACCGCAAGCAACCTGTGTACAAGTGTGGCACTATTAGAAGCCCATCACAAGCCCTTCTCCAAAAGGAGAGAGGCCCAGAATAAACCAAACCTTTCACCTCCGGGCCAAAAGGCACCTGCAAGGTTCCAGGTACAATGTCCCTTTTTGCCGAAGCTCCTCCTGGCGAACAAGCGGGCACTTTTGCACCTCGGCTCTTACTATACCTTAGGGCAAGGTCCAGCAGGAACAGGTCTCATAAGGAATAGTTGTTTCTCTCCACAGCCATCCCTGGTACACTTGTCCCACTGTGTGATTCCCCATCCTGACTTGGTGGTCTTCCACACCAACTAACAGGAAAGGTAATACACTATCTTAGCCAAAAGGCCGAGAAGCAAGAAATCTCATTGAGGTTTCCTGCACATCAGGTGGCTATGTGCAAAGCAGTCCCCTATTTGGTGTGTGGATTTATAGGTTTCTCAGAAATCAGACACCTTCCAATCTCAGGGTCATGTAACATCCAATGGAACAACATTAATTAAGTGATTCTCGGCCTTTTGGCTAAGATCAAGTGTAGTATCTGTTCTTATCAGTTTAATGCTAGTGGGGATGGGTGCTGCATGGAGGGCGTTCCTGGGCTGGTTCTGAGGAATCAGCTTGACGGCTGCCCCAATGTGACCTCCGGGTCTCGCCATGAGGCTGAGAGGGTCTAGAGTCAAGTGGTGACCCCGAGGTGCCGAAACTGACTGGGAGAATGGACTCACTGAGTTGAAGCTCGGGCACCATGATCTCTTCACCTTTGTGGCTCTCGCCTCTTGATTCCCGGCCTTCTGGCTAGGATCAGAGAAATTTTTATAGATCCGGCCGGATGTCCGGGCAGTATATCTGCACACATTCACATTTCTTTTTGTCTCACCGTGTCACTTTTTGCGTGTTGTGTGTCCACAGGATTTGTCAGGATGCGGTAGCCCTTCTGGGTGTCCCTCCTGGCGGTCTAGGGGAGGTGTGTGTGGCCATTAGGTTCCGCACCTCCCTGCAAACACCCTGGGTACTCCTGCTTTGGCCGGAGGGGGATGCCGGGAGCATTTGTGGTCCCTTAGAAGCTTCGGCGAAAAGGGACATCGAACCTGGAACCTCGCAGGTACCTTTTGGTCTGGTGGTGAAGAGTAAGGTTTGTTGGGGGGCTTCTCTCCTATCGGAAAAGGGCTTGCGATAGACCGCATCCTCTGTGCACGTTTTTTTTTTAGTGTAACACGTTTGCACTTTTTCTTGCACTTTAGGTGATTCGAGAGCACGTTCCTCGGCTCTTAGATAAATCTGTTCTAAACTGTTAGAAGAAAGCAGCCATGTTTTTCTAAACCTATAAACCCTGTTAATACCTCTCCACAGATATGAGTTGGCCTTTAGTTTATTACCAGATTGGTAAACTATAGAACCTTCTACAACCATATGGCTCCTGTGAGATGTATATAAATAGGTCAAGCTTTCCACCTTTAAATAGTTGGAAATTTGAGTTACTTTCTTAATACAATGCTCAATGTAAGTTATAGTACAAGTCTGTATACAAAACAGGGGTGCTTCATAAATCCACCAGCTTCAGAGCCCAAATCTCCCAGCATTTCTTGCATGGAGTTTGCACTGGTAACATGCAAAAGTGTAGTGCAATATGAGAGCTCAGCTAAGGTCCCATTCACATTATCATGTTTTTAGGGCTCCGTTGGGCTGTTTGTCAGCATCCTGTCTAACAAGGTTGTGAAGTATTGCCGGATGTTTTGCCAAGAGAACTATAGTCTTTAAAGGGGTACGCCGGTGAAAAACAATTTTTTTTTAAATCAACTGGTGCCAGAAAGTTATACAGATTTGTAAATTACTTCTATTTAAAAAATCTTAATCCTTCCTGTACTTATTAGCTGATGAATACTACAGCGGAAATTCTTTTCTTTTTAGCTGTCAGCTGACACCTCTGTCCATTTTATGAACTGTCCCAAACAGCATATGTTTGCTATGGGGATTTCCTTTTACCCTGGACAGTTCCTAAAATGGACAGAGATGTCAGCAGAGAGCACTGTGCTCATGATGTCAGTAGACAGCTCTGTGTTTCAAACGGAACAGAATTTCCACAGTAGTATTCAGCAGCTAGTAAGTACAGGAAGGATTAAGATTTTTTAATAGAATTTACAAATCTGTTTAACTTTCTGGCACCTGTTGATTTTAAAAAATAAAAAATGTTTTCACCGGAGTACACCTTTAATAAACAGTCTGCAACTACCTTCAGTCAATTATTTTTCCACTGTACGTTAGAGCTGGGCGATATGACCAAATATGTGTATGACGGTATTTTTGTAACTTATGGCGGTTCCACGGTATATAACGGTATTTCTTTCACCCCCCCAAATCATGTGACCCACCAGCGCTGTTCTGCTCCCCCCCCCAATTATCAGCCCAGCGGGGTACTACTCACATGTCACCCACAAGCACTGCCCTCCTCCTCTTTGTTGCGGTCCGCCGGCGCTGGGACTCAATACTGTACGCCAGTGGTCTCCAACCTGCGTACCTCCAGTTGTTGCAAAACTACAACTCCCAGCATGCCCGGACAGCCGTTATAGTTTTACAACAGCTGGAGGTCCACAGGTTGGAGACCACTGCTGTATGCTGTATCCCTATGCCCGGGCTGCAAAAGATAAACAAAATAAACTTTAAACTACATCGGCCTCACGCTGTTCCTGGTGACTGGAACGTTGGACAGTCGTCAGCCTATCACCTGCCCGAGCGATGTTCCGCCTCGGCCAGTGATAGGCTGAGCCCACTCATGTAAGGAGCTCTGGCCGGCCGGTGATAGGCTGACGGCTGTCCAACGTTCCAGACCCCAGGAACAGCGTGAGGCCGACGTAGGAATGTTAAAGTTTATTTTGTTTATCTTTTGCAGCCCGGGCATAGGGATACAGCAGTGGTCTCAAACCTGCGGACCTCCAGCTGTTGCAAAACTACAACTCCCAGCATGCCCGGACAGCCGTTGGCGTACAGTATAGAGTTCAAGCGCCCGCTGCCCGCAACAAAGAGGAGGTGGGCAGTGCTTGCGGGTGACATATGTGAGCAGTACCCTGCTGGGCTGATAATTTGGGGGGGGGGAGCAGAACAGTGCTGGCGGGTCACATATGATTAGTTCCCCGATGTGTGGACAGCGCTGCGCTGGGCTCAAAATTCATTCCCGAGGGGGAGGGGCCAAACCGGTATTGTGGTATGGGAAAAATTCATATCGTGCAGCACAAAAATTTCAGTATTCGGTATGAACCGGTATACCGCCCAGCACTACTGTACGTGCGATATTTTAAAAACACAGTTCAGTTTTTGAGTTCTGCACAAACATAGACAGAAAAAGACCACATGCGGACCAACGAAGTCTATGGGACTATTAACAAAACAACAGGTTATACATCACTTTTTTGTCACAGGAAGCCTGACAAAGGTTACATACTTTTCAGGGCTAAGATGTTAGGGGAGTGACTATTGACATGCTTGCTGATTGTTCCTTCTAAACAACAGAAATAAGAATTCAGCTCTGTACTAGAATACTACATTTTAATAAAAAAAAAAAAATTATATATATATATATATATATATATATATATATATATATATATATATACATACATACACATACATATATACACACACACACACACACGTGGCGCTGTTTATTTAAGTGATTTTTCGCATTCACTGTAAACCCTATAAAGAGAAAAACTGAAGAAAAGAGCTTAAATGTTTTTCTGTGTATTCAATTCCCAAATAATCTTAGGTTCACATATGGCTTTGTGAAGATTAACCTATACGTTCAAGCTCTGCCAATTCTGCCGACTAGGCTTGAACATCTATTATTACAGATGTCTGCTTTTGTGGTATTTGGTTTTAAAGATCCATGTACTTCACAATTTCATTGCTTTAAGTGTTAAAGAAAAAGCCATAAAGTTCCCACTAAAGTGAAAGACGATTACAGGATTAAGGAGGCAAAAGGGTAAGGAGTGAGGTTCACACATGGATGCTGCGGTAGTGATTCACACACCATCAACCTGTTGGCAGGGCCTGGATTCCTGCCCAAAGGTTATGCCAACAACAATGTTGTCACAGATTGTGGAAAATGAAAAAAAAAAAAAAAAGAAAAGCTGACTACAGGCCGAGACAGAAAATACCACTTCACTAGAAGAAAAAATGCCGTTATAAAGCACCTGATGTAGAGAAGGATGTTAAGTCACCATGCAGACACTAAGAGGACGGATAATTCTCTTGTTCCATCTGCATGAGCTGGGATTACAAGACTGCTAGAAATCACAGCACAATTCTGCACCATTCACAGCAGCCCATGTCCCAGCTGAGCCCACAATCGGATTTGCCTACACATGCATTCACAATACTTACATAAAACACAGTGATCAATGCAAAACCAGGCAGATCTATACAGTGACCCCCCCGACCTACGATGGCCCCGACATATCAAATCGACATTCGATGGCCTCTCAGAGGCCATCGCATGTCGATGTCAGCATCGACATACGATGCTTTTTTATGTCGGGGCCATTGCATTAAGTGCTATTCGGCAGCGCAAAATGCTTAAGCTGCTGCCGGATAGCAGCTTAATGTTCCCCGTGTGGTGCGGTGAGTATTACATACCCCTTCACGATGCTCCGGGGTGCCCTTCGGGTCCAGCGCTGGTCCTCCGGTGTCTTCTCGGCCCTCTCCGGTGACGTCACTACGCTGTTGCGCACGCTGTCCAGTCATCCAATAGGAACGGCGTACGCAGCAGTGTAACGACATCGCTACGCAGGCCCAGTAAGGCCTTGTGGAAGACAGCGGAGGACCGAAGAAGACCAGGAGAGCCCAGCGGAGGCCCGGGGTCACCATCAGGAGCGGCGGGGACAATATCGGGAGCGATGGGACATTGAGTTCCTGAACGCTGTGTGCAGGCTTCCGTGTTCACGCCCGCCCCTTCGTTACGTCATGCCCAGTCATGTGACGTCAGTCCCGCCCCCTCAATGCAAGTCTATGTGACGGGGCGTGACGTTACAAGGAGGCGGGCCTGAACGCTGAATCCCGCACACAGCGTCCAGGAACTCAATGTTCCAGTGTGAGGTGGAATTTTGCAGATGCTGGGGAGCAGAGTAACCCTTTAAAGGTGTTGTGCAGCAAAAAGTAAACTTATCCCCTATCCACAGCAAATCAACTTTCTCCTCTTTGTGTTAACCTAACCACAGGGAGGAGGTTACAAACTAGCTAAGATTGTGGAAATGGGGGAGAGAATCCTTTAAGGACAGCTCACTCAGGCTGTGGATAGAGGTTAAAGCAGGCAAGTCTGCAAGGGAGAAGAGGGATACAGCTGCAATATCTTTAAATGGGCACTGTCCGATATAAAAACTTTTGATATGTTGTAAAGCATGCAAAACCTATAGGTTTTGCAATTGCTTTCATAAAAAATTCAGTATTTCATACTGAAAGAGCCAGTCAAACAACTGCCCCCCCTGCCTGCTTGGACACATACTCATCCTGCTGTGTCCATACGTCATGGACACACTGCCTCCCTGCCTCCTAGGATAATTACCAGCCTGGCTGTGTCCACTCGTCATCACCTAAATCATGAACCCACTTCATGATTGACAGGTCTGCAGATCTAAAGCTGCTGTGATCGGCTCCCTCACTGTGTGTTTACTTCATGTGTGAGGAGAATGGGGGAGGGGCGGGAGTTTGTTTTAAAAGTTTCCCTCCATGAATATACGTGTGTGCGGAGATATATCTATGTGTGTAAATCTGTGTTGTCTAGGTAATGTGAATGTGTGTGAATAAATGAAGTCAATGTGTATGAGTAATACAGGGGGACTACAATCATATGCCTCCAGCTGTTGCCAAACTTCAACTCCCAGCATGCCTGCACAGCCAAATTATGTGTGGGCATGCTGGGAGTTGTAGTTTTGCAACAGTAGGAGAAACACAGCCTGCAGCAACACTGCTGTAAATCCAAGTTTTACCAATCATATGCCTCCAACTTTAGCAAAACTACAACTCAAAGGATGTGTGGGCATGCTGGGAGCTGTAGCTTTGCAAAAGCTGTAAGCACACAGTGTATGTGTGTGTGTATAGCATAACACCAGAAAGGAAAGGGTTACCGATGCTCACTCCCAAGACCAGTGACTGAGGAGGGTGAGTGAGGAGTAGTGGTTATCACCTGAGGAGAAGAAAGGGACCCGCCCCCCTGCTTCTGGTCGACAACATTAAGGTAATTAAGAAATAAAGCCAATTCTGAGAGAAAGATAGGTCATAGACACAAAAATGATATGTACAAGATCAGGATGAGATTTTTAGTTTTTTTTGGGGTGAAAGAAAAGGCTTCTGATTGGCTCAATGCACAGGACACTCACCAGAGGAAAACAAAGTCCCAAAACGTGTGTTAGGGGGTGTGTTCGATCGCACTGGATTTATCAATCACAACCTATGAAAAACCAAGGCAAATGTGAGGCTGCCTCAGAAATGTACACCATTTCGGAGCTGGCATAGATTTCTACAATTTACACCTGCTAGCAGGCCATACCCCCCTCTACACTAAGCAACTGGGCACGCACAGCACAGATCAGCAAAAAGTTTAAATTTTTTGCGCAAACCAGGGGGTTTAGTTGACCTGCTCCACAGGCAGACCTTATTAAATTCCCTCGCAAAGTGTTTGGCTAAATTCTTGCTCACAGAGTTATAGAGCTTGCAAGAAGAAAAAAGCGCGCAGGTAAATGCTGCTCGTCCAGATGGTTTCAGTGATTACTGTGGGACTTATCTGGACCCCAACAATTAAAACTTCTGACAGGTCTCCATGACGTGAATGAAATAACATTAATCAGCGATGGTGCTGCAGCGCTTAATGTGGTATTACTTCTCCTCCTTACAGGTAACGCCTTTAGGAACTACAGCACCATCACTTGTTTTACCAGAACGGCAATCTCCCTGCAGGTAATTACAACAACCAAATCAACTAAATGGAAGTGCAAGTAAAAAGTGTTCACACAAAAAACATGCACGAGCATGCGGTCCATCACAAGCCCTTCTCAAAAAGGAGAGAGGCCCCCAATAAACCAAACCTTTCACCTCCAGGCCAAAAGGCACCTGCAAGGTTCCAGGTACAATGTCCCCTTTTACCAAAGCTCCTAAGGGACCGAAAGTGCTCCTGGCGAACAAGCGGGCACTTTTGCACTTCGGCTCTTACTATACCTTAGGGCAAGGTCCAGCAGGAACAGGTCTCCTAAGGAATAGTTGTTGCTCTCCACAGCCATCCCTGGTACACATGTCCCACTGTGTTATTCCCCATCCTGACTTGGTGGTCTTCCACACCAACCAACAGGAAAGGTACTACACTACCTTAGCCAAAAGGCCGAGAAGCAAGAAGTCTTGCTGAGGTTTCCTGCACATCAGGTGGCTATGCGCAAAGCAGTCCCCTATTTGATGTGTGGATTTATAGGTTTCTCAGAAATCAGACACCTTCCAATCTCAGGGTCATGTAACATCCAATGGAACAACATTAAGTGAAGAGGAATAGAGCAGGTTACCTTCAGCAGTTGTTTGCCAACTGTGGGGCTCATTTTCTCATCTACCATTAGAATTACTATTCCTCTTTCATCCATACCACGTCGCCCGGCACGTCCAGACATCTGAATATATTCCCCTGAAGAAATCTAGCAGGAAAGAACAGCAAATTACTAAATAATTATGTTTAAAATAAAAATGAACAAAAGCAAAAAGATGACTCACCCATCGAAAATCTTTGCCATCGAACTTCCTAGCACTTGTGAATAATACAGTCCTGGCTGGCATGTTTATACCCATAGCAAACGTCTCTGTGGCAAATAAAGCCTGTGGAGAAATAGATTTAATTAAGAACTAAGAACACTATTACTTAAGAATTAAGAACACTATCTGTGTGCACTATTTCTGTCTATTATATTTTTCACCAGTTTTCCCCTCTGCAGACTCTCTCTCCTGCACCCTTATAGATCTACAGCACAACCTCAGAAGCAGCAACAGAATGGAGGATACTATAGAGCAGTACTGAGCAGTGTAAGCTGTGAATCCATTGCCATGTTAAGAACCCTTTTCTAGGTCGTCTGTCTCTCTAGCTACTTCCTCTCAATCCCGAACAATTCTTCATACACCTTAACGATAATGATACATAAATCACAGGATGCCTACTGTTGGTACAATCACTAGTAAGCTATGTTCAGTTTCCCTGCGGGGCCATCCCAGGGTAATGTTTATCTTACGTTGTTCCAAAATGTTTACCTTAAGTAAACCTTCAGAGAAGAGAATCTCTATGGTTTCTTTGAGAATAGGTAGCAGGCCTCCATGATGTATTCCGATACCTCTCTTGAGAAGAGGCAGAACATGCTCCACCTATGGAAATAACAGGAATTCTCAATATATAGAACTGCTAAAATCTTTACTCAAACCTATTAACAGCCTGGCTGGAATACAGCCACCATTCTGAACCCCTTCTTAATTTAACTAGAAATTTCAGATGCAGCAATGTAAGAAGAGCATCATTTATTGGAACATTTGCTTAAATTCCAGTGATGAGTCATTCTGAGTAGAGCCAAAAAGGGCTTATGGTGGAATGAGGCTCAGAGACTCAATAGTAGGAGATCAAACTGATGTGAGTGTTAACTCTATGATCCCACAGAGGAGTCTTCAAGAGATGGCCCCTTTAACTCTGGTGCAATGTAAGAGCAGGGTTTATTCCCAATGATGGGGGTCTCTGAAAAGCATTAAAGAGGTATTCCTCTATGTGGACATTATGGCATATCAACGGGATGCGTCACACATGCCTCGATTCGTTGCAGGTTTCTTGTGCCCAGTATCGGGTGAGCTTTTTTTTTCTTGTGTATTTTTTCTTATTTACACTTAGTACGTAGTTACTTCTTAGGGATTAACATTCCAAATAACAGACATTAAAAACCAGAACAGACCTGTGGGAGCTTCTTGTCCTCATCAGACAAACAATCTATGGCATTATTGAAAACTTCTTCCACCATCTTCTTCTCCTCATCTGGAGGCAAGAATGGACAATAAAATAAGCAGATTGTCAGATCCTTCATCTGAATCAGAAACGATACACAACTCCCCCCCCCCCCCCACCACCCCACTAAAACATGCAAGGCACAGCCAAATCCTGAATACGGAGGAGGCCCAATAGTACCAGAGTTAAAGTCCAGCTTGGACATCTGTAGTGCATATGCCTCGCACTCTTTCTTGCTGAAGCTAAATATAATGACTGGCTGGAAGTTCCGTTCCATGATCATCTTCACAATCTTGAACACATTAGATGGACCTGAAAGCACAAAGACGATGAAGGGATTAGGAGGAGTACAGGTGAAAGATTAGACTACTCCTAGGAAGAAGATTTAAAAAAAAAAAAAAAAAAAAAAACACATTCTGAAATATACTTAGTATATTACAGCTGTTTTCAGAGTCTTGTATAGAAATTATTATGGTGATGGACAGTAAAAATAAAAAAAAAATATTTAAAATAAAAATAAAATTGCCCTGGTTTCACTCAGCTCCGTCCAACAAACCACTTGGTACAGAACCTGCCTAATCAGCCAATCACTGGTCACAGCAACGTCCTGTCCTGTGAATGACTGGCTGAGTCGGCAGGTCCTGTACAGAGCTCTCATTTTGGAAGCAGGAAGACGACCGGGGGACTGGACGGAGCCAAAAACAGGAGTTACAAGGAATGGTGCTAGGTAAAGGTTTTATTTTTTACAGATCACAGCACTATATTTACTTTTATACAAGCACCAGAATACTCCTCTTTACTATACTTTTAGTCGGTACACCAGTACCACTCAATTTTTTTTTAAAGTTTTCTCCTTTTTTAATTTGTTTTCTTGGTTATTTCTGTCCATGGGAAAGCTGGATAATAACTAATATGGCCACCACTACTTGTCTCCTAAGGACTGTCACCGACATCTACATAGGATATAATAAAGAACATTACTAGGAGCAAGTAATGTTCAGAACTCTAGAGGCAGATGAATTTTAAAAAAGTTTTTACGGTCACCCAGCTATTCCAGGGAAATTTGGACAATTTTTTTTTTTTTTGTCAACATTGCGACATGCAACAACAACACGACATTCCTCAAAATTTTAATTTGTTGGACATTTGGATGCAAACAACTTTGCCAGCATTAACCTCAAGGCTTGTCGTATGTGACTGACCTGGGACTATGCAATTTTAAATAAATAATTATTTTTTTTTTTTTTTAAACAGCCAACAGCATCTGTATTAGTTAAACAAAACAGTACAAATATTGTTATTGCGCATTTTGGGTGAAATGTCCTGTCTTGCAAAACATGTTACCATTTAGCCCTAGATATTAGAAGAGAAATCAACATTTGTACCTTTAGTTCCTCCTTTTCGTCCCCTTTGATCACCCTTGGCCAGCTCCCCAGAATCTCTTAGAACCTGCATAGCTGTATTAAAATTGTCTTCTCGGAAATCCCCCTTAAAAGAAATATAGAGCAGTTTATTAACTACCAGTGTGCTAGAATTATACATTGCACAGTAGCCAACAAAAGTATTAAAACCACCTGCCTATTATTGTGACCGTTGAAATTCTTTTAAACATTCTAATGGATTCTATTAAACAGAAAGTGTATTTGCTGCTAAGAGCCGCAGACCCCACTGGATAGCTGTTAGGGTATAAATTAGGGCTGCACGATATATTGCAAAAGCAATCGAATCGCGATTTTTGCTTTTTGAGATATAGCGATACGGCCCCCCTGGGAATACATGCGATTATCTGCTCGGGCTGGCTCCCGTGGAGGTGGGCCGGCCAGAGCAGATAAAATCTAAATACTAAAAGTCAGTATTTCCCAACCAGGGGGCCTCCAGTTGTTGCAAAACTACAACTCCAAGCATGCCCAGACCAGCAAAGGCTGTCCAGGCATGCTGGGAGTAGTAGTTTCACAACAGCTGGAGGCAACCTGCTAGGAAAACACTGAGTTAAGGGCGCAGGGAGAAGAAAAAAAACCTTCTGCTCACCTAGTCCCGGTCCCTGCAGATACAGGCAGTAGGACCTTTCCCTATTCAGCAAATCACTGGCCGCAGTGGTGTCACGCCAGTGATTGGCTGATGGGGAAAGGTCTTGTCCTGCAGCAATACAATAGGTTTCCCGGTCCCGCGGAAGATTTGAAATTCGCCAGGAAACCCAGTGCATTGCTGCAGTACAAAAATACAAGAATGTGACAAGGGAGGGGGGAGGAGAATGCGACAAGGGGGGGGGGGGGAGAATGCGACAAGGGGGGAGGAGAATGCGACAAGGGGGGGAGAATGCACGGAGGGGAGGAGAATGCGACAAGGGGGGAGAAGAATGCGACAAGGGGGGGGGGAGAAGAATGCGACAAGGGGGGGGGGGGGAGAATGTGACAAGGGGGGAGGAGATGTGAAATAGGCGGTGGGCATAAAATGGTTAGGTAGATGTGAAATGGAGGCGATCGGACATGAAATGGGGGGATTTCACCATTTATATCGCATTGCATATAGAAATCGCAATATTCTGTCCCAAAATCGCAATCGCACATTTTCCCCATATCGTGCAGCCCTAGTATAAATGCAAACTCTACCTTTCCTACAGGTGATGGTAGTTGCTAAATCACCTTTTTATTTCTCACTCATGAGTCAAGGGGGCAGAGCTGCTCAAGTGCCACAGCCTAGTACGCCTCCTTGCCTGCCCTTACCTCCCTTTATTGATGTACAGAGCTCTTCCTTTGGGCAAAGCACCAGGACTTCACAATACGGTGGTCTAGATCGCACCTATGTATCTGCACTGTTGTGCACGTGGGAACAGTATTTTATGACTACAACCCTAGTGAGGATTACGTTACGACATCTAATATATACATGCTTATGCTTTAGATTACAATTTAAAAAGTAGAGCTAGGGGAACATATGTATTCAAACTGTGGTTTAATGTCACTAGGCATTTTTCTGTACCTGGGACTACCCCTCACATTTTTTGTATTCATTGACTTGAATTAAACAAATTTTAGAATTTTTGTACAACTGATCATTTAATAAAGGCAAAAATATTGTGAATTGTTTTGTGTATAGACATTTCTTTGCCGGTTGGTTATGTCTTTATGACGTCAAAAGTCTAGGTGAATGACAGAGGCTTAAAAAAACCTGTTAGGTCCCTGGGACACCATACAGCAGCCCCAAGTCCCTGACAGATTAATAGAATGGCGTTCTGATGTTATATCTTCTACAGCAGTGGTCTTCAACCTGCAGACCTCCAGATGTTGCAAAACTACAACTCCCAGCATGCCCGGACAGCCGATGGCTGTCCGGGCATGCTGGGAGTTGTAGTTTTGCAACATCTGGAGGTCCGCAGGTTGAAAACAGTGATAAAGACAGCTTAGATCAATGTTCACTCACACGTGTGCCGTACAGTCCTCTCCAAACTATGTTCAGCACATTGAAAACGATGGATCTGGCCGGGACACACTGCCGTATACACTGGAATTCTGTTCTACTGGGCTGCACATGTACCCAACACCATTTGCATGAAATTAAATATGAATATTGTTTCTCGGTGTTGATGTTCTGACTGTTCAAAGTAAACTTATAAACCCATATAAAGTCCAGTTAAAACAACTCACATTTTCATCGACAACAAGATGCAGTCCATCGCCTCCTGCTGGGAATATATAATGTTGTAGTGGAGTAGGACGATAGTCTGTGTAGATGACGTGACAAGGCTGGCAAAAAAAATAAAAATAATAAATTAAATAAAACACTGAAAATTTAGACCAGGAACATGAAAAGATCAAATACAACTAGTCAATTGCAATAAATAAGATTAAACTCTATATTTTCACTTATTTATCTCTTACCCAAAACCTGCTCTGTATTGAAGAAACAAACTAAGCAAGAACACTGATAAAGCAGTTTTCAAGCTGTCACTCTACAGCTGTTTCAAAACTACAATTCAGTTGGCTGCCCGGGTAGGTTGTTAGTGTTACAATTGGAGAGCCACATGTTGAAAACCACTGCTTTTGCATGAGTAGCTAGTACTGTAGCATATCTATCTATCAGATCTATCTATCTATATATATTAGCGCCACCTATTGGTTTCACATATCTACAGCAGCCTAAAAGACTCAAAACAGTACAAGTCAAGAAAAAGGAGCGCCACCTATTGGATTTACATATTTGCAGCATCCTTTAACGATGCTATAGGAAACAATTTTCCAGTTGAAATGCTAAATAGAATAAACGCCACCTGGTTTCACATTAAAGAAGAAAAGACTCACTGTAACGAACGCCATCTATTGGACTCACACGACTGCGGCTGCCAAAACACACACTGGAAGAAGCGCCACCCATCGGGCTCACATGACGGCATCAGCCAAATATTCACTAAGGGCGCCACCTGTTGGTTTTGAAGTCTGCTATTATGTTAGAGTAGGAAACATCACGTGATCACTGCAGTAATGCACATGAACGTTGACCGTCTACGGCGCAAACCATCACTAAACGCCAGGAGCTTCTCTGTAGACCACGGTACAGCTCCGTGCCGATAACATCGGTCTTATCTCTCGTCGGCGAGCACGGGCTCGTTCCCAGTGTGCACTGTATAGTTCTCGATACGGTCGCGTAAGTGGCATCCCATATAGTTTTTTTTTTCTTATAAAAAAATTAATAAAAAAAAAAACTCAACAGAAACAGTAAGCGCCACCTATTGGTTTCGAGCAGCGCAGCCAAAAGAGGTATTACAAACAGTAAACATCGCCATCTGTTGGTCTGATGCAACTACAACATCTTAAAAAAAACACACACACAAAAAAAACACAACAATGAGCGCCACCTATCGGGTTACCATGACTGCAGCAACCTACAGACTTCCTTTACAATTGAACGCCACCTATCGGGCTTAGGCTGCATTGACAACACGATTCGGGGATACAGTGATCCGAAAAAACACAAGTCCTGAAATCAAGCGAAATAAACAGACCCGGCGGGAGAATGTGAAGACCGGCTGCCGTACCCTCGAATCGAGTAGCCTCACAGAGCTTCAGAACATGCTACTTAATGATCGCCAACTGTAGTATTCACATGACTGCTGCAGAATGAGAATATTCTTCTGAGCGCCACCTATTGGAAACACATAACGTCATGTGCTCACTACACAACTGAGCACCATCTACTGCAGAGTATTCCAAACAGTGTGTCTCCAGCAAAACCACAACCCTCCGCATGCCCAGACATTTTTTTTTTGTTTTAGCTAAAACCTGGTGTAGGTCATAATTTAAATATGAAGAACAGATACTTTACATCATTTACTTGAATCCACATCTAGTGGACCTGCTGCAGAGACGCAACAAAACATGTTTAAGAGCAGCCTAAAACAAACTATAGAATTGGACGCCATCTATTGGGCTAACATGAGGATAACAGCATAGCATAAAAGCAAAACTTAGCGCCACCTACTGGTTCTCATGACTTCAGCAAGCTGAAAGCTCACTATACAACTGAGCGCCATCTATTGTTGAGTTTACATGAATGCAACAGCCTGAAAATGTATATTTCAGCGCCATCTACTGGCTCACATAACCTCAGTGAACAAAATATTCACTTTGAAATAAAGCGCCACCTATTGGGCAGCTAGATAAAAACTTTCCATTAATGCGCCATCTATTGGGTTAACATGCTCTCAGCAGCTTAACCCTACTCAACTGGTCGCCATCTATTGGGTTCACAAGAGTAACTGCATTAAAAAAAAATGCACAGAGACACAGACAGACAGACAGAGACAGACAGAGACAGACAGACAGACAGAGACAGACAGAGACAGACAGAGACAGACAGAGACACAGACACAGAGACAGACAGAGACACAGACACAGAGACACAGACACAGAGACACAGACAGACAGACAGACAGAGACACAGACACAGAGACACAGACAGACAGACACAGACAGAGACACAGACAGACAGACACAGACAGAGACACAGACAGAGACACAGACAGACAGACACAGACAGAGACACAGACAGAGACACAGACAGAGACACAGAGAGACACAGACAGAGACACAGAGAGACACAGACAGAGACACAGACAGAGACACAGACAGAGACACAGACAGAGACACAGACAGAGACACAGACAGA